>NC_057399.1:309521-986085 GCF_019320065.1 Cervus canadensis
ATTTATCCTATGGGTATATTCAGAGAAGGACATGGCAGCCCACTCCAGTATTCTTGCCTGGAGAATCCCATGGATAGACGATCCTGGTGGGCAACAGTCCACAGGGTCGCAAAAGAAACAGACATGGCTGAAGCGAATGAGCATGCAATGGATATATTCAGTACAAAGGAGAATCTGTTTTCTTTCCCTGCTCTACCATGGCCCTTCCTTCCTAAAAATATAGACCCAAGACTTTAAAAAATATATTGGTTTTCCTTGTTATTTAGTGAAATACAAATAAAAATACTGATAGTTTTTTTTAACTAGTCAAGATAATTCTAATGTTTAGATGAAAAAGCAGAAATAATAATGATACAAAGAAAGGCTGGGGTGGTCCTCATCAGATGCCAAAATATATTATAAAGCTATGATAATTAAAACTGCATAATCCTAGTACATGACCACATCAACAGATCAATAGGATAGAATACAAAGTCCAGAAATGGACCCAATATGTACAGGCACCTGAGATCAGTGGGGGAAAGGTGAGTCATGCAATATAGAAAATTGGGACACTGGCCAGCCATGGAGACAAAAACAAGGTTGGATCCATTCTTAGTACCTCATGCCAGAACATATTCCAAATGTTCTTAACAGACAAGAGATTTAAGTGCAATAACTGAAATCATAAAAGCACTGGAAGAAATTGTGGAGAAATTGTTTCATAGTCTTGAAGTAGGAAAAACCCAACTATAAGAAAAACTCCACAAGCCATAAAAGAAAAAAAAATGATAAATTTGATCCTCCCTTCAAATTTAAAGTTTCTGCATGACAAATCCCAACATGAACAAAGTTGACAAACAAGAAAAAAGTGTTTGCAACTCTCATCACAGAGGAAGAGTCAAATGCCTAGTATAAAAGAGCTCCAACTGGTCATTGGAGGGGGGAAAAAGACTAAAAATGCAATAGAAAAAAGAGAACAAAGGATATATTATCACACCACAGTAAAGGACAAATAAATGTCTCTTAAAACATCAGAAAACATAACCAACCTCATTCATAACAAGAGAGATACAATTTAAATTATACTGAGCTATCACATACAGGATATGTAGTGAATTGCTCCGTATAGAGAAAAAGGGGAGGTGGGAGAACACTCTAAGGGCTGGCATAGACATTTCTGAAATATATCTGCAGTTTCACTCAGGAGAAGTCTAACCCTATTGCTTATGGGGAAGCTGGGTGATTAAGAGACTGGGAAAGAAGGGAGACCTCACTGTATTTTTGTTCATACCTATAGAATTTCAAACATGTTTATAACTTTGAAGTGTATGAAAAACATAAAGAAATAAAACTGGGTCTAAAAAACAGATTCTCTTTCTTCTTTGGCTGCTGTGTTTGGCTCGGCTCTGGCTGGTCTTTGCCACTGCCCTCCCTCTGGCTTCTTGGGTTCCTTCAAGAACTGCAGGGGCTGCTCAAAGTCTTCAGGATGCCTAGAGCCGGCTTTGTAGCTCATAAAAATGAAAGTTGTCCTCAGAACACTGCCAAATGGTTTCAGAACACATTCTAATGTGATGTTTCTGACAGAGCAGCTGTGGCTTCATTTAGCAGAGTATTTGAGCCTTTCTGTCTAAATGCAGCAGTTGGGTTCCTAGAACAAAAGGTGGCAAAGGGATGGAAGTCTGAAAAATGTGGAAAGAGACTGATTTTTCTATGCAGCACATATTACATTTCAGAACTGGGGTTTCATTTTTATATTATTCTTCTTATTGGATTTTCTTATATTGTAAATATTATTTATACTAATTCTGATACATAGGGGTGAGTTTTGCCTTTTGTCTCTTATCTTTTGTCGGATAAAACCTGATTATTCTCCTCACAGCCCTCAATGAAGTGTGGTAGGATGCTAGAGCTAGAAGGGATTGGAAAGATCATTTAATGGTGCTTGACATTTTTTAAAAAATCTCTTTTCAGGGAATCAAGGGCATGCCAGGTGGCCTCCTTCCATCTGCATCTGAACCATTGCCCATTTCTGATAGGGCTCAAAACAACCATCCATTTCAGATTCTGAAAAGACCTGTGGGTTCATGATAGTTTCTTAATGTATTAAGCTCCACCGGAGGGTGGTAAAGAGAACTAAGGGGAAACTCAGAACTGCAGAGACTTGCCTGGCTTAGAAAATCATAGGAAATAACAGGAGAGCCTACCAGCACCATGGGAGCAAGTAATACAGACTCAGTTCAAACAAACGAAAGTGACAAGGATACAGGTTAAGCCTCCTTCGACATGACACCATCATGTTATAGCTCAACCTCCTCTCATTAAGAAAAAAACAAAACAAAACAAACCCGGTAATGACCACTTTAAACTTGCAGACTAACCCCCTAGCATAACCATAATAATCCTCAACCATTTCTCAACCAGTAAGGAACACGGGAAGAAAGGAGGATGAAAGCCACAAACACAAGCTTTACTCCCAACGTGTAGCAGACACATCCGATCATTCTTTCTGTGGGCATCTCGCATCCTCTGCTATCCAGTACCTGCCTTTGACGTTGCAAGGGTCCTCAGGTGGAGCCAGACCTTCCTGACAATTGTGACACGCATCCGCTGTGTCCATATCAGCTACAGAATTTCTTCTTTGATGTTCACGTCTCATTTCTATATCCTAATTGTTTGAGAAAACAATCTGCAAATAACATTAGCCTGAAGCTGGTTGACCTAGACTGCACAAGCACTAGAATGAGATGGCAGACTATGATGGGATGGCCTCACCTACCAGCAGGGACGTGTGGGACTTTAGAGAACTCCAAGCGTGGAAAAACACAGCTGGCCGAGGGCTTGAGAAGCTCTTCATCTCAGATCCCCCACCCTGAGGCTAGGTGCTCACCACTGTTCTCCTCGTGAGCCTCTCCTCAACCTGCTTCGAAAAATTTCCAGCAGGGTGAACCATACTTCGTACTGACGGGAATTCCATTCTCGTGTTCTCAGACGGATCTTCCTGAGAGGAAGCCATGTGGAGCAAACTCTGCCACCTCTCTCTACCCTTACACTGGTGCCTCCACTCACCTGGGATGAGATGGGAAGACCCTGACTTCCGTGGTCCACATTCCCCAGAGGGCGGAGCCTGGGTTACTATGGGGACAGTGGTGCCGGCCTTACCCTCTCATTGTCTCTGGCTGTGTCAGACCTGCCCTGAGCCGGCGCCTGGTGGGCGTCTGTGCGGCTGGTCCACACAGTAAGCAACCAAGTGCCCCTCTGTTCCCTGACTTTAGCTCTCCAGCTGGCCTCTCTCACTCTGCCCCCCCCCCACCTCCGCCCCACTCTTTTTCCTGGGGTGCTCTCTCTTTTACTTGCAGTTGACAAGATATGAAGTCAGTTTCCTTCAGGCAGCTGGCAAGGTACGGGGCCTGGAGCTCACTGTGCAGATTCATCCTGTTCCCCCAGATGAGTTCTCTGAAGTTCTCTGATCTCCTGTTTCTTCATCAAACATGAGAGTCATAGGTCTCTTCTTGTGGGTTTTTGGTAACAATGAAATTCAATCACATACATTAAGGGCTTAGCATATAGTCGGCGCCCAACAAGTTGAGCCTGTTAACATTTCTGTGTAGCTGTAACTGGCAACACAAAGCCTTCTCCCTGAATCTGCAGGACTATACGGACTGCAAGAATAACTTGATAGCACAGGCCATTAGCCTCTGTGACACAGAGGGCTGGGCCCACTCGTGGACAGAAGGCGGCTCTGGTGGCAGCAGGAGGTGGGGGGATGGAGTCATGTGAACTCTGAATCTGCGGGTCTTCGGGTGGTAGTGGGGCTCCTCGGAGAGCCTGGCACGATGAGAAGGGGCTGCTGAGCCGGGGACAGCCCTTGACAGCAGCTTCCCAATCGAGGGATGAGAACAGCTGAAGGGGAGGCACTGGCAGCTGCGAGGTGTGGGAGGACAGATTGGCCATCGCTAAGGCACCCGCCAGTATTTCTGAAGCTGCCGTGTAGCAGCCTGTTTGACAACTAAGGCAGCACTGCTGAGACAGCTCTGCATGGCCCCATCTGTGGAGGACCCCGGCTGCAGCACGGGGATGCCAGACTACTGCAGGAGCAGTGATGAGGACCACTGATGGGAGTCCTCTCCGCGTGGTCCACGGGGAGGACACCTCAGGGATGCAGGTGTGGTGGTGATGGTCAGCAGCCCCATAATCCAGCTCGTGAGTGTATCTGTTCGCTGGGGCTGCCATAACAGAGCACCATGAGCTGGGTGGCTTAAACAGCAATTTATTTCTTCCTGGTTCTGGAGGCTAGAAGTCCAGGATCAAGATATTCAGCAGGGTGTTGCTCCTTCTGAGACTCTGAAGGAAAATCTGTTCCATTCCTGTCTCCTAGCTCCTGGTGGTTTTCTGGCAATCTTTGAGGTTTTTGGCTTGTAGACACATCATCCTAATTTCTGCCTTCATCTCATCTATCTCTGTGATGAAAATTTCCCCTTTATAAAGACACTAGTCATATTGAATGAGGGCCCATCCTAATGACCTCCTTTTAACTTTATTGTCTTGATAAAGACCCTATTTGCAAATAAGGTCACATTCTGAAAGATGGAGGGTTAGGACATCTTTTCTGAGGGGCACAATTTAACTCACAACAATGAGCCAGCCTCAGAGAGAGCAGTGGGGTCATTCTTGGAAGTCTGTAGGGTTATCGTTTAGTCCATCACTGCATCCTTGGGGGTTCATTCCCATCTGAGTGGGGCAAGAGTGTACCCAGGCATTTAGACAGGCATGTGCCTGTACATGTTTATTAGCAACTCTGACCTCTACCCATCTGATGCTGGTAGAGCCCGCTCCTCAGTGCTGACAGTCAGAAGCATCTGTAGACATTGCCCCCAACAGAGAACCACTGCTTTAGATAACGACAGAATGAAGCTATTCCAACCATCAAAACTTTAGAACGATGTGAAACAGACAGAGGAACACTGAACAAAGGTAATTCTAAGTGATCCCCACTTCCAATTCTAAAACATTTATTGGGAGATAAATTCTTATGCAAGGGATTAATTTGATTATTGATGTCTGCAGGCACAGCAGCCTTAGACAAAATAGGCTCTGCTCTAGGAACAAGAGAGAGAAATCTGTGTAGATCTCCTGATAGGCTCTGATTAGTTGGGAAACCACATGTCATGCCAATACTCAGGTAGAAGATATATGCTTCCCTGTGGCTCAGTGGCAAAGAATCTGCCTGCCACATAGGAGACATGGGTTCGATCCTGGGTTGGGAAGATCCCCTGGAAAAGGAAATGGCAACCCACTCCAGTATTCTTGCCTGGAAAATGCCACGGACAGAGGAGCCTGGCGGGCTACAGTCCACGGAGTCACAAAGAGTCAAACACAACATAGTGGCTGAGCAGGCGCAGATGGACCTAGAGATTATCATACTAAGTGAAGCAAGTCAGAAAGAGAAAGACAAATGTCATAATATTGCTTGCATGTGGAATCTACAATACGACACAAATGAACTTACCTACAAAACAGAAACAGACTCACAGACATGGAGAACAGGCTTGTGGTTGCTAAGGAGGAAAGGGTTGGGGGAGGGATGGAGTGGGAGTCTGGGATTAGCAGATGCAAGCTGTTATATATAGAATAGATAAACAAGAAGACCTACCATACAGTACAGGGAACTATACAGTATTCGATACCCTGTGATAAATCATAATGGAGAAGAATATGAAAAACAATATACACATGTATAACTGAATCACTTTGCTGTGTGCAACAGAGATGAACACAGCACTGTAAATCAACTATCCTTCAATAAAATAAATTTTTAAAAAGAATCAGGCAGAAGAAAGAGTATAGAGAGGCGGAGGGCTTCTGGGTCTTGCTGTGATTCTTTCTCACAGGGCTGCCCAGGTTCCCTCCATAATGAAGTTCTGAAAGATCAGAGGGACAGTTACCAACCCAGCATCCTAGCATTTACTGAGCATCCGAAATTGGTGCCAGGCATTTCATAAACAGCCCTTTTACTTCTATTTTCTTACTCGATCCTCACAAAAACCTTAGGAAGTGGGTATTATTATCATCACTTGAAAGATAAGAATACCGAGATTCAGAAAGATTAAATACAAGTTCCTACAGCTAGTAGTGGCAGATCCCAGATATAAATCCAGATGTTCTGGCTCCAAACCTCATGCTCTTCCTGCTACAGAAAACTGATCGGGAAGACTAGATGAACCTACTTCTCCAGGATCACTCTTCAAGATAGTCTGAGCTGACCCCTCTGTGATTCACTAGGCAGGAAGAGAATCAGTTTTCATAGGCAGGCCTGGGTGAGAAAATTACATGTCCCAGGGTAGGCAGGCTTCAATACGGTCCTGATATTTCCACCTGAGGAAAGGCATTGGTACAGTCTCCTTAGAATCGATCCTCGAGGGATCTCGGGTAGTGTAAGACCGGCAGTAACCTTCTTAAGGAAAGGTCCAAGTACACAGTGGAACCTGTTCTCCAGGGCCCTCTTCTGAGGTTCTAAAGGACAGGGTTTTTGTGCAACGCTGTGAACCAATCATTACTTATGTGGGCAGTGAATGGCGTAGGGCCTGCGTCATGTCCACCTGTTTGAGTAGGTCACTGGGTCTCACACTGCAGAATGCATCAGCATTACCTGGTGCTTAGTCATCCAATCATACCCGACTCTTTGCAACCCCATGGACTGTAGCCCACCAGGCGCCTCTGTCCATGGAGATTCTCCAGGCAAGAATACTGGAGTGGGTTACCATGCCCTCCTCCAGGGTATCTTCCCAACCCAGGGAGCAAACCCAGGTCTCCCACATTGCAGGCAGATTCATTTCTGTCTGAGCCACCAGGGAAGCCCAGGAATTCCAGAGTGGGTAGCCTATACCTCCTTCAGGGCAACTTCCCGACATAGGAATTGAACTGGGGTCTCCTGCGCTGCAGGCAGGTTCTTTATCAGCTGAGCCACCAGGGAAGGCCAAGAATCACCTGGAGGGCTTGGTAAACCGCAAATCACTGGGCGTCACCCCCAGAATTTCTAATTCAGTAGGTCAGGGTACACCGGTAATGTCTGACTAATTCCTAGGTGATACTGATGCTGCTGGTCCAAGGAACACACTGTTTTGAATTACATTATTAATCCATGAATAAGGAAGGCCACTCCATGGTACTTGGAGGCAAAGCACCTCTCTCTATGCCAGACTCACAGTCAGCATTATTTTATGAATCCAGGCTATGGCTCAATAGAACCTGGTCAGGAATTCAACAGGTCAGGATAAGGAGAGCATAGGGCCATGACTCCATCCTAACAGGAATGACAACCTTCTCAGAGTGGGGTTCTTCTCTTCTTTGAGGACTCAGAAAGCCAAGAAGTTCTTGCACAGCCACAGAATAGCATTTCCCACTGGCAGAACCCAAAGGCCACATCACAGTCTCTCCCTGCTTCCTGCCAGCAACCCCCACCAAGACCCCATCACCTCCCGGGCATCGCTTGTCCCCCTAGCCCCCCTCCCCAACAGCTGTCTCCTCAGGAGCAGGGTGCTGTTCTGGTTCACTGCTTATCTTCCAAGCACACAGGAGCCCAAGGACAGAGCTGGGGACAAGAAGGGAAAATTATTGCTATGAAAGACAGGCTGTTTGTGCAAAGGGCCAAGAATCCTTGCTGAAAAGATAATCATCCAGAGAGGCCAGCCAAGCAAGGGTTAATACTTAAGACCGACTCAGGACTCACAAATGGTATCCACAGAGGCATTTAAATGCCCCCATGGTGAGTCCCTTGGAAGTTCTGGATCTGGTCCTCGGTCTGTCCTTCTCTCTGATAAAATAAGGACAAGATGCCAAGCTGATAAAGTTTCTGATGGAGCAGAGATCCAAGTGTCCAGGACTGAATAAAAGCCTTAGCCTTTTGTTTCAATTGGACATCAAGGCTACACTCAAAATGTTACATCATAACCTGCTTGGCTTGCTAAAGATACTTGATCATATCATCAGAGACTCTGAGTCTGCTCAACTGGCAAGTGACTTTCAGACAAAAATAACTTAGAATCTCTGTTATCTGGTATCATAACCAGTCTGGTGAGCCAGGGAATTCTTCCTTCAGGTGATACATCTTAAAGTATGAAGAACCATGTAAGAATGACAGAGGCTTTGGTAGAAACTGTTGAAAAGGTGGGGTGTGTGTGCTCAGTCACCAGAAGATGGAGAAGTAAGCAAATTCAGCAAACGATAGTTTCAGCTTTAGTACTGGTAAAGCTAGATTTAAGACTGATGCTGACCCCTGCCAAAGGCTTCTGATTACATACTTCTAGGTCTGCATATGTGGGTCTGAGGTGGGACAGCTGGGGCTGGAGTGTAGGTACTCCCCCCACCTGCATTGTGGAGCACCACAGAGCATCCAGTACCCGCAGACTGCAGCAAGGACTCGGAGATAGAGGAGAGAAGAGGAGACAGGCTGCTCTGAGAATAGTGATGTGATTTTGGATCATGCTGCAGTTTAGAATCACTGGGTGCCTTTAAAACCCTTCATGACGGAGCCTCACTATGCAGGGATTATCTCAGGATCCTAGAGGTTGGCCCAGGCACAAGTACTTACTTTGAAGTTCCCAGATAATTTCAACAAGCAGGCAAGACTGAGACCCAGTGGGGCTAGGCTTTAGCCCATATGTGTTTACCAAAAGGAAAGCTGAAGCAAGACAAAGAAACGGTGTGTGGCTCCACGTGGGTGGAACTCAGAGATGGGGCCAAGACACAGAAGACACAGTTCCTTGGTGAGATTCCCTGATCAGGTAAGTCCTTCCTGCCAAGAGGGGGAAGAGACAGGCAGGAGCTTTGTCTCTCAGGGTTTCTGTTGGCAAAAACTGCCTACTCTCTGGGCTAAGGCAAAAGTGTGGGGAGACAAGTCATAATAACAGCTATATTTAGTGAACTCCCACTGTGGCCAGGAGCTGTTCCATCTACTTTCAGACATTTAAATCTTGGAACAGTCCTGTGAGGTGGGTCTAATTATTCCCATTTGACAGATGAGGGATAGAGGCTCAGAGAGGGTTAGGTCACTTGCTAAGGTGAGAGATTTCTGGCAAAGGATCTGCCTGCCAATGCAGAAGATGCAAGAGAGACGGGTTCAGTGCTTGGGTCAGGAAGATCCCTGGAGAAGGAAATGGCAACCCGCTCCATTATTCTTGCCTGGAAAACCCTATGGACAGAGGAGCCTGGTGGGCTACAGTCCATGGTGTTGCAAAGAGTCAGATGTGTTGAGCACACACTCTCAGCAAGAGCTGAGAGTTTAACGGAACCACAATGCTGCTGTGTCTGGCTGCAGGGTCTGTGCATGTGTGTGTGTGTGTGTGTGTGTGTGCGTGTGTGTGTGTAGCAGGGTAAGGATCTGTGCTTCATTTGGGCACTTCAAATGCTGCAAATGTTCTTTTAAATACCCTCACATATACCACTCATGAATACTGTCTTTCCATGAAAAGAGGAACATAAAGTTCTAGCATCATAATCTACCTGGAAAACTGCAGTGGTGCCCTGGGTATGGAAATCTCTCTGATCTCAAATAATGGGCTAAGTCTTTTTAGAACTAGGAACTTAGCCAACCAGAAGCCATTAGATTGGCAGTTTTCCTCTTGCCTTCTGAGGCTGCAAAAGAAATGACATTTTTACAGACATTTTCCCCGAAGCTTCTAGAGTGTGAGTCTTGGTGTTTGGGTAGCGACTTCATCATTCTTGCCTGGAGAATCCCATGGACAGAGGAGCCTGGAGGATTACAGTCCATGGGGTCACAGAGTCAGACATGACTGAAGTGACTTAACACTTCATCACCCAGGCTCCTGCCAACTGTAGGGTGTGAAGACTCCTTGTTAGGGACCCGTGGACAGTTTTGCTGAGGGGTATGCCATTTGCAAGCCAGCAGAAGGAAGGTTTCTGTATTTCTTGACCATCTCATTAGAAATAAAATCTCTATGAAGGAGACACTGTGTGGGATGACTTGAGCCACCCACTTGGTTTTCTTACAGAAGAATGGGCGTGTGTAGTATCTGTGTCCCGGACCAAGTCACCCTAATGTAACTGGTGCATCTGACAAGATAAATGACAAAGACAGAGCATGAGGCAGTGCAGGATGCCATGGTCCCGGAGCTTACAGAAAATAGCTTAGGATCAGGATGTTTACAGTTTTTCAGTACTCGCCCCATGATCTGAAATTCATAATAATGCTGAGTTGAGAGGATGTGAGCTTGGAGATGTGAGTCAAGCATGAGTCAAAGACCATGGAAGCTCCCATCAAATCTCTTTTTCTCTTTTGTCAGGAATCCTTCAGAATGCCCCAGTTTCATGATGTCATTTCAGTGGAATTAAGTTTCAAATGGTACAAATTATAGAATTGCTTACTTTAGGCTTTAGTTACAAGGCTAGTCTCTAAAGAGGCAAACTCGTTAGGGGACCCTAGAGGTAATCAGGATAAACAGCAGGAGGCAGTTTAGAAACCCCAGCTTCTTGGTTCAGTGGAGGCATGAAGCGATTAAGCAGTGAGCCCTCAAGTTAATCCTCACCGCCCACTCCCAGGGGGATGTGTAATTATACCACACAGCAAATGTGCAATGAAAGATTAGCGTTCTCTTCATTTCCTAACAAAAGGTGACTCTTTCCCCCTGGAGAGGTTTGGAATGCCCCTTCCACTGACATGGTGAAGAGAGAAGGGCACTGACGCTGCAAAGAGAAGGCAGCTGTCCAAGGGGACACATGGGACCCTCTCCTGGAGGGAATGAAAGAGGAGGCTGCTCCTTTCCATTCCCATTAGTGGCAATAGAAGTCTGCAGCAGTGTTACCAAGAACACAGCTTGGAGACGACAGTGGGAGGAGTAACTTCATGGAGCACCTAAAGATGGTACTTACAGCAAATTGTAGGTAAGGATTAAATATCAAGGACACTGAAGAAATAAGCAAGTGGTCAGTATAAAAATGATATAGGGCACATTATTGCAGGGCCCAAAAGAATTCCCCAAACATGAAAAAAGAAAAATAATCCAGACCTTCACTACTGGGCTGCCACTAGTTTCCTAAGGAGACACTGCTAAAAATTGGAACCAGAATCCATTGTGTATACCCTGTAATACATCAACACTTTATGAAGTTCTAATTAAAGAGTCATTCTGAATACCCAGGTTCAGGTCTTCATAAAATGACAAATTAAAGAACCCTTCAGGTACCATCAGGTGGAGAGGCTCCTAACCTGAGGAAATCCTACCTAACTCTTACGGTTAAGTTGTCGGTGCTCAGCCAGAATGGGTAAAGCTAAGCAGACAGCTACCTAAAAGACTGTTTCCTAACAAGGTTTGTTTCTACTTCTATGTGATATGCGTTAAACTGGTTAGTTAAATTGTAAGACCTAAATATTGCAGGCAGGCTGACTCTAAGGTCAGGAGGTAGCCTGCCCATGACCACATGTGATACGCTCAGGGCTTAAGATGAACTCCAATAGGCTTCCAGTATGGATTCAGACACATTAACTATCAAGCTCTGTGATGGTAACTGATTGGCCTTAAAGATAGTTCTTTTTAGTATTTTATTTATTTTTAAATGAAGTATAGTTTATGTAAGGTATAGTTCAGGCCGAGGCAGAAAAGGAAAGACGACCTCAACAGAAGTAGGTTACCTTTATTCAGGCAAGGAGGGGCAACAGTCAGCCTAACGACCAGGCTGAGCGCTGAGAGCAATCTGGGAGTCTCCATATTTATAGGGAGGTTTGTGGAAGCAATAAGGGAAACGTTAATCAGGCGGGATGTTTGGGGTATTCTTTATTTGAGATGGCATTTGTAGTTGGGCAGGGGGTGATAAGTCTTCTGGGCAGGTGTAGGGGGTCGAAGGTTTCTGGACAGGGGGTGATAAGTCCTAGATACATGGAGCTGGCCTGGAGCATCGGGGCGGGACTGAAAGTTCTGTTTTGTTTTCTCCGAAGTTATATGATTCACCAAGGGCCTTTGAGACTGTTGTTTCCTTTTCTAGGCCCAAAAGACTCCTTCAGTTTATATATATTGGTAGTTCTTAAAGTCACCAAAAGTGAAGGGACCCAAATCCTGTGGCCAATCTGAAATAGGACAGCTGAAAATATTGGGAATAAAGAATCTAACAAACTCCAGTTATCCTTCAAGTTTGTTTAGGCACATTCAGCTAGGAGATGGTATATACCAAACACTGAAGATATTTAGTATAGTCTTTTCTTCTGGCTTTACTGAAGTGTAATTGGCAAATAAAATTGCTATATATATATATATATATATATATATTTTTTTTTTTTGGCTGTGCCACGCAGCATGTGGGATCTTAATTCCCAGACCAGGGATGGAACCCATGCCCCCTGCAGCGGAAGCACAGAGTCCTAACTATGGACCACCAGGGGTGTCCCTGTAATATATTTCAAATGTGCAACACGATGATTTGGTATATATACATATTGTGAGATGACTTCCACCATAAGTCAATTACTGCACCCTTCATCTCACGTAGTTACCTTTCTAAAAAATAAGAACACTAAAGTTCTACTCTGTTAACAAATTTTAATTTAGTTAGCTTTGTGTTTCTCTGAATGCACCAATTTAGTCACTAGAGTATATGGTAGTGACTGGTCTGTAATTGTGGAGGTTTTTGTCAACTGGTACATGGATGGTCATGGATGTTTACCAATTCCACTATCTTGGTTACCCATGGGCATGTTTTCACTGTCTGTTTTCTCTTAGTCTTATCTCTGGGTATGTCTGGTACTTTGTAATTTAATTTGGATATTTTCTATTTTTAAAAGCTGGAGAGGCTAGCAGAGAGACTAAAGGCAGATCTTTATAACTGGGGCCTGAGTTTGTTTCACTTTCGTAAGGCCTGACCTATTCCTGGCTTGCTCTTACTCTGTGGATACAGTTCTTGAAGATCCTAACTAGCTCCTTGGAGCCTTTATCAGGGTCCCTTTTCCTTGGCAGAAACTGAAATCCAAATTTTATTTCCCCAGCACCATGAAAAAGCTTTGGTTAGCAACCAACTCTTTCTGGCCAGTGAATGCTTCTGGGGTAATGGTTCAGACTGTCTCACTACTCTGCAGGATTTTGGGCTCTTGAGTTTTTGCTATCTCTGTAGTTCTAAACCCTGTTTTTATTTAGCCATGAGAAAAGGATGAAAGCTCTGGTCAAATTCTCTGCCTCTTAGAAGTCACTTTTTGCCTGGTTTCTCAAATTCTTTGTCCTTGCTGGTTAAAAATCAAGAAGAAAATTCATGAAGGGAAAAGAAGTTGAAAACATCAGGCTCACCTCAATGAGTTTGCTTCCTATTCAGAATTTTCTCCAGCCCTTGTTATCTTTATATCTCTCCAAAGTCTTCAAATATTTCTTTTTTAAATTCACCTTCTCTGGTTCTTTTCCAGTGGGAGATCTGATTAGCAATGGGTCGCACAAGTCGGACACAACTGAAGTGACTTAGCATGCAAGCATGCATTGGAGAAGGACATGGCAACCCACTCCAGTGTTCTTGCCTGGAGAATCCCAGGGACGGGGGAGCCTGGTGGGCTGCCGTCTATGGGGTCGCACAGAGTCAGACACGACTGAAGTGACTTAGCAGCAGTAGCAGCAGCTTACCATTACCAGAAGCAGAACTCCTAACTAGGTCTTTGACACTACATCTCACAAGAGCTTTATACTGCAGGATTTACACTGCAGGATTCTGTAGAGCAAAGGTTCCTGACCTAGAGGACTGTAGATGGAGTTCATCAGACCCAGGAAGTCTTCAAATTGTATGTAAAGTGTGCGAATGTGTGTAAATGTCTTCAAAAGGACCCACAACCCCAGGAGTTAAGGACCACTGCTGTAGCATATCTACAGATACTTAATCTGCATTCAGTAAACTTATTAATTATCTATATTAGATATCTAATGTATTAAATACCTAATTCACTTCAACATTGACAAGGTCTTGTCCTAGAAAATGGCTCTCTAGGCCTAATGTATAAATACTCAATTCCAAGCCAGTGAATATTTTTCTATTATAGTATTTCTTTTTCTACCATTAAATAACACCATTATTATAATTGCATAGACCTCTCTTATTTTAATTTATTTTTAATTGGGGGTAATTGCTTTAAAATGTTGTGTTGGTTTCTGCTGTACAGCAACGTGAGTCAGTTATACGTATACATATATCTCCTCCCTCCGGAGCCTCCCTCCCATTCCTGATCGCCATCCCACCCCTGTTGGTCATCACAGAGCCCTGAGCTGAGCACCTTGAGCTGTATAGTTGCTTCACACTAGCTATTAATATTTGTTTTACACATGGTAGCGTGTACGGCATAGACCTCTTTAACACTTGAATAAAGCTCATTTCTAGATCTGTAGTTTAACTCTAGAAACCTATCTAAAAGACTGAAGTTGCTCCTTAGGACTGTCAGACACAGTGACAGCCAACACAGTTCTGTCATGACAGAGTGGATGATGCCCCTGTGTTTCCTTTGAAATTCATGTAAGGACTGCTTTCTCTTTATAAACAGACTATGTTTTGTTTTCACAGCTTCTTTTGCATAACACTGTGGATCCACCTTAAGCTCTTTCAACCTCTCCTTTTGGATATGCTCTTTAGAGATTTGTTGTGGAAAATACACTCATACCAGTCTCTATCTCCTTTACATGCTTGGAAATCACAGAATAGGATTAGGCTATGGGATTGTGGATCCACTGGAAAGTCAGCAGATTCACAAAAATGGCACCTGAAAGATGCAGGGAAAGATTTCCATAGACTGTTTCCTAAAGAAAGAGGTGTCTTAGAGAACAAGGCCAAGAGTAGAACACACCCACCTCCCCCTTAGGTCCTTAAAGTTCCAAGATGTTATAATGTCTCATACCCCCTACCTTGATCTGACCAGTCTGCCTTCCCAGGGCCTCTGGCCTAGTTAAGGGAGAGGCTGATGGCTGGGGTCCTGCTGCCTTTGAACACAACCCCCCTCTTCCCCACCCGCTCACTTCCCTCATTATACCATGACTGCCTGACATCCCTGGACCCTTCGCCACACACAGAGCTCCCACCTGGAACCTCATCCTTGAAACAGGGTCCTAAAATGGAGCCAAGGAGATAGGATGGCAGCCCTGGGACAGGATCTGGCAACTAATAGAATATCTGAAGGAAGGAAGGATACGAATGAACGTGATGGGAGGCCAAGGAGAAAGCAAACCTCAAAAGTTGGCTACTTGACCTGTGGCTCCTACTGCCCTGCCGCCCTTGCCCCTACCCACCTCTGAACTTCTCTGCTGAAAACCCTTCAGGCCTCTGGGAGTTCTCTTTGTAGGATTTGGTTCCCTTACAAACAGCATGGCCTCCTTGCCTCCTGGGCCTGGAAGAACTTCAGAATCCTCGTTTCTGGGACAAGGTCTCAACTGTTCCCTTGCCTTGGCTCTGATCTTGCCCAGGGTTTACATTGCCTGCTCAGTGGCATTTCCAGATATAGAATTCTGAAGGCATTTCTTAAACACTAGATGTTTCCTAGAGTTATGCTCAGTTCTCAAAGGGTTTTCACTATGTGGCTTTCCCTGTGTGGATCTGGAGCTAGACATTTGACACACATTTGGGGCCTGGAATAATAGAGACTTAATTTACATTTTTAATATATTCCTCAGAGCAAATCATGTCTTGGCACAGTACACCAGAAAGTTTAAGACGAATAAAATGTGAAGTTTACTTTCAAGAAATTTACCACTTTGATACCACACGGAAATCAGTCAGAATTCTTCTGGTTGCAAATAACAAATTGAATTTTTTTTAACTTTTATGATGAAATTAGGGAAATTTATACCCTTGAAAGTCAAATAAAATCAGGAAGAGAAAGCTCTCTGAACTCTTAAATTATCATCTCGGCCTCTGTCTGTGTCAGCTTTCTTCTTTTAGGCTTCTCCACGTCTCTGGAAACTTGACTGCTAATGGCAGCCAGGCTCATCTCACTCAGCTCTGTCATTCAACATGACCCAAGAAAACACAATTCCAGTAAAGGATTTTGGTTGACCCACCTTAGCTCAAGCTCCCACTCTCAGAAATATCAGCTATGGTGATGGGATGGGTGGTATCATTGGCTCAACTTGGACCAGATGTCCATCTCTGGCCACTCACCAGTGACCAGAGGACTGAGAACTCTAACACAGCAGATCTCATTCAAATTGTATGTCTAATTTAACTCTTTTTTAAAAATTTTTTAAATGTCATGTCTGTATTAGCTATAATTCAATAAATGGATTCCTTTCCATATATATCTTAAGATCAAAAATCTCAGTGCCATAAATAGCATGATTGAATAATCATGTAATAGTGTATGTTTTCCTGAGTCAGGTAGATTCCCTGGAAGAGGAAATGGCAAACCACTCCAGGATCCTTGCGAGGAGAATTCCATGGACGGAGGAGCCTGGTGGGCTACAGTCCATGGGGTCACAAAGAGTTGGACACGACTAAGCGACTAACACACACACAAAATGTTTATTTTAATATCAGATTTGTATAGTGATTTAGAACAATAAATACCCTACAGTGAAAAATTTATCATAAACTAAATGTAGTAACAAGAGGAAACAAAAGGTTATGTATACTTTACCATGAAGAAGGAAATGGCAATGCACTCCAGTATTCTTGTCTGGAGAATCCCATGGACAGAGGAGCCTGGTGGCCTACAGTCTGTAAGGTCACAAGAGTTGCACAGGACTTAGTAACTAAAATACACATACATTCCCAAGGTCTTTACAATACATTAGAGCATACAGTTCCATCACAGCTTATTTGTATACAAATCCACTAATGTGAACACTGCCAGAAATCTGCCGTGTTTTAACATAAAACAATCAACATCCACTACCTCTTCCGTAAGACCAAGTTCCTTCCACACTTAAACATTCTAGATGGGGGCATTTCCTAGAAGGGTTATTTATTTTTCAATGGGCTATAACATTCCCCATGTATATAGATGCCTCTGATTGCAGAGGAAAGCATGAATTTGCTCACTGTCTGGCTTAAGCCTTCCTGGGGTTGGGCACCAAACATTGATGTGGTCCCACCTCTGTTTTCTGGCCTTAGGAATGAAACGTAAGAAGAAAGTGTACTTATACCTGACAAAGTTCCACTTTCAGCTCCTAAGTTGCCTGGGGGCTCTGGTGGGCCTGTGAATGACAAGGCGACCTCAGATCCAAGTTCTGGCCAGATGCTATTGGTCAGGTCACTTCTCTTGCTACTCAGGGACCCAATATGTGGACTTCCCAGGGCACAGATAGGATCATGGACATGGGGATGAGCACGTACATCTCATCTGTGAAATGCTATGCAGACCTAAGATGGCTGTAAATACAGACCTACTGAGGTCTCCTCTAGAGCTTTTCAGGCTCAGAGTTGGCTTCAGGCCCAGGAGCTCCCCCTACTTTTAGGTCCCAGGTCTGTCCATTCTGCCTAAGGCAGACTGGATTCCCTCTGGTCCTTAGGATTGGGGGTGAGGGAGCAGATGACCATTCTCAGTCCTAATCTGAAGTGGGCTAAGCCTACTCATGCCCACTCTTTCCAGTGTGGCCAGGAACGGGTGCCCTGCCAGCCCAGGACTTGCTGCTTTAGAATGAACAGGGAGTGGGAGGGTAAGGGGGAAAAGGAAAAGTTTACCATCTGCTCAATCTGGAGGACACTGAGAGATCAAATTTTTGGCACAAAACATTACCAGAGGAGAAAGACAGTTTTTAAATTTTAGTACTAGAAAAAGCTCCAGACGGGGAAACAAGGGACCCAAGTTTTGTTGTTGAATTCAGCTACTAACTAGCAATGTGACTTCTGAGACAGTAACTTCTCCTCCATTTCCTCATCTTAAAGCAGAGTGATTGGATCTAGTAACTGGTGTATTCTCCTTCCAGCTCTGACATTTGATGATGTGGACTCCTGTGCCCAGGAAGGAGCAGGGGTAGTGGAGAGGAGAGACACAAAGAATCAGCCTAGACATGAGGTTCCTGAGCTTGTCACACCCGCCTCTGCAGCAGAATGCATTCAAGGGGTTCTCAAATCCATACATAAGCCAAACATCATCTGAAGACTGAATAAAGATCATGTCACACATACACATGTACTGTTTTTAAATTTACAGAGGTGCTATTGAAAGTGAAAGAGTTTAGTCGCTCAGTCGTGTCTCTTTGCGACCCCCTGGACTGTAGCCCACCAGGCTCCTCTGTCCATGGGATTCTCCAGGCAAGAATGCTGGAGTCGGCTGCCATGCCCTTCTCCAGGGGATCTTCCCAGCCCCCAGGGACTGAATGACAGGGTCTCCTGCATTGCAGGCAGATTCTTTACCATCTGAACCACCAGGAAAGCCCGCTACTGGGATTAATTAAATGCTACTTTATTTTATTTAGCTTATTTCCTTGGCTGCATCAGGTCTTCCTTGTGATTCGAAAGATCTTTCACGGCGATGCGCTCGGGCTGTTTGTTGCCGCCCTCCGGCCTCTCTAATTGCGGCACTAAGCCCGGTCTCCGTGTGGCCTGTGAGATCTTAGTTCCTCAACCGGGCATGAAAACCTGAGTCCCTGCATTGGAAGATGGATTCTTAACCTATGGACCACCAGGGAAGTCCCACCAACTCATTTTAAAAGTAAGTTTTCCTCTTTATAAAAATTTTTAAATCAACAAATACCAAAAGAGCAACTACCTGTGTTCTGGGGTCATCTTTGTTCAAAATACTTACCAAAGAAAGAACCACTGACTAAGGAAAACTTATAGTGAGAAACTAAGGAAAATTTATGGAGAGATTGTGCCTGGGGATGTATCAACTGAACTATTATTGCTTTTGGATCGTGAGAAATTAAGGCTAACTTAATTTTAGGCAAAATTCTATTTAGCTTTTAAACCTGAATCCCAGGGTCACCTCCTCTGTGAAACCCCCTTGCTGGTTCTCCATACTGTGCCACCCCAACAGGATTAGACACAACATCATCCAGGGACCCGGCAGGAAAAACAACACACTCAAATAAAGATCATTTGACAAAGACTTAATAAAGGACTGTTTACTGAGGACAAGCCATTTGTAGGGAAAAAACAAGGCCTAGCACTCTACCTGGGATGCTACGGCAGGGCGGTTACCAGACTGTTTTCTTGACAGATGAAGGGAGGAGTGTTTGTTGGAGGTGGCCGGTCACAGAGGGTCACGGGGAGAAGACTGCCTTCGTGGAGCTATGACACTTGTTGGAGGGCTACAGCCAGCTCAAGGCCACACTGCTGGGAGGAGGCCAGGAGAATAAACACCCTACTCACTTAAAACTCAGCACTCAAAAAAGTTAGGTCATGGTATACGGTCCCATCACTTCATGGCAAATAGATGGAGGAAAAGTGGAAATAGTGACAGATTTTATTTTCTTGGGCTCCAAAATCACCGTGGACAGTGACTGCAGCCATGAAATTAAAAGATGCTTGCTTCTTGGAAGGAAAGCTGAGACAAACCTAGACAGCATATTAAAAAGCAAAGACGTCACTTTGCTGACAAAGATCTGTGTAGTCAAAGCAGTGGTTTTTCCAGTAGTCATGTACGGATGTGAGAGTTGAATCATTTATGGCTGAGTGCCAAATAATTGATGTTTTTGAATTGTGGTGCTGGAGAAGACACTTGAGAGTTCCTTGGACAGGAAAGAGATCAAACTGGTCAATCCTAAAGAAAATCAACCCTGTGTTTCCTTGGAAAAACGGATGCTGAAGCTGAAGCTCCAATACTTTGGCCACCTGATGAGAAGAGCCAGCTCATTGGAAAAGACACTGATGCTGGGAAAGATTGAAGGCAAGAGGAGAAGGGGATGACAGAGGATGAGATCACTGGATGGCACATCGACACAATGGACATGAGTTTGAACAAACTCTGGGAGGTGGTATAGGACAGGGAACCCTGGCGTGCTGCAGTCCATGGGGTTGCAAAGAGTTGGACATAACTTAGTGCCTGAACAACACCCACGTATCAGCGCAGCCAAAGGCTGGAAGACAAAGGAAACCACTGATGAAGTTCATGCAGGTCAGTCTCCTAAGGCAGACAGCCGGGTGAAGAGGAGTAAAGTGTGGACTGGAGCACACAGAAGAGGTCCCCACCCAGTCACTCTTCTCTGAACTCCCACAGCGCTCTGTACTTAACCTCCTTCTAGCACTTTCCATTTTCAATGGACATTTCTAACTCCCCGCTATACTACAGGTTCCCTAAGGGAACCATGTTCACCTCCTGTTCACTTCTGCAGTTGCAAACCATATACCATGTAGATGCCTAAGAAGTATTTGCTGAGTTTCAATTCGAGGCAATGGTTTTGAAAAACAAGCACCATATGGCCAGTATAGGTGGCATCTGCTGATGCTGCTGGGTGTTCCTGGGACCCATCGGTCCTGGAACACATCTCCCTTCCCAGAACTCCACATGAGATGAATGGAGAAAAATCACACTATTCATGTATTTGTGAAGCTGAAGCCAAGGAGGGAATATGTCAAACCAACCTCTTGACTGAAGCTTAGAATTGTAACACAAGTGATTAACTCCATGCTGATGGAACCAATCTGAACCTTCTGAAAGTTTCTGAAGGGCAACTTCTTTTTCTTACCTTGAAGTGCTTCTTATTAAAATATCCCTTTCTTGTTTCTAGAGTCATAGGACATTGGAGGGACTGGGGACAGTACCTGTGAGGAAAGGCTTTGTGCCAAGATCTCTTAGATTCTGGAACAAGACAGCTCTGCTCCAAAAACTGTGACCACAAGACACAGTGTTTTTGGAAGAACCTCTGAGAGGTTGGGGGAAGTTTCTCTGTAGAGAAGTCTGTCCCTTGCAGGTCCAATCACACTGACCGACTGGCCTGCTTTTCCTAAGCCCCTTTCCCCAGCATCAGGTTGGGACAGTTTGCAAATGAGATGCAAATTTCAAGTACAGTGACGTGTCCCTGGTTTCTAAGCTGAGAGAAGTACTATCAAGGAAACCCAGGCCCCAGCCACATATTCTCGAATCGTATTTCAAAATGCTTTCCATTCCCAAGACAAAGCGTTGGTTACATGGCAGGAAGTGCTATATGAGGGCAAGAAAGACTCCGTAAGCATTCTGTGGTTCTATGAGAAGATGGAGGAAAAATGTTTAGTGTAGGTGGTTCACACAGTCTTTGTAAACGAATGTTGCCCAGAATGAAGCCCCAGAGTTGGTCTAGGTCCTGTGCTGGAGTGGCTGGAGAGGTAGGGGGATGGAAGGCAGAGCTGCTCAAACCCTTCTTTTGTAGGTCCACACAAGCCTTCTTCTCTAGTCCAGCAATAGCATCATTGCTACAGCAGATGAATTAGCCACACTCTGACCAAAGTATACTCTGATCAATTGCTGAAATGTAAAGAAGCCAAAAGTAAGAAGGAGATGTGTGTGTTTAAGATAGAGGGATGGACCATTACACATAGTATCAGACTATTGGCCAGTGGTCAGAGAATATAGGAGGCTACATCTGCCAGCTCTTCTCCCAACAAGTTGCAGAGAGGCACAGACCCTATGTCCTTTTCTTTAATATTTATTTTTATTTATTTGGCTGTGTTGGGTCTCAGTCATGGAATGTGGGATCTAGTTCCCTGACCAGGGATCAAACCCATGCCCCCTGCATCAGGAGCATGGAGTCTTAGCCACTGTACCACAAGGGAAGTCTCCCTTATGTCTTTTTAAATAAAAGGAAAGAATCAGGCCCATACCTGAGGTAGAATCAGAGGGAAGAACTCACAATGCTTTGCTCAAGGTGCTATAGAATGTAAGTAGTTGAAACTAGATGTCCATCTAAATCAAGAAGGTAGTAGAAAGGAAAACAGAAAGATAGCAAAAGTTAATGAGATGGGAAAAAATCCACTAGAGATCAGCCATGTAAAACACTGGTTCTTTGAAAAGATTCAAACATTGATCCAAACATTGGTAAGTCTTCAGAAAGGTGATTAAGAATAAGTTAAGTAAGCCTTCAGTAAGATGAAAAAAAGAGAAGGCAAAAACAAGCAATAATAGTAATGAAAGGAGAGACATAAATATGATGCTGTGGATCTTAAAAAGATATCAGGAATGTATTTTGACTATATCATGCCAATAAATTTGAAACCACATGAAATGGACAACTCCTTGAAAAATATGATGTACCAGACTAACCCAAAAACACCTAGGACATGTTCTATAATCTGTAAGAAATTAAATCAGAAGTCTAAAATTCTTCACTCTCAAATCCCATATCTGTTAGCTTTACAGGCAAGATCTACAGAACTCTGGTAAAGCCAATAACACCATCATACCCAAAGTTTCTCAGAATGTAAGGCCTGTATAACTATGGATCTGAAACCAGAGAAGAACAATGTGAGGGAAAAAAAGTTTTCTAGTTAATATCACTTATGAACATATGTACAAACTATTTAAATAAAATATTAGCAAACCAAATCTAGCAAGTTAGATTTAATTCACAAATGTGAGATTGATTTATCATTAGAAAATCTATTAAAATAACTCATCAGTTTAATAAATTGAAAAAAAACTCATATGATCATTTCAATAGATGCACCCAAAAAATCATTTGTCAAAATTCAACATCGTTTTATCACAAAATTCTCTTTGCAAAATAAAGAAAGAAGGATACTCTATTGATCTGAAAAGTTCACTTATGGGGAAAAAAAAAACTGTAGCAAATATCATTCTACATGTGAAATGTTAAATGCTTTCCTTTTGAGATGGGAACAAAGGGACAAGGATGCCTGAAATTGCATCTATTCAATATTGTACTGAAGGATCTAGCCAGTGCAGAAAAGCAAGGAAAATAAATAAAAATTACAAGTATCAAGCAGAGAGAAATAAAATTGTCATTATTTACAGATAATAAAATTGTATCATAGAGATTCAAACAATCCTACAGACAAATTATTTTAACTAATAAAGGTGTTAGCCAAACTTTAAATACAAAATCAGTTTCTAGAAACAAGCTGTGTTTTGATAGAATAAAAAAAAGTTAATATCATTTACAATGTAATTTTTAAAGTGTCTAACAAAAATGCATGAGACTTTAATAGAGAAAACTGTAAAACTTAATTAAAAATACATTAATGTAAACCAATCATCAATCAATTAAAAATAAATATTTTAAAAAACAGAATGGAGAGGGAACTGAAAAAATAAATAAAAATACATCAAGAATATCTAAATAGATGAAGAGCTATAGAATGTTCATAGATTGAAAGATTGAATATTGTTGCTATATAAGTTCCTCAAATTGATTGATAGATTTAATGCAACTCTGATTAAAAACCCTATACATATTTTGTAGGATGTGATAAGCTGATGTTCAAATGTATATAGAAATGCAAAGAATAGCCAAGACACTCGTGCAGACGATTAAGCTGAAAGAATTTTCCTCACTGTATGGCAAAATACCAAACAGGAATAGAGAAGTCACTAGTGGAATTAACAGAGAGCCCAGGGCAGACCCAATTACACATGGACATGTGATATATAATAAAACCAGCACTGTATTGGGGAAGGGATAAGCTTTGCAGTAAGTGATGCTGGAATAATTTGGTATCCATGGGGAAAAAAATGTGAAATGGAATCCCTCCCTCTTACTATGGCTTCCCTGGTGGCTCAGATGGTAAAGAGTCTGCCTGCAGTGCAGGAGACCAGGGTTCTATCCCTGGGTCGGAAAGATCCCCTGGAGAAGGAAATGGCAACCCACTCCAGTATTCTTGCCTGGAAAATCCCATGGACAGAGGAGACTTGCAGGCTACAGTCCATGGGATTGCAAAGAGTCGGACCCGACTGAGCGACTTCACTTTCACTTCACTTTCATCTCTTACTGTATACAAATAAAAACTCCATGTATATTAACTCTAAATGTCAAGTCATTTAAAAGAATCACTTATAAAGAAAATATAGGAAGCTCACAGTAAGGAAGAATTTCTTAAACAAGACATAAAAAGTTCTAACCATAAAATAAAATACTAACAAATTTCCTGACAGTTAAACTAAGTGCCCAAGATAGTGAAAAGAGCCGTCTCCTACAAATTAGGAGATATTTGTAACACATATAATCAGCAAATGACTTACCTCTAGAATCTATAAAGGTTCTCCGATAAGAAAAAGACAATTGAATAGAATCATGAACAAAATATTTGAGCTTGCACTTTAGAAAAAAAAAAAGATATCCAAATTGCCAATGACTATAAAAAGAAGCTTATTGGGCATTAGGGAAATTCATTAAAACCATAGTGAGATGCCATTACACATCTATCAGGTAGACAAATATTTATAAGTCTGATTATACCAAGTACTGGCAAGGATGAGTAAGAACTCACATACACTGCTAGTGGGAGGCATAAAAGGAAACCACTTGGGGAAACAGTTTAATAACGCCTAATAAAGTTGACTATGCACCTATCCTTCAACCCCACAACTCTACCCCAGGGACTACACCCTGGGGAAACGCATATGGACCTAGGGAGACATGTACAAGAATGTCCACAGTAACTTTGTTTTTAAAAGCCCCAGACTCAAATCAGCCTACATGTTCATGAGCAATAGAACGAATAAACAGCTGTGGAACACTGCTCATCAAAGAAAACCAATGAACCACAGCCACACAGAATAACAATGGAGATGTTTCTCAAACAGGATATTTAACAAAAGAAGCAAGTCACCTAAGAAAATATCTACTGTGTTTCTATTTTACAAAGAGTTCAAAATTGGACAATACTGAACAAGATGTTATTTAAGGATACGCGCATAGGTTGTGTTTCACTTATTTATTGCTGTGAAAACAAACCTTGCAAAAACTTGGTAGATTGACATCAGTGATTCTATGTGCTCACAATCCTGTGTGTCAGAGATTTGCACAGATCACACCAGGAATGGCTCATATCTGCTCTACCTCAGTTGGGGTGACTCAGACATCTGAGGCAGACTGGGACTGCTAAATTAGCAGTCGAGGAGCGGTCGGGGCACATAAGTGTGGAGCTTTGGCTACCTTGGGCTTCCTGACAACATGGTGGTCTCAGAGTTTCAAGAAGAAATATTCCAGAAGAACCCATCCCAATGTTCAGTTCAGTTCAGTTTAGTCACTCAGTCGTGTCCGACTCTTTGTGACCCTATGGACTGCAGCACGCCAGTCTTCCCTGTCCATCACCAACTCCCAGAGTTTACTCAAACTCATGTCCATTGAGTCGGTGATGCCATCCAGCCATCTCATCCTCTGTCATCCCCTTCTCCTCCCACCTTCAATCTTTCCCAGCATCAGGATCTTTTCAAATGAGTCAGTTCTTTGCATCAGGTGGCCAAAGTATGCAGTTTCAGCTTCAGAATCAGTCCTTCCAATGAATATTCAGGACTGATTTCCTTTAGGATGGATTGGTTTGATCTCCTTACAGACAAGGGACTCTCAAGAGTCTTCTCCAACACCACAGTTCAAAAGCATCAATTCTTCTGCACTCTGCTTTCTTAACAGTCCAACTCTCACATCCATACATGACCACTGGAAAAATAGCCTTGACTAGATGGACCTTTGTTGGCAAAGCAATATCTCTGTTTTTTAATATGCTGTCTAGGTTGGTCATAACTTTTCTTCCAAGGAGTAAGTGTCTTTTAATTTCAAAGCTGCAGTCACCATCTGCAGTGATTTTGGAGCCCCCAAAAATAGTCTGTCACTGTTTCCATTGTTTCCCCATCTATTTACCATGAAGTGATGGGACCAGATGCCATGATCTTCATTTTTTGAATGTTGAGCTTTAAGCCAACCTTTTCACTCTCCTCTTTCACTTTCATCAAGAGGCTCTTTAGTTCTTCTTTGCTTTCTGCCATAAGGGTGGTGTCATCTACATATCTGAGGTTATTGATATTTCCCCCGGCAATCTTGATTCCAGCTTGTGCTTCCTCCAGCCCAGCGTTTCTCATGATGTACTCTGCACATAAGTTAAACAAGCAGGGTGACAATATATAACCTTGACGTACTCCTTTCCCGATTTGGAACCAGTCTGTTGTTCCACGTCCAGTTCTAACTGTTGTTTCGTGACCTGCATACAGATTTCTCAAGAGGCAGATCAGGTGGTCTGGTATTCCCATCTCTTTAAGAATTTTCCACAGTTTGTTGTGATCCACACAGTCAAAGATTTTAGTGTAGTCAATAAAGCAGAAATAGATGTTTTTCTGGAACTCTCTTGCTTTTTTGATGATCCAACAGATGTTGGCAATTTGATCTCTGGTTCCTCTGCCTGTTCTAAATCCAGCTTGAACATCTGGAAGTTCATGGTTCACGTATTGTTGAAGCCTGGCTTGGAGAATTTTGAGCATTACTTTACTACTGTGTGAGATGAGTGCAATTGTGTGGTGGTTGGAGCATTCTTTGGCATTGCCTTTCTTAGGGACTGGAATGAAAACTGACCTTTTCCAGTCCTGTGGCCACTGCTGAGTTTTCCAAATTTGCTGGCACATTGAGTGCAGCACCTTCACAGCATCATCTTTCAGGATTTGAAATAGCTCACCTGAAATTCCATCACCTCCACTAGGTTTGTTCATAGTGATGCTTCCGAAGATCTTGACTTCCCGTTCTAGGTTAGTGACCATACTATCGTGGGTCGTGAAGATCTTTTTTGTATAGTTCTTCCCAATGTTCAAGCATTTGTCAAATCTTTGTTTCAGTTCAGTTCACTCACTCAGTGGTATCTGTCTCTTTGTGACCCCATGGACTGCAACTCACCAGGCCTCCATGTCCATCAACTCCCAGAGTTTGCTGAAACACATGGCCATTGAGTAGGTGATGCCATCAAACCATCTCATCCTCTGATGTCCCCTTCTCCTCCTGCCTTCAATCTTTTCCAGCATCAGGGTCTTTTCCAATGAGTCAGGGCCCAAAGTATTGGAGCTTCAGTTTCAGCATCAGTCCTTCCAATCATGCTTATTACTGTTCCATCAGCCAAATCAACTCACATGGAGACAGATCCAGAAGTCAGCCTGCTAGGGGACTGCACCAGGGCTGATTGCAGGGAGCCATGGTTCACTGGGGGCCACCAATATAATGCTCCACCACAGCTGGTAAAGTGAAAGAATAATTTTCTCAAAAGTAATGGCTACCTTTAGGAAGAAAGGGGGAGCTGATTAGGCAGAAGCATAAAGGGAGTGTCTAAAACATTGGCAATGTTCTATTTCTAAACGGATGGGTAGTTAACACAGAGTTTACTTTATTCTTCTTTAAAATATCAGTTCCACATGACACAGCATTATGCAAGCATTAAAATTTACATTTGTATACTTGCAAATAATCTACAGTGGAATGTGGACATACTTCATTAAGTGAAAAACAGAGAGATATATATGTATATTGTAAAGATCCCAACCATGTACCAGAAATGTTGGAAAGAATAACTTTCATGCCACTGGTTGATTTAAGCTTTCTTTTTATATTTTCCTGTGTTTTCCAAATTTTCTTCTTCTATATTTCTATATGTCTATATTTTCTATGCTTTCCAATATTAAACTCATGGCTTTTAGAATCATTAAAACTTTATGGAGGTAAAAAATAAGAATTACTGCTCCCACAAAGTGAGGGATACCAGTAACCTCTGCACTTCCTTTGGTAGTTTCAGGCAGAAGTTAATTTCTGGTGCCTGAGGTATCCCAGGCTCTTCAGAATAGGCTCTGATAAAAATTAAATCAGAACCACTTGAATTAGTTCTCAGTCATGAATAGTACTGCCAAGTGCTCGATTTTGGTTTTCCAGTGGAAACTGTCAGTCAGAGAGGGAAAGGGGCAGAAGGGACAGAGAGTGATGAATTAAGGTGTCTTGCAGCCTCTCTATTTTGAATCATGAGATAACAAGAATTTGGCAGCGTGGGCTTTTTCTGCAGGTCATCTACAAATGTTCCTTCTCCTCTGACTTATAATTGGAGGAAGTTAACTTGAAGACCTATGGGAAGTTACAGAGGAGGAGGGGAAGGCTGCAATAACCTAATAAATTAAGAACTTGGAACTCTGACATTCAACTTATTCACTGCATGGCTTTGTACACGGTACTTAACCTTTTTGTGCCTTAGTTTCCCCATCTCTAAAATGGGGCCATAATAATGCTACCCCACAGGGTTGCTGTGAGGATTAAATGAGATAATATATGTAAAGTGCTTGGCATAGAGCTCAACTCATCAAAAGCCTTCAGTGAAACAGCTCTTCCCACTGCTGGTCTGCATGAGGCATTCACACATGTCAAAGCAGACGCTAACACATGGTATAAAATGGGCCAGCTCTCCAAGAGCTAACATACATTGACTATCAACTATCACATATAAGCCTCACGATACCTGGGAATTAGATGTTATTATTCCCATTGTACAGATGGAAAAATAAATGGAAGATCTGAGGTCCCAGCCAAAGCCACAGAGTTCCTGAACAGTAGAGCAGATCCTCCCCAAATGTCTGATTTCAAGCTTGCTCTCGTCCTTCCTCTTGGTGGGCGGGCTCCTGGTATGGTTGGAGCCAGTGATGGTTAAACTGCCTCACCCAGAGGAGCCAAGTGACTTATCTCATCACCTGCC
The DNA here is from genome assembly GCF_019320065.1 of Cervus canadensis. Taxonomy (NCBI): domain Eukaryota; kingdom Metazoa; phylum Chordata; class Mammalia; order Artiodactyla; family Cervidae; genus Cervus; species Cervus canadensis. The sequence continues at coordinate 338,046 of NC_057399.1, forward strand.
CTCAAACATCCCTGGAGGAGAGAAATTGGAAAAGAGCATTTCCCCCAGTGTTCACAAAAACTCTGCATAAAACAAAACAAAACAGTCCCCCCAACCAGAGTAAGAAATCCTCCCCAAATACTTCATTCTACACCCGTAAGGAATGTCATTTCCCAGAATTCCCTTTCTCAGCCTGAAGCACATTGTCAAATCCTTCGGCTTTTTATGCAAAGGACTCAGGGAATTCAGGTTTGCCTGGGTGCTTTTTCCTCCAAGGAGCAGATTCTGCACACTGGAATGAATAGGCTTCAAGTTACACAAGCAGCAAGACTAACATCTTCTGCTAATAATGCTGCAAGGGGTTCGAGCTCCCAACGGGCTATTATTTCATAGGAAGATTTTACTATACTCAGAGTCTCAAAAGTACTTGACTGATCTGAATTAATTAAACCACATAAACCTCCTGAGAGGCAGAGAGAAGGCAGGGGGAAAAAAAAGAGGAGGGAGAATGATGGGAAAATTTTTCCTGATACTGAGACAAACCTCCCCCAGGGGCTGGTAATATTACAGGAGGTGAACCTCACCACACCAGCCAATGAAACTCCAGGGAATTTACAAATCATTTGTAATGAAAGAAATGCCATTGATGTAATTAAAATATTGGAATCATAAAAGAGTTAGAGCTCAGAAGATCCTTAGAGATCACCTGGCACAACCCTTCATTTTAAGACTAAAAAAAGCTGGCCGTTTCAGTCGTGTCTGACTCTCTGCGGCCCCATGGACTGTAGCCTGCCAGGCTCCTCTGTCCATGGAATTCTCCAGGCAAGAATACCAGAGTGGGTTGCCATTCCGTTCTCTAGAGGATCCTTCCAACCCAGGGATCAAACCTAGGTCTCCTGGATTACAGGCAGATTCTTTATCATCTGAGCCACCAGGGAAGCTGACTAGCACAGAAGGTAGATCTTCTGATCCTCAGAATCTTTCTGGCTACTGGTGATGAGCTAACTGGGACTTTTGAGGGCACAGCCGGAGGGCTGTGCCCAAACCAACTTCCCCTAAGACCAGGGGGCCCAAAGGCTGCAGGTGCTTCATAAAGTGCCCCACGAGTGGCACCTCAGCACAGCCTACTTGGCAACTGAATGAAAATATTTGTCAGCCAAGGACAAGGCCACTCACTCCCTTTGTTCCAGTAAAAATGAGATCAACAGGGGCAAGGTATCTCTGCTAGAGCACATACCCAAGTGCCCCTTGACCCCAGCATGCTTCTTCAGGATGCCAGGAGATTGAGGGACTTTGTGTCTTCAGGACTCTTCTCCCAGGAATCCCAACCCCTAGTAGCTATGCTGGGTGCTCACCCACAACTTTGGCATGATACCCACAAACACATTAGCCCTTCTAGACCTCTCTTAGGTCTAGTTTTCACTGAGTACTCTATGAATACCTTTCCGTGTGTTAGTTGCTCAGTTGTGCCCAACTCTTTGCGACCCCACGGCCTGTAGCCTTCCATGTACGTACACATAGATAAGCTGGCTGCCCAGGTGGCTCAGTGGTAACAAAACCACCTACCAATGCAGGAACTGCAGAAGACATGGGTTCAATCCCTGGGTCGGGAGTATCCTCTAAAGGAGGAAATGGCAACCCACCTCTGGATCCTTGCCAGGATAACCCCATGAACAGAGGAGCCTGGAGGGCTATAATCCGTGGGGTCACAAAGAGTCAGACAGGACTGAGCAACTGACCACACACCCGTATATAGATTAAATATTGTGTTTTTAAATGACTACATGACATTTTACTGCATGGATACACTGGAGTCATATCAGCAAGTCTCCCTTTATTGTTTTCAGTTTAGGGTCCTTCCCATTTTTCACAATTGAAAACAGTACGGAAATGATCAGGACATCCCTGGTGATCAAGTGGTTAAGAATCTGCCTTCCAATGCCAGGGATGGGGGTTCAATTCCGAGTCAAGGAACTAAGATCCCACATGCCTCAGAGCAAGAGGAAAGCCAGTGCTCTGCCGCTAGAGAAGGCCCACACACTGCAATGGAGAACAAGCGCAAATTTTAAATAGGAAGTGACCATCTACACAAGCACATTTGAGCATTTCTGTTGGATGAAGTGAAGGGAAGTGAAGTCGCTCAGTCATGTCCGACCCTTTGTGACCCCATGGACTAGAGCCTACCAGGCTCCTCCGTCCATGGACTTTTCCAGGCAAGAGTACTGGAGTGGGTTGCCATTTCCTTCTCCATTCTATAGGATAAATTCCTGCAAATGGAGTTGCCAAGTCAAAGAATATGGACTTTTAAATGGCTTTTGATATAATCTGCTAAATTTCTCCTCTACAGAAGAGTGTTGTCAGAACAGTTTCTGAGGTGACTAATGACTTCAAGTAATTTCCCTGCATTTCATTCAGCTTCATTCCAAAAGAATTTGACTTATAGCCTAGTCAAATACCAAATGGTATGTTTACCAAGAGTCTGAAGAAGTTGGACAGCTTTCTGTAAGCTGTGACAGTTTCAAAGAGATGAGGACAGACCACTACTGGAAGCAGTGAGATAAAGGGATTTCATCATTATTATGCATTTTAATTTTTATGAAGATGTCCTTTTTGTAAATTTCTAGTTTTGGAGAGTAATTATTTCTGCATGGTGAAATTGTGGGCTAGTATTATTCTTTATTTTGCATATTGGCATTTTAATATTTTTACAATGTCCCTTTAATACTAGTAACAGAATTTCTCCACTTCAGCACTACTGACATTTTGGTCCAGATTATTGGGGGTAGAGGCTGTCCTACATGGCACAGGGCATTTATCAGGGACCCTGGCATTTACCTATCAGAAGACAGTAGCACAGCTGGTTGTGACAATCAAAAGTGTCTCTGCTGCTGCTGCTAAGTCACTTCAGTCATGTCCGACTCTGCATGACCCCATAGACGGCAGCCCTCCAGGCTCCACCGTCCCTGGGACTCTCCAGGCAAGAACACTGGAGTGGGTTGCCATTTCCTTCTCCAAAGCATGAAAGTGAAAAGTGTCTCTAGATATTTCCAAATATCTCCTGGGGGTCACAAATACCCCCAGTTGAGAATCACTGTACCAGTACAATAGACAATATTAAAAATAATAATAAACTTTGTAGTACCCTGCACCAGACACTGTTCCCACTGGAGTATTATCTTCTCGTTTCTTTTCAACAATCTTCGAAGGTGGGTACTATTATGACCCTTTTACCTATAACGAAGCTGAGAACAGAGAGGCCGAGTAATACGTTCAAGTTTACACAGCTAGAAAGCACAGCAGCCCAGACCGGGACCCAGGCAACTCCAGAGCTCGTGTTCATAATCCTTTTCCTGAAGCTGTCTCTCTTTGAAAGTTTTTTAAAAGACTGTTTATAGCCATTAATTTTTTCCAGAAAAATCTTTAAAAATATTTTTAAACACATACAGTAACATAATGAAGATCTGAATGTTGTTGTTTAGTTGCTAAGTCGCGTCTAATGCTTTTGCGACCCCATGGACTGTAGCCCACCAGGCTCCTCTGTCCATGTGACTTCCCAGGCAAGAATACTGGAGTGGGTTGTCATTTCCTACTGCAGGGGATCTTCTCCACCCTGGGGTCGAGCCCATGTCTCCTGCATTGGCAGGTGAGTTCTTTACTCTGATCCACCAGGGAAGCCCAAACATCTGTATACTCATCACCTAAGTTTAACAACTATCAAGACCTTGCTATACTTCATTTGTTTGTTACTTTCTCTGTCTCTCTGTCTGTCTCTTTCCTATTCTTTTTCCTTCCCATTCTCCTTTCTTCCTTTCTATTAAATACATCATTTCATCCCTTACATAGTTCTAACCACTATGAGTATTTTCTTATATAACCATAATCCCTATCACACCTAACTAAATTAACAATTATTTGATGTCAATACATATTCAAATTGGCCTGATTATCTCAAAAACATTCTTGAAAATGTCCAGCCTTGGACATTGTAAAAGAAGGATGAAGCAGTGTTTCCCACATATTGTGAATTCTACAGGGAAGAAAGTTGTACTCGCACAAATATGTTTCATAGGAACTCTCTGCATGGTTTGGGCTGAAAATGAAAGGAAGATACACAGCCCACAACAGCAAAGATCATATTTCTGGTTTTCAGATGTGAGTCCTGATATGCAAAGAAATGCCAAAGAATGTTCAAATTACCATACAATTGCACTCATCTCACATGCTAGCAAAGTAATACTCAAAATTCTCCAAGCCAGGCTTCAACAGTACATGAACTGTGAACTTCCAGATGTTCAAGCTGGATTTAGAAAACACAGAGGAACCAGAAATCAAATTGCCAACATCCATTGGATCATCGAAAAAGCAAGAGAGTTCCAGAAAAACATATATTTCTGCTTTATTGACTACGCCAAAGCCTTTGACTGTGTAGATCACAACAAACTGGGAAATTGTTAAAGAGATAGGAATACCAGATCACCTGACCTGCCTCCTGAGAAATCTGTATGTAGATCAAGAAGCAACAGTTAGAACCAGACGTGGAACAACAGACTGGTTCCAAATTGGGAAAAGAGTATGTTGAGGCTGTACATTGTCACCCTGCTTGTTTAACTCACATGCAGAGTACATCATGAGAAACTCTGGGCTGGAGGAAGCACAAACTGGAATCAAGATTGCTGGGAGAAATATCAATAACCTCAGATATGCAGAAGACATCACCCTTATGGCAGAAAGCAAAGAAGAACTAAAGAGCCTCTTGATGAAAGTGAAAGAGGAGAGTGAAAAAGCTGGCTTAAAACTCAACATTCAAAAAATGAAGATTGTGGCATCCGGTCCCATCACTTCGTGGCAAACAGATAGGGAAACAATGGAAACAGAGACAGGCTTTATTTTGGGGGTTCCAAAATCACTGCAGATGGTGGCTGCAGCCATGAAATTGAAAGACGCTTGCCCCTTGGAAGAAAAGCTATGACCAACCTAGACAGCATTTTAAAAAGCAAAGACATTACTTTGCAGGCAAAGGTCCATCTAGTCAAAGCTATGCTTTTTCCAGTAGTCATGTATGGATGTGAGAGTTGGACTATAAAGAAAGCTGAGCACCGAAGAGTTGATGCTTTTGAACTGTGGTGTTGGAGAAGACTCTTGAGAGTCCCTTGGACTGCAAGGAGATTAAACCAGTCCATCCTAAAGGAAATCAGTCCTGAATATTCAATGGAAGGAGTGATGCTGAAGCTCTGATACTTTGGCCACCTGACGTGAAGAGCTGACTCCTTGGAAAAGACCCTGATGCTGGGAAAGATTGAAGGCAGGAGGAGAAGGGAATGGCAGAGAATGAGGTGGTTGGATGGCACCACCGACTCCATGGACATGGGTTTGAGCAAGCTCCGGGAGTTGATGATGGACAGGGAAGACTGGCGTGCTGCAGTCCATAGGGTCACAAAGAGTCAGACACGACTGAGCGACTGAACTGAACTGATGCAAAGGAACACAACTGATGGCTAAAGTTAATTTTAATAACAGCAGGGAACTGGGCTAGCCTTCAGACTTTCTCTACTCAGCTTTCTCAAGCATATTTATGATTTTGTTTTAGTGCTTGTTATCCCATTCAAAAGAAAACCACAAAAGCCCTGACTCTTCCTTTTTGTTGACCTTGAAACACAGTGGAAATTCTTCACAATTCTGTGCTGGCCCCAAGGAAGTGCAGACAGCTCAAACTGGTCTTACTGTATCTGAAGCCAGCAAGTTGATGAGTGAACAGGATTCTTCGGGGGGCAGAGGGGAGGTCACTGGGAACTACTGCTCCCTCTGCACCTACAGTGCCCCCTGCTGGAGTGGGTTAGGGGCAATAGGCAGGGCCCTCCTCATAGTTTTCTACAGTGGCTTAGTGGCTTAAAATAGTACACATTTATTCTCTTACAGTAATGGAGGTAGGAAGCCCAAAAGCAATTTCACTGGGCCAAAATCGAGGTGTTGGCAGGGCAGTCCTCTTATGGAAGGATCTATTTTCTTGCCTTTCAAGCTTATAAAACTGCATTCCGGGAAATTTCCTGGTGGTCCAGTCGTTAGCACTCTGTGCTTCCACTGCCGTGAACCCAAGTTGGATCCCTGGTCAGGGAACAAGGATCCCGCAAGCTGTCTTGGCTCATGGACCTTCCCTCCATCTTGGAAGCCAGCAGTGTAGCATCTTGCTTCAGTGCTCACACTGCCTTCTAATTCTGGGTCACATCTCCCTCTGTCTCCCTCTTTATTTCTTTTTAAAATGTGCTTATTTTTAATGACTGTGCCGCGCAGCATGTGAGATCTTATCTCCCTGACCAGGGATCAAACCCAGGCTTCCTGCAGGGGGAGTATGAGTCTTAACCACAGGACCACAAGGGAAATCCCTGCCTCCCTCTTTAATGAATCTTGTGATTACACTGAGCCTACCAGGAAAATCCAAGATAATCTCCCATCTCTGATCCTTAATTTAATCACATCCACAAAGTCGTTTTTGCATTATAAGGAAATATTCACGGGATTAGGACATATATTTGGGGGCCACTATTCAACCTACCATGCTCCTCTTGAGAACAACTCATTTTGAAAGCAACACTACTTACGTTTTGAGACCAAAAAGCCTTTGAAGTGTGTTTTTCATTTATCAGAACCATCCTTCAAGGTAGGCAAGATTCTCCAGGAAGCAAACCCTGAAAGCAGGGAGTTAAGTGCATGTACTTTGTTTAGATGGTGATCCTCAAAATCACAGAGAGTGAGGAAGTGAGGCAGGAGGGGGAGGAAGCCAACAGAGGGGGTGTAGAATCAAGCTGTCATCACCGTGGGAAGTGGAGCTCAGTCCCCTGGGAGACTCAGAGAGACAGTACAGAGACCTCGGTTATTCTACTGGGGGCTGAAGAAGCTGGGGTTTATCCACCAGCTCCACAGGCCTCCTATATGCTTTGGGGACATTCGCTCTCCAGCACTTCCAGCCGTCCCTGCCCTTGCAGCCAGTGTTCCCCTGAAGCTAGAAAGAGACCTCAGAATCACAGGAGTCTTCACGAAGCAGCCAAAGTGGGGAAGTAAATACCCAAGGGGTTGGCTAGACCACCAGCAGTGTCTATTAGGATCCACAGATACCAAGGAGACGCAGTCACTCTTTCACCAAACATGTGTGGAGTGCTTGCTTCCTCTGGGCTCCACCATGTGCCAAGTGCCACAACTTGCAAATGAATGAAACTCTCTGCCCCTGTGTACACTGTGTATAGTATGTAGAGAAAAGTTCTCATACATGGCGGTAAACGCCAGGCCAGAACTCTAAGTGCTTGCGCCTGGTATAGAAAGAGTTTGCAATAAAAATTGGCTTTTGGAAATAAAGTATCATAAAGTGCATAAGACAGGCCCTCGGGCACGAATGTCTCTCTTCATCATCAGAACCAGACAACCAACAGAGATGAAATAGGGCAAAATACAATACCAAGTGACTAGACCAAGGTCATCTAGCCTGTGAACAACATAGCAGAATGTTGAACGACAGGACGATAATCCGCATTGGTTGATTCCTAAGCCAGGAACCACCCCACCTAACAGTCTCTGGGAGATAAGACCTAGGACCTCGGACTTCTCTGGTGGTCTAGTGGTTAAGAATCCACCTTTCAATGCCGGGGATGTGGGTTCCACCCCTGATCAGGGAAGATCCTACATGCCACAGGCCAATGAAGGCCACGGACTCTAGAGTCTGTGTGCTGCAGCTACGGAGCCCCTGTGCAACAACTAAAGACTTTATGTTGTTTAGTCGCTAAGTCGTGTCCAACTCTGTGATCCCATGGACTGTAGCCTGCCAGGCTCCTCCGTCCATGGGATTCTCCAGGCAAAAATACTAGAGTGGGTACCCATGTTTCCCTTCAGGGGATCTTCCTTGACCCAGAGATCAAACCCACATCTCCTGCAGCTCCTGCATTGCAGGCAGACTCTTTACCACTGAGCCACCAGGGAAGCCGGCTTCCTGAAGTGGGTGCTGGCTGAATGTGCATGTTCTCTCTGTGAAAAGTCCTTCAGATGCACACTCACAATTTGTGCTCATTTCTCTGTGTGTATGATACTTCAACAAAGCCTAACATAAACCTAGATCCTATTATACAGAGTTAAGTAAGTTAAAAAGAAAAAAACAAATATATATTATTGCATTTAAATGGGATCTAGGAAAATGGTACTGATAAACATATTTGCAGGATAGGAATAGAGAGGCAGAGGTTGAGAATGGACTTGTGGACACAGCGGGAGGAGAGGGTGGGATGGATCTGAGAGAGTAGGATCAACATACACATACCGTGTGTCAAACAGCCAGCCAGTGGGAAGTTGCTGTGTAACGCGGGGAGCTCAGCCTGGTGCCCTGTGACTGGGATGGGGTAGGGGGTGGGGGGGTGCAAGAGGGAGGAGATATGTGTATACATATAGCTGGTTCACACTGTTGTACAGCAGAAATTAACACAACATTGTAAAGCAGTTATCCTCCAATTAAAAATAAATTAAAAAAAAAAAGAAGGCAAACCAAAAAAAAGCACTAATGTAAAATTAGACTAGTGCTCCCATTATCCACCTCCATCATCTCTTCCAAATAGGTAATAAACATTTAAATCCATTGCCAGTTTATCTTCGGGGCATCACTTTCAGAGAAATGCCTATCCCACCCAAGACTCCGTGGGTTTCAAGGAGGGAAAAGCCACTCAACCTCATTCCAAACAAGGGGGTGTTACTGAAAGCATCCTGGGAAATCTCACCCATGTGAGGGCAGGAAGTACTGCTGTCCTTCGTGAGAATCTATACATTGGCATCTTTGAGGGGCACTTAATAAATGGCAGCCCTCTTTGCAACATAGTGCTGAAGAAACTGAGAAATAAAGCAAAGGAGTGGTCTGTGGAGGCCAAAATGCAGCCTTTATTTCTGATAGAGACCAGACTGGAGTCTGTGGCTTTTAGTCTATTAACTAAGCATGCTTGCTAATTCCAACTTCAGAATTCAGATCACTTACCTAACTGTCTTAGCTCATTAAAGCTGCTATAACAGACGAACATAGATTGTGAAGCTTATAAACAACAGAAATTTACAATTCTGGAGGCCTGGGAGTCCAAGATCAAGGTGCTGGCAGATTCACTGTCTGATAAGGACCCACTTCCCAGTTCATAGATGGCTACTGTTCACTGTATTTACATATGGTGGAGAGGGTGTGGGAGCTCTTTCCCACCCACCCACCTGCTTTTTTTTTGTCAGTCAGGGCACTAATCCTATTCATGAGAGTTTTACTCTCATGACCCAATCACCTCCCAAAGGACCCTCCTAATACTTCCTACTAAGCACCACATTGGAGTTTAAGATTTCAACATTTGAAATTGGAGAGGCCAAAACTTCACTGATTTACAGAGGGAGATTTTAATCCAGTGCTTCAAATATTCATGCGTATGGAAAGTTTGAGGCTTCCCTGGTGGCTTAGCAGCAAAGAATCCATCTGCAATGCAGGAGACACAGGTTCAGTCTCTGGGTCAGAAAGATTCCCTGGAGGAGGATATGGCAACCCACTCCAGTATTCCTGGCTGCAGAATCCCATGGACAGAAGAGCCTGGTGGGCTACAGTCCATAGGGTTACAAAGAGTCGAACATGACTAAAGCGACTGAGCATGTATGCGTGGAAAGTTTACAGTGAAATTTGAATTAGTGATAATAATAAATTGATAGTTTTTAGGTGGAATAATGCTCTTTTTGGGCTAAGTGGCATGTCTTGAGGTTTATAATTTACTTTAATTCAGGATGAAAAATAAAGTATAAAACTGAAGGGAGGCAACTACTGGAAAATAGCTTGACAGCTTCTTAAAAAATTAGCATTATCATATGACCCAACAATTCTAAGTATCTACCCAAGAGAAACAAAGAATACATGCACACAAAATCATGTACATAATTGTCCATAGCAGCCCTATTCATAATGACCAAATGTCTATCAACTGATAAATGAATAAACAAAATGTGGTATGTAAAACCAAACAATGGAATATTACTTGGCAGTAAAAAAGAACAAAATACTAAAACATGGATGAATCTGAAAAACATCATGCTCAATGAAAGAAACCAGATGCAAAAGAACACATACAGCATGATTTCATTCATAAAAAATAGTCAGAAAAGGCCTATCTACAGAAACAGTAAGTAGTTAGTGGTTGCCTAGGATCAGGGGTAAGAATAAGGAGTAACTGTAAAGGGGCTCCAGGTTTCTATTTAGAGTGACAGAAATGTTCTAGAATCAGATTGTGGTGAAGGCTGTACAACTCTATAAATACACTGAAAGTCTTTGAATTATTTACTTTAAATGAGGAATTGCATGGAATGTGAATTACATCTCAATAAAACTATTTTTTAAAAGGAAAAGGGAAGGAAGTGTTGGGGAGAGGAAAAGGAAGGAAGGAAAGAAGAAAGAGAGGGAGGGAGGGAGAGAGAGAGGAAGGAAGGAAGGAAGGTTTTTGTTGGCCATGATGACCATAATCTTCACAGTACCTGAATTCAAAAGAAGCCAAAATTATCACCAAAATACTTGATGAGAGAGAAGAAGAAGGTCTTTAAAGATTTTAGATGCATGATATTCTGAAACCTAATAAACCTCTCATTCTCTGCAGTGGTTCTGAACAATCTTTCCTCTGAGCAATGCTAGATAAACACAGCAAATGTCTGACCCATTGGTTCTCTTTTTCCTTTGGTTGGTGGTGAATATCCCTTTCTAGTTACACACTCTGAGTCTATAGGATAAAATATGACAGAACTAGTATTTTTCTCTAAAAATATATCCAAACTGGGCTTCGCTGGTGACCCAGTGGTTAAGAATCCACCTCCCAGTGCAGGGGACACAGGTTCGATCCCTAGTCTGGGAAGATTCCACATGCTCAGTTGCCATAGTTACTGAAGTTTCTGTACCCTAGAACCTGTGCTCTGCAACAAGAAAGTCACTGAAATGAGAAGCCCACACACAGCAACTACAGAGTGGTCCTCCCCTCCCGCCTGTAGCAACCAGACAAAGCCCACACACAGCAACAAAGACACAGCGCAGCCAAAAATAAATAAGTGAATAAATAAATATTAAAAACATATCCAAACTGCCCTAATTATGATCTTCTGTGTTTTGAAAGCTTTTAAGTCACAATTATTTGAACAAGCCCCTAGTTCCATCCCATATCTGGATACTCTTTTTCATTATGTATGAATTTTTTGACACTCAAACGGTAATCTTATTTCCAAAGTCTTGGGGAAACCATCGTTTTCAGGTCCATGTAGCCCTGAAAGCATATTAAGGTACAGAATTATCATGGATTTTTGGCAACTCTAGTTAGATGATATGCATCTCTTTATCAATTCAGTTTCATTAAATTTCTTTCAGGATTTCTGCTCTGTTGACAGCTTTCTTCCTGTTTCCCAGGACTGTGATGGAATTAATCTCAAAATTCAAACTCATACAAATATTCTAATCCCATTTCTAGATTTTGGGAGTTGGGGAGGAAAGGTATATGTGTTTGATCTGTTTGATCTTCCAGTTTAATCCAATCTGCAACTTCATTTATTATGATTATATAATATCCCAGTGTTTTGATGCAACAATAACCATTTCATAGTTTTCTATACTAAAATTAATGTGTGAACAACACCCTTATATGTAAAAATGTTGGTGTATGGTTCTGTTTCTAAAGAAAACTTTTTAATGTCTGTTGAACAAAAGTAAAATGAGTTGCTGATCTCAGTTTGGGTTTTCATAAACATATATTATCAAAAGATTGAAGACCTGAATATTCAAAGCAATCATGAGAAAAAAGAACAAAGCTAAAAGTATCAGGTTCCTTGACTTCAGACTGTATTGTAAAGCTATAGTCATTAAAACAATATGATACCAGCACAAAAATAGGCATACGGATCAATGGAACAAAATAGAGAGCCCAGAAATAAACCCATGCACATATGGGTTAATCTATGACAAAGGAGGCAAGAATATACAATGGGGGAAAAACGGTCTCTTTAACAAATGATGCTGGGAACACTGGACAGTTATACGTGAAAGAATAAAATTAGAACATTTTCTCACATCATATACAAAAATAAACTTGAAGTGGATTAAACACCTAAATGTAAGTCTGGAAACCATAAAACTAGAAGGAAGCAAGCAGAACACTCTTTGATGTAATTCATTGCAATATTTTTTTGGATCAGTCTCCTCAGACAAAATAAACAAATGGGACTTAATTAAACAAAAGCTTTTGCACAGCAAAGGAAAACATTGACAGAACAAAAAGACAACTTGTGGAATGGAAAACAATATTTGCAAATAATATATCTGGTAAGAATCTAACATCCAAAATATACAAGCAGCTCAAACAACTCAATATTTTTTTTAAAAAAAGACCAAAAATCTGATTTAGAAATGGGCAGAAGACCTGAATAGACATTTTTCCAAGGAAGACACTGGCACACGAAAAGATATTCATCACTAATTATTAGAGAAATGCAAATCAAAACCACAATGAGGTATCACCTCATACCTGTTGGAATAGCTATCATCAAAAAGACCACAAATAATAAATGTTGATGAGGATGTGGAGGAAGGAGAATCTTACTACACTGTTGGTAAGAATGTAAACTGGTACGGCCATTATGGAAAACAACATGTAACTTTCTCAAGAAACTAAAAATATTAATAGAACTACCATTTTATACAGCAATTCTATGTCTGGCTATATATTGAAAGGAAAAAAAAAACACTAATTCAAAAAGATATATGCACCCTTATGTTCATTGGCAGCACTACTTACAACAGCCAAGATATGGAAGCAACCTAGGTGAACAGCAACAGATGAAGAGCTAAAGAAGATGAGGCACATATATATAATACAATGGAATATTACTTAGCCATAAAAAAGAATGAAATTCTGCCATTTGCAACAACGTGGATGGACCTGGAGGGTATTATGCTTAGTGAAATAAGACAGACAAAAGAAGGACAAACATTGTATGTTATCACTTATATGTGGAATCTGAAAAGTAAAACAAATGAATAAATATAACAAAACAGAAACAGATTCATGGATATAGACAATGAACTAGTAGTTGCTTTTGGGAAGAGGAACTGGGGGAGTGGCAAGATAGGGGTAAGGGATTAAGAGGTACAAACCACTATATATAAAATAAATAAGTTACAAAGATATATTGTGCAGAACAGGGAATATAGCCAGTATTTTATAACTTCAAATGGAGTATAATCTATAAAAGACATTGAACCACTATATTGTACACCTGAAATCAGTATAGTATTGTAAACCAACTATATACTTCAATAAAAAAATTTTTTTGAGGTTGGACATGTCAATGGACAAGAATATGAGAAAATCAGATGAATCTTCAGTTTGGGGGTCAAACCACATAAGAATTCTCTACTTCCAACTCTGATTCTTAGCAGTCCATTTTTCTCATCGTTTATTCCCTTAACAAGGATCCTCTACAGAATCAGAGGAAAGACAACACGGAGAAAGATCTAAGCTAGTGAATAAGCTCAGCCCTGGAGAGCAAATGGATGTTTGGCTGGAACCACTCAGATACCTAAAACGTTTTCATCTTTGGAATCATTAATCTAACACTCTCACTTGCACTAGCTTTATTTTTTAACTTACAAAAAGATTTGTGAAAACTCTAGGCTCCTTTGTACTTTGTTCTGCACAACCTAATGAACCCTAATGAGCTGCAAGCATTTTAAAAACTCTGTTAATTCAGCACTGGAAAAACAACTGAAGCTACTTTATATCTCTGGCGGCCCTGAGTGAAATAAGAGAAGTTAGAGTTGTAAGGGCAGGCTTTAGAAAAGATCAGAGTTACCTGCTAAGAGCTAGAGAAGATGGGAGGAGGTACAGAGGAGGCGTGAACTCCACCAGATATGTAGGAGGTTCTCAATATAAAATTTGTTAAATAAATGAGTCAGAATTATAGCCAAGAAGAAAAAAATATCAAATCTCTAACTAGGTGCATCAAAACAACCATTTTTTTTCATCAAAAAGGGGGGGAAATAGTACATTTATTATTTTCTAGGTTAGAAACAGGGTTATAAGACATCTCAAAAGTGATTAACATAAATTTGGGAGGAACCATAAGATTTCACTCCAATCCAACGTGAAAATCCACTTGCTCTCTTTCAATTTTCCTCTCTTCTCAATTCATCCATAACCTTTTCTCTGCTGTGAGGAAGTGCCAGAAAGAGGAAGGGGGCAGGACAGTCTTTCAAATCTTTGTGTATCATTCGTTCAACTACCATTTATTGAGTGCTTAATATATAGAAGAGATCATTCTCTCATTAAAACAAAAACGTTTTCTTATTATAAAATAACAGCAGAAATTTTGAAGATTCATAAAAATATAAAGAAAATAGTAACAGTTATGTAATGCTCTTAGCTCAGTGGTAAAGAATCCACTTGCCAATGCAGAAGACGCAGGAGATGTGGGTTTGATCTCTGGGTTGGGAAGATCCCCTGGAGGAGGAAATAGCAACCCACTCCAGTATTCTTGCCTGGAAAACCCCATGGACAGAGGAGCCTGGCAGGTTAATATTTTGAGAGTATTTCCTTTTGGTCTTTTCTTCTATTCTAGCTTTTTTTTTTTTTTTTTTTTAGTAATTAGGGGCCTACTAAGTAAAAAATTTTTTCAAGTTACTCTAATGGAATTTTTTATTCTTAGTTTTTTTTAATTAGCATTATGTTGATCCCATTGTCATGGGTCATTAAAAATATAAAAAATATAATTTTGTTCATACATAATACTCCCTCAACTGACTGTGCATATTCCCTCCAATGAATGTACCACATTGTATATAACCTTTCCTCTGTTATTGGCTATTTCAGTGTTTTCCAGTGCTTTTCTACAAGGACATTGTAAATTATTTTTTTGCACATAAATATGTTTTGTGCTACTGTTTATTTTTATGTGAAAGTTTGCTAGAATCGCGCTGCCTGAGTCAATTGGATTATGATAAACCCAATAGCTCACCATCATCCAATAGAACTTGGTAATGGTGAAACATTTATATCTGCACTGTCCAGCATGGTGGCCAATCACCACATTTGACTGCTCAGCGCTTGAAATGTGGGTAGTACATCTGCGAAACTGACTTTCTAGTTTTATTGCATTTTAATTAATTTAAATGTAAATAGCCTCTTGTGCTAATGGCTATGGTATTGGACAGTGCAGCAATAGCAGTTCCAAGGTCTTAATTTGCTTGACTCTTGGAGACTTCCACAGAATGGCTCTCATTCTGCTTCCATAGCACTGAATTCAGTGTGTGGGTCTGGAGAGTCTGAACATGATAATGAGGGTTTTGTTAACGCCTGGTGAACTGGGCCTGTTGTCTATCAGGTGTTCTCAGCAGACAGGAGGCCAGGCTATGAGTGGGATTGGCTCTGCCTCATGAAAATAAGACTTATGAATACATGGTAGACCTAGAGAGAAACACTCTGTTTCTAAAAGGGTCAGGGACCTTCCCTCACTCAGACAGTACCATCCCTAACTGTGTGCCTGTTGGAGAAGCTGCAGGGACATCCATCTACATCTTGAGATGAGTAAATGATGATTAATTTACTCATATGGTGCCTGAGTCTGGTCTTTCCACCAGTACACACTTACTTCTGACATGTTTCAGTAGAATAGTCATGCAAAGGGATGCACTTCTTTGATGTTCTTTAGATACCTGAGCAGACTTCATCCATGAAAGAGTTAGTACCAATACATCCCCACCACTAACATATGTGAGTACACGTCTCAGCACCACCCTGCCCCCAGTACTGGTATTATTTTTTATATTTACAACTTGAGTGGATTAAAAAAATTACATAGCATTTTCATTTAAATTTAGAAGTATTTTCTCTCTACAAGCAAAGTGCTAAGAGAGCTCCCTTTAAAAGTTTTCTCTCTTGACCCTACACCCCACCTCTGGCTATCATTTCATTTCTCTGTTCTTAACAACAAAATCCTTTGAGTTTTCTCTGTTCTCTGCCCCCAGTTCCTCTTCTTCTTTTCCCTCTTGGACTCATTTCAGTCAATATTTCACCCCCGGCTACTCTACCAGAACTATTCCTGTAAAGGTGACCAATGACCTCCGTGTTGCTAAGCCCAGTGTTCACTTTTTAGTCCTTTTCATATTTGTCAACAGAATTGATGCAATCACTATGCCCTCCCTGAAAGCTTTCTTCTTTCAGTTCCTTCGACTCCGCTCATTGTCTCACCTCGCTGGCCATGCCTTCACAATTTCTTTTGCTGGTTCCTGTTCATCTCCCCAGCCTCAAAATGTTAATGTTCCTTTGTACTTAGCACTGGAACTTCTCTAGCCTACTGATATCTGCTCTCTAAGTTCTCATTAGATCTCTGCCTAAGATCTCATTAATCCCAGGGATTAAAATGGTAATCATATCCCAACAGTTCCCAATATTGTATCTCCAGCCCAGACTTCTCCCCAAACTCCAGACTTGTACATCAACTCTATCACCAACTTCACTTTGATATAGCAAATAAACATGTCCAAAACCAGGCTCCTGGTTTCCCACCTCAATTTACAAATCTTAGTATCATCCTTGATTATATAATTCCCTCACATCCCAAAAATATCAGCAAATACTGTCAGCTTTACATTAGAATACTTCAGAATCTAACCACTTCTAGCCACATCCATAAACCAGTATCATCTCTCACCTGGATGATTACTTTAGTTTCCTAAGGGGCCTCTCTGCTTCTGCCCTCAGCACACCTTGTTTATTTTCTATACAACAGCTAGACAGAGCCTTTAAACTATGAGTTGGGACTTCTCCCTCCTTTCCAGAATCTCCAACCAGGTCTGTCTCTAACAAGTAAGAGGCCCCATGCAAGAATAAAAGGAGCAAGGCTGCAGCTGATCCACGATAGACAAGCAGGATGAGCGTACAGCCTTTGAGATCTGAAAGTCTTGTTGCCACAACATAATCTATACACACATCTTGCTCTGTGAATGTGAGTGACCACATCTCACTAACTTATATCCCCAGCACCTAGCGCAGTGCCACATACATAATAAATACACAAGTAGTAGTGAAGAATTGATGCTTTTGAACTGTGATGTTGGAGGAGATTCTTGAGAGTTCCTTGGACTGCAAGGAGATCAAACCAGTCAATTCTAAAGGAAATCAACCCTGAATATTCATTGGAAGGACTGGTGCTGAAGCTGAAGCTCCAATATTTTGGCCACCTGATGCAAACAACCAACTCATTGAAAAAGACCCTGATGCTGAGAAAGACTGAAGGCATAAGGAGAAGAGGGTGACAGAGGATAAAACAGTTGGATGGCAACACCAATTCAATGGACATGAACTTGGGCAAACTCTGGGAGATGGTGAGGGACAGGGAAACCTGGTGTGCTGCAGTCCATGGGGTCGCAAAGAGTCGGACAGGACTTGGTGACTGAACAATAACAACAGTATTGAATGACTGCAACCCTTCTGCATTTCATCTGTATAATTAAAGGTGTTACAGTAGATATTCTTTTTTTTCACTTCCAGAAATAAAGGTACTTTATGAAGGTATGTAACAACAAAAAAATAACATTTTCTATGACAATAAAAATAACTACATATAGTATATGACTGGTTTCACCCAAATAGTATTTAAAATCTAAAAAGTTTAACTGATTCTATGGCAGTCTGCTACTTATTAATAAATAAATACATCCATGACATGAAACAAAAATATTTAAGAAAGTAATTGAGTTGTAGAGTAGATATTCTATAAGATATCTTCAAATTCTAGCCTCCTGTGATTTCAATAATCTCAGAAATAAAAGGTTCTGCATTTCCTTCTCAAACACCCACATGTTAAAGCCTCATTACAACCTGAATTTGTTTTTTCTTCTGATGAAAAGCTTTTGTACATAGCTGTGTATGCTTACAGCATTGCAAGAACTGCTTAGGGTATTAAAACCCTGGTGTGATCAGCCTGTGCAGGCAAGAAATTAAATACTGAGAATGCCTTTTCTGTCCCTGAATATTGTAACCCTGAGTGATGTCTCCCACCTCCACCCACTTTTGCTGCTGACTTGGGCAAGTATACCTGCTGTTCAAAGACCATCTGAAATTACCTCTAAGAAGGAACTGCTTTGAGAGAATGAGGCTTATAATTAGACAGTAATTGAAGTCTCCTGCAGCTTTATGCATGGGTCTTATCTAATGCCTAAGCAGGTGAACTGCACGACTTGAGTCAAATGGAATTAGATGCTTGTCCAAGTTAGAGGAGGTCTCTGTTCAGCGATGTTGCTTCTTTAGGCTCCAACTAGGTTTCCAGCACTATTGTCAGAGCACCTGAACAACACTGTTCAACCCTGTAGAAGTGACTGTCAGAGCATCACGGAACAGCAGACCCAAAATGTGGTCCTCAGCTAGCTCCCCATGCAAAGCCCTTGTTTCACAGGAAACTGAAACCCGGTGAGGTAAAGTGATTTGCCTCAGGTCACAGGTAGAAGAGGAGCTAGATCAGGGAACTTAGGAGGTAAGACAATGATGATTTGCTTGATTTACTCGATGTACGTTGTTAGAAAGACAAAGGAAGAGAGGCCAATCCCAGTTTCTCAGTCGGGCAAATAGGAAGAATAAGGGGGTCAAAGGAGAAAGGGCAGGTCTGAAGGAAATTTGATGAGCATAGGTTAGGTGGTGTTGAGACTGAGGTGTCTGTGTGCCATACAGACAGATATCAAGCAGACAAGTAGATATTATCAGACAATTAGATATTATAAATCTGAAATTGAGGGGAAAGGACAAGGCTAAAGAGATAAATATAGGGGTCATCAGCATAGCCAGCCATCAGCATCAAAGGGCTTTGTTAAAAATTAATAAAATAGAAAGAAGTTTTATAATGTAGACTACAAATGAATGGCCAAGGAGATGGGAAGGAGACCAGGATAGAAGGGCATCGGTAAAGGCAAGGGAGAGAGGGCTTCAAGAAGGGAAGCGTGGTCAGCAGTTGTGTACACGCTGCTGGTTGCTTCTCCAACTTGCATTCTACCCTTCTTCCCCGGTAACAAATCTGTAATTTTTTTCAAAGTGGCAATGAATCCGGTCAACACCCCTTCCTGCAAACAAAATCTTGATTTCCCAGGGTCCTTTGCACAGAGGTGACCACTAAGACAGCCTTCTGGCCAGTAAGCTATGACGTCTGACCAGTGAGCTACGACAGAGCTATGATAGAGTTCTTCATATGATGTCTATCTATTTGGTGCAGCTGCCAGGAAAACAATTACTTTCCTGATGCAAATGGAGAGCTGGCATCTCACTTTTGCTCTTTGCCTTTCTCCCTTTCTTCCTTCTTCCTGTCCAAAATAATGATTCTGTGCCAGAGGTATAGCAGCTGCCTAGTGAGGAAGAGTAGATACTGGAGTGGAAAACTGAGACTGATTCCTGATCCACTCAGTGGAAAGAGTGGGAAACTTGGGAGTCAACCTTGGACTCCAGTCACCATCTTACTTTCTTTGATCCTTGATTATAGCCTTAAATATCTTTCAAATTCACTTTCTCCTAACCCCCCTACTAGCCCTGCATTGTTCAGATCCCTGCCATGTCTCGCCTGGCTTATTGAACTGTCCTCCTCCAGGTCTCCTTGTTTACCCCTCAACCCCTTCCAACCTGTCCTCTAACCTACTGTCACTGTCTGTCAAGCATGGAATGGTTTACGTTGATCCCTGCTTAAAATACTGCCGCCACTCTTCACTGCTTAGAGTCAAAGGTCCTTAGCCCCCCAGACAGGCTCTTAACGACTTGGCTCCTGCCTTTTATTGATTATCACGTGCTAAGAAATATGGGCTTCCCTGGTGGCCCAGACAGTAAAGAATCCCCCTGCAATGCCAGAGAACCTGAGTTCGATCCCTGGGATGGGAAGATCCCACCCTGGAGGAGGGCATGGCAACCCACTCCAGTATTGTTGCCTGGAGAAACCCCATGGACAGAGAAGCCTGGTGGGCTACAGTCCATGGGGTCACAAAGAGTCAGACACGACTAAGCGACTAAGCACAGCCCAGCCGGAGCAAGTATATGGGCTTCCTTGGTAGCTAAGCTGGTAAACAATCCACCTGCAACTAGGAGACCCCAGTTGGATTCCTGTCAGGAAGATCGGGTCAGGAAGATCCCCTGGAGAAGGGATAGACTACCCACTCCAGTGTTCTTGGGCCTCCCTTGTGGCTCAGACAGAAAAGTATCTGCCTATAATGAGGGAGACCTGGGTTTGATCCCTGGGTTGGGAAGATGCCCTGGAGGAGGGCATGGCAACCCACTCTAGTATTCTGGCCTGGAGAATCCCCATGGACAGAGGAGCCTGGTGGGCTACAGTCCATGGAGTCACAAAGAGCCTGCCGCGACTATGCGTGCACACACACACACACACACACACACACACACAGAAGCAAGTATACATTCCATCCACTTTGTAAACTAGAACCATGTACCAAGCATCGCAGGAGGAACTTTACATTTATTTAGTCTTCAGGGGGTTTGTTCACATATTTGATAGTAATATTTTCATTTTACAGATGCGTCAACTGATTCTCAAAGCAGTTAAGTCATTCGCCCAAGAATATATGGTTAATTTAAGTGGGGAGGAAGAAGTCCTGGAGGTCAAAATTCTTTCCACTAAAGCACGGCCTTGATGAAAAATACTACCCCATCCCCTCCCACTTGCGCCCCCGCCCTTCCGCATCCGGCTTCTCACTATCCCCCATCTACCCTAAATGAGCAGCCTTGTTGAAGAACCCCAGCCAAAGCCAGTCTTGTCCCCGGGGCCAGAGGAATCCAGTCTGTGCGCCGGTGGGGAGGAGGCAGGGTGTCCACACCAGCGTGGGCGAAGGAGGGGAGAATCGCCCAAAGCCGGAGCTGCTGGCCGGGCTGATCCGCGAGTCAAGGCCCCTCCCTCTCCTCGCTAGCTGGCTGTTGGGTGCCAAGTGCAGGGGGACGGACTGCCTGGGCTGGAAAGCCCATCTCCTTTGACCCAGCCCGCGTGGCTGGCACCACGGCCGTGTCAGAGTGGGATCTGGGCTCTAAGGCACCCCCTGCAGGTCCCAGGGCTGTAAGACCCGGGTTGGGGGCGGGGGAAGGACTCTGGTGACGCCCCCAGGGCTTGAGCAAGGCCCGGCTGACCACTGACTCAGCCTGGGCGCGAGCCCGGCGCGCTTCGCTCCTCGGGCGCTGTTGTGCGCCGCTGCCGCCCAGCGCCCGAAGGCAGAGCTGTCGCGGGCGCAGGACCCCGAGAAGTGCAGCCCTCAGAGCCCCAGAGCCTCGACGTTCTGAGACAGGCGCTAGGCGAACCTCCTGGGAGCTGCTCCAGGGCGGATCGGGTCACCCACATCTGCAACTGGAGAAGGATCCAGGTCCCCGGGGGACATCTCCAGCTGGCACCTCTGGCCCTCGGACTTGGAGCCCCGGCTGCCCCGTGGGCAAACCGGCCCGAGTTCCAGTCTCCGGCCCGCGGCAACCTCGCACCCCGGACTCTCCCAGGACACAGCAGCGGGTCCAGCCGCCCTGCTCAGCCCTCCCAGGCAGCGGCGGGACGAGCTCCGGCTGCTCCAAGCTCCCCAAGTAGACCGTGGGCAACCTCTTCTGCCCCGGGGGCCTCTCCCTGGGGTCTGGCCCCCTCGCGCCCCCGCGCGTCCTTCTTTGTTTCTGAGCTTGCTCTGAAAGTGATGTAACCAGGCCAGGCTCGCGCGCCGCTTTCCCTCTTTTCCAGACTAAGTCCTTCCTCCCTCCAGCACCCGGCGCTCTTCGCGCAGAGCTGGGCGCTGGGCTGCGCCGCCGCTCCGCTCCCAAAGCTCTGGAGATCGACGCACCACCTGGATGTAGACTCAAGGGGGAAAGCCAGGCTTTCCTTCCAGAAACAAGGGAGAGAGCCGAGGAAACAGCTGCTGTGGAGGTTTCTAAGGAGACTCAGACTGGCTTTTTTCCCTGTTCCGGGGAGACGGCAGGAAACCTCAGGTACCTTGGCCACCCCAACCGGTGGATATCTATCCGAGAGAGAGACAGGGGTTGCAGTAGTAAGAAAGAGACAGAGAAAGAGCGAGAGCAACAGAAATAGAGGTGGAAATAGAGACGGAGACCAAGACTGACAGCCAGTAGAGTCAGAGAGGGTAAGAAGGATGTTTGGTGGGTGGGAAATTGACTAGGATATTTTTGTTTTGTTTTGTTTTTAACCCGGTGCGGTTTTGCCTCTGACAGTAGGGAGGAACACTGCTCCTTGGTCAGCGGGCAGTCGCCAACCTGGATGGAGTGAAAGATGCGGCCCGATGACATCAACCCGAGGACTGGGCTGGTTGTGGCCCTGGTCAGTGTCTTCCTGGTCTTCGGCTTCATGTTCACCGTCTCCGGGATGAAAGGAGAGACTCTGGGAAACATCCCCCTCCTGGCCATAGGGCCCGCCATCTGCCTGCCAGGCATTGCGGCCATTGCCCTGGCCAGGAAGACCGAGGGCTGCACCAAGTGGCCAGAGAATGAGCTGCTGTGGGTCCGAAAATTGCCTTGCTTCCGGAAACCCAAGGACAAGGAGGTGGTGGAGCTGCTGAGGACCCCTTCAGACCTGGAGTCAGGCAAGGGGAGTTCAGATGAGCTGGCTAAGAAGGCGGGCCTCAGGGGGAAGCCTTCCCTCCAAGGGCAGGCCGAGTTGCCTATGGCCAGCTCCATCACCAGCCCCCCACCCTTGGAGGAAGGAGAATGCCAGAGCCCCGGCCAGAGCGGGCGTCGGGAGGAGACGTCCAGATACTTGGATGGCTATTGTCCCTCGGGCAGCTCCCTCACCTATAGTGCCTTGGATGCCAAGTGCTCAGCCTGGGACAGGTCTGAGCACCCTGAGCCCGAGGATAGCATCTTCTTCGTGCCCCAGGACAGTATCATCGTTTGCTCCTACAAGCAGAACAGCCCCTATGACAGATACTGTTGTTACATCAATCAGAGCCGAGGCAGGTGGGACCACGAGACGATAGTCTAAGTTTTTGCATACAAGGGTCGCTGTGTTGATAGAAACGTGACTACACTCAGCTCCCAACAGAAGGAAACTGCCCTTCTCCAACAGCCTTCACACGGTTAGAAACTGCCTGGTATGTGATGGGTGTGCAAGCCTCCGGTGTGTGAGAGTCATGTAAATAGGCATGTTTGGGACACGTTTCAGGAAAGGAGGCTGAGGGTTAAGGACACTGGACAGGCAGTGGGTAGGAAAGGAAGCAGTTTCAATTGCTTTTAAGCAATTTAAACAATATTGGATACTTTGTAAAATATGGCAGAAAGTGCTACCCAGCACCTGCTGAAAGCAAGATAAATCTAGAGTGGGTTGCAGACAACAGACATGAAACGATATGTGGACTACTCATAGGGGAATTGAGCTGCTTTTGGTCTGAAGAAGTTGAATGAAAAAACAATTCAATACTTCACTCTATGAAATGATTTTTTTTGTCCAGTGAAAGCTTTTCACACTTAGTATTTGCTGAAGGAAAAAAAATTAAGATAGAATAGCTACATCCCTCCTAAGGCGTGATGGTTACTGGAGAAAGGGGAGTTAAAGACAGGTGAATCATGTAATTGGGTTTTATGGTTATTTACCTTCAGACAAGATCAGGGATTTTTAGAAAAGTAAAATAAGCGTGACCAGTTATGTGAAAAACTAACATTTTTAGATGGCTATGTTACTTCTGAAACTCGTCATTTGTATTGACTTACTGGGTCTTTATCTGAAGTGTTTTTTTAGCATATACTGTCAATCATGTACAATTTCCTCATCAGGTGCAATATGACTTGATGTAATATTTTCATAGATTAGAATTTGTTTTCATCAAGTCAGAATGGACTTTACATATGTATACAAGTGTCTTTAACATTTCTGGAAGATGTAATTATGATTCTTAAATGCCTTTTAAATTGTGAAGATTGTGACATCAATACCATTAGTCTTGAACTTTCTGCAGAATTTATGCGAAATGTGGTGTTTAAATTTCTGGAAATGTCTTTATTTGTACATTTGTTCGACACTCCCAAAGACTGTCAATGCCAGTGAAATAAGTTAATCCACTAGATTTAACTAAAGCCCAGTTTTCATTGAGTTCTCCTGATCAGTGAACATTAAATGACAAAGGTCTGTTTCATTTAATTTTTTGCTGCTGAGGAAAAAAATCACAGTGGGATCCTAAAAATGTATTTCCTTTTTCATTTGCTCAACTGGCAATCAACCAAAATACCATTTGATCCCTGTTGAAGAAAAAATTAAATTATATGTAGAAATGGTGGTATATTTCATTTTGAAGATCAGGATAACTTTGCATCCTTTAGAGAATGATTTGCTTTTAATGACTGTATAGTTTCAGCCACTTCCTCCCAAAAGGGGAACTGAGGACAAAAATTTGGGGCATACCTCTTTTGTGTATTTCAAGTCCAACTCTGCAATTCTTTAAGTGTAGCAATTATTTTGTCTTGAGAATTGTTCCCCTAAAATCACAATTTTCTAACCAAATTCAACATCAGAAATATTTAATTGTTGGAAAATGAAATCTGTGATCCTGAGCACATTTTACCACCTCTGTCCCTGAAATGAGGGAAGTGGGACTGACTTATACTAGATTAGTTCTATCGCTCATTCCCGGTTTGGATATTCTATGGCATTATGTCAAAAGCACTTTATATTTTGCCAGGAAATGATTTACAGCAAAATGCATGCCAAAGTTATGCAATTCATAATAACAATTATGATACATGGATTTAGCTCTTGTTGCTATTCAAAAGACTTTTGTAGATGTATGAAAGTATATTTGTTTTGCTACTAAATATTATTTATTCAAAAAAATGCACTTCTGGGGATAAAATAAAGATGATAAGAGTAAAATATTTTTAAGGAGAAAATTTTCAATATTGGTATAACCCCAAATAATCAAATACATATCTTTGCACTAAATGTAATTTACTTTGGATTTGGAATGGAGGAAAAATCATTTCCTAAAATTGTAATGCCTCTTAATAAGTCTAAAGCATTTTGAAAGATGGAAACCATGTTTCTAGGAAAGTAAAAATTATTGGATAACTCTAAGGAATAAAAAGTTGCTCTAATTTGTTTGTCTTTGTGGACATCTTTAGAGTTGAGGAGAGAGCAAGACACCAGAGAGAGGTGTTCACACAGACTCAGCAAATCCTACACAGGGTCTGAAAAGAGATGGCTGTAAGGTCAGGTTTGGGATTTGGAAAAGTTACTTTCTGATTTCTTCAATTCAAACTCCATCATATCATACACACACACACACACACACACACACTCCACTTTCCATATCCAAAGTCAGCTACTAGTCTAGAGAGATAAGGTATTTTATCACACTTTCAAGTCCTATTTCAGAAGAAACTTAATTTTAAGTTTCTTCTTCCATCTACCTACTTAAGATCCTTAAATTATCTAAGAAGGCATTTGAGGGAACTTTCTGCAATGCTAAAATAATGGTGTGCAAGTGTTGAGCTGGGAGGCTTAACTCTGACCAGAAAGAATAAAATGTGTAATTGTGTGTGTGAATTTTGCTTTAACAGTTTATGTTAATCCACCCCTGCCTAACATGAAGCAAGGTAGCCTAGTGCCCCATGTCAACACTTGGTAAGTGCTATTCAGGGTAAAACTGTCATTATTTTGAACCGAGTGGACAAGAAGAGAAAAGGGTCTGAGCCCTTTACAGGAACACAGCAGTTCATTCCCGTCAACAGTGCTAGCAAATGATTAACATGAACATCACCAACATGAGGATTATTCCTGGTATCCTCTGAGAGCTTTCAGAGAGACATAAATTTAACTCAGCATTGGTTACTTTTACTTTTCTGTTAATCCAAATAGTCATTTCAACTTGATTTTAAATAGGCATTTTATTTTTGAAATCTCCTCTACTGAATTTTTCTTGCTCTATATTCCTATTTATATTATACACTGGTTCTTTTTCCATACTGTTTCTTGAATCCGAAGTGTGAATTCAGCCAAGATAGCCAAGCTGGAGCTTACTTAAACAACTGTTTCGAGATTTAGTTTCCACTGCAATCATGACAAACAAATCCAGATACAGTTAAGTTCAGGCTCTCTTCCAAACCATGCTAACCAGCCCCTTTGAGAATGTTTTCAGTAGTATGGATCTTAATACTCATAAACTGGTAATGTAGAGAAAAGAGATGCATTCTTTCAAATATTTTTCCTTTTGTTATATCCAACCTCTATTTCTTTATGAATATCACCCTCCTACTTCTACAGCATCATTTATTTGGTGAATTTGCTGCTTTATTATTTTATAATATTAAATAAAATATTTTTGAAAATCCACAGACCCACTATCCTAATAGAACTACACACATTTCCATTTCAGTTTATTATCTTCCAGGCCTCCTCTACCTGCATATGCACCTTACATATTGTAATTGTGCTTCGTTTTCTTTTCTCTTTTAGTTATATCTCAAATATGTTTTCATGTTTCTATGTAGTGTCCCTAATTGTCACTTAACAATTGTGTAATATGACATTTTAGTGAAGTACCATGATTTATCATGCCATTCCTTACTGCTAGCCAAATATCAAGGATTATGGATTACTTTGTTGGTTTTTTTTTTTTTTCTATTGTTGGTAACATAGCCACATTATTTGTCATTTGCTGCAGAGGTGAAAATTTACAATTGATAAACTATTTCCTAGTAGGTGAGAGTGAGGAGGCAGGAATGTGTAAATGGATCATACACTCAAATTGTTTGTTTTTTCCTTCACTCAGATAGATGCAAAGAATAGGGTAAGAAACAAAATGATGCTTCTTCAAAAAGGTCCCCCGTTAGGACCAAAGGCAATATTTTTAAGAGTGAGATGAGACAGAGCCACTATTTCTATGAGTAAGATAAGACATTTCCCCAGTTAAGATGCTGCTGGCATGTAACTCAAAAGCAGATGACAGTGGTCTCAATCTTCAAGAGCATAATGTTGAACAAGCAAAATGAAGAGCAGCTTTAGATGATAATGATTTCTTTGTACTATGTCAAAAGCATTTTCTTAAGGTATCTCACCATATATTTTATATATATTTAATACGTATGTATATTCTTACCTATTAGTGACTTTCAAATGAACTGGAATTTCAGGTATTCAATAGACTCTATCCATGAGTTTTCTGTTTCAGTTCCTCACTGGAAAAATTAAACCAGAGATAAAAATGTGGATAAATGCTTGGTTCATCCGAATATCTCAATAAAGAATTGAATTCCATTTAGTCTCTTGTCCAAGTAACATAAAATCATGTAAACACCATTGAGCTGGAGCTCATGTCTTTGATTTCTTCCTGCCTACAGGGTCCTTCACCGCATGGACACTTCCCAACAAAAGAAGTTTGTTTGTGATACTATCCAGATACTCACACAAATAGCTGGGCACCGATATTAGATCTCTGTGACCTTTGGCCAGTTATTCTGGGGCCTTACACTTATTAGAGATCCTCTCTTCATTTTCCTCCTTTATTCCTCCTCCTGAACCCACGTTAGAGCCTGTAGACTTGGTATCCTCAATGACAGAATGAGGCTTAGCATGCTTTATCCAAAATAAGGTACAGAGCTCCAGAAGAAGACAAAGTTATCAAAACATCTGTGCTTGCTGCTCTTTGACAAATCTATCCTTAGAAAGTTAAATATAACAAATACTTTGCAATTAATCACCTTCTTATTTTTCATGGTAAAGAAATATTGAACATGAGACACCACCAGTCTAAGACAAGAGCACATCTGTTTAGAAGAATTAAGCTTTTTGAAAATTACCTGCAATTCAACACGAAAAGTACGGACAATTACCTTCTATATAAGTGATCAGACCACCTCACAAAGACCCGCCTGTCCCTCTGCTCCTCCACCCCACCTGCCATCCTCCACAGCAGCTCCTTGGCTGTTCCCTGACTCTGCCGGCCGCTGACCTCCCCGTCTTC
Organism: Cervus canadensis; assembly: GCF_019320065.1. Lineage (NCBI taxonomy): Eukaryota > Metazoa > Chordata > Mammalia > Artiodactyla > Cervidae > Cervus > Cervus canadensis. The sequence goes on from NC_057399.1 coordinate 366,007, forward strand.
GCCCCCATGATTTTCTCTCCCTCAGATGCTCACCCTGTCTTGGTCCCTCTGCTGCTTAACCCCCGAACAGCCATCAAGCGGCAGCTCCCACATCTTCCACAATCCTGTAGATTTTCCCCCTCAGAACTAACACTTCCATTATTCTCTGGTCTGATTACACCTCCACCATTATTATTGTGTGTATTAGTTGAGTATGTGTCTGCCTCTCCAACCACAGTGTGAGATTTTCGAGGGCAGGAGCCACATTTTATTCAACTTCCCACTCCACTCTCCGCCCAGCATACATATTCACTCTGCCTTGCTCAGTGAAAACTCTCAGTTGTACCATTTGGGTCACTCTCAAAGCCTATTTCCCCTTTCTGGTAGGAAAAAAAAAAAAAACTCTACCTTGTTAATTTGAATTAAATCAAATTGAATATAGTCAGCAAAAATGTGGATTAAAATAAGCTTCTGTGGGTTGGGGCTCTAACTTCTTACTTAGCATATTGCTTCTCTGGGGAAACCACATCTTACATAACAAGGAGAAGAAAGAGATAAACCTTTCCAGAGCAGTTTCTTCTCCTTCCAAGACTGACCTGACTCTCCCACTGCCTGCCTCCCTCCATGAGTCAGTGGCCATACTGCACATGTGACAAGAACTGGTCCTTCTAAGAGCACTTGACAACCGAGCTTTTGAATTCCTGACCAGAAAGAAGGTGAATCAATGTACTTGGGTTAATCCTGTAAGTAGGTCAACAAACAATAATTCCAGATTTGGCTATTGTCCCTCTATTATGCTTCCGTCCTATTCTTAACAGGACCTTCAAGGCCCCCTGGGTATTTTCTTGGGCAGTCTTAGGATGCTGAGTTGCAGACCGTCACCCCAACATCTTCTGAAGCATCCATTCTCTGTAAAGGCTGAGAGATGCTCAGAGACTGGTTGGTGGTTTAGGGAAGCCCTGGTTTATTCTAGAGCGAGACAATGACATCATTCAACTCCCCTGAGCAGGATTTGAGGCCAGTCTTAATAACTTCTGACCCATATCATTTGTCCTGCGAATTTCCCAAATTATCTGATTGGCTAAAAGTGGGATTTAATTTCAGATGCTCTTTTTCCTGATCATGCAAATATCAGTTCTCCTTTAACAACAGCAAGAAGGACCTCCTTTGAATGTGAGTGGGGAAGAGGGCAGCAAAGGAAGAGCATGGTCACAGATTGTCAGCACAGGGAGAAGGGCCAACCAACCCTTGATTAAGCCCGTCGCTGCTGTGGATCCACCCGCTCCGTCCCTGACATCGTCCATTCTCACCTTTCACAGCTGTGAGTGCTAGACAGTGGACTAGAGGATACACCAAACAGAAATGCCTTAAAATATAAAGAGCAAAAGGAAATACTAGAGAATTTTGGTACATTTTCTAAATGGCTAAGAAAAGAAATATGTACATTTAGAGTATATTTCAATAAGGGCAAAATTTAGCTAAAAATATCCTGCTGGGTTGAGTTAAAAGGAATATAAAATACCATTCAATAAATAAGATCAAATTAGTTTAAAATTATCCAGAAATTTTTAACCTAAGCTTCCCTGGTGGCTCAGTTGTAAAGAATCCACCTGCAATGCTTGCAACTCAGGAGATGCACGTTCAATCCCTGAGTCGGGAAGATTCCCTGGAGAGGGGCATGGCAACCCACTCCAGTATGCTTACCTGGGAAATCCCATGGACAGAGGACCCTGGTGGGTTATAGTCCATGGGGTCACAAAGAGTCGGACACAACTGAGCATGCACTACGATCTGACCTCTCTGGGGTCTCCACCAAATGCCCCCAAATGATGACTGAGGGCTCCCCACTTCAGCTGGTCTTCCTATTGTGTGTGAATTCCCCTGATCCTCCCCTATCCAATAACAGACTGACAAGTACAATAAAAACTAGGAGGTTAAAGGAGCATCATGAAATTGGTATTAGCCAAAGTATTAGAAATGGACAGATAGTAAAATCATGTAAATATAAATTTGTAAATTCAGCCAACAAGTCCCACTGAAAGAAGAATGGGGTTTCAGATGCAAGCAGCTATACCAAGACCAGGACTAACTGCCCGACCACACGTGCTCAGCCGATGCAAAGACAGGCTGGGCTTACTCCTCCTCCCGGACAGGATTTCCCCGAAGTAGACTGTCACCCTTTAGGTGGCAAAAATATAGAGCCCAGAACTGCCACTCCCCCACGAGCCTGAGGGTCTCGCTAGAGCTCACCTCTCACTCTCCAAGCATTAGAACAGGGGTCAGCAGCAAACACATTTAGGGGCGATGGGCAGCGTGGCCCCATGGAGGTCCTATCACAGGGGAAGGGCTACTGACTTTGCTCTAGTCAGCCTGGCCTGGTCTCTGCCCCCTGTCTCCCCCTTCCACAGGCCAGCCCAGCATCCACTCCTTCACTCAACAAGTCCTGGCTAAGGGGAAGGTATGAGTCAGGCTCTCTGCTGGGCCTGGGACACAGGAGCGAACAGATCAGCCCAAGTTCCTGTCTTTATGGCACTCACAGCCTAGCAGGGGAGCCTGGTGAGTAAACGATGGTGTCACAGGCTCAGATAATTTTTTTAAGATTATATTATGATTTTTCTAATGCATGCATAACTATGCACACATATGTAATCTGTCCTTTTATTTTTTATTTTATTTATTTTTTACTTTTTGGCCTCACAGCACATGGGACTGTGTTCAGTTCCAGATAGGAGCTGAACTCGAGCTTTCCACATTGGGAATGCCGTCTTAACCGCCAAACCTCCAGGGAGGTCCCTGAGATAAGGTTGTTACAGCAGCACTTGGCAGGCACACCTAATCCTCACCTTGTTGGGAGAAGGTAGTGAGCAAGAAAGAAGTCTAAAAGGATCTTACATTCAATTCCAATGTGTATATGTACGTGTGTGTGAAGGAGTCCCCACATGTCCAAGCAATTCTCTAAAACCAGCTGGGTGTCCTAAAACTCAACTCAATTCTGACACTACCTACCCAGAGATAGCACCAGATTCCACAGGAATCCTACAATAATAACTCCCGCCTCCACTTCAGATGCCAGGAACCAGCCCAGATTGTCCCTTGTCCTTCTGAACTAACCTGTTACAGATCAGCAGTTCCAAGGGACCATACCTTGGATTCAGTTGGCTAGAAAGGCTCACAGAACTCAGAGAAACACTTTAGCTAGTAGCTCACTGGTTTATGATAAGAGGATATAACTCAGGAACAGCCAGATGGAAGACACACACAGAGAAAGGGCAAGGAGCTTCTGTGCTCTCTCCAGGCATACCAGTCTTGCCAAACCTCCACGTGTTCACCAACCTGGAAGCTCTCCAAATCCTACCCTTTCAGGAGGTTTCATCACATAAGCATGATTAATTAAATTACTGGTCATTGATGACTGAACTCAACTTCCAGCTCCTCTCCTCCGTCCCCTCCCCAGAGGTCAGGGAGGTGGGAGGGAAATTTCCAACCCTCTAATCAAATGATTGACTCCCCTGGCAACCAGCTCCCATCCTTAGGTGACCTAGGAGCTTTCCAGAGGTTCCCTTATGAACATAATGGAAGACATCTTTATGGTGCTCACTTAGGAAATTTCAAGGGTTTTAGAAGCTCTGTGGCAGAAATCACTGTGTCACACATCACAGAGGGAAAATGTACCTGAAGAATGAGTGAAGAAAAGAGGGAAAGAGTGTTCTGAGCCAAGAAAACAGTATATATGAAGACCAAGAGGGGACAAAGAGAATGACACACAGTTGTTTGGAGAAATGCAAAGACCATCATATAGCTGGAGACGGGGGCCAGGTGGGGAAGGACAGGTCATGGATGGAATCTCTCCTGCCCTACATTAAGGCTTTGCTGACCCCAGAGATCCCATGCTGGACCGTCAGAGATGAGAAAGCTTGAAGATAATCCATTGGCCTCCTATCTCACAGAGTAAGAATCTCAGCCAGGGGCTTCCTTGGTGGTCCAGTGCCTGAGACTCCAAGCTCCCAATGCAGGGGGCCCAGGTTAGATCCCTGGCCAGGGAACTAGATCCTGCATGCCAAAACTAAAGGTTAAAGATACTACATGCCACAACTAAGACCCAGGGCAGATAAATAAATAAATGTTAAAAAAAAAAAAAAAAAGAATCCCTGACCAGCCTTCTTGTCTTCAGCACAATGTAAGAAAGGAAGATTAGACTCCCCTTGACTAGAGCTTATAGGTTGAATTGAATTCTACTGTTTGCAATTCAGAGATGAGGCTCCTTTCCACTTGGAGACAACAAATCAGACTAAGCAGTCCCCCTTTGAAAACTGTTGTTCTGCTGTTGCATGGACTAAAATAACTTGGAGCTCTCAAACAAAAATATCTTATATAAACCCAGCTTCTAAAATCACCATCTCTGTGATATTTATTACAGACAGACCAATACATGGGAAAATTTTTCTCCATTGTGGACAAGTCAACAATAATCATGATGCCAAACAGATTTACATCTCTATGCTTAACATTTTCTGTGCCTTAAAATGTCCCTAACTTTCCCCTTACTTCAGGTCCCTTGTACCTCCCAGCACAGAGATATCATTCTCAATGAGTGTAGCATCAAACGTTAGTTCCCTGAGAGGTAAATATATGTTAAAGAGTAAAAGGTTTTCATAGTTTGGAAATTTCTGTGTTAAACCAACATAAACATTTTTTTGTTTTACTATCTGTATCCGCGACACTAAGAATAGATAGGACCTAGTCTGGAGTGGGCACTCAATCAGCGCTGATTGAATGAGTGACTGTAGGATTCCATAGAACCATTTACACACGGGTTCAGTGACATCCAAATAGGGACGGAGTGTGCAGCCGTCCCATGGGCTTCCCTACAGACCAGCATTCGGTGAAATTTACTTGCTGAAACCTTGCCCTCATCCCTAAGTCTAGAAGCACCAACCCTGGCTAAGAAGCCAAATTTTTCAGAAATCAGAAAGAATGAAGGATCAAAGGAAAGATGGAAAAGTACCATATTCCCCAGAATTACCCTGATTTTTTTGGCCCTTGTTCTTTATCCACGAGCAGTCTCCCCAATAAACCACTCTTCTTTCCACAGGGAGAATTTATGTAATTAAGGCAAAGATGTATCTGCCAGACACACTTAACCTCCAGATGTTAATTTCCTAGCTCCACAGGTTTGCCCAGCAAAGGTTGTGAGGTCTTGCCTTCAGTTCGAAACCTGAATCATTCCTAGATACTGGAAACTGGTGAGGAGTTTATTGTAAAGAGTTCTAGAAAGCTTCATGTTGCTGAAGTAATGGGTTATGGAACCAGCAATCCATGGGAAATTGTAATCCCAGCCTTCCCTATTCCCACCCTAGAAGACCCTGAACCAGCGTTCTCAGCTTCAACCAAGACGTGAGCAAACACCATCAAAGGTAGACCTGCGGTTCTCAAACTCTAGCGTACATCAGAATCACTCGCAGGGCTTGTTAAAATGCAGATTGCTGGGACCTAACCCAGAGTTTTCTATTCAGTGAAATTTGCAGTTCTGAGCAATTCTCAGGTAATGCCAGTGATGCTAGTCCCTGATTGCTTCCTCACTGCTACATGTGCTTTGATTTTTTTTTTCACTTAGCAGTACATCCTTTTTTTTTTTTAACTTTCATTTTACATTGGAGTATCCTGATTAACAATGTTGTGTTAGTTTCAGGTGTATTGCTAAGTGATTCACTTATACATACCTATGTATCTATTCTTTTTCAGATTTTTTTCCCATTTAGGTTACTACAGAATATTGAGCAGAGTTCCCTGTGCTATGCAGTAGGTCCTTGTTGGTTCTCTGTTTTAAATATAGCAGCGTGTACATGTCGATTTGTTTTAGAACCACAAGCCTGATGTAGACCAGGTTCAGCTAGGTCCATGCAGTACCACTTGGATATAATGTGTGGCACACGATAGGTTCTGATTAATTAATTGGATAGAGTTAGTGAACATTAATTCCTAAGACTGGGGTTCTACTTTGGGGAAGTGTACCCTTCCTTCCCTGATGTAACTGGCGCCCAGTCTTTGACCCGAACTGGCTCTGCTGGGCTCATGGCCCCATCCCTGTCTGTCTCCAGATCTTGCAGAGGCCATGTGCCCAAAAGCCTGGCCTTTTGATCAGCAACAGGAGATATGAGGACACCCAAGTGGGACAGGCCCTTTTTGGACCCTAGAATTTAGAGCCCTGGGCTGCCTGGTGGAAGCCAACCCCAACATGGCCCAGTGTGTTGCCACCATTCCTGGTTGATTGCGCTCCCTGTCAGAGCACTCTAGAGCCCCCAGAAGGACCCTGGCTGAAGCTTCACAGTCATGGTTAGGGTCACAGGGCAGGAAACTGAACCAGGTTCCAATCCGACTTTGAAGTAGAGACTTAGACTAGAGACTCCCGGAGACTTTCCCAATCAGCCAGAATAAGGAATGGTTAATTTATCATTTTCTTTTGTACTATTTTCATTAGACCCTGATGGCTAATTTCATTCTTCCCTCTCTGGGATTCGTACTTGTGAACTGCGTGGTAGAGAAAATTGTACTATGGCCCTGGGAGTACAACATATTCAGGCTTTGATAGATGATGGAGGAGGGCTTCCTGGGTGGCACTAGTGGTAAAGAACCTGCCTACAAATGCAGGGGAGATGAGAGACTTGGGTTCGATCTCTGGGTTTGGAAGATCCCCTGAAGGAGGGCTTGGCAACCCACTCCAGTATTCTTGCCTGGAGAATCCCATGGACAGAGGAGCCTGGCGGGCTACAGTCCGTGGGGTCACAAAGAATCGGTTACGACCAAACGCGTTAGCATGCAGCATGCATGGGAGAAGTAAACTCAGAGAATAAAGATTTTTCTAAGTAATCCAGAAAGAGAAATTAAAATATATTGTTTATCAATACTGCAACACTTTAATATTCTCCACAATCCCACCTCATTGAGGAAGTGCAGGTACCTGCATGTATATGGACACCTGATAGAAGAGTAACCCATCTGTGCTAAACACAGCTTTCCCACTTCTCTGTTGCAGCTTCTATCACTGTTTCCCTTGGAAACCAAAGGAGCAACTGCCTGCAGAAACATCTCTCTCCCTCCTCGCTCATCAGTCCCAAGGACTGGTAACCAGTTTTTTCCCTTGTTGAAAACATCTGATGTTGGGGGATGGCGTGCATGTGGGGCACAATATAAAATTATTACCACACTGGGTCAGACACAATGTGCTTTCCATCTAGTATTCTTTCCTGGACGGTTTCATTGATTCTCTTCATCTCATATGCTGCACCATCAATTTCTTCTCTGTATCTTAATGATTTGTGAACACAGATCTTGACCACTAGATCTCAGGTTACTTAAAATCTGAGAAAGACATAGGCTTCTGTTTGGGATTCCAAACAGAGCCATAGAAAAGCCCTTTGCTTGACAAGAGTGAGCTTACCTATTGATTAATATGATTTTAACCCGGTGATAGAAGTTTTAGCATCCATCAGTGATACTTGCCTGAATCAATTATTTCTTTAGTGGTTACTAAATATTCATTTTTCTTCTCTCATTCTACTCTTATCAGTTAGAATTCTACCTTAAGAAAGAACTCTTCCTTCTCCATTTGTTCATTCACTTATTTACTTATAAATGAATATGGACTCATGGATTATTATTTTATGCAATGGGTTACGGTCTGTTACTATAATTTTTTAATGATCATATTGCTCCAGGTTGGGCCAGGGGAACCTCTTCAAAATTGTTCCCATGTCCCTTTAGTATGTCTCTATCTTGCTTTAAACATTACTCTCTGACAAAGATGTTTCCATAAGATTCTTAATAATTACCAAAAGAAAATAGTAGCTTTATATTGAATAAACCTGGTAGACAAACCCTAGCCAAGAGACCAAAGCCAATATTGCCAGTAAGAGTGCATCCTGCTATACTACAGTGAGAAGGACACATCGCTGATGGTTTTTCTGCCAAAAAGTGAATAACTGAAATCTAATCATGAGGCTCAGATCAGAAAAATACAAATTGGGGGAAATTCTACAAAATAACTAGCCTATATACTCTTCAAAGCTGCTCAGTTGTGTCTGACTCTTTGTGACCCCACGGATTATACAGTCCATGGAATTCTCCAGGCCAGAATACTAGAGTGGGTAGCTGTTCCCTTCTTCAGGGGATCTTTCCAACCCAGGGATTGAACCCAGGTCTCCCACATTGCAGGAGGATTCTTTACCATCTGAGCCACCAGGGAAGCCCTGATAGCTCAGTTGGTAAAGAATCTGCCTGCAGTGCAGGAAACCACGGTTTGATTCCTGGGTTGGGAACGCCAGGCCCAGATGGATCCACTGATAAATTCTTCTAAATATTAAAGGAAGAATTATACCAATTTTCTACAATCTCTTTCAGTAGATAGAAGCAGAAGGAATATTGCTTAAATCATTCTATTAGTCAAAATTACCCTAATACCAAAATCAGACAAAGACTTCAAAGAAAAACTAAAGACCAATCTTCTCATGTGGCGAAGGAAATGGCAACCCATTCCAGTGTTCTTGCCTGGAGAATCCCAGGAACAGAGGAGCCTGGTGGGCTGCCATCTACGGGGTCGCACAGAGTCGAACATGACTGACGCGACTTAGCAGCAGCAGCAGCAGTTTTCTCGCGAACATAGATGCAAAAATATTCAAGAAAATATTAGCAGATTTTATCCAACAATGTATAAAAAGAATTACATATCACAACCAAGTAGGATTCACCTGGGTACACATAGCTGGTTCAACATTCAAAAATCAATTAATACAATCCATTATGGGGGCTTCCCTCATAGCTCGGTTGGTAAACAATCCACCTGTAATGCAGGAGACCCCAGTTTGATTCCTGTAGGGAAGATCTGCTGGAGAAGGGATAGGCTATCTACTTCAGTATTTTTCACTTGTGGCTCAGCTGGTAAAGAATCTGCCCACAATGCAGGAGAACTGGGTTCAATCCCTGGGTTGGGAAGATCCCCTGGAGAAGGGGAAGGCTGCCCACTCCAGTATTCTGGCCTGGAGAATTCCATGGTCTATATAGTCCATGGGGTCACAAACAGTTGGACAGGACTGAGTGACTTTTACTTTCACTTTTCACTTTCACTTTCATAATCCATCACATCAACAACCTAAAGAAGAGAAATTAGATGATCATATCAACATGTGCAGAAATTGCATTTGACAAATCCAACACTCATTCATGATAAGCACTCTAAGCAACAAGGAATGTGGGGGAGGGGATTTCCTTAGCTTGACAAAGGACATTTACAAAAAGCCTACAGCTAACATCACATAGTTAATATATCACTATCACTAACGGTGAGAAACTAGAATCTTTCCTTCTAAGATCAGGAACAAGGCAAGGATATCCTCTCATTACTCTTTTCAACATTTTACTGGGTGTCCTAGCTAATGCAGTAAGACAAAGAAAGGAAATAAAGGCACACTGATTGGGAAGAAAGAAATAAAGCTGTCTTTGTTCACAAATGACATGATTATCTATGTAGAAAATCCAAAAAATTGATTACAAAAAAAAAAAAAACTCTTGGAACTAATAAGCAATTATAGCAAGATTGCATGATAAAAAGTTAATCTGTGAAAGTCAATCACTTTCCTATACACCAACAATGAATAAGTGAAATTTGAAATTAAAGATGCAATACCATTTGCACTAGCATCCAAAGAAATGAAATGCTAAGGCATAAGTCCAGCAAAATATGTATAAGATCTATATGAAGAAAATTATAAGACTTTGATGAAAAAAATCTAAAGACTGAATAAATGGAGAGACAGTCCTTATACAAGAATAAGAAGACTCAATGTTGTCAAAATGTTACTTCTTTCCAAATTAATCTATAGATTCAATGCAAGCCAAATCAAAACACCAGTAGGTTGTTTCGTGGCTATTGACAAACTAACTCTAAAGTTTATTTGGAGAAGCAGAAGACCCAGAATAGCCAGCTCAACACTAAAGAAGAACAAAATTGGAGGACTGACACTACCTAATTTCAAGACTTTCTATAATTCTACAATAATCAAGACAGTGTAGTATTGGTGAAAGAACAGACAGATAGATCAACGGAACAAAACAAAGAGCCCAGAAATAGACCCCTATAAATACAGTCAACTGATCTTCAATGAAGGAACAATAGCAATACAAGGGATAAAAGATAGTCTTTTCAACAAACAGTGCTGGACCAACTAGATATCCACATACCAAAAAATATGAATCTAGATACAGACTTTAATCCTTTCACCAAAAAAAGATCAACTCAGAATGGATAGTAGACCTAAATGTAAAATGGAAAACTATAAAACTTCCAGAAGATAACACAGAAGAAATCCTACATGGCTTTGGGTATGATGATGACTTTTCGAACATAACACCAAAGTACAACCCTTGAAATAAACCATTGATAAGCTAGATTGCATTAACATTTAAAATTTTTGCTCTACTAAAGACAATGTCAAAAGGATGAGAAGACAAGCCATATATTAGGAGAAAACATTTGCAAAAGACACATCTAATAAGTGAAAAGTAAAAGTGAAAGTCGCTCAGTCATGTCCAACTCTTTGCAACCCTATAGACTGTATAGTCCATGGAATTCTCCAGGCCAGAATACTGGAGTAGGTAGCTGTTCCCTTCTCCAGGGGATCTTTCCAACCCAGGACTCAAACTTAGGTCTCCTGCATTTAATAAACTATTATTCAAAGTATACAAAGAACCCTTAAAACTCAGCAATAAGAACACAAACAATCTGACTTTTAAAATGGGTCAAACAACAGGTACATGAAAAGATGCTCATCACTAATCATCAGGGAAATGAGAATCAAAATCACGATGCGATATCACCTCACATTTGTTAGAGTGGTAATTAACAAAAAGGCAAGAAATAAAAAGTGTTGGCAAGGATGTAAAGGGTACCCTGATGCATTGTTAGTGAGAACACAAATTTGTGCAGTAATTATGGAAAACAGTATGGAGGTTCTTCAGAAAATTAAAAATAGAACTACCATATTACCCAACAATCCCACTTCTGAGTATCTACCTGAAGAAAACAAAAACACTGTCTCAAAGAGACACCTGAGCCCGCGTGTTACTTGTCACATGATTCACAACAGGAAAACAACCAGTGTTCATCTAGAGATGAATGAGTGGATAAAGGAAATACATTTACATACATAATGGAATAATATCCTTCTATAAAAAAAGAAGAAAATTCTGCTATTTTTGACAACATGGATGAACCGGGAGGGCATTATGATAAGTGAAATTAGACTCAGAATGACAAGCACTGCGTACTGTCACTTAACATATGAAGTCTAAAAAAGCGACCTCACAGAAGTAGAGAGCAGGTCGGTGGTTTGCCAGAGGCAAAGAGGGAGAGTGGGTGAAAGCGGTCAAAGGGTACACACTTCCGGTTATAAGATGAATAAGTTCTGGGAGTCCAATGCACAGCGTGGTAACTATAGCTAACCATATTGTATTATACATTTGAAAGTTGCTATGAAAGTAGATCTTAAAAGTTCTCACCGGAGGGAGGAAAAATAGGTAATAGGTGCTTCAACCAATCTTATTATTAAGGTAATTGTTTCACAACACAGATCTTCTTTGATTTATAATGGGGTTAGGAACCAACAAACCACTTTAAGTAGAAAATATCATTAAGTCCAAAAAGCATTAAGTACACATACCCTACCAAACATCATAGCTTACACCTAGCCTACATTAAACATATTCAGAGCACTTGCATTAGCCTACAGTTAGACAAAATCAGCTAACACAAAGCCTACTTTATAACAAAATATTGAATATCTCACATTTTTTATTGGCTATTGTACTGAAAGAAAAGTATCAAATACAATATCACATATATGTGGGAATCTAAAATATGATACAAATGGACCTATCTACAGAACAGAAATAGAAATAGACTCACTGACACATTCAGACAGACTTGGCATAAACCTGGGTGAAGGCAGAACATAGCCAAGAAGTCCATTTGATTTTGACTTGGGATGGGTCTGCCAAACTTTTGCAAGCCCTGCACAAACTTTTGGCTTTCCAGGTGGCTGGATGGTAAAGAATCTGCCTGCCAAAGCAGGAGACACAGGAGACTTGGGTTCAGTCTCTGGGTGGGGAAGATCTCCTGGAGAAGGGCATGGCAATCCACTCCAGTATTTTTGCCTGGAGAATCTCATGGACAGAAGAGCCTGGCAGGCTACAGTCTATGGGGTCTCAAAGAGTTGGACACAACTTAGCAACTGAGCCCACATGTATAAATTTTAACAGTGGTCAGTCAGTGAGTGGTTAGAGCTATTTCTTAATATCCCCAAACTCGACAAAAATGGTGAGACTTCCTGCTGGCCCACTCCTAGTGCAGGGGGCCTATGTTTTGTGAGCTGGGAGGCAATAAGATGAGAACTGGAGGTTAAGAGGCTAAGTCTGGCCAGCTGTAAGGGATGAAATGAGACACAGTGGGGGTAAGGAAGGGGATGGGGAGTGGATCCAGAGCAAGCAGTGGGCACCAGGCTGTGAAAGAGGGACTGAGCTCTCTCTCTGAGGTTAATGTGAGTGGGTCCAAGGGAACCCTGAACATGTGGGTTGCTGTCTTCTCTCAGAGTCTTCTTCCTCATTCAACTCACCTGATTAAAATGTAGAGGAAACTGGAAAGGATTTAATTCATGTGGCAAGGAGCTTCTACCGGTCTGAACCCAATGATGGAAAACAACTCCTGATATAGCAAAAGGCAAACTGACTCAAAAAGCTTCCAGTGTTCCTTCCATGGCCAGAACTAAGACTGAAAGGAAATTAAGAGTCAGTCTTGTTTAAAAGGACACAGAGTTCTTTGCTTCTTTACCCTGCAGAAGGTGTTGAGGCTTGCTAAAAGCTTCTGCAGAGCAAAGAAACCATAAACAAAATGAAAAGAGAACCCACAGAATGGGAACAAATATTTGCAAATGAAGCGATTGACAATAGATTAATCTCCAAAACATAAAATAGCTCATGCAGATCAATATCAAAAAAACAAACAACCCAATCAAAAAATGGCAGAAGATATAAATAGACATTTCTCCAAAGAAGACATACAGATGGCCAAAAAGCACATGCAAAGAGACTCAACATCGCTAATTATTAGAGAAATGCAAATCAAAGCTACAATGAGGTATCACTTCACACCGGTCAGAATGGCCATCATCAAAAAATCTGTAAACAATAAATGCTGGAGAGCATATGGAGAAAAGAATGAAATAATGCCATTTTCTGCAGCAACATGGATGACCTAGAGATTGTCATACTACGTGAAGTAAGTCAGAGAAAGACAAATATGATAACACTTGTGTGGAATCTAATTTTTTAAATGATATAGATGAACATATTTACAAAATGGGAACAGATGCACAGAATTTGAAAACAAATTTATGCTTAAGGGAGGGATAAATTAGGAGTCTGGGATTAACATATACACACAACTACATATAAAATAGGTAATCAACAAGGACCTACTGTATACCATGGGGAACTCTACTCAATATTCTGTATTAACCTATAAAACAAAGGAATCTGAAAAAGAAAGGATATTTGTTTATGTACAACTGAATCGCCTTGCTCCCACCTGAAAATAACAGCACTGTAAATCAACGGTGCTCCAATACAAAAATAGCTTCTACCAAGTCACACACACACAAAATCCCCTTCCACGAGCCTGTCCCCAGACTGCGTCCCCACTGTAACTTAATTCCAGGAGATGAAACAATTTCAATCCCTATCAACATGCAAAAGGTCACCTTTCCCACCCAAATGTAATACCTCAGCAAGATAACTTATTCAATGAACAGTAACCTAGTCACCATGAGCCCCACAGGACAGCCGGGTTTGTCTGGGAGCCTGGAGGAGGACCTGATCTAGAGCTCTGGATAACAGAGGGGCCCCGAGCGGGGTGGGGGTACAAAGGAAAACACTCAGTGGAGAGGGGTGGAGCAGAGGCCACATTTAGGAAGGAAGTGATGCCGAAAGGGGAGCAAAAGGGTTAGGGAATCCATTTGCCAACCTCAAGATCTTGTTGGAAACCTCCCCTAACATGCTTAGTGGAAGCCTACATCTGCCACCCAAACTATACAAGCTGGACGATCCCTGGCATTGGATTCAGTGCTCTCTCCCTCTGGGAGCATGTACACCCCTGCCAGAGACCTCAACTCACTTATTTTCTCTAGGGAAAAGGAAAAAGGGAGAGAAAGAGAGACAGTAAGAAAAGTGTGAGATCAAGAAAGAGTGGGAGACCAACCGATCATGTAAAATTTTAGTCCTCTGGGATTTCAGATGATCTGAAGGGCTAGATGTCATCCTCCCCACTAGCCCAAGATGCCACTAAAATCATAGAACTCCAAACTCCTCTGTGTTTCATGGGAAGACTATGTCAGGCTACATGGCAAGAGAGAATAAAGATCCCATGTAGAAAAAAGAAATTGCTTTAAGCCGAGTTATAAAGAGGCTTGTTGCTAACAACTCCAGGAATTAAATGAAGAGTTTCTCTCGCATCTTTAAATGGGAACAGCAGTGAATCCCACAGATCTCTTTGGGAAGGCAGCAGACTTCTTCCCTCCCACTGCCCCCCGCCCAGCAATGGGTGACCGCTGTCCCCTTTCCCTGGGGAGGAAAACCACAAGCACTTAATTGGGGAAGAAATAGCCAGCTCAGCCAGAAAGGGAGTCATGCTGTGATAGACTGGCCAACTCATTGGACATGACAGAGCACATCCTCAGCCTGCTCAGGAAAGCCTGGGGCCCCTGGGGTTGGGGGGGTGTCCCCAAGAGACTGCTCTTTAATTGGCTCCCCCACATTGCTGAGAGCTGGCTGGGCACTCGGGGCAGAGATGACTGCTTCAGGGGCACCGCGACATACTGGCTGACTAATGAGTCATGGTCACCCGCACACTCTCGCTGATGCTGCCACAGCTAACGAATCCCACGTGTGCTGCCAACCCAGGAGGAGGGAGACCCGCGCTCGGCAGCTCCTCGGCCCTTCCACCAGAGCTAAAAGAGGATGATGACCCAGTACGGGTGAGGACTGACATCTTTTTAGGATGGTGCCGAAGCAGGCAGTATCCCCACGTGAAAAATCCATGTGCCCTTCCATCAGCTGTGAATCAATAACACCCTCCCAGCCCAGGGGTCAGAGCCTCGGCCTCTCACTTACATGGAAACTAGTCTTCAGAAGCTTTAACTCCAGACTGACTTTGATACACTGTACAAAAGAGACATCATCTGCCTGTATTGGCTGATCCAGTCCCATTTAATTCATCATGATTCCTATCAATAGAGAAACACTCTTGCAGGCAGAGCTTTGCACAAAATGAATTTCAGAGTTAAGCCATGGGAGTGAGTTGCTTTTCCTTGGGCTTTCTATGTGGGTTACCATGGTACTCCCTCTGAGCAGATTTCATATTTTCAATACACAAAAATCCAGCAGACACTATTTGGACAGTGTCTGGAGAGAACCGCCCACAACTAGTGCACATGCATCTCACACTGTTTCATTGCTGGTTAAATTGACTTCAAGCAAACTTGTTTATTCACTGTTTTATGAAATCACACAATCATCATCCCTGCAACCTTCCATCTGGGGGAGCTGGAGCAGAGTGAAGTGTCTCAGGTCGCCCCCGAGCTACTCTGAGCGGAGGAAGAATGAGGCTCTGGTGGAAGGAGAGACCCTGGTGGCCCTTTCTCAGGCTCACCTCCCCTGGGGATGGAGACAAGGACTGGGGGACTGAAAGCCTCTCTCACCTTATACGAGTCCTACCTTCTGTCCCAGATGCAACCATGTCAAATATTAAAGTATTTTCAATTATCCATTGCCTTGTTCATGGGATCGATCCCCTTTTAAAATAAAACTCTCCTTAGAAGCTGAGTGTCCTGGGAGCACCTCACCGGAATGAGTTCATGAATAGACTTCTTTAGAAGGAATCCCAGGTGATAGGAGAGGACTGGGTCTAGTGGCTAGGAAAGACAAGGAAGCTGAAATAGAAAGACAGGAGCTAAAGAGGTCGGGGAAGGTGGGGAGACGTAGTTTGTCTGTTTTATAACTTTGCCAGGGATTGCTGGCCCTTCCCAACTTAACCTCAAAGAAGGAGTTTTCCACGAAAAGTCTGATTTGTTCGTCATGATTCAGGAATGGAAAAAAACATCTATTGTATAAACCAACAGAAACATGCAGGTCTCAGACAGATGTGTAATTCAAATACCTGCAGAGGCTAATATCTGGATCAAAAGTCAAAGGATTTCTGAGTTTGTCTGGGACTTTTCCCCTGTGGCAGGGACAGCAGGTGCTGCAAGTTCTACCAGTGGTCTTGCCAAGAGCAGCAACCCACAGGCCTTCAAGGGCAAGATCCCTTCTCTCACATGCACGCCTCACAGATACAGGTAGCCAATGGCTAGCTTGACTTGTAGATTCCCACAGCACACCAGTGGGTAGTCTTCAGATTGTTCCAGGAGTTGGTGTGTATCTGAACTGCACTGGATTTTCAGAGCTAAGGTACAAAAGAGGAAGGAACACAGTTACATGAACTCAGTCAATACCCCCTGCTTTTGCCTTGTCCTGAAAGACCAAGCAGCTCTAAAGTATGACTGAGGAAATTCAACTCCAAGTATCTTGTCCCATGAAGAGGCACCTCAGGGCACATCAGAGCAAACATTCTGACGTGCTTCACATAACATCCTATAGCTGATTAGCTTTTCTCAGCATAGTCAGGTGGCAAGGGCTCCTGACCTGGGAATACCTTGCATATTCTGGAGAAAAGCTGACAACCTCATCTCTAGCAGGTAGCAACATCAAGATCTGGACTCAGGCAATCTGGTTTCAGACCCCAACCTTCTAATCCTCAAACTAAATTTCCTCTCTTTGTAAAAGAAGGAAGACAGGACTGATGTTAAGTAAAGAGGGATACCAAGACAGGTTTTTCTATCCATGTCTGATTTTGGGTGGGAAAGTTATGATTATTATGGGTCTAGACTGAGAAAGGGGATCCATGGAGAAAATATGAAGACCCTAAAAAGAAAAGAAAATCAATGGAACAAGTTCCCAGAGGAAGAAGGTGGAAGCAGAAAAAATTCCTTATCTATTAATATTTTTAATTCCTCCAGCCCTTAGTGAATGCCTACGTGCCAGACTCTGCTTGGAGTTGGGGATTCAGTGGTCAACTACAGAGATGGGGCCCCGACCCCAGGAAGCTTCCAGCCTAGCAGTGAGAAGACATGTGAAAAACGAGAAAACAGACCAACAATATAAACCTTGGCATGTGTGGTGAGAAAGGAAACGAATGGGGTGCCAGGAGAGAAAACAATCTCCCATAGATGGTGATGTTTAAGCAAACCTGAAGTTTGGGAAAGAGGCAGCTTTGTGAAGACTGGAGGGAAGGAGCCCAGGTGGTGAGTAAGGGGGAGAGGGGCATGAGGGGCCACAAGAGAGGTAAGCAAGTCACCAGGTGGTTTTTTAAAAGTACGATTGGGACTTCCCTGGTGGTCCAGTGGTTAGGACTCCATACTTCTACTGCAGGGGGCATGGGTTCAATCCCCTGTCAGGGAACTAAGATCCGGATGCTGTGTGGTACAGTCAAAAGTTAGATAAATAAATAAATAAAAATACTGTTGACCAGGAAGTCAGAATGTCTGGTGGAGGTGTCTGGGCAGGTTAGTTTTTAAGTTCTTTAAGCTTTAAGTTTTTAAGTTCTTTTAAGTGCAGTCTGGGGTGAGAAAGACTGTTTTCGTACAGACATTTCTAGAAAACCATAATGAAGGGTTTGTTTTTTAGTCAGGATGCAACAGAAAGCATCTGAAGTGTTTCAAGTGGAGAAATGATCTTCCCGACCTAGGGATCAAACCCCAGTCTCCCGCATTGCAGATGGATTCTTTACCAGCTGAGCCACAAGGGAAGCCCAAGAATACTGCAGTGGTAGCCTATCCCTTCTCCAGGGGATCTTCCAGACCCAGGAGTCGAACCAGGGTCTCCTGCATTGCAGGCAGATTCTTTAGCAACTGAGCCATGAGGGAAACCAGAGAAACAATACCATCACGTTTATGTTTTTAAACAATCAAGCAAACTAAACAGGGAGTGAATCAGTTTTATGGGGGTGAAAGTGCAGCTCTTTCTTAAAACAGGAAAGAAAGAATGAAATACTCTTACAGACAAGGTGAAATGTGAAAGGGAGAGTTCATACCTAAGGACCTCGACCGCCTCTAAGAAAGATGGAATGCCCTGGTGACCAGTCATTAGACTCTGTGCTTTCACTGCCGAGGGCCCAGGTTCAATCCCTGGGGGGGATCTTTGATCCCACAAGCCATGCAGCAGAGCCCTCCCAAAAAAAAGAAAAGAAGAAAGGAAAGATACAGTCTCACCTGCAGTGAATGAAGGGCATGGGGATGGGGCTTGAAGGAGAGATGGGGGATCAGAAACAGTCAGCAAAGGGGAGCAAGAAAGACATCTGGAAAAATGAAAGACCTACAGGGTAGCCTCAGAAGATGCCAGGAACCAGGTCTTCTGGTGGAGTTATTGTTGCCAGCAAGGTTGGGTAATCTCCTCTCCCGTGCCGAGGAAGAGCGTGGAGATGGCTAGACTAGCTGAGAGGTGTGAACCGCAGAGGAGGAGCGGGGGAGAAGCCTGGGAGTGGAGGATTCATGATAAAAAACCATAATGCAGATTGATGGTGTGTTCCAGACCACGTCAGACAGCAAGCCAGGAACATGGGTTAACCCGGTGGCTGTCTAGGAGCTTTGAGGCAGTTGAAGAACAAACAGATGTAGTGATGGGGAAGAAGAGCGGTGTAAGCATGTGGACGCTGGGTGGGGATTCTTCACAAGAGCTGTTTTGAGCAAAGCCAAGGTCTGGGCTGTGACCAGAGGGGTGGAACTGGCGACATCCAGTTCACCCACTGCCTTCTCCAGGGAGCCTGGCAAGCAGATGGGCTTTTGTTTATGGACATTATTTGAGTCCAAATTAAAGTTAAAAGTGCTGTATGTACATTTTACTTTTAACACTCTGATACAACCACCAAGTATCAGAGTGTTATTGTGAAGGGATGCTGGGGAGATGGCTTCAGATCATAGGCTTAATGGTTGCCTGGCATCTTCCTTGTGGCACTTAAACCCTGAATACAAACAACCACGAACCTAAATTATCTCAGCAGGTGGGAAAGTTCTATTTAAGAACAAGAAACCATTATGCCATCGAGAAACTAAAACCACTGTCTCAATTGAAAATGTCACACTGTGGCCAACACACGATTCCTATAACCCCCGGTTATTTCTCAATCTTGGAGGAAGTGCCTGGCAAGATCTCAGCTGGCTTACTACAAGATGATTACCCCTGGGTTGTCAGCTTATGTATTGGTTTTTCCAGTCAACGGGCGGGCTGGCTGTGAGAATTAGCTGACAATCCAGTGACTGCTTTGTGAGGAGTGAGGGTGAGAAGTAGGAACTGAAGCCCGAAGCACCCAGCTGTGAGAGGCGGCAGGGGGAAGAGTCAAGCGTTCTGACTCAGCAGTCAGACCTGGGCACCTCAAACTCCATTCCCACCTGCCTACTAAATAGATGGATCCCATTCTCAGTGTCCTCGTCTGTGCTTTGGGATGTTAATCTACATTGTCTTGATGCATTTTTAAATGAAGAAAATTCCAGGTGGCTCAGTGGTAAAGAATCTACCTGCCAATACAAGAGACACAAGAGATGTGGGTCTGATCCCTGGGTGGGGCAGATCTTCTGGAATAGGAAATGGTAACCCACTACAGTATTCGTGCCTTCAGAATCCCATGGACTGGCGGGCCACAGTCCATAGAATTGCAGAGAGTCAGACAAGACTTAGCAGCTGAGCTCTAACTAGCTACAGCATGGACAAAGAAGGGGAGGGATGGACAAGACCACAGCTAGGGAAGCCACTTGGAGGCTGTCACTATAACCTGGGCAGGAGGTGGCGGCAACCCGTCCCCGAGTCTTGTCAAGATGCAAAAGAGGAGACGGATCTGAAAGATGGTTAGGAGACAGAGCAACAGGACCTGGTGGCTGATAGGAGCGGGGTGTGAAGGATAAGGGTGTCTGACTTGGCCACCAGGAGGGTGAGGGGGCCTTTCCCTGAAATACTGAAAACCAGAGGAGAAAGAGGAACCCTGGAGGAGAAAGAATATGGGCTTCGGTATGGAGGTGGAGGCACCTGAAAGAGGGGGACAATCCCCTTGGGGCTCAGGAGATAATTCTGAGCTGGTGATAAAGCCTTCAGGGTCTCGGACACATTAGTCATGGCACAAGCCGTGGGAATAGCTGAGACAATCTGTGCAGGTGTGTAGATTTAGAAGAGGAGGGGGCTGCAGGTAGAACTCTCAAGGTCATCAGCATGAAGCCCCTGGAAGGAAAAGCCCCTGGAGGAGCCTCAGAAGGAGCACCAGGAGGAGTCAAAGGAAAACCAGGTAAGTGAAGTCATGAAACTCAAGAGAAAACTGTTTCTAGAAGGAGGAATCAGACAGCAAAGTTATATGCTCCTGAAAGACCAAGACAAGGAGGATTGGGAAATATTGGAGGTCCCTGCTGACTTTGGCAAGATTCATTTCAGAGATGTGATGTGGATGGATGCCAAATGGCAGGGGCCAGCCGAGGAAGGATGTGGAGGCAGCAGGTACAGGCAGTCCTTCAAGAAGATGGGTTACGAATGAGTGTGGAGAAATCAGACAGTAGCTGGGTGTGGGCTGATGCAGGGATTTTCTACTTTGTCTCAAGTTTAGAGAGACATGTGCATGCTAAGTCACTTCAGTTGTGTCTGACTCTTTGTGGCCCTATGGACTGTAGCCCGCCAGGCTCCTGTGTCCATGGGATTCTCCAGGGAAGAATACTGGAGTGGGTTGTCATTTCCCACTCCAAGAGATCTTCCCAACCTAGGGATTGAACCCAAATCTCTTATGTCGCCTGCATTCGCAAGCGGGTTCTTTACCACTAGCGCCACCTGGGAAGCCCAATGAACATGTTTAAATGCTGATGGGGAGGGAAAATGTAGAGGAGAAGGCTGATGGAGGAGGAAAAAAGATGTAATATGGGCCAAGTTGGGCCTGAGATGCATCCTGGGTCTCGGATCACCTCTCCAGGATGGAATTAGTGCCTAAGGGTCTCAGAGCACCCCCAGAGTTCACTGTCCCACTGAGGAGAAGAAGGGACACTGGGGAAAATGCATAAGTTAGAAAACTTGGATCACACTAGTGCCAAGCCTCAATTTTAGTCAAAGCATTGCCATTTGGGGGAAATGTGACTAAAACTTACTTTTTAAGCTATTCTATGAATAACTTTCCATGAATATCTTTACCAAAATAAATCTTCACATCCTTTAAAGCTTAGAAAAGGGGTCCAAACTAGCAGCCTATAGGTCCAATCTGCCAGGAAGACAAATATTTTGCCTAAATAGTATTATACAATTCAGGAAATTCCACATGAAAATCTAGACTACTTTTTAAAAAATTATCTTAATATTTATTTATTTGTCTGTGCCGCGTCTTAGCAGCAGCATTCAGGATCTTCGCTCTTCCTTGCAGCATGTGGGATCTAATTCCCTGTTCAGAGCTCGAACCCGGCCTCCTGCATTAGGAGCTTGGAATCTCAGCCACTGGACCACCAGGGAAATCCCGAAAATCTGAATTTCTGAATTCTCTTGCAAACTTGAAGTCTGGAAATGCTGGGACACATGGCATCCATCAGGTGAGCCTAGTGGTTGCTGAACTCATGGAGAAGAGGTAAATGCCATCTAGACTACCCTAGCCTCACCCATCCTTTCCTGCCTGGCCCCCCAAGGGGGACTCTCCCACGTGGGCACCAGGTTGGGTGAGGTGATTCTGTCGGCTGTTCAGCCCTGCATTATCATTAGGCACCTTCTGTGTGCTGGGCAGAGGGCTAAGGCACTGGGGATACAGCTGGGAGCATGACACTGTCCAGGCTCATGAAGCACGGAATTTAGAGAGACTGTGTGCATGCATGCTAAGTCGCATCAGTTGTGTCCGACTCTCTGTGACCCCATGGACTGTAACCCGCCAAGCTCCCCTGTCCATGGGATTCTCCAGACAAGAATACTGGAGTGGGTTGCCTTGCTCTCTTTCAGGGGATCTTCCCCACCCAGGGATCAAACCCAAGTCTCTTACGTCTCCTGCATTGACAGGTGGGTCTTTACCACTGGCGCCACGTGGGAAGCACAAGGAGCCCAGCGTGCTGGGCACTGGGCAGAGGCTGGTAGAAACCTAATCTCAATAATACGGAGCTTCTGGTGCCCTCTGACAGCACAGATTTCACTTTACATTTAGAAAACATTCCAGCTGTCTGCTCATCCCACACACCCACTGAAGAACAAAAGCCCATTCAGGATTGATGTTCAACTGGCTATAGAAATTTTGACATGAATTTCTTTCAGTTTGACGTTGTATTGTAACTCCTTGCTTTAGGAGTCAGGCCAGACCACTGTCTGAATGAGGTGTGGGGGTGGGGAGAGTCTAGCTTAGCACAATAGGAGAGAATTTCAAAGAGCACTGAATATTTTTGTTAGTAGCAGTCTCCTTCTAGTCCTTCCTTTTTCTTTCCAAGTTGAAGTCATTTCTGATACTGTGTCAATACCTGACCCCGTCCTTGCCAGAAGACAACTGAAGAGAGATTAAAACAACAGAGCATGTTTGACTCGTAGGGCTCAAAAGATTTATTTGTTTTGCTAAAACTCCTGCAGCTGGTCATCTGGCCAATGTAAGCATGTCTGGCTGCCTGTGTCCCTTGAGGGTACTATTTTAAGGAAAAGGTGCTCCTTGGAACCGAAAGGCTTTTTCACTACTGAGCTATCCCTTATTCCTGCTGTGGAGTGATGGGGAAATTAGATTTGATAAAGCTTTAATGTGAACTGAAAAAAGGCATTTCACACATAAGGAAGACCTTTATCTTTTGCAGGAGAATTACTTTTTCACTGAGTAAGGAACAAAGATGAAAACAGAGGAGGTCCCAAAATATTCCATACAATAAGAATATTCTTGTTTTTTCCATCTGGAAAAAGAATCCTCCTGTTTTGAGAACTCATACTAACCAAAGACTCTGAAGGGGTGTGGGGCCAAGGTAAAGGACACAGGTTGGTCTAATTTATGGCTAAAACAATTGCCGGATTTAGAAAAGAGCTCATGCTGGCTGTTCTGTGGACCTAGTGATCCTCCCTCCGAGCCTCTCTTCCCCATCAAGACAACAGCATAGCTCAGTGCATCACGGATCAGGGACCCTGCGTTCATCTGGTACAACTGGATTTGAACCCTGCTCTTGGTGCTCACTTCAGCTGCACATATGCTAAAATTGAACCCCACCTCTGCTACCTATGAGCTCAGTGACTGGTGCACTTATTAGCTGTTAACCTTATCACTTAACATTTCTAATCTTCATTTTCCTCTTTTGTCAAGCAAGACTATTAATATACATTCCAGAGGGCTGTGATGAGGATAAGATGAGAAGCCTTGCAAAGTAGTTGGTCTGTAGTAATTATTCAGCAAGGGCTGCCAAAAAACAGCGTATGGTCAAATAATTGGGGGAATCTTTTTATGACATCCGTTATCAAAATTTGACAACTGAATTCTAGTATTCTTAGCCAAATTTTCAAACTATTGAAGTGCCCATTATGTAAATCTAAAGAAACTCTACAAAATCTAAATAGGGTTGAGGGGTGTAGAGCACTTAGATTAGGGGACAGAAGGGCAAAAAGACAGGTGTGAGAGGGAGAATTACTTTTTTATTCTTTATACCCTTTTCCACACTTGGGATTTTTATCAACTTTACTGAGATATAATTTACATACAATAAAATTCACCCATTTTTAAGTGCACAGGTTAATGAATTGGGGCAATGTATATAGTAATGTAATTGTATAACCACTCAATCAACAGTTCTAGCACCCTAAAAAATCCCTTTTTCTCCTTCAGTCAATACCCTCCTCCATCAGGGCCCCAGCCAACCACCTGTCTGCTCTCTGTCATAACTGTTCATGTTTTCTAGAAGGTCATACAAATAAAATTATATTGTGGTACACTTGACCTTCATGCTTAGTATATTTTAAAAATGTACCCACATTACTGCATGTGCTGCTATTTAATTCCTTTTTAAAGCTGAGTAATAGTTCATAGTATGGACGGAGGACAATTGGTTTATCCATTCACCAGGCAATGAACATTGGGTTGATTCCAGTTTGGGGCTACTAGAAATAATGCTGTTGCCGATATGTATATAGAAGTCTTTGTATTGTATCCTTTAAATTTTGTTCCAAATGTATGTATTCCCATTTTTTAAATTAGGGTGTGCGAAGACATCTCTCTGAATAACTAGAACCTGAAATAAACAAATACAATTACAGTCTGACCAAGATTTATATAACTTCTCTTAGCACGCAATACTCAGTGTCTTTTTATGTACTATGTACATAAATACTCAAGCACTACTTGGCTTCCTCTAAGCAATATATCTGGTTGATTTCCTCAATAGACAAAATTCATCAAAGTACTATATGGGACTTCCCTGGTCATTCCAGTGGTTAACAACCCACCTGCAATCACAGGGGACACAGCTTCTATCCCTAATCCTGGAAGATTTCACGTGCCCCAGGGCAACTAAGCCCGTGCCCCACAGCTACTGAGTCCACATGCTGCAACTACAAAGCCTGTGTGCCTAGAGTCTGTGCTCCACAACCAGAGAGCAGCCCCCACCCGCCATAACTAGAAAAAGCCCGCCTGCAGCAACAAAGACCCAGCACACCCAAAATACATAAACCAATTATTTTTTAAGAAATTTTAAATCACGATGATGATATCAAATGCTTCCCTGTGGCCTTAAAGACATTTGATTTTCTCTTAAAAAAAAAAAAAACTACATACAACACCACACGTGCTTAGTCACTCAGTCGTGTCCAGCTCTTCACGACCCCTGGACTGTAGCCCACCAGACACCTCTATCCATGGAGATTCTCCAGGCAAGAATACTGGAGTGGGTTGCATTTCCTTCTCCAACAACAACACATAGGGGTTGGGAAATATATGCATTTGGAGTGAAAGAATACATAAATTCAAACACAGGTAAAACTAAACTATGGAGAAAAAGTCAGATGAGTGGTTACCTCTAGCAGTGGTCAGTGGTATTGATAGGAACTAGGCTTGGGGAGGAAACTTTCCTTGGAAGGAAAGTTATGACCAACCTACATAGCATATTAAAAAGCAGAGACATTACTTTGCCAACAAAGGTCTATCTGGTCAAGGCTATGGTTTTTCCAGTGGTCATGTATGGATGTGAGAGTTGGACTGTGAAGAAAGCTGAGCACCGGAAAATTGATGCTTTTGAACTGTGGTGTTGGAGAAGACTCTTGAGAGTCCCTTGGACTGCAAGGAGATCCAACCAGTCCATCCTAAAGGAGATCAGTCCTGGGTGTTCATTGGAAGGACTGATGCTGAAGCTGAAAGTCCAGTACTTTGGCCACCTCATGTAAGAGTTGACTCATTGGAAAAGACCCTGATGCTGGGAGGGATTGGGGGCAGGAGGAGAAGGGGGTGACAGAGGATGAGATGGCTGGATGGCATCACCGACTCAATGGGCATGAGTTTGAGTAAACTCCTGGAGTTGGTGATGGACAGGGAGGCCTGGTGTGCTGCGATTCATGGGGTCACAAAGAGTTGGACACGACTGAGCGACTGAACAGAACTGAGGCTTGGGGAGGGGTGTGATTGAGTCTTAGAGCACTGGAACTCTATCATCATCTGAGTACTGGTTCCAGAAATGTACACATGGATAAAAATTCACCAGGCTATGTAACTAACATTAATGCACTTTACTATCTACATGCTTACCTCCACTAAAAAAGTATAAAGCAAATACTAGTAATAACCTTTAATCTTTGGTCAAATAGATCATATGTACAACTATCTGGCATCACGGTGGTGGTGGGTTTAGTCACTCAGTCATATCCATTTCTTCTGACCCCATGGACCATAGCCCACCAGGCTCCTCTGTCCATGGGATTTCCCAGGCAAGAATACAGGAGTGGGTTGCCATTTCCTTCTCCAGCAGATCTTCCCAACCCAGTGATGGAACCCATGTCTCCTGCATTACAGGCAGATTCTTTACTGCTGAGTCACCAGGGAAGCCCTGGCACATAATAAATGATGCTTTTCCTTGCTTTCATTTCAAGGGAAATGTTAGCCAAAATGTTAACATTCAGTCATGAAGTTTAAATATTTGTTCTTTTTTATCTGCATAGATGGTGTCACATTGTCTCCCCTGAAAACTGACGCATCATGGGGTGTGGGGAGAAGCGCAGCTCTTGGCCCATCCTGTCTTGTCTCACCTGAATGGATCCCAGCCTGGATTTTCAGCTGGACATTGAGCTTACGTGGAGTTGCAAAGGTCTTACACATGGTAACCAGGTCCAGGGCTGTACTTTGCTACTCTCCCAGAGTGGAGGATCCCACTGACCTTAGGCATCCCAGACATCACCTTGTCTAAAAACGATGGCACAGTTGAATGAGCTCAGTGAGGCACGCTATGATTTTCTAAGGCTGCTAGCAGCACCTTGCTATCCCAAACCTTTACCTAGACCTTCCTTTGCAGTTTAGAAAGTTCATGTAGGGAATCGAGTCCAGAAAGACTTCCAGAAATAAGTCTTTGAGAGAAAAAAGTCAACAAGCTTGGGTGGTTTAGACATGAACCCGTCCAACAAATTCTTTTTTTTTTTTTTTTTTTTTGGCCCCACCACACTGCATGAGGAACTTCCTCCACTAGGGATTGAACCCATGTTCCCTGTAGTGGAAACATGGAGTGTTAATCACCGACCCAACAGGAAAGTCCCTGATCCAACAAATCTTTCTGGTCCACGATGTGAACAGATTGCCTCTTGGCAGCTCTTGGTCAATGCCTCTTATGTTTAAGTAGTATTGCTTTCCTTGTCTTTCTGAAATAGCCTTGTCCTCTCATACTCAGTTTCAAGACAGATAAGAGAAACACTTTGAGGCAAACAGCTATGTTTGAGTCATTTTTTTATATCTGCATTTCACACCAAGAATAAGGACTCTTGGCCAAAGTCACTAAGGGTCACAAGAAATAATGAAATGATGTATCAAATGTTAATTCTTTGACTTCCACAAGACCATTTATGTGGGGAGAGGGACATGTAACAATGTAGTAGCCCAGTAACTTGTAACAGTCAATAGGGCTTTCAAATACATGGAAAACTCATAGAGGTCAAGTCCTCAGCTCAGTGTAAACAAGAGGGATTTCCTGGCTCAGAGGTGAATGACCTCTCTTTAAAAAACTGAACTTCCTTAGGGAAATGTGACAAAAATCTCAGAAGTCTGAAACAGTGCAGTGTGTAAGTGGTTCTCCAGAGTGGGGATCCAGGATGTTAGAAGTTCCTGCTAGGGATGAGGCTGGGGAAGTTGGAGGGGAGAAGGCTGACACAGCAGGGTGAGCAGGATCAGAACATGGTAGAATGGTGATGGGCACTGATACAGTATAGAATGAGAACGTGGACCCTGACCTTGAACATACGCCTGCTCCGCTCTGCTGGAGATACCAGCTGGTTGTTTGGGATTTTAATTGAAGTGGTGATGCTGAATGACGGTTTCAATCTTTTCTGACATCATTGTTTAATGGGTAGGGAAACACTCTCTGCTCTACACCATCACTCCTTTCTGCCTGAATACTGAAGGAGCTGCTTCTAGACACCATCCAGTAGGCATACATGCACACACACACACACACACACACACACACACACACACAGAGGAATACTATTGCCATGACAACTGAGGCATGGTCTAAGTAAAATACATATCAAGGTCACATCTGATTGAAGCCAGTAATTCAAACCTTTTACTAAAGACATCTTTTACTTGTTTGTCTACCCAGAAGCAATAAAAATCCATCTGCCTACACTACAGTCAGGGGTCCCCCCACCCCCCGAGTGCTGGATCCTGGGGTCTCAGGATACTAAAATCAAAGCATTGGTATTTAAGGCATCAATTACTTTTCAAAAGAGTTCTCTGGATGGGGTTTGCCCATGTTTTCTAGATTCTAACCCACCAGGGCTCACAGAAAATAGACCACAGTAAAAATAACTGCCAAAAGAATCTAGCACTGAGTTCTGGTTTCTGGGAAATATTTTGGGTCATTTTGTTTTGTGGGAAACATGAAGGTACACAAATGTCAATCCACTACTTTTTTTTTTCTTCAAACATTCTGAATCTCAGTTTGAATTTGATTGTCTTAGGGTCTGATGACTCATTTAGGTAGCAACTTATCTAAATTAGAGCCCATGTAATTAGAAAGAGTGAGATACAGCTAACAAAGGTGCCTAATTTACAACCAGAGGAAAACTTAGCTCAGATCATTTCCACAGAGATTTACTGAATTCCTTAGACACTAGGAAAATTACCATCATTATTAATAAGGATTTTCTGAGTAATTTACTTTGTGGTGGACACCCACACTACAGAGAGATGTGAAGCTCAGGGAAGGTTATAAACACAGCCACGTCACAGGGCCACACGAGGCAAATATTCAACTAGTTTAAAAAGCTTGGCACAAAGTTTTAGAGGGCAAGTGAGACTTGAGCTGAATCTCATATAAAATGTGACATTTAAGCATCCTAGAAGGAAAGGAAGAAATATTACAGGTTAAAGAAAGAACTGCATGAAAGAATGGGATGGTTTGGATGTTGTCTTGTTTGGCGGGCGATACCCTATTAAAACTCAACATTCAGAAAGCTAAGATCATGGCATCTAGTCCCATCACTTCATGGTGAATAGATGGCGAAACAATGGAAACAGTGAGAGACTTTATTTTGGGGGGTTCCAAAATCACTGCAGACAGTGACTGTAGCCATGAAATTAAAAGACGCTTGCTCCTTAGAAGAAAAGTTATGACCAACTTAGACAGCATATTAAAAAGCAGAGACATTACTTTGCCAAAAAATATCCATCTAGTCAAGGCGATGGTTTTTCCAGTAGTCATGTATGGATGTGAGAGTTGGACTATAAAGAAAGCTGAGCACCAAAGAAATGATGCTTTTGAACTGTGGTGTTGGAGAAGATTCTTGAGGGTCTCTTAGACTGCAAGGGGATCAAACCAGTCAATCCTAAAGGAAATCAGTCCTGAATATTCATTGGAAGGACTGATGCTGAAGCTGAAACTCCAATACTTTGGCCACCTGATGGGAAGAACTGACTCATTCGAAAAGTGAGTCCTGATGCTGGGAAAGATTGAAGGCAGGAGAGGAAGGGGATGGACAGAGGATGAGATGGTTGAATGGCATCACCAATTTGATGGGCATGAGTTTGAGCAAGCTCTGGAAGTTGGTGATGGACAGGGAAGCCTGGCGAGCTACAGTCCATGGGGTCACAAAGAGTCGGACATGACAGAGCGACTGAACTGAACTAAACCCTGTGGAAGAGCAGTGGGAAACAAGGCTGCCCAGTGAAGAATTAACTTTACCAGAAAAGAAGTCTGGCCTTTGCTCTTGGCTCCCAGGAGCTGACTCTAGGCCTCTGGAATGTCCTGCCCTATAGGAAGGTCTTCGTGGCTGGGGGGCTTTGGCCACCAGCCATCTAACAATGTGATTTATGATAAATGCCTCAGGGCCACGTGGTTTTGTCAGTCACAGGTCAGTTATGACCTCCAGGAACTGATGACTGGAGGTATCGGCCTGACCTGAAGTAGCTGGGGACTAAAAGGTCAGCTGTGGGAGCAGTGTGTGACGCAGCCCCAGTAATGACTCTGGACACCAAAGGCTCAAGTGAGCTTCCCCAGTCGGTGATACGTAGTGAGCCTGGCCACACACGGTGACTGGGAAGGGCGGTGCTTCTGTGACTCCACAGGGAGAGAACGAGAGGACCCCTCCCGGACTCTGCTCTAGCTGTCTCTCCCCTCGGCTGATTTTCATGTGTATCCTTTTGCTGTAATAAAACTGTACTAATAAAGATAGGACTCCTGAGTTCTGTAAGTCCTTCTAGTGAATGACCAAACCCAAGAACAGTTGTGGAGACCCTCGGATTTGTAGCCAGCTGGCCTGAAGTGAGGGTAATCCTAGGACTGCTACACCTGTGACCGGTGTCTGAACTGAGGGCAGTCTTGTGGGGACTGTTCTATCAAAGCGTACAGTGGACAAAACTCACAGCAGACTCTGCAGAAGCAGTTACATGGGGTGCCATCTGCAAGCCTGGAGAGTCTGAACATGATGTTGTGGTCAGTTAAGTTCTTGAACAAAAGAATGAGCTCTGCAAAGTATAGTTTCACCTCCTAATCATGCAAAAGACAGGCCAGGAGACGAGCTGGGGGGAGAGGGGGGTGTTTTTGTCCAGATGTGGGAAGATGAAGATCTGGACCAGGGCTCAGGCTGAGAAAGGGAAAGGTTGTGTGAATAATAATGATTATGAGGGCATATGCTGCACCAGTCATAAGAATATGCTCCATACACTTTGTATGTGTTTCCTAGTTTTGCATTTCTTTTTAATGATCGTGGTCATTGCTTTATTTTTATTTGGTCACACTGTAAAATAAAACATATGCACATAACTTGAAAAATACCCAAACATTAGGAATTAGAAGGGCATTAAAAGGGGACTTACCAGCTGAAAGAATATCCTATACTTCAGAACAAAACAATACCAATCAATAACTTGAAAGTCGTTTGTTCAACACACAAATCTTTGTCTTATTGGGAAATATTTAGGGACTCAAGCTAAGATTCTCCTGCTGCCTAAGGCAGGGCCTGGCTCCCTTCACATGTTTTTAATCCTCAA
Source organism: Cervus canadensis (assembly GCF_019320065.1). NCBI lineage: Eukaryota > Metazoa > Chordata > Mammalia > Artiodactyla > Cervidae > Cervus > Cervus canadensis. Next base: position 396,815 of record NC_057399.1, read on the forward strand.
AACAACCTTATAAGGTAGGTCATGTTATTATCACCATTTTACAGACCAAAAAAAAAAAAAAAAAATTTGAAAACACAGACAGATTAACTAATTTGTCCCAAATCACCCAGCGGGCAAAGCTGAGATTTGACCCAGCTAGAATCTGACGGCAGAGCCTGACTCAGAGCTGTTCTATTGCATGAGCTCTCCCACCTTAAGACACTGTGATAGCAAGATCAACAGCAACTGCTGGCTGATTGGATATGAGAGGAGAGAGTCAGGAAGAGTAAAGGGGGACTCCAAGGCTAGCACATGGATAAAGGGGATGGTGTGGATGCCCCCAGGGCCCAGTCCTTCTATTTTACCATAAGCAGAAAGGATGTGGAGCCAGGTCCAATCTGCACCAACGAGGGAACTGTAAGTCTTTGGGCCTCTGGTTCCTTGGTTAGCGTAATCCCTAAATTCTCTACCAACTGTGAGAAGTCACACAGTGAGCAGTCAGCAGCATGACTCTTAAAACAGACACGTTTGGGTGGATCCCACTTTGCATTTGCTCTGTGGCCTTGGGCAAGTAACTCAGTCTCGGCATTCTCATCTTGGAAATGGGGATTATAACATCTAGGTCACAGAGATGCTGTGAGGATAATTTACTATTTTGAAATAATCCATGTGAAGCCCCTGGAACACTGCCTGACATATGGCTAAGCATTCAGTACATGACAGTCTTATTGTAAGTATTACCAGCTCTGATATGCTAGGAGACAATGTAGAACCACCAGTTCAAATAATTTCTTCAGCCAGACTCAGAGATGAATAATTTATCAATCTGTATTCATGAAAATACAGGGGAAACTAACATTTTTTAGACATGCTTGTGCATATGTAATTCTGTATTCTACTGTGTGATATGGATTGTTGTCTGATGCTGTGTTCATACGTCTGTTAAGTGTCCAAGTCCACACTGACGTATAACCAAATTGTGCAACAACAATAAAACAGATGATATTATAAAATAAAGATTCAGCCTCACCTGGAACATTGACAAAAACGCAAATGAATCAGCACTTCCCTAAAGTGTAACAAAGCAGAACCTTGGTTACCATCAAGTCCTAGATGCCTAAATACTCAATCCATTTTTTTGGTCAACTCCAAGCAAAATTTACTTCAAATTTAGCCAAAGAATTATTTCAATTTTATTCTCTTCTTTTTACCACAGTGGCCATAAGAGATAGTATTATGACTTCATCCACATTTCTGTAATGAGCTTACTCTTGGTGATGAAAGAAAATCCTTTAAATCTGAGGATTATTGAAAATAAGCACCCCTGCTTACTATGTATCTAGTGCCCTATATTCACCCATTAACTGAGTTCAGTGAAAACTCAGCATAGTTGGGTCTAAACACCTGTTCGTTGGTTCTGATTTAGAGGCAGAGGTGAAAAGCCCGCCCAGAGATTAAAAAGCGAAATGCAAAGCAAATGTGGTTAATTACATGGTCGTGTATGATAGCAGCTTTAATTTCCTAATGCAGTGGTTTCCAGTAATGACAGGAAATGCAAGGACTGTATAAACAAAAGAGTCCCATCAACACTAACCCCATAAAGCAGTACTTCTCAGTAAAGAACAAGAAGGAAAGGAATGACAGGTGCGGTGAAGCACGCAGGAGCCTGCACGAGCAGGAGGTCGGGTGACCAAGGTCAAGTGGAGAAGCACCTTCCCTCCTAACGTGGCTACTGGGCTGTCCTTCTATTTATCACCAGGCTCTAAGCTCCCTGCAAGCAGAGATCCTGTCTGTCATGTTCAGCCTTATGACCGCCAGAGCTCTATGATGACACAGTGCTGGCACATAATTAGATTCTTAATAACTATGCCTTGAATAGATGAATTTTAATATTTTCTAAATCTACTTTCAGTTTGCCTGGTGTCTAGTGAAGCATTTCATTGATGCCTTCTCAATGTATACAATTAAAATTAAAATTAGAAAATTTAATGACTATTGATATTTTATCTAATTATTCTTCCATGTTTGCCACCTCATATTTCAAAATTCACATCCTTCCCTCACTGGCCATGGAGAAAGGGAAAAATACCAATGTGAATAAATGGGCAGTTGGAGCTCACTGAGCTAAGTGCCTGAGAATCTATCCACACAAACAAGCATAAACCAGCTTCTTTCCCTTATTACAGAACAAAGATGGTTCTAAAATCAAATCAATAGACATTTTCTGGGTGCCCGCTATGAGAAAAGCCATGCGCACAATGCAGGTTACTAAGAAGATTTGCTTGCTGGGACCTTATGACTTAGGAGAGTTAGAAATTTTATATAAATTATTTGCTTCTGTTAACTCCTAGCTTTGTTCCCGATGCAATTCGGTATCATTCCACGTTAAGGGAGGGCCCATTCATCCAGAACCACTCATGTGCGTCTCCAATTGGCTGTAGACAAAGCACGGATCTATAATTTCATCGGTGGTATTATACATCTTGTTCAGGAAGTCTGCTACCTGATTTGGCATTCTGGGTCTGCAGAACTGAGTGAAACCCACAATGTCGCTGAAAAGGGGCAGTGAGGTAGAAAAAAGTTACATCAGGCAAAATAATCGGTAAGACCTGATTAAGCAACGACACCTCCTTGTTCAGCACAATTTTTTGACGTTCTCAGAATGCTAAGCCAGGGACGCTAGGACTCACGGGCCAGTTAATTGCTTTAGAGAATATTCTTAGTTGTTTCATATGCTTGGTTAGTTTTTCTGCTTAGTTTGGTGTTTGAGGTTTGGGGGTTTGGTTTTTGTTTATGCTTTGCTTAGCTTTGCCTTAGACTGTATTGGCATACTCAAGGCTAGGCAGCTTGTTTGATGAGCACTTCATCCCCTAACATCTGGCCTTGCCCTGTTTCTGCCAATCAAGTCACTGGGTTTACATAACAAAAGATTTACACAGATTGAGACGGCTGGGCAAAGCTCATTTAGAGAAGTCCCAGGTCGAGGTTAATTTGCTTACCGGTTATCCTGATTCCTACCTACATTCCAGGTCTTTTATTTGGCCGTTAGTGGGGCTTTCGTTTTTTCAGATAAATCACGTTGAGTTTATACTCCTCCACCTTCCCCCCACCCTAGGAGAGGCTTCATCAGTGCCAGGCAGGACCCAGTGCATCTTTAAACCCCGGGCTCACTTTCTCATCAGTAAAGTAAGCAAAGTCCCTCACCCCCAGACCGGAGTGCCTGCAGCAAACTGCCCCTGTGCAATCACAAATCGTTTAGAATGTGTCAGCCTCACAGCTTACAACTTCGATTTATAGGTTTTTGTCTGAATTTTCAAAACTTACCCCCCGGCAAGGCAATCTCGGTTCTCCCTCACCACTCCTGTGGCCATTGTAACCTTTGCTATGAAAGGCACGAATGATTTGGCCTACTTACTTCTTCAAAACACACGCCCTAAGATGAAGAAGTATACCTTTCTAAAGCAATTTCCTACTGTTTTTGCTAAACTGAATGCTTTTCAGCTCTAAGAAATTGGTTTAAGTTAAAGAGAAACAGTGGTGGGAGTGAAGGGACTTAACAAAATCCCGCCAACGTACCTTATTAACAATGCGCCCAAGTGGTAAACTTGCCACCACGTCGCTCAAACACCTGCTATTTTCTTCTTTTGCCAGTGGTATTTACTCTCCAGCTAATAACAGGCAGGCATAAACTGTATGAAAATGTAGATTGCTTCATCTCTCTGACTTCAAGTTGAAATCTGAACTCCAACTATGTTAATTTGATGGATGCACTCAGGTAACTGTGCTTAGCAAGGTCAGCCTTCTCTTAGTCATCAGCAACTTGTTTCAGCAACCTGCCTATTTTCAGGTACGAATTAGAACAATTATCCTCAAGGAAAAGGACACACAAGGTCCAGTCCTCACATCTGTAGCATCATGCGTCACCACTGGCATCCTCAATTGTAAGATGTTGTCTGTATTGTCTGCCTGGCCCTGATGGATTTGTAACGAACCTGAGACGTTACCTAACCTGAGCTCTCCCCGTGGGGTCATGGGTGCTCTTAGGGGTGGAGAAACAAGTTTTAATTGGAGGAATGGAAGCTCTGCTTGTAATCCCATTTGCACTGGGCTTTACTGGTGGAGCACTTTGATCTTTTTTTAAGATTTTATTTATTTTTGACTGCATTGGGTCTTCATTGATATATGCAAGCTTTCTCTAGTTGTGGCGAGTTGGGGCTACTCTTCGTTGAGGTGCACGGGCTTCTCATTGCAGTGACTTCTCTTGTTGTGGAGCGCGGGCTCTAGAGTGGGCTCAGTAGTTGTGGCTCCTGGGCTCTGGGGTTGTGGAGCACAGGGTAAGTTGCCCCAGTGCTTATGGAATCTTCCCAGGCCAGGGATGGAAACCATGTCCCCCACATTGGCAGGCAGACAACTAAGGGACCCCCTATTTTGATCATTGATACTGATGCCTCCCTGAACTGGAGATGCTATTATGGGAACCAGGACCTCTCAGGGTGAGTTAAGCAGGCCCAGCTGCTACCTTGCAGGGATTTGCAATTTAGGTGTTTCAAGCTGTTGAGTATTGTTAGAGAGCTCTGGGACTTTGAACTTGAGCAGGGGAGGTTATGGAAGATTCTGTTCCCAAGAACTGGCACTTTCTTCACAGGGAATTTGGCAGTGCAAGAACAATTGTTATCTGCCTCCTCTAGTCTTGTGAATTAAAAAAAAATCTAATTTTACTTGAATTTTTAGGCCATTGAAAGAAGCAAACCAACTGAGATCTCCATTCTGGCTAGAGGGTGAAAATCATCAGAGTGATTTACCAGGCACATTTAGCACTCATTTCACTTGCAGGAAGATTGGGACACCCTCTGGAGAGATAAAGGATGAATATTTATTGGAGTCTAATAATAGTGGGAAAATAAATTTCGTATTTTTCAGTGAAAGAAATGGGGTGGTAATTTTGTATTTCCCCCAGGAATTTCTGACTCAGCAGACCACTTTTGATATACATATTCATAATCTACCCTGGTAATAAGCTAAATACTTATAAATGTCTCACGATCTGGCTGTATTGCTATTTCTTGTATTTGTAGTTCATTGAGGAATATGAAATGCAGTCAGGCTTCCAATCAATGTTTACAGAGCAGTGACCATGTCCCAGTCACTGGGGACACAAAAATAAATAATATTCAATCCCCACACACTAGTAACACATTTATTAAATAAACAGAAATGTATACAACTAATCACATATATGTGTTAGCTGAACATAAAGCCCTGGCTTCCTCTGGCTGGGAGGAGGTTTAAAAGGTTACACAGAAGTATTGACATGTCTCTGCCCAAAGGGGAATCATTTCAGGTGGATTTGGAAAGTAACTCACCCCACTGAAAGGGAGAAACCAACTTCTCTATGTCAGAACAGTCACAGTCTCCAAAGGCTGACAAGTGAACCACTCAGATTAGCTTGCTTCTCCATTTTTGAGCCCTCTTTGAGAATGTGGATAAAAACAGGGCCTTCTCCTAGGAAATGTGTCCATCTTGCATGGAACTTCAGGTATTCACAGACTGCCTGCAGCCGAGACCCGGACTGTCTAGGGTACCAAGTTTAGACGAGCAGACCAGAGCCAGCCATAATATTTGGGTAAACATCAAAATTTAGGGATAAAAAGCTTTAGAGAGAAATAGGCCAGAGAAGAACCATCGAGGAAAGCAGGGGTATCCTCAGAATTGGGGTGGGTTGTGGAGGGTGGTCATCCAGGGCAGCATCAGTCACCATTGGTCAATAAAACATCAACGCAGAGGCAATGAGATGGAGAAAATTACATTTATTAAATTAGGCCAGAGAAGAACCATCGAAGGAAGCAGGGGTATCCTCAGAATCGGGGTGGACTGTGGGAGGTGGTCATCCAGGGCAGCATCAGTCACCATTGGTCAATAAAACATAAATGCAGATGCAATGAGATGGAGAAAATTACATTCATTAAATTCCTCTAGAGGGGCTTACCATATATGATTGAAAGGGATAATTAGATAACCCACTTGGAAGGACAGTGATAGCAGTAAAGAACATGCTGTAAAATAAAAGATAGTCCCCCACCTGCCTTCTAAGGAAGGCAGATCAGATTAACCACAGCAGTTTTGGTTTTACTGAGTACTGTTTGCAGTTTGGGGGCCAAAGCTGAACTGCCTGGGGCATGGGATGTGGGAACCTGGAAGCCTTCAAACCTACATAGTTAGTGCTCTGCCCCCCCTCTTCATTATATCACCACCATCATGATTATCATCATTATTATCATTATCAACATCATCACTAACACTTATTTTGCTCCAGAAAATAATACTTTACATGGACTAACTCACTGAATCCTCGCAAATACTCTATGACATTAAGTATTAAGAGCCCCATTTTACAGATGGGGAAGAGCAGAAGAGCTGAGAGTTAAATTCAGGGACTCTAAATCTAGAGCCTTCTTTCTTAGCTACATTGTGATACAGACAACACTCAAATAAAATAGTTTTGAAAGGACACATTTTGGTCTTTCCAGAATACCCATATGCCTTGGTTTGAACCCATGTGTCTTGGACTTTCCTTGAGTCGGAGAAGATGGGAAGAGAAATGAAAGTGCATAGTGTCTGAGAAGCTAAGGGACAAAAAGGAAAGAGTGGTCAACTTCTCGAACTGTTTAGAGACAGCAACTAGGGTGAGGACTGTCAACCTCTGGTATAAGTCATGGCCTTGGTGAGGGCATTTCTTATGAAATGATGACAGTGGGAACCAAATGCAATGGGTTGAGGAACGCATACCAGCTAAAAAGAAATCACTGAGCATATATCACTTTTTAACAAGTTATCTAGCTTAGAGGATAGAAAACAAATTTACTTCTGGATGAGGAAGCTCGATTTAGACCACTCTAAACCCCTAGCCCCTACCTTCTACCTCCCACCCACACCCACACCTTGCTCTTTTGTAGGGAGCTAACATTTGCAGCACTCCTATTAACAGACAGACACTAAGTTCCTCATATTCATTATCTCACTTTATTTTCACACTAGCCTTGTTAGGATTATTTCAAGGTTCAAAGAGATTGAGTCACACAACCAAGAAAGTGGAAGAAACCAAATCTGAACTCAGGATGGCATGGTTCCAAAGCTCTCAGGATTTCATTTACATGAAGAAAAGAAAAACTGCACATATTAGTTAACTGAGGTGAAGGAGCAAAAGCCAAAGGAGAGCCTGGAGGTACAGTGTACAGTGGAGACAGGAGACCGCCATGGGGCCAAGGTCCATCAGGTTTTTCTCCCTTTCTATTGGGTCCTTCCTTCAGATACGGCATCTCCTAAATTTAATTTAAAAAGAAAACTCATTGACTGCTTTAGATACAGCCTCGTTTCTACTCCTTTTCAGGGCAAAACTCCCCTGAACTCCCCTAACCCTAACCCTAAGCCTCTGTTCCACACTGGATGGTGGATGGAAGTAGTTGCCTGTACTTGCTGTCTCCACTTCCTCTTATCCTACTGTCCCCTAAATACTCTCCAAGGAAGGCTGTCCTTCTTTGGAGAGTTTCCTCCAAACTCCCCCAAAACTGCTCTTGTTATTCGGAATCTCCACATTACCAAATCCAGTGCTTGATTTAAGAATCAATTGCATCTTTTAATTAATAATCTTATTTATCTCTCTTTGGCTGTGCTGGGTCTTCATTGCTGCTCGGGCTGTTCTCTAGTTGCAGAGGGCAGGGGCTACTCTCTAGTTGTGGGAGGCGGTGGCTTCTCCTTGTAGTGGTTTCTCTTGGGGCATGGGCTCTAGTGCACATGCGCTCAGTAGTTGTGGCTCGGAGGCTCCAGAGCACAGGCTCAACAATTGTGGTGCAGACTAAGTTACTCCATGGCAACCAACCCAGGGATGGAGCCTGTGTCTCCTGCCTTGGCAAACAGACTCTTTATCTCTGAGCCTCCAGGGAAGCCCCAACTTCATCTTAGCTGCAGAAGCAACAGGGAATTCCCAGGTGGGCCAGTGGTTAAGCATCCGCAGGGGACATGAGTTCAATCCCTGGTCAGGGAACTAAGATCCCACATCCTGTGGGGTAAGCCTGCAGACCACAACTACTGAGCCAGGGCTTCAGAGCCTGTGCTCCGCGACAAGAGAAGCCCCCACGTGCCCCAACAAAGAGCCCAAGCTTTACAATGAAGACCTATCACAGGCAAAATAAATGATAATGATAAACAGCAGCAGCTCTGAACACAGTTGCTCAGTCTCTCCTGCAGGAGACACTGACCCCCGCCTCAGCTCCTGAATCAGCTCCTAATCTTGATTCCAGCAGCTCCTCTCTGTCCCTTCTGCTGACTTGTCCTCTCCCTCCCTCTGACCTCAGCACTGAGGAGCCAGAGACAGCAGGCCTAAACTTGTCCCTGCCGCCTCTTTAGCATTTACTTTATCTCCTACTTCTTTGCCCCACTGTCCCACTCCACTGACCCCCTTGCTGACCCGCCAGCTCCAAGCATGCTTCTGCCTCGGTAGCTCCTGTCCCCTGCGCCCCGTGCCCCTCACTTCATTCCGGATTCTGACCACACCATGGACAACAGCAGGCCCAGTCACTCTCTCAGGCCTTACGTGGCTTTCTTTTTCTCCTAGTACTTATCACTACCTGATACGTTATATAAGTCTTCATTAGTCTGTACATTTTCTGTCTTTCTTTGCTAGATTCCGAGCTCCAGGTGAGCAGAGAATCAGTCTATCTTGTGTACCGGGGTACTGTCTGCCTAGGACAATGACAGCACGTGGTAAACAATTAGTAGGTGCTGGTTCAATGACTACAGGAGGCAGCAAGATGGGATCCGCAACCCAAGTGGAGAGGTTGGCCTTGGAAAGCAGAAGGCACAAGCTTTCCACAGAGGAAAGAAGAAACGAGGTAAGGACAGGCCTTTATTTGGCAAGTTTGGTGATAGTTGGAAGTGGGGAACGTGGGCTGAGTTCAACCTATAATTAGGAAGATGGGATGGTGGAGCAACATGATCCACTGACAGGGAGGACAGATGAGATTAAGAAGGAATGTAAGGGGGGACTTCCCTGGTGGTCCAGTGGCTTAGAGTCGCCTGCCAATGCAGGGGACACGGGTTCAATCCCAGGTCCAAAAAGACTCCACATGCCCTGGGACAACTAAGTCCACGTGCCACAAGTACTGAAGCCTGCACCCTCTAGATCCTGTGCTCTGCAAAAAGAAGTCACCGCAATGAGAAGCCCACACACCACAACTAGAGAGCAGCCCCCACTCACCACAACTAGAGAAAGCCCGTGAGCAGCAGTGAAGACCCAGCACAGCTACAAATTAATGAATTGAAAGGAAGGAACGTCAGGAAAGCAGTAAAGGCTAGGAGTTACCAGCAGGCAATTAGAGATAAATAATAAGACTGCCTCACAGTTGTATTCTATGTGGCCCAGAACATCCAGGTCAGTGGCTGGAACTTACACACCTGGATCTCAAGACGGCTGGAGAATCAGCAAAATTCTGTAAAGCAATTATCCTTCAATAAAAAAATTAATTAATTAAAAAAAAAACTCCAGCTTTGGAAATCAGTAGCATGTAGGCAGTGGCGGAAGCTGAGAGCAGGAGCTAAATCAGAGAGAGTTTGAACAAGTGAAACACACGCAGGATAGACCCCAGGAAACTGTCAACACCCAAGGTGTGCCTGTCAGATGCAGAGCTGTGGAGAAGACTATGAGGAAGCCTGCAGGGTGGGCAGCAGGAGGTGAAGAGGAGAGAGAGTAGGGAATCCAGAGAGGAGCTTCAACAAGAAGGGAAAAGTCAGAGGTGTCGACGCTGGAACACGGTTAAATAGAAGGGCCAATGATTCTAATTGGTTATTAAGGAATTATGGGTTTGGCAACTACCTTGCTACCAAATGTTTACTGATTCCATTGTGTTACAACAATGCCTAGTTTACTTGCTAAACTACTAGTTAGTAGTTTTCCAAGCAGGGATGCAAGTTAGTACCTACCAGTGAGCCCCTTTTTTTCACCGCTGAGCTAATTTTTTTGGAGAATTTTTTTAAGAGGATAATTACTTTACAATACTGTGGTTTTGCCATAAATCGGCATGAATTGGCCATAGGTATACATATGCCCCCTCCCTTTTGAACTCCCCCCCTCCCCGCATCTTGCACTCCATCCCACCCCTCTATATTGTCACAGAGGACTGGCTTTGGGTTCCCTGTGTCATACATCTAATTCCCACTGGCTATCTATTTTACACGTGGTAATGTATATGTTTCAATGCTACTCTCTCAAATTATCCACCCTCTCCTTCCCCCACTGTGTCCAAAAGTCTGTTCTTTTGTCTGTATCTCCTTTTCTGCCCTACAAGTAGGATCGTCAGTAATATCTTTCTCAATTCCACATATATGTGTTAATAATATTTTGTATTTGTCTTTCTCTTTCTGACTTACTTCACTCTGTATAATAGCACTAATGAGCTTTTAAAATATTATTGCCTGAATTTTCCCCTTGAAAATTATAGCACTTTGAAGGGTGGGGCCCAGGCATGAATTTATTATGAAAGTCCCAGGGGATTGTAACATGCAACCAGGATTGAGAAGTACTTTGTCAGGGAAACCAGGCCTTCTCCGGTAACCACATGGGGAACCTCCATGCCTGGCACATACTGGGCAACCCCCCCCCCAGGGCAAAGGGCAGAACACCTTGGTCCTTGAGATAATGGGAACAGTCTGTTGGGATGCTGGGGGACCTTGCCTAAGCACCTAGGCCTGGAGATATGATGGTCACCCTCTCTGCCAGGTACCCACCGTCTATTTGCTTCTCTGGTTTAGCAGATCCTTCAAAGATCTTGGTCTATCACCACCACTATCATCATCACCATCATACCTATTGAGTGCTTCACTGTACTAGGCACTTGCTTAGAGCATTACTCATTTAATGCAACACCCCTATCAAGCAGGTACAGCTTTCAATCTTTATTTTGTGAGATAAAGAAGTGGAGGCTCATAAAGTGACTTGCCCAAGGATCATAAAGCTAGAAAAAGGCCAAGCTGGGCCCCTAATCCAGCCCTGGGTCACTCCACAACCCAAGCGCTAAGTCGTGCCTACATCAAGTCTGCACCATACCTCACTGCCAGGGTTGGGGTCTTCTACCTGAGCACCTCTGCCTGCAGCTTCCTTGGTGGGCTGCTCTCCCAGCTGCCCCCCACCTCACCCAGGCTGGGATCTTCTCTGGGAGATGTATGCCCAGCTGCCCCTGAATCCAGTGCTTACATTAAGTCCTTTTCTTGGCATCACAGGTAAAGGTTTCTCTTCTCCCTTCAAACTCACACAACATTAACTTCTTTTTAAGGGACTCAAGCTTTATCAGATTATACTGCAAATGAGAAATGGCCCTTTAAAATTCATACAATCAGAACACGGGATTTTAAAACAAAAATGTGAAATTGTCATTTCCATGGCTACAGCAATTAATTCTCAGATAAGAGCATTCCAGAAAAACAAGGCAAATATAAATGCATGAACTAACTAAATTGGCTTTTATTATTGACATTGTACTTGAATAAGGCATTGCTTACTATAGAGCAGGAGGTCAGTTCTTTTGGTTTTCAGACATTAGGTCTTGGGTCCTTTCTGCCACAAGGACTTCCAGGTGTTTCCTTTGCTTCTCCATCTAAACATCCATCGCAAAGAGAAATTATTTTATGGGAACACTTTGCTCCCTGCATATTAAGCTCTGACTCTTTGAAAGCTCCTAGAAGGCAGGGTTTTGCTCTGAATTCTGGGTAAATCCATACCTGAATGGTGCAGTTAGTGAGGGCTGGGAAGTCATCCAAGCTTACCAGAGACATCATCAAATTCACTGGAAAACTTTGTCAGGATTCATATCACCAAGCTTACCAGAGACATCATCAAATTCACTGGAAAACTTTGTCAGGATTCATATCACATAAAAGCTTCTTTATTTGTTCAAAGTGGGTCTTTAGGATGGTTGTTTTTCCTGCAATTCCTCATTAACTGTAGTGATGAAGAGTAACCATCATTTAATGATTTATGGATATTCTAGAAAGAATTGCAGAACTGAACTTTAGCCCCACCAGCCAGGAAGATTTGGTTGAGCTTTGCATTCAGTAGCTACAACTGCTGAATCAATATGCATGATTTGTGTTCATTTTACAAATATGAAATTTGATAACATCACACAAGATACGTACTCTTTTAGGGGTCCATCCCAGGTCTGACGCACAGCCTATATTTGCCCCCTTGGACTCACTGAGTATATATATATACTGAAGTATATATATATATATGATATACTGAGGTATCCTTTTTTATCTTGAAGGAAAACTAAAGGAATTCCCTGGTGGTCCAGTGGTTAGGACTCCATACTCTCACTGCTGAGGGCCTGGGTTCAATCTCTGGCTTAAGGATTTAGGGAACTAAGATCTCACAAGTGGTGGGGGGACCTAAAACCCAGAGATTCTCAGATGCCAGAGACCTGGGGGTTTAAGGTCAGGAAGGCAATTAACCCCATGGCTGGGGTTAGACCAATGAACTCTGTAATACCACTGGCTGGTCCATTCCACTCCACCACTGCCCTCTGAACTGCACCTAACACTTTCAAAGTCACAATTCTGATTTCATGTTTTGATAAATTAATTCTTATCAGTTATACAAATTATCATAAGCTGATATGCATGTGTAAATCCCAAAGTGACAGGTGCTATGGCTCCACAGCTGTACCTATGTATGCTGCATATAAACACACTTGCTTTCTTTTCATCATCATATATGTCACTTGGTCATGTTTTACGGCACCAGAATTCTGCAGGAATGCTGGTCTCCCAGCTTGAAATCTGCCCTCCCTCTTCTCTCTCCATATCTTCTCCCGAGGAGGCTTCACCCCCATCTATGGCTACATTACAGCATAGATAGTGATGGTCCCCAAATTCCTATTTCCCTCTAAGCCTTGTTTCAAGTTCCTGACATATATTCCAGTTGCCTACTGGATCATCTCTACCTGGAGGGTAAGTTTGGAAAAGCCAGAAAAATGCCAAGAAGTTGTCAGTTGAGGCAACAGCCTGCTCTTGATATATCTCTTTGCAAGACACAACATGAGCTCGTGCTTAGCCAGTGTGATGGCCCCAGGATCAAGTTCCCTTTTCCTCCTCACCCCCCTTCCCTCTGCACACTCTGAGGGGCAAGGACAGAGATTCTTGGGCTTCTCCTTCCTCTAAAGGGAGACACAAGGAATACCCCACAGAATGAGGCTTCTTTCTGTGGGAGGGGAGAAAAGAAAAGAAGAAAAGTAAAAAACAATGTGGTATTAGAAATCGTCAAAACAGAAGCACGGAGCCTTCCCTGGCAGTCCAGTGGTTAAGAATCCACCTGCCATGCAGGGCACGTGCGTTCAATCCCTGGTCCAGGAAGAGTCCCACATGCCTCGGGGCAATTAAGCCCGTGAACTGCAACGAAGAGTAGCAACCCCCCTCCACTGCAACTGGAGAAAGCCCACGAGCAGCAACGAAGACGTAGCACATCCAAAAATATTTTTTATTTTAAAACCCAGAATCATGTGCCAAACACTCTAGAGCAAAATATAATTCAAAGCTACCCTTGTTTTCACTGATTTACTTATTCATTCACACAAATAATATTTACTGAGCACCTACTATGTGCCAATTATATCTTAGGGTACTCATGACATGGCGGGGAGAGGGGGGCAGAGCAGACAAACGTCCTGTCTGCAAGGAGCTTACAGTCCAGAGGTGAGAGATAGTAATCCACCAAACCCAGAAAATCTGCCAGTTTGTGATAAGATGACAGACGAGAATTTAGGCAAAGGAATCTATATCAATGATGGATCATGAAATCTAAGGCAAGTAGGGAGGAAAAGGGGAATATAAGAGGGAGTAAATTGCAGTCAGGTCAATGAATTGGACGTCGCAGCCTGATATATTGGTGGAGTCAGGAAACTAAAGGGAAGTTGCTAAAAAAATCGGAGGTGGACATCAAATAGGGAGATATTGACATAGATACTGTGGAGGGGATACAGCATGGGGTAATAAAAGTATCTCAGGTGTGATATAGAAGTGGGTGGTTGAGGCAGGTGGAAGACAAGATCACAGGAGTAGACAGAGGTCAGAAACTGACAGGTATCGGACACATCGTCTTCATGGATGTTGAGGTCACGCAGAATTATAGAGGAAGTAGAACCGGAGTGAGAGAGAAAGAGGGAGCCCAGGGCTGAATCAGTGTCCTCCCACCAAAGAACTGAATGGGAGTGAGGCAGTGAGCTGGAGCCTTGGACTGCTCGCTCAATCTCTCTAGGTCTCAGCTGTCACATCTGAAAACAAAATGGCACAAATAAACATTCTATAAGGTAACTTTTACCTAGTAGCTCTAGTTTGGGATGCCCCCAAAGGGACAAGCCAAGATGACTGATTCAATCCCTCAGGCTCCCTCTGACAAGTAAAAAGGGGTCAAGTTAGCAGGTATATCAATTTACCTGTTAGCATTTGGAATTATACTGTGCATTAGGCATACCTTGATGAGGTCCACTCTACAGCCCTTATTAAGTACTGTGACCACGAAGGAAAGGAAGTTCAATTCTGCCACCAATACCTGTCTCTCTCTCCTTTCCATGAAGCCATTCCCACCGTTTAAGCTCTGTCAGTGCTCCTTTCTGACCAAGCGTGACCTTCTCAATCTGACGTTTAAGGATCTCCACCCATCGGCCCCTTGTAGACTCCCAGTCATTCCAGTGCTCTGACACTGCTGCTCAGGCCCTTTCCTCCCCACTCCCCCCACAACCCACACCTCTGTCTCCCCACCACACACACTCGCCCCACTCCTACAGACGACAGCGATGCCAGCCTAGCCCCTGCAATTGACAAGCTCCACATATGGTTACTGCTCACTGCAGAAATGACCTTGCTCGTCTGCACTTGTCTGAGAAAGTCTATTTTCAGATAAACGACAAATGGTAACTAATATAAGCCAATCCCCACAGAGAGTGTGAGTTTGTTGTTTTGTTTCATTTTAGTCCCTATGGGATTACACTTAAACTGCATGGTTGTTGAAAATTAATTTGCTTAATTATATAGTAAAGCTATAACCAGTTAATTGGGCAATAACTGGATAATCAGGAGAAATAGGAATAGTGTATGAACCCAAATAATAATAGTATAGTTACTAGTATAAAGTAAATTCTCTACTACCATCAATATTCCATGATTCCTTTGCTCTGAGTGTTGAGGCAGATTTTCTCATCATATACTATCATCTCTACTTCTATTCCTCTTTGTATTTATTCAAAAGTACCAAGATTAGTACTTGTAACATGTCTTGATTTTATCCATTAAATGGCATTCAGGAGCACATGAAACTGTTGGCCCATACACACAGCTCCCAAGGGTATTACATTTAAAATAAAGAAAAGTTATTTCAAAGAACCATGCCCCACCCTCACCAGCCTCCTATTTCTCTTACAGACAATGTCTTTATGACAGTTTTGGTCTCTGCTGACACTGTGTATAATTTTTGTGATCTGTTGGAATTTATAAACCTGGAGGGAATTGCTTAAAATAAGTAAACAAAACCTGAGGGTAAGAAGAATTTATTTAAGGATCCACATCCTGGGGAACAAAATCCACACTCAACCTCTTCATGATTGGAATGTGGTCAAACAAAACAAATCCCAGAGGATCTTGGCATTCCAGATGCAGGGAGAGTATTTTTAGTCCCGCTCTCCTTCAAGTCAATATGTCTACATTTGGATGGGGTACTTATTCGAATACCCTGAAGACTTTACAATATGGGATTTTTTTTCAGTGCTTTTTCAAACCAAAAGTATATGCTATTCAAATATAGATAGAGAGACAGAGAGATAGATGATATATATCTTATTCTCTCCCAAAGATATGTGATCAAATCAGACAGGACACCATTCTCCACCAGGATAGGATATACTGTTTATTGCTTAGAAGTGGAGACATAGACTGTCTGATGGTTGACTTGAAAATATGTCCAGTCAAAGCTAGGTCTCTTCATGTGACGGTCTCCAACAAAATGATGGTCAAGCTGCCTAAACATACACAGGTTATTCTGATGTGAAATCTTTCATCCAGAGCAAATTAAAGATCCACACAGACAGTCTTCCTCTGCAAAATGTTGAGCCACTGTCTGTGGGGCAAGTGGAGACATTGCTTCAGGTAAGTGTAGCTATACCTACATTTGCAAATGCTGTGGGCTCATAATTACCCAGAAAAAAATATTTTTTTGTCCAAATAAATCTGACATCTATATGTTTATTTCATAACAGTAGATTTAGATGTTCATAATCTTATCTGTAATTACAGACCAGCGGTTATGTTATGCTGCTTACATTGCTGATATTTGTTAGTCTATGAATATCAACCTGAACTCTTTTGTTAGTTATAATTGTTAAGAGATTATGTTAGGAATACTTTTCCCAGATGCTCACATTCCTGTTACATTTTCACTGTGGAGTTATATAATCATATCTGAGTGTTTCCTTTTGGAGCTTCTAAAAATTTCATTTTTCATATTGAAAATTTAAAGCTGTCCCCAAATTAATTTTGGTTAAAGGTGTGGACTAGGAATCTCATGTTATTTTTGCCAAATTACCAGTTATCCTGTATCCTTTATTCACGAATCTCTCCTTTCCTCACTTACTTGAAATTCCATTTTTATCAAATGTTAAATTATCATATCCACTCTGGCCCATTTCAGAACTATCTGCTTACTTTCCTGCCTCATTTCTCACCACTCCTACCTCCCTCTCCACCCTCAACTCTAAACTCTGGTCATACTTAATTGATTTACAATCCCAGACTGGACCATCTCTTCTGTATCTTCCTCACATCGTTCCCTCCATTTGGAATGACCTCTCTTCTTCCCTTCTCCTGGCCAGTGTCCACCCTGCCTCAGCTCACCTGCACTGGGGAACCTCCCATGGCCATTCCCTAAGCCCAGCCTACCTAGATGCCTCCCCCCAGCACCTGACACTCCCCTAAGACTTCTGTCGGCACTTCTGTAACTGCTTATTTGTCTCTCTCACCAAGCCAAGACGTTCTTGAAGGCAGGGAATATCTCTTATTTTTGTGACCTTCACTGCTTAGCACAGTGTTTGTTATAAACTTACTAGAGCCAGCAAGTACCTACTACTTGCCTGTAGTTATGTTCTTTAGACACTAAACAGGGTTTTCTGCCAGCGTCTCCGTCAGGTCTCCCCTGGGTACCAATGGGTAAGCCTGTTTCAAAATCCTGTTCCCTCTAGGCATTCTTGTCTAGACCATCATTCCCATTCATACCCCAAGATACAACACAAACCTTCTTCCCAGATAATGCATTCAAATGACAATAGATCTTTGGGAACAATGACGGAAAGAGGGCTTGGTTGTAGGATTTCACTAATTGTGTCTCCCACCACTCAAATGCCTGGCTCTTACTGGAAACCTGAGTTGAGAGGAATGTCACCACCGAGCAGAACATCCATCGAGCCACCCCTGGGGCAGTATTCTGTCACAATAACCACATCTGTCACTTCAACACAGACTCCAGTGAAACCTGCAAATGTTTGTCTCTAGTGATCTAATTCTCTGGGAAAATCAATAATACAGACCAGAAAGGATCTTTCTGGAACATGATCTCCTAATTCCCGCTTTTAAATTTGACCTAGCTTTTCTGACTCATAAAGGAACAAATGTCCTCCTGGACTTAACGGTGGGCAAAGATGAAGCTTACAAATCCACCCATTGTGATGCAGAATTAAGTATTTAGAAAAAGAAACATACATCATCATCACAATTTATTCTGGGTCAAGCATTTTATTTCTTTTTTTGTACACCCTTCTCCTCGCAATACATCTAGATATAACTTTCCCCAATGTCTACTCTTTTTTAACTTATTTTATATTAAGGTATAACTGATTAACAATGTTATGATAGTTTCAGTATGGAAAAGGGACTCAGCCATACACACACATATCCATCCTCCCCCAGACTCCTCTCCTAACCAGGCTAGGGTAAGGCACGTTACATCCCAATATCTCTAATCTGCACAAAATCCTTGCCTGGTAGCCATGAATTTCTTCACTCTGAATGAGGTAAGTGAGGCTCAGAAAGGCAAATTAACTTGGTCAAGGTCCCCCATAGGTAACAGAGCCAGATCCTAAGCTTCATTTTTGCCTAATTCCAAAATTCATTCATGGTTTTTAATGTTGCCACACTGTATTCCAATGTAAAATACGAATACAAAAAGAAAAGATCTCACATTGAGAAAAGTTTCCTTTTTCTCAAAAATGTTGCTTTGGAAACAAAAAGCAATTTTCACAAGCCAAGGAGTCACAGATTTTGGAGAGTCTTTCCGCACCAGCCTTTCAGATGTCTGTTTCTCTTTAAGTTGGAGTTCCCCCACTGCTGGAGAGGGAGAGGGTTCTCCCCTGATCCCACGCATGCAGCTGGCTTTTCTGCATGGCTAATTACTGCATCTGCACCATCAGCACAGAGGCACAGGTGCTGTTTTACATAAACCAAAGACTGACTTGCAGATGATCCATGGGGAGTTTTCTAGGTATAACATTTGTCTCCAATCAAAATTCCACCATCTTTGCAGCCTCAAGCTTGTTTCCCCAGTCATCAATCCTCGGATTAGATCACAAGCAAGACATCCTCCAAGGAATCCCACAGGGCACTACTCTTCAAAGCTGACTCTGGTGAGGGGAGGAATGTTGATGCTTGCTGATGAAGGACCTTCTGCCCCCTCTCCCCACTGGTAGGAGGGCTGGACAAATGCTCTGGTCTCTCCTACCTGTGATTCACCTTCCACTGAAAAGGTGGGCCATGGGATGGGTGACAGTTCACGCTCCCTGTGCTGCAATGAATGGTGGACATCATTACTGTATGAAAGACTGCCCCTTCCTTCTCTGCTCCACATGGTAGGCACCCCTGGGCTGTCTTTCCTAAGTGGGGCAGACCTGCCATTCTTTTGTCCAATCAGTGACTGGGTGGGTATGGCAGGCCTGTAGTCCTGCCGTGTGGACGGTTAGGGAAGTGACCCTGCAGGCCCAGTTCCTCACTTGCTCACTCTGTCATGGGCTGAGCATGTGAATCCAATACATTAGACTTGGGCTGGGTGGTGGAAGTATGCATGTCAACTTCATGGTAGACTCAGGTTCTTTGATTCAGCTTTTACCAAAGTTTACTCTGAGTATTGGGAGCTTGTCTATTCATGAAAAAAGTGATACTTTCCTATCTGACTATTATCCCTTAAGTGAGTTTCCCCATGGTCAGAATCCAAAAGAGAAGGAGAGGTAAATAGTACCCTGAACATCTAACAACTAACAGTTCTTGGAAACCAGATTCTGAAAATACTCTCTATCAACATTAGAATGGCACCAGGTCAAGGGCACATAGGAAAACCCTCCTGACAGCAAGATGAGACATTTCGAATATCTGAGGTATGGCATGTTAAAACAGCCATCATTTCTTCCCTATTTCATATCCCATGATATGCTTTTTCTATAAATGTCAAGTCAGTGATGCTTTGGTTTGCTGACCCTGGCAAGCCACAGAGCCCTTTGCAAAGGCGAAGAACTGGAAGTTGAGCAGCAAGTGGCTGCCAGGTACTGCAGGCTACTTTGTACCTGAAAGATTAGTTTCAGTAACAGGATTGTTTTGCATAACTGCAAACTTTAACCCAATCCAGTATCTGCTAACCAATATAAACTGCTGCCAGCCCAGTGGCTCCCCCTTCATTCCCTACTCTTTTTTTATTTGAAGAAGGAAATGAATGCTGACATATTGCCCCCCCCCACCTAGTTTTGGGAGTAAGGAAAGAGGGGGAAATGCAGTGTGCATATTCCTCACTCCCCATTCTCTTCTGAGTCTCAAGTCAACCACGCAGGGCAGAGAGGAGGGGTGGGAAGTAGAAAGCAGCTGAATCACCGAAGGGAAATACAATTATGATTTCTGCAAATGTTAAGTTTCTAGCATAATCTGTAAACAAAGAAGGCCTTAAATGTGTTTTTATAATGAAGTCTTTTTTAATCATAAAAAACTATTGTGCCTTTGCTCCAAACAACATTCAAGTTCTCTAAACATTCGTGACATTAATTCTATCCAGCTCTATTATACTGGTCATCACCCTAGTCTTCTAGCCCTTAATGTAACCTGATTTAGCCTTTGCTATGATGGGTTGAATGTAAAATAAAATATAATATGAGTCAATGAAAAGCAAGAAGGGTCATTAGGATTGTATTTCATGTGCCAACTCTGAGAGATGATTGATAATGACTAACTGAAGCACAGTGTTGGGAAGGATTCTGAGGCCTATCTGGGCCCTGTGGAAAAGGTTCTAATAAGAAGTTCCTTGTATATGAGCAAGGTGCATGGGCACGGGTCTTGCACACATTTCCCATCCTTGATTGAGACAGACTCTCACCCTTGAGTCCAAAAGGCCAGTTTGTAAGGACATAGGTAGGAAGGTCTAATGCCACAATAATATATATTATCAAGGTATGGAGTTTGAACTTACTACAAACAATATGAGCTAGCAATGTGAAGGCAGTAACAAGAGGCTGATGCTATCTAGGGTAGCGTGGGTGAAGGTGTGCTGCCCAAAGTTAGGGAGGTGTGTTCTGCTCTGTTCTTGAAAGATCACGGTGGCAGTGGTGGGTCTCACTCTAGATGCCAGGAATGTTAGTCAACAGGTTGAAAATCAGTGTACTCCCAGATAACCACGATGGTGTGATCACTCACCTAGAGCCAGACATCCTGGAATGCAAAGTCCAGTGGGCCTTAGGAAGGATCACTACAAACAAAGCTAGTGGAAGTGATGGAATTCCAGTTGAGCTATATCAAATCCTAAAAGGTGATGCTGTGAAAATGCTGCATTCAATATGCCAGCAAATTTGGAACACTCAGCAGTGGCCACAGGACTAAATAAGTCAGTTTTCATTCCAATCCCAAAGAAAGGCAGTGCCAAAGAATGTTCAAACTATTGTACAATTGCACTCATCTCACACACTAGCAAAGTAATGCTCAAAATTCTCCAAGTCAGGCTTTAACAGTACATGAACCCTGAACTTCCAGATGTTCTAGCTAGATTTAGAAAAGCCAGAAGAACCAGATATCAAATTGCCAACACCCACTGAATTATCAAAATTATAGAAAAACATCTACTTCTGCTTTATTGACTACACCAAATCCTTTGACTGTGTGGGTCACAACAACATGTGGAAAATTCTTCAAGAGATGGAATACCAGACCAGCTTACCTGCCCCCTGAGAAATGTGTATGCAGGTTGAGAAGCAACAGTTAGAACTGGACATGGAACAACAGACTGGTTCCAAATCGGGAAAGGAGTATGTCAAGGCTGTATACTGTCACCCTGCTTATTTAACTTCTATGCAGAGAACATAATGCAAAATGCCAGACTGGATGAAGCACAAGCTGGAATCAAGATTGCCAGGTGAAATATCAATAACCTCAGATATGCAGACGACACCACCCTTATGGCAGAAAGTGGAGAGTAACTAAAGAGCCTCTTGATGAAAGTGAAAGAAGAGAGTGAAAAAGCTGGCTTAAAACTCATCATTCAAAAAATGAAGATCATGGCATCCAGTCCAATCACTTCATGGCAAATAGATGCAGAAACAATGAAAACAGTGACAGACTTTGTGTTTTTTTGGTCTCCAAAATCACTGCAGACAGTGACTGCAGCCATGGAATTGAAAGACACTTGCTCCTTGGAAGAAAAGCTATGACCAACCTAGACAGCATGTTAAAAAGCAGAACATTATTTTTCAACAAAAGTCCATCTAGTCTATGGTTTTTCCAGTAGTGATGTATGGATGTGAGAGTTGGACTATAAAGAAAACTGAGTGCTGAAGAATTGATGCTTTTGACTGTGGTGTTGGAGAAAACTCTTCAGAGTCCCTTGGACTGCAAGGACATCCAACCAGTCAATCCTAAAGGAAATCAGTCCTGAATATTCATTGGAAGGACTGATGCTGAAGCTGAAACTCCAATACTTTGGCCACCTGATGCAAAGAACTGACTCATTGGAAAAGACCCTGATGCTGGGAAAGATTGAAGGCAGGAGGAGAAGGGGAAAACAGAGGATGAGATGATTGGATGGCATCACCGACTCAATGGACATGAGTCTGAGTAAGCTCTGGGAGTTGGTGATGGACAGGGAGGCCTGACATGCTGCAGTCCATGGGGTTGCAAAGAGTCGGACATGACTGAGAAACTGAACTGAACTGAACTGCACTCAACAGAAGACTCTAGAACCTGTGCTTTATGAAGAAAAACAAAAATACTCTGCCTGGAGCTTCACTGATGGGTCAGTGGTGGCACGTCTGCCTGCCAATGCAGGTGACACAGGTTTGATCCCTGATCTGTGAAGATCCCACATGTCACTGAGCAACTAAGCCTGTGTGCTACAGCTATTGAGTCTGTGCCTCAGAGCCTGGAAGCCACAACTACTGAGCCCATGTGCCACAGCTACTGAAGCTTGGGGGCCCATGCTCACCTACTAGAGAAGCCGCGGCAATGAGAAGATTGCACAATGCAGCTAGAGAGTAGCTCCTGCTCGCTGCAACTAGAGAAAAGCCCAAGCTGCAATGAAGACCCAGTACAGCCAAAAAAATTTTTTAATTAATTATAAATAATTCAATTAAATAATAAAAATAAAATTTAAAAAAATTGAAAATAGAATGTTCAGCCTGGTAAGAAAACTTAAGGAGGCCCTGATACCCATCCTTCCCAGAAAACTAGCATACTGCTGACCCCAAAGTGGACTACCTGAGGTCTTTAGCACCACTAATTTATCTAATTAGGCAACCCATATGAGCTCTCTAGTGTATGTACCTGCCTGCCACTACCATGGCATGTCTGCTACACCCAGATGTTCAGCTAGTGGGCTGGAATCAATTAGTAATTATAATTAAAGCTGAACCTCATTAGCAACATAAGAGTGAAATGTTCTTGTTTAATTTCCTGAAGTTGGAAGACTATGATGTTCCTGACAGAAGATAATAAATATAAATAAAGTTCCCAAATTCAGATAAGTATTTGAGTCATCTCTGAATAATTGTTCAGCAAGCCATTGTCACCAAGTAGGAATTCACTGGCCCACACAAACATAGATTAATTATCTTACTTAAGGATCTCGTGGCCCACTGCTGATAGACCTGGATATCTCTCCTGTCTTTAAAAACTAGGTAGCTGATAATTGCACAACAATTTGAATGTACGTAGTGCCACTGAATTGCACACTTCAGAAAGGTTAAAATGGGGAGTTCCCTGGTGGTCCAGTGGTGCAGAGACACTACGCTTCCACTGCAGGCACACAGGTTTGATCCCTGGTCAAGGAATTGGAATCCTGCATATGGCACAGCAACCCCGCCCCCCACCCCAAAAAAAAAAAAAAAAGTTAAGATGGTAAATTTTATGCTCTGTATATTTTATGACAATAAAGAAAAAGACTGTTTTTTTTTTTTTTCACAATAGCATAATATAAAAGTATAGACTGTTGAGTCAATCAGAGAAGAGCATAAATTCTGACTGGGCCACTTACTGGCTCTGGGACCTTGAGCAAGTTGATAAGCCTCTGTGAATCCCTGTTTCTTCCCCTGCAAAATCTAGGAATGGTGCCTACACATGGCTGCTGAGGACATGTTAGATTCAGCCTAAGGATCAGTGGGTGGAAGATCCATTGGCTTTCAGGATAAGGAAGATTTGCAGACCTAGAGTTGTCTGACAATACAAGAGGTACCGCCACAGAAAATCTGCACCTCTGCAAAGCTCCAGCCCTGAAAACCACAACAGTGGAGAAATTATAACCTAAGAAGCAGAGCTTCAAAAACAATGGTTCATTCTCCAAGATTAAGGCTCCCAGTCCATTCTAGAGCATGAAGGGTCACCTGTTAACAGCAGACAACCATTGTGCAGCTCAGGCTTCCCAACAGGGGTCATTCATCCAGGTCACCAGCCCCGTGTTTCTGCCTACCTTACTTACTCCACTTCCCTATGGATCACTTTGGAGAGAGTGAATTTCTTCTTCTTGATCCTCCTATGGCCACAGCCCTACCATCACTGTATTAAAAATGCCACTTAATGAGGCCCTGACACCTCCACCAAAAAAAAAGAAAAAAGGAATTCTTTAATATCCGCAAATCAATCAATGTAATACACCACATTAACAAATTGAAAGATAAAAACAATATGATTATCTCAATAGATGCAGAAAAAGCCTTTGACAAAATTCAACATCTATTTGTGATAAAAACTCTTCAGAAAGCAGGAATAGAAGGAACATACCTCAACATAATAAAAGCTATATATGACAAACCCACAGCAAACATTATCCTCAACGGTGGAAAATTGAAAGCATTTCCCTTAAAGTCAGGAACAAGACAAGGGTGCCCACTCTCACCACTACTACTCAACATAGTTTTGGAAGTGTTGGCCACAGCAATCAGAGAAGAAAAAGAAATAAAAGGAATCCAGATAGGAAAAGAAGAAGTAAAACTCTCACTGTTTGCAGACTACATGGTCCTCTATATAGAAAACCCTAAAGACTCTACCAGAAAATTACTAGAGCTAATCAATGAATACAGTAATGTTGCAGGATATAAAATTAACACACAGAAATCCCTTGCATTCCTATACTCTAACAATGAGAAAACAGAAAGAGAAATTAAGGAAACAATACCATTCACCATTGCAACAAAAAGAATAAAATACTTAAGAGTATATCTACCTAAAGAAATGAAAGACCTATACATAGAAAACTATAAAACACTGATGAAAGAAATCAAAGAGGACACAAATAGATGGAGAAATATACTGTGTTCATGGATTGGAAGAATCAATATTGTGAAAATGACTATACTACACAGAGCAATCTGTAGATTCAACGCCATCCCTATCAAGCTACCAATGATATTTTTCACAGAACTAGAACAAATAATTTCACAATTTGTATGGAAATACAAAAACTTCGAGTATCCAAGGCAATCTTGAGAAAGAAGAATGGAAATGGAGGAATCAACCTGCCTGACTTCAGACTCTACTACAAAGCCACAGTCACCAAGACAGCATGGTACTGGCACAAAGACAGAAATATAGATCAATGGAACAGAATAGAAAGCCCAGAGATAAATCCACATACCTACGGACACCTTATCTTCGACAAAGGAGGCAAGGATATACAATGGGAAAAAGAAAACCCCTTTAACAAGTGGTGCTGGGAAAACTGGTCAACCACTTGTAAAAGAATGAAACTAGAACACTTTCTAACACCATACACAAAAATAAACTCAAAATGGATTAAAGATCTGAATGTAAGACCAGAAACTATAAAACTCCTAGAGGAGAACATAGGCAAAACACTCTCCGACACAAATCATAGCAAGATCCTCTATGACCCACCTCCCAGAATATTGGAAATAAAAGCAAAAATAAACAAATGGACCTAATGAAATTTAAAAGCTTTTGCACAACAAAGGAAACTATAAGCAAGGTGAAAAGACAGCCTTCAGATTGGGAGAAAATAATAGCAAACGAAGCAACAAAGGATTAATCTCAAAAATATACAACCAACTCCTGCAGCTCAATTCCAGAAAAATAAATGACCCAATCAAAAAATGGGCCAAAGAACTAAACAGACATTTCTCAAAGAAGACATACAGATGGCTAACAAACACATGAAAAGATGCTCAACATCACTCATTATCAGAGAAATGCAAATCAAAACCACAATGAGGTACCATTACACACCAGTCAGGATGGCTGCTATCCAAAAGTCTACAAGCAATAAATGCTGGAGAGGGTGTGGAGAAAAGGGAACCCTCTTACACTGTTGGTGGGAATGCAAACTAGTACAGCGCTATGGAGAACAGTGTGGAGATTTCTTAAAAAACTGGAAATAGAACTGCCATATGACCCAGCAATCCCACTCCTGGGCATACACACTGAGGAAACAGATCTGAAAGAGACACGTGCACCCCAATGTTCATCGCAGCACTGTTTATAATAGCCAGGACATGGAAGCAACCTAGATGCCCATCAGCAGACGAATGGATAAGGAAGCTGTGGTACATATACACAATGGAATATTACTCAGCCATTAAAAATAATACATTTGAATCAGTTCTAATGAGATGGATGAAACTGGAGCCCATTATACAGAGTGAAGTAAGCCAAAAAGATAAAGACCAATACAGCATACTAACGCATATATATGGAATTTTAAAAGATGGTAATGATAACCCTATATGCAAAACAGAAAAAGAGACACAGATGTGCAGAACAGACTTTTGGACTCTGTGGGAGAAGGTGAGGGTGGGACGTTCTGAGAGAATAGCATTGAAATAAGTATACTATCAAGGGTGAAACAGATCACCAGCCCAGGTTGGATGTATGAGACAAGTGCTCAGGGCTGGTGCACTGGGATGACCCAGAGGGATGGGATGGGGACGGAGGCGGGAGAGGGGACCGGGATGGGGAACACATGTAAATCCATGGCTAATTCATGTCAATGTATGGCAAAACCCACTGAAATGTTGTGAAATAATTAGCCTCCAACTAATAAAAAAAAAGAAAAAGGGAAAGAAAGAGAGAAATGCTACTTAGACTCTTATTTGTGTGAGGTCAGAACCATGTTCCCTCCTCATCCACGGGTAAAGCTGAAGCAGTGTCCTCCTGAGACATTGGGGAAGGTTTGATGGGCGCATCAATTTTCTCAAGAATAAAGAAGACACATTCTTTGATGGGGGCAAGGGGAGGGGTGTTAGGAATTTGGAGCAGTACCAACAACATTAACATGCTGTAGTCCTTAACACCTTACTTTGGGTTTTCATTATTACTTTCAAGCCTCCAAGAGGAATAAGAGGTGCAGAGGCAGAGGTGAGGATTACCACTTTAGTACAAAATTCTGATAACATTTCCTAAATTGTTCTCCCAGCTTCTTTAAGCACTGCCTTCTCAGAGCTACTAAAGAATTGTATAAGCCTCTCTTAATGCCTTATTTGGGCTTCCTTGGTGGCTCTGGTAAAGAATCCACCTGCCAATGCAGGAGACACAGGCTCAACCCTGGTCGGGAAGATCCTCTGGAGAAGGAAATGGCAACCCACTCCAGTATGCTTACCTGGGGAATTCCATGGACAGAGGAGCCTGGCAGGGCTACAGTCCATGGGGTCGCAAAAGAATCTGACATGACTCAGCAACTAAACAACAACAATAATAATGCCTTATTTGGGTACATAGGTCTTTATCCAGGTCTCCAGATACTGTGAGAAAATGAACTACCTTGACTTTTTCTTGTTTGTAGTCCCTGTACCTTCCAGAAGTCAAGTACTGTACAGAGAAAGCTTTCAGTGTAAGGTTGTTGAATAGGAAAGTTAGGCTAGGGAGTTAGGGCTGGATGGCTAAAAATTAGTCCAAGAAAGAAAGGCAGGAAAAGCAACGGCAACTATCACAGGACATGGACTCCTTGCTTTATCCACTTCCTTGTGGGTAATAGAAAATCCTAATAACAACCCAACCAGGGTAGGCACTGTTAATATTTTCTTTGAACAGAACAGAAGTAACTTTCTCAGAGATGTCCATTAGTGACTGAGAAGTCAAGATTCAGTCCAGATTTGCCTGTTCCAAGGCCATGCTATTTTTCCCCAGGAAAACACAACTTATACCCCAGTCTGTTTCCCTGGTTCTATGACTCTTCTCTGTCTCCACTTTGAATGACTCCATCCATAAGCTTAAAACTTCTCCAAAAACCCAGAGACAGGGACTTTCCAAGTGGTCCAGTGGTTAAGATTCTGCACTTCCAGTGTAAAGAGCATGGGTTTGATCCCTCATCCAGAATCTAAGATCACACCTGCTGTGTGACCAAAGGAAAAACAAATAAACAAACCTGGAGACTCATTATTTTTACTACTATTCCAAGTCCTGAGAATCTATGCCAAAGCATTTCTGTGTTCCTCAAGTAGGAAATATTTTAAATACTAGATTGGTAGCTCAGTGGTAAAGAATCTGCCTGCCAGTGCAAGAGTTTGATTCCTGGATCAGGAAGATCCCCTGGAAAAGGAATTGGCAGCCCACTCGAGTATTCTTCCCTGGGAAATCCCATGGATGGAGGCTACAGTCCATGGGGTAGCAAAAGAATCAGACACCACTTAGCAACTGAACAACAAAAACCAGTGACTCCAAGTATTTTTAAATTATCCCACTTTGCAAAGCAAAGCATTTTTAATACATATTAGTCTAACTGGATATTCCTAGAAGTCAAATGAGTAAGATATATTTTCATCTTTTAATGCAGACAAATCTATCAATATTTTCAAGTTTATCCACTACTTTTTTTCATTTATCTAAGGCTTCTAAATTCCTTTCTAAAAATTTACTTCACTTTCATTTTTTAAAATGAATTATTTAAACCATTAAGAAATAGAGTCAGATAAAACTCCTAGAGGAGAACATCGGCAAAACACTCTCCGACATAAATCACAGCAAGATCCTCTATGACCCACCTCCCAGAATATTGGAAATAAAAGCAAAAATAAACAAATGGGACCTAATGAAACTTAAAAGCTTTTGCACTACAAAGAAAACTATAAGTAAGGTGAAAAGACAGCCCTCAGATTGGGAGAAAATAATAGCAAATGAAGAAACAGACAAAGGATTAATCTCAAAAATATACAAGCAACTCCTGCAGCTCAATTCCAGAAAAATAAATGACCCAATCAAAAAATGGGCCAAAGAACTAAACAGACATTTCTCCAAGAAGAATACAGATGGCTAACAAACACATGAAAAGATGCTCAACATCACTCATTATCAGAGAAATGCAAATCAAAACCACAATGAGGTACCATTACACGCCAGTCAGGATGGCTGCTATCCAAAAGTCTACAAGCAATAAATGCTGGAGAGGGTGTGGAGAAAAGGGAACCCTCTTACACTGTTGGTGGGAATGCAAACTAGTACAGCCGCTATGGAGAACAGTGTGGAGATTTCTTAAAAAACTGGAAATAGAACTGCCATATGACCCAGCAATCCCACTTCTGGGCATACACACTGAGGAAACCAGATCTGAAAGAGACACGTGTACCCTAATGTTCATCACAGCACTGTTTATAATAGCCAGGACATGGAAGCAACCTAGATGCCCATCAGCAGATGAATGGATAAGGAAGCTGTGGTACATATACACCATGGAATATTACTCAGCCATTAAAAAGAATTCATTTGAACCAGTCCTAATGAGATGGATGAAACTGGAGCCCATTATACAGAGTGAAGTAAGCCAGAAAGATAAAGAACATTACAGCATACTAACACATATATATGGAATTTAGAAAGATGGTAACGATAACCCTATATGCAAAACAGAAAAAGAGACACAGAAATACAGAACAGACTTTTGAACTTGTGGGAGAATGTGAGGGTGGGATATTTCAAAAGAACAGCATGTATACTATCTATGGTGAAACAGATTCCCAGCCCAGGTGGGATGCATGAGACAAGTGCTCGGGCCTGGTGCACTGGGAAGACCCAGAGGAATCGGGTGGAGAGGGAGGTGGGAGGGGGGATCGGGATTGGGAATACATGTAAATCCATGGCTGATTCAAAGAATAAAAAAAAAAAAAAAAGAAATAGAGTCAGTGAAGGATAAAATTTGATTTTTTCTATACACCTAATCTATTGTTCTGGCACTATTTATTAATAATCTTTCCTTCTGTTGGGGAGGAAGAAATTTTCCTATATGCTTCTAAATCCTTTTGGCTGGTCTAAGAATTAAATTGACATGAGGCAGATTAACAGGAGAAATCAAACAAAAGTTTAATAATGTGCATACATGGGAGAGACCAAGGAGAACTGGGTAACTCGCCAAAATGGCCCAAACACTCACCTTAATACAGTCTTCAGCTAAAGACGAAGGATGTTGAGGATGTGGCTTGGGACTTCAAAGAAGGAAAGCACTTTACACAGAGATAGAAGAGCAAACCTTTGGTAAATGAATACTTTCTGGGCCATGTAGAGACAATGGGACACAGAAAAGAATTTCAACAAACAGATTTTGCTGGGTTCTTCCATGTCTACATGCCCAATACCTACATAGTTA
This sequence comes from Cervus canadensis, assembly GCF_019320065.1. Taxonomy (NCBI): domain Eukaryota; kingdom Metazoa; phylum Chordata; class Mammalia; order Artiodactyla; family Cervidae; genus Cervus; species Cervus canadensis. The sequence goes on from NC_057399.1 coordinate 426,921, forward strand.
TCAACGGTGACAGCTCCCTTCCTGGACAGGTCCTCTATCTACATTCTTTCAGGCAGTTAGGAGGAAGGTTAAAGGTTCTTTCTGAGTCTTTTAGACCTTGATTGTTCTCATCTAAAAATAATCCTCATGCCAAAGTGACATTCTGGGGTAGCAGATTTTGCTCCCCCTATACTTGCTTCACCAGTATTTTTCTGTCATGCATTTATTTCAAAAATATCCTTTTGTCCATTTCAAATTACCTATTCTATTCCAAATCTATCTGCCAAAATTTTTTTTAGCAACACTCTTTTGTATTTAATTTTCTATTATTTTCTAATACCAAAAAGTGAAAATACTCCCTTTTTTTACTATTTTTTTAAGTTCATGAATGTTCTCATTTGTCGATTTTTCCAGTGAAATTGAGAATCATTTTGTTAGCATGGTCCTGAGGCTTCTGAGGTAGAGAAACAACAAAAGGTCTTCTTCCCTTGTCCCTTCTCCTTGCCCTGAGCTTTTATAGGAGTTGAAGCAAAGGCAGTCCACAAATGGTTTTGTCAACCCAACTTCCCTGTTCCTACAATTTTTGGAAATCCATACTTTCAGAAGCTGCTTCATGTCAAGCAGGATTTAGCAAAGCCTGTTCTAGCTAAACCCATACTAGACCGGTTAGAATAAACTGGATGGTTAAGATAAGGACTGGACTTTCTGAGAAATAGCACTACTTAATTACAATGCCTGTGATGCTTGAAGCAAACAATCAGAATTACTTAGAAACCTGAAGAAAAACTTGTCAGAAGTACCCTTCAGGTGAATGTTTTCAATATAAAAACTTAACTGCCTTGTGTTGGGGTAAGAGAATATTTTTAGTTGAATAGACTTCCTTCCCAATAATTGATAGAATATCAACCACATACAATACTCCCCACAGCAGATTCAAATCATACTAAAAACTGTCTATATGAGTTTTGATTATTTATCCTTTTCTTTGTTGTCTAGGTATTTTTCTTGAAGTTGTATAAAGATACAACAGATGCCATGAAACCATTAATTGTTATTTTAATGGGAAGCTGGAAGGAACCATGCTAGGTGCTCTACTGAGTAATCTACCAACATGTGACCCAGAAATCCAGACATTTATTAAGTTTAATTTGCACTACTTTTAATCAGCACTGAGAAAAGCCTGGCTTAATATGAAGGTGCTTAGAATCCAAAAGACTTGAGTTCTAATACTGACTTTATGCTATTGAAAGCCCTGGGCAAGTTTATTTAACACCCTTGTATCTCAGTTTCCTTGTAGATAATACCGAGAAAATAAAACGGACCTTGTAGGATTCAGGAATTAGGAATAATACATACAAAAGTGCTTAAATAACAGTTGGCACAAAGTATCCCTAACAAATAGTTATGAATGCCACCAATCATATGAACAGTCTACATTTCCTTATTATTTCTCGTTTAAAGGTTTACCCAGAAAAAGTAAGAGAACGTCAGCTATGCTGAGTGGAGAGAAAAGATAATGGACAATTCTCCCAGTCTACAGAGTTTCTGCCTGGAACACTAGGCTCTTGTGTCTGGCTTGAATGGTGTCCCTGGGAGCTCAGTGGCTGCAGCTCACACTTAGCACAATCATGGGAACATGCCCCTGCCCCAACTTGAACACATAGTCAGTGGTTCATAGACAAAAACAGAGGACTACTTAGCAATAAATAAGGAACAAGATCACAGTAAAGTTCTAAATACCTTTCATAAGCTGCCTGAGACTAGGCTGCAAGATGAAAGAGCTCCAGTGTGCTACTAACTAGTTATCAAAAAGTACAACATTGCACTTAAAAACTACCAATAAGTCTCTCTTTTCACTACCTCCTGACAGGTAGAGCCCAATTAGGAATTCCAAGGAGCTGGATTTGGAGTTCAGCCACCCCTCGGACTGGAAGTTCTGCTGACCACAGCTAAGCTGCCGTCGGTTAATCACAGAAGGAGACTGGATGCTCCCACACCTGGGACAGGAGGGGGCGGCTTGTTGCCTCCTAGTGACTCAACCCAGATGACCTGCAGCCCCTGTCAGGCTCAGTGCCTTGTTTGGAGGCAGCAGCCTCAGAAGGATTCATCTTCATTAAAGCCCAGAATGGAAGTAAAAGCAGGAGAATGTTCAGGAATTCAAATAATAGTAACATAGGGGAGTTGATGTTAGAAAGTAATAGAAAATTAAATATAAAAGGGTTCCTAAAAATAGATTTGGCAAATAGATTTGGAATAGAATAGGTAAGTTTGAAATGAAGAACTGGATATATATGAAATAAATGCAACCATCCCAGGGTTGAAACTACATACAAATGCAGGACTAGAGGACATCAGGAGAGCAAGCTCTGGGTCTTTCCATGCCACCTGAACTTTGCAGTCAGTTCCCTGAAGCCTTTGAAAATTGTGCTGCTTTCATTCAATAACCATCTACAGAGCACTAACTAGGAGCCAGCACTGAAGCTGAACAAAGCTGACTTTGTTCAAGTCAACGAACATCCAATGAGCACTTAGCAGGTACAAGGCTTTACAGGAGAGCAAGCACTTACACCTACCTGAGGCGGACTTCTGGGCTTTTGCATCACTCCTGCTCAGCTTATGGCCCTGGTAGAGAGCTTTCTCAATGCTCCCAGCAGGAGTGTCTCTTTACCAGACAGGGCACTAGACCAGGAACCAGAAGGTTTAAGTCTAGGCTCTGCCACTCACCTCCTGTACAATTTAGGCAAGTCACTTAACCACCGCACCTCAGCTTCTCATGTGCCAAAAGGCATCTGACTGGATAAGATCCAACATGATGAATCTAGAATAATTATTATTGAAATTTGAGAAGGAATGAAAAATATTTTTTAATCCTATTTAATTTAGTCATTATAGCAGGCAAATGAAATTCTCTAATTAAGAAAGACATAGGAACTGCATGGGCTTCCCAGGTGGCTTGGGGGTAAAGAATCCATCTGCAATGCAGGAGATGGGGGTTCAATTCTTGGGTTGGGAAGATCCCCTGGAGGAGAGCATGGCAACCCACTCTAGTAGTCTTGCCTGGAGAATCCCATGAACAGAGGAGCCTGGGGGGCTACAGTGCATGAGTAGCAGAGAGTCGGACAGGACTGAAACGACTGAGCACACAGGGTCTGCATAGCAAAGGAAACCATTGACAAACATGAAGTGATAACCTAAGAATGGGAGAAAGTATCTGCAAGTCATATATCTGACAGGGGTTAATATCCAAAACATATAAAGGACTCATACAACTAAATATCAAAAAGACTGATTAAAAACTGGCAGAAGGTGCTCTGTGACAACCTAGGGGGTGGGATGGGGTGGGAGGTAGGAGGAGGCTCAAGAGAGAGGGGGCATACGTATACCTATGGCTGATTCATGTTGCTCTATGGCAGAAACCAACACAACATATTTTAAAGCAATCATCTTCCAATTAAAAACAAATTTTAAAAAATGGAAGAAGATCTGAATAGACATTGCTCCAAAGAAGACATACAGACGGCCAACGAGTATCTGAAAAGACATTCAACATCACCAGCCATTGGTGAAATGTAAATCCAAGCCACACTGAGGTATCACCTCACACCTGTTAGGACAACTATTATCAAAAAGCCAAGAAATAACAAGGTTGGTGAGGATATGAAGAAAAGGGAATCCTTGCATACTGCCAATAAGAAAAAGATTACCAAAATTGACTTAGGAAGACATTTTTTAAATCTAAATAAACCAATAACTATTTAAAAATTAAAAAAGACATAGGGAGACAGACAGACTCTTTCCCTGGAAAACGGAGCCACTGATGGGTTTATTCTCAAGGTTCCTGCGCCTGTTTTTCGGTGCCCACTTGGTTCAGTAGCTGCAGAATCGTCTCCACACCACCCGCTCCAGAGTCGCTGGATATTAGCCGTGGAGGGACCCTCAGCCCATTTCATCCAGCGTCCTGCTCCCACAGCACTCCAGTTTAAACACACGCAAGAGGGAAGCTCATTGTCAGGGCGTCTCTCCACCCCTGCTCACTCAGATGAGTAGGAAACACGGAATGCAAAACCTCCCCCTGTACTCTTAGTGGAGTCCTAGGTCAGCCCTCTGATGCTACCTGAACACACCTAACCCTCTTCTCCAGGGCAGTCTTGGACACAGTCCCTCGTCTCCTTCACAAGAACTCCCAGAAAGTGCTTAGGGGTTTGCAAAGCACCTTCCTTACAGGTCACCAGCAAAATGACATTCCAAAGTGGGGGGAGGATCCCACAGCCTGACATTGCTTGGGCCCTATTAACAGAAATGAGTTCTTCACCCTGTTTATTCAGAAATTGACATTAGGCATAAAACATAGGCACGACCTTTTCAGTCAGACCTTAAGGAGGAGATACTAAAAATAGATCCATGTCCTCAGGCTCTACAGTCAGAGCTGACACTATGAATAATCCTCCATGTTCCCTGGAGAGTCAGGCAGGCAACAAGAAGGGGCCTGCAGGCCAATTTGTATGTGGGAATGCAGGGGGAGTCAGTCTTCAGTCAGGGCTGGCCTCTGTCCTCCAAGAGATGAGGCAGGACCCAGAGCCCTGGAGACCTTGTCCACTCCTGAGCTAGTGAGAAGGTGCAGAGGAGGGGAAGGTGGGGAATGACCTGACTGTAGTATAATAATCATTATTTCCCTCAATATTTGAGAATTATGAGCAAGGACTTGGACTCAAATTAACTTGTGATTAAATTCAAAAATTGGGGACTTCCCTGGTGGTACAGTGGATGGGAGTCTGCTTGCCAGAGCAGGGGACACAGGTTTAATCCCTGGTCCAGGAAGATCCCACATGCCACAGAGCAACTAAGCTCATGCACCACAGCTACTAAAGCCCATTAACCTAGAGCCCGTGCTCCACAACAAGAGAAGCCCCTGCAATGAGAAGCCCCAACTCTTCATAACTAGAGAGAACCATCACACAGCAATGAAGATCCAACTCAACCGAAACCAGACTTATTTTCTTAAAAAACTTTAAATAAGTCCCCGTTGCTGGGAAGTGGGATGACTTAATCCCACCTAAGTATTATCACTTAATAATCATAATAATTAACACTGATTGAGCCAGTCACTGGGCTTTATCTGTATTATCTCATTTAATCATCACAGCAAGCCTATAAGGCGGTACTACTATTATCTTCATTTTACAGCTAAGGAGACTGAAGCTAGAAAGCAAGGTTACACTTGCCTAAGGTCACACGACTAGTAAGTAATTTACTCTGAGCCCATGTAACTCAGATTCTGAGCTTTTAAGCAAGAGACAAAACCAGAGAAAGAATGAGGCCCCCTGCCACAGTCAAGCAGTCAGAGAGCCATTCAGAGCAGAGCAGGGTCTAGACACCATTCCCTCCCTCCCGTAGACTTCCCCTGACAAGCGAGCAGGACAGGCCTCCTGCTGACTTGGGCTCTGGGGGCTCTCTGCGTCCAGGACTCTGCCGTTTGCCATCTTGGCTTTACCGCAGCTGCCAACTCAAATCAGACCTGAATCCCTAGGCTCCCTTGGCCCTCCTGCCACCTACACCTTCTTGACTGAGCCGAGGAACATGAGCAGACCCCAGCCCGTGCTGAGCCCCTGGACCCTTAAAGCCAGCAGGGGATCCCCAGAAAAACACACCCCATCTGTTCTTCCTTGCCAGCCACGCCTCTGAGCAGGTGCCGGGGAGCTTGTCCCCTGTGGTGTGTTGTTCACTCCAGCACTAGAGAAGGAAAGCCTCTTCCAGAACTAGGCCCCCAAGCTCATACACCTGACTGGTCATAGAGCTGAGTCTAGAATCCAGGTTCAGACAATTGCCCTAGTGGCTGCCGCTACCTCAAATGGATTAAAAGGTAAACAGAGGTGGAGTTTCTTGGCCAAGAGTTGCCATTTACATCGACGTTTATAACTGTGATCCTGAGAATCTCCAGAGTTAGACCAGCTAAAAATCCTTTTCTTCTGCTTTTGTTGCATGACCTTGATCTGCATGATTAGGTTTTGGGTAGGCCGAGACTCAAATTATTTTGAATTCCTGATTTAATCCGCGGTGACAGTGGAACTTGGTGCCCCACGAATGGGCTGGGTATCAAAGAGAGCATAGTTAGGGATTCTAATCTGTTGAACACAGTCTCTGGGTCACTGAGAAGTGACCACAGGCTGCTTAAACTCACTGCCTCTCAGAGTTGAGAGGGACATTCATATTATCTGTCCGTTCCTGATCATGATGACTCCTGAAACACCGTCAGTCGCATGCTGCTGTCATGATTTTTGGAATATCTGTGAACCACTATTATCTCTTTCGTGTGTTTCCATAAAAGGGCTTATTTATTTTATTCACTTGTCTAAATGTAATATCTGTGAAATCACAAGCTGATATCCTGGTTAATTTTTTTCTAATACGCATGAAAACCACAACTGTTACAGTGTTTTAAAATTTCCCATTGGTGGTACAAAACCACTACTGGCTCATACTGCCTTATCAGTGGCATAAATCCCTTCTACACATGGGAAGTACCTGAAGAGTTCATTCCCAGCTAACTCATCAGACAGCACCAGAAAGACACCAAGCAGTGTAGAAGTAACCGATGGTATATACGGCAATTTTTACTTTTTTTTTTTTTCCAGAAAGAACATCACGAGGTGGTCAGAATTTTAGCTCCACTACTTGAAAGTTCCTGACCACGTGACAGCGTCTCTGAATCTCAGTCTCTTCATTCTACAAGGGGACAATGATAACCCATGATACCCATCTGGCTGGGCTGTGTTCTGGGTTAAAAGGTATACACGAGGCATCTAGCACATCACCTGGCACAAAGTAACCACCTAAGGAGTGTATGTTCCCTTCCTTTCCCAGGAGAGTAGCAAGTAAAATAACCTGGAAGAGCTGAATGGCTTTATTTCGTAAGACTGTCTGGTTTATTTCCTAGAGCCACTCCAACCCACTGTTTTGCAGTGAATTGGGGCCAGTAATTTTCTTCAAACTTGGCTGCAAGCCTGATTATCTTTCCAAACCATAACTAGGGGACATGATCATTCTGAATAGCAAGATGGAATTTGTATTTTGAAGTATTTATTCATTTATTTGGCTGCATGAGGTCTTAGTTGTAGCACACGGGGTTTTTGCTGTGGAATCTTTTGTTAACGGCACACGGGCTTCTCTCTAGTTATGGCACACGGGCTCAGTAGTTGCAGCACGTGGGCTTAACTGCTCCATAGCATGTGGAATCTTAGTTCCCCAACCAGGGATCAAACCTGTGTCCCCTGCATTAGACAGCAGACCACCGGACCACCAGGGAAGTCCCAAGACAAGATTTCTGACTGAAAAAGCAGAGCAATCACTGTTAGTTTTCTAAGTGATCCCCAAGGGCTAAAGTAGTCTGCCTTCTGGGGCACAGAGGAGGGCAAGATGGGCTTTAACCTGGGAGGCCCCAGGATGCTTGGATGCTTAAGTGGACAAAATTTCAGCAGAAAAGTATCAACCCTCACCATCACTGTCAAAAGCACTGGGGCCTTTAAACTCAGGCTCCATACTAGAAGAAACAATAGGAAAAGTTGAGCTGGAACGTGCACAGTCCTAATGAGGTGGGCTGGTGGGCAAAGCTTTATTTGCATCCATTTCACTCATTATTATGTGGCATTAAGGAGATTTTCTGCTGAGCAGAGTGGCCTTGACATGTGATTTTCTGTGTTCTCTGGGTATATGCAGAGCATTATAAGAAGTAATGATTCCCAAAGAGCCCATCTAATCTGACAATTTTCATCAGCCTCCAAAGGGAGATTTTATCTTTTGTCCATTTCTCCCATTTTTTTTTAGAGTGTTACTATTTAAAAAAGAGAGAGACACTGAGAGAGAACAATATCTATAACCTTCAGCCATGTCCTTGCGAAAGTCAGAAGTGTGAATAAGAGCTCTCTTTCACTCGTCTCTACCACCAGTCAGCATTTCTCAGCAGGTGCATTAAATATACTTTTATCTTTCTTTAAATCTTTGTTGTACTCTCCAGAAGCCTCATGTGAGTGTGGCCTAAAACCACAGGCACTAGACTGTCAGGACCAAATAGCATGAACCTAGGCTGCCAGATCCTGATTCATTTCAAATGATTTTGACCATGTTAGGAAATACGGGTTATGAAGGGCTTGGGAATAAAATTCTGATTCTGGTCATTTACAAATGTTTTTTGGTATAAGTGAAATCTACTATCCAACTTTCATCCTCAAACAGCTTTTGCATCTGATACTGAAACCACTGAAGAAAAAATGAAAAAAGGAAAGAAAACAAAAAATTGAAATAGGATTTAAATATTTTATAGTAAAAATTAATCAAAACAGTAGCCTTCAGCACAAAATCAATACTTAACTATTCATCACTAGCAACAGTGAGACTACCAATAAGATGACAGTGCTCATTCTTGTTTTATGACCCTGGATATGTTCCAGTGTCTCCTAGTTTATAGTCTATGGGAACCTGAACAGAATTTGTATCACTGTGTCACTGTTGTGACAATTGTATCCATCTTAATTATGTTAAATTGGTTCATGGTGCTTTTCAGGTCTATACTTCTCTGTATATTCATCCTATTAATTTTTGAGAGTTTGATACTGAAAACTCCAACTAAAAAATTTTAATTTATCTAGATAAAAAATAATTGTAATATATAGTGGAGCTATATAGTCTCCTGTAAATGTGTTATCATACTTTCATAATTTAAAAAAAAGGAAAAAAATTTGTTAAAAGATGATGGTGTTCATTAGCAAAGTCAACTGCAATGGGTTTAACAAGGATTTTAATTAAAAAGACATATAGGTCATTATAGGTTATTGAGAAGAGTTCCCTAACAACATTTTAAATCAACTATACTCTAATAAAAATTTTAAAAATAAAAACAAGAAAGACATAAATGAAAAGCCAAAGATTTGAGAATTCAATACAAATTTAAAATTTCACATGACTTTAGACTTGTCAAAATCCTGAATTTTGATACACTGCACATTTCACCTTCAAAATAAAAACATACTTAGTTTTCTAGCCCTCCAAAAGCTATTGGTACTTTTCCTCTCTACCCTGTCCCTGCTTCTCTAGAATCATTCTTTAGCAATCTTGTGAACTTATTTCCATTCTCTTACTAAAGATTCCAATGAACTCTTTCTCTCTTACACACACACACCCCACCCACACTTTTCCCCCAAACCAGTCAATGAGCTGTATTATCTACCCCAGGGAGGAAAACATTAGCATCAATAATCCAAGACAATAGAAAATGCCAAACCATTGACATCTATTTCAGAATATACTATATATGTTTTGGATATAACTGGGTCTTTCTTAATACACTTTCTATAATAACGTTTAGATGTACTTTTTCAACTTTTCTAGATACACACCAGGTGACAGGAGGAGAGGAAACCATATTTTGGAGCATAAGGTGGTAAGAATTTGAGATTTTAAATTTACCACTGTGGAGGCACTTGAAGTTGATTTGACAGGGGACCAAAACATGCATGAGTAGCCAAGGTCTTCCCCAGACCACTCCCATCCGTATATAAAGAGGAAGTTAACTTCCAGATCAGCTCCTAGATCTTTCTGTATTGTGTGGAACCAAGATAATGGGGGAGAAGGAAAATTAAAATCACCGAAAAGTCTATATTGACCTACATAAGGAAGAGCTGAGCAAAGGAGAGAGAGTGCAGAGATAACTGAGTCCATGTGAGTTCGGTTGAGTAAAGATTTGGGAAGCAGCTTTTATGGGGGAGAAGAAAGACTTTGGAGCACCTACTGTGTTAGGGAGATACTTGGAGATAGGAAAAAGATAGAATCTTTAAGATGCTCTGCTATGGCATTTTCAGGAGAGATAGCAAGAATGCTTTCATTTGTTTATAATTATTATTTTCTCATCTGTTATTCATTGAATGGGACTCCATGGTGGACTGGACCACAAGATGATTATCCCCTCAACTTGCATGATATCAAGTGTCAATAAAGATCCAAGCCACCAGATCAGCTGTTAATCATTGATATGCTTGTGTGTGTTTATGTGTGTGTGTTGTTCTTTTAACACAGTGAGCTCTCCTCTCTCTGTTAGACAAGTTGGTTGACATCACAACTCTGCCTTTTGTTAAATAAGAATAAAAAGTGCAGAGTTCTTTACCCAGTGTGGCAGGATATGCTTATTAAAGTTTACTACTTAACTATAAAAATGGGCTGTTTATGCTGGTCTCAGAGACATGTTGTTAGAACTAAATGGAACCTGCTAAAATACATTAAATGTAAAAGAACTATATACATAGCACATAGTTATTGAGCTATCTGACTGGTTCTGTGGAATGGAAAGACATTTCATAATAAATATCACAGAAGTTGAGTTACTTTATATTACTTGTGTAACACGGCGGTGTATAACTTCGTAAGTAAATAAATACTGTTTAAATACAACAAAAAGTTTTCTGCTTGATGCAGAGATAGGATTGAGGCCAGTTAGCTCCAATGGCCTCCATGCAGAATGCACTGTACACTCTATTCCTGTCAATGAGTTCTGGGAGAGGTCCCAGCCGAAATCCCCAGGTGCACCAGCCCCAGCTTACCTTACTGTAAAATCCTGGCACATGAAAACTCATTTCCCCACACACTACATCTTAATAGCATGGCTGAGAACCACAGATATAAACTATTTGTTTTTGACAACCAAAGGATCCTTTTGAAAATCACAAATGTCTATAGAGACTGACTCCACTGGCCAAAAAAAAAAAAAAAATCCCCCAAAAGTAGGGCCAGACGGTGATGGTCAAGCTCAGTGTGGACCTTTCCAAACTCTGGGATGAGTCTTGCACACCTCTCCCGCCCAAGGGAGCTGGGGCCCAAGACTGTCTTTAAAGTGTAGTGGGACAAGCACTAGACTCAGAGCCCCGAGAACTGGTTCAATCAGAGCTCTGTCACCATCTGAAGAGGCAGCACCAGGTGAAGGTTGTGGAAAGAAATAGACTTTGGGCCTAGACAGACTGGATTCAAGTCCCAGTTCTCTCACTAACTCTTCTTCTGACCCTGGGAACAGCACTTCACCTTTTGATGCCTCATTTTCCTCAACTGTAAAAAGGGATAATAATATTTACTTTTCAAGATTTGTAGTAAGAATAATAAGGACATATGTAGGTGCTCAATAAAAGTCATTTGCTGCTGTGTGGCCTTGGGCAAGTAACTTAAGAGCTCTGGACCTCAGTTTCCTTATTTGTATAGCAATAGAGATGGATAATATTATTTCAAGGACTTCTGACAACAGAGAATTCAAGAAAGATGTCAAATCTTGACACAGAATAATAAACATAAGGAACAAACAGCTCAGCAGGAGATAGCAGATGTTGATTCAGTTTCCCAGAAGGGTCAAGGTGGAGGAGGCAGCAGAGACCAAGCTGATTGGGAAGGCAGTCGTCACCCAGGCATCTAAGCAGACCTTCCCCGGTCAACTGGGCACGTTGAGCAGCTCTCACTCTCCTCACAAAGGCGAGCCCCACGGACTGAACCAATGAAGAGAAAGAGAAAGAATGCTAAGAACGAAAGAAGTGTTAATCTAGAAGAATGGTACTGACGGACCTATTTGCAGGGCAGTACTAGAGACGCAGACGTTAAGAACAGACTTGTGGGCATGGCAGGGGAAGGACAGCGTGGAACGAACTGAGATGGCAGCGCTGACATATAACAGTAGCCTGTGTAAAATAGACAGCCAGCAGGAAGCTGCTATATAGCAAGGGGAGCTCAGCTCGGCGCTCTGTGATGACTAGGGGGCGGGGATGGGATGGGGCAGGGGAGGGAAGCCCAAGAGGGAGGGGATATATGGATACTTATACTGATTCATGTTGTTGTGTAGCAGAAACCAATACAACATTGAAGAAATTATCCTTCAGTTAAAAATAAATTTCCAGACCAAAAAACTTAAATTTCAATAAAAAGAAACTTTAAAATGGAACAAAAAGCAAACTGACCTAAGACTAGGTTCTGACACTGGTTCTATCACTAGCCTGGTTTCCACTTTTGCTTTGGATAGTCAGGAAGCTCATAGCCAAAGTTATTGCTCATTTTTATTTGACCCTATAAAAGTTATATATTGTCACTGTAACTCCACTGCCCCTTTAACTTGGCTATCATACTTTAACTCATTCCCCATCATACTCTCACTTTTATTTGAGATTTCCCTATTCCATTGTACCTATCCTTACAATCCACTTGAAATCCTTCATGAAACAAGACAGGGTACAAACAAATGAAAATCATTTTGTGAGTCAAGTACATTGCACATCATTTCTCTATGTATAAAATAAGCACTTAGGACTCAAGGTCCGATCTCTTTCAGCTCTAAACCTGTTCTTCTAATCCTTTATTTCTAAAACTCCAAGTCCATCTTAGGTTGCCTTTTAGAGCCTTGACTCTATTTATACCTACTAGGCATTCCACTTTTATCCTAGAATAGGATTTAAAACTCTAACTAACAGTTGAATGGGGATTAACATTTGTATAGAAACTATCATCTTGAATTTGAAATGATCTCACTCTGGTCTTCAGCAATCCTGTGTGATAAGGGAAGCAGTATAAATGAGGAAACAGAAGTATAAAGATTAAGTGACTAGCTCCCAGTCTCATAAGTAATGATTGACACTGGGATTCGAACTCTAACTTTCTGACTCTAAACTCTCTTCAATCTCCCGCCTCATGAAAGAACCCTCCAGCGCCCACTGGATGCTTCCAGGTCATACATCTCCCAAGACAGCCTCTTTGATATGACATTCTGGAAAATTTTCCACTCCAGGATGGTGGCATACCACAGAACTGGTCTTATTCCTCTTTGACATGACAGACTTTTAATGTTTGAAACAGTAATCCTATAACCTTTAAATCTTTATTCCGGCCAAACATCAGAGTCAAATTATGCAGGGCTGTTTGACCCGTTGGACCCAAAAAGCCCAGTGCTTGAGGCCCAGAAGCTTTCTAGGGGGCAATGGGAGAAAAAAATAATTGGCTCCAAGATACACAAAAGCAAACTGAAATTAATAAGCATTTAGTTAACTGCCTGCAAAATGTGACATTATGTCAACTTCATTAATTACTCAATTTATTATTCATAAACAATTTTATTACACATAAGAATAATTTATGAATTAGATTCTTTTATAAGAATTCTTGAGTAGGCACATGATAAGAAGACAAAAGCAACTGTAAATTCAACACGGTATTCATAAGCAAGTCATTTCCATTACAAAATACAAAATACTTTCAGTACTTTTATGGAAAATTTTACATTTAATTGATACATGGGTGCACCATAGTATGTTTGGTCTAAGTGATGAAGCCTCTGAAAGAATTTGTGGAAAATTTAAAATGGCCCTGAAGTCTCCCCTTGCCTAAATTTCTGCATGCAAATCAATGTGATATACCTTTTAGCCACCTGTGGCCTAAATGTTTATGTACTTTCTTCCAGTTGCTGGATTTGCCCAGTGAATTGAACCTCATTGGTTTGAAAGAAAATGAAGGTGCTGGGGAGCAACTGGGGCCCTGCCTCATCACCACCAACACAGCTTCTGGTGTGCCGAGACAGTAGGTAACTAAGAATTCTAAAGTACCCCTGGGACTCCCCTGGGATCCAGTGTCTAAGACTCCAAGCTACCAATGCAGGGGGCCTGGGTTTGATCCCCGGCCAGGAAACTAGATCCCACATACCACAACTATAGATCCCACATGCCACAGCAAAAATCCTGCACAGTCATAGTCAAAAAAAAGGACCCCCTCCCCCACCACAGGAAGCGTCTTCTCTGTGCACACAGTCAAACCCATTCCAAATATGATGAAACGTTGCACTAAAAGAAATGCAGACTCTGACAAAAGAGCATGCATGTTGCCAAGGGCATGGTTTTAATTGCCTCAAGGAACCTTGGGGTTTACTGGCAGGATCCTAAAAACATAGGTTAAAAATCATCTTGTATCTAAAGATACTGCTGTTAAACTTCTTGCATTCAAGCGGTAAGCTCACATCAAAAATGGGCAGTTCTTTAAAGGCTCAAAAGTTCTGTGTGCTGTCTTCACAGAGCTTAGGTGAGACCATCTGGCATGAAGTCTTTACCTTCAGGGCCTCCAGAAGCCACCAAAGTGGAAAGCTAAGGGGACCAGCTTGTGAATCCCAAGGGCTGGTGATGATGCCAAACCTGCTTCCTGGTGGGTTGAACCTGTGACCATTGGCTTTAGTCCCAGGCCCCTGGAAGTCCTGAGGATCTGAATTACTGAAACAACATTGGAGAGTAACTGCTAAAGTCACAGCCAATTCTAGAACTGCTTCTCTGCCTGGGAAAGAAAAGCTGGAACTTTATTTGGATCCCAAAAGCAATTCCTGGGTCCTTTTTCCTGAGGCAGGAAATAAAGCAAGTTCCTGAGAGAGGAAGGAGAATGGAGAGGGGGCCGTGCATCAAGAAGATGTGTGGAAAAGGCTTCCACTCAAAGGTACTCTATGTTCTCAGAGGGAGTTCTCTGAGGTCTGATCCTTCAGGGTATAACCTTTCTTATTCTCTGTATCAGAATGTATCAGTGTCCTTGTTGTTGTTTAGTCGCTCAGTCATCTCAAATTCTTTGTGACCCCATGGACTGAAGCACGCCAGGCTTCCCTGTCCATCAACAAATCCCAGAGCTTGCTCAAACTCATGTCCATAGAGTCAGTGATGCCATTCAACCATTTCATTCTCTGCCACCCTCTTCTCCTCCCACCTTCAATCTTTCCCAGCCTCAGGGTCTTTTTCAATGAGTAAGTTCTTTGCATCAGGTGGCCAAAGTATTGAAGTTTCAGCTACAGCATCACTCCTTCCATGAACACTCAGGACTGATCTCCTTTAGGAAGGACTGGTTGGATCTCCTTGCAGTCCAAGGGACTCTCAACAGTCTTATCCAACACCACAATTCAAAAGCATCAATTCTTCGGTGCTCAGCTTTCTTTATAATCCAACTCTCACATCCATAAATGACTACTGGAAAAACCATAGCTTGGACTACATGGACCTTTGTTAGCAAAGCAATGTCTTTGCTTTTTAATATGCTGTCTAGCTGAGTCATAGCTTATCTTCCAAGGAGCAAGCATCTTTTAATTTCATGGCTGCAGTCACCATATGCAGTGATTTTGGAGCCCCAAAAAATAAAGTCAGCCACTGTTTGCACTATTTCCCCATCTATTGCCATGAAGTGATGGGACCAGATGTCTTGATCTTAGTTTTCTGAATGTTGAGCTTTAAGCCAACTTTTTCACTCTCCTCTTTCACTTTCATCAAGAGCCTTTTTAGTTCCTCTTCATTTTCTGCCATAAGGGTGATGTCATCTGCATATCTGAGGTTATCGATATTTCTCCCGGCAATCTTGATTCCAGCTGCTGCTTCATCCAGCCCGGCATTTTGCATAGAAATTAAATAAGCAGGATGACAATATACAGTCTTGACGAACTTCTTTCCCAATTTGGAACCAATCTGTTGTTCTATGTACAGTTCTAACTGTTGCTTCTTGATCTGCATACACATGTCTCAGGAGGCAGGTAAGCTGGTCTGGTATTCCCATTTCTTGAAGAATTTTCCACAGTTCGTTGTGATCTACACAGTCGAAGGCTTTGGTGTAGTCAATAAAGCAGAAACAGATGTTTTTTCTGGAACTCTTTTGCTTTTTTAATGATGCACCCGATGTTGGCAATTTGATCTCTGGTTCCCTTGCGTTTTCTAAATCTAACTTGAACATCTGGAAATTCATAATTCTTATACTGTTGAAGCCTGGCTTGGAGAATTTTGAGCATTACTTTACTAGCGTGTGAGATGAGTGCAATTGAGTGGTAGTTTGAGCATTCTTTGGCATTGCCTTTCTTTGGGATTGGAATGAAAACTGACCTTTGCCAGTCCTGTGGCCACTGCTGCATTTTCCAAATTTGCTGGCATACTGAGCACAGCACTTTCACAGCATCATCTTTTAGGATTTGAAATAGCTCAACTCAAATTCCATCACCTCTGTCAGCTTTGTTCGTAGTGATGCTGCCTAAGGCCCACTTGACTTCACATTCCAGGATGTCTGGCTCTAGGTGAGTGATCACACCATCGTGATTATCTGGTTTGTGAAGATTTTTTGTATGGTTCTTCTGGGTATTCTTGCCACCTCTTCTTAATATCTTCTGGTTCTGTTAGGTCCATACCATTTCTGTCCTTTATTGAGCCCATCTTTGCATGAAATGTTCCCTTGGTATCTCTAATTTTCTTTTTTCTTTTTTTTTTTGGTATCTAATTTTCTTGAAGAGATCTCTAGTCTTTCCCATTCAGTTGTTTTCCTCTATTTCTTTGCATTGATCACTGAGGAAGGCTTTCTTATCCCTTCTTGCTATTCTTTGGAACTCTACATTCAAATGGGTATATCTTTCCTTTTCTTCTTTGCCTTTTGCTTCTCTTCTTTTCTCAGCTATTTGTAAGGCCTCCTCAGACAACCATTTTGCCTTTTTTTGCATTTCTTTTCCTTGGGGATGGTCTTGATCCCTGCCTCCTGTACAATGTCATGAACCTCTGCCCATAGTCCTTCAGGCACTGTCTATCAGATCTAATCTCCTGAATCTATTTGTCACTTCCACTGTATAACTCTAAGGGATTTGATTTAGATCATCCCTGAATGGTCTAGTGGTTTTCCCTACTTTCACCAATTTCAGT
This sequence comes from Cervus canadensis, assembly GCF_019320065.1. NCBI lineage: Eukaryota > Metazoa > Chordata > Mammalia > Artiodactyla > Cervidae > Cervus > Cervus canadensis. The sequence continues at coordinate 443,597 of NC_057399.1, forward strand.
CTGAATTTGGCAATAAGGAGTTCATGATCTGAGCCACAGTCAGCTCCCGGTCTTGTTTTTGCTGACTGTATAGAGCTTCTCCATCTTAGGCTGCAAGGAATATAATCAATCTGATTTCGGTATGGACTGTCTGGTGATGTCCATGTGTAGAGTCTTCTCTTGTGTTGTTGGAGGAGGGTGTTTGCTATGACCAGTGTGTCTCTTGGCAAAACTCTGTTAGTCTTTGCCCTGCTTCATTTTGTACTCCAAGGCCAAGTTTGCCTGTTATTCCAAGCATCTTTTGACTTCCTACTTTTGCATTCCTGTCCCCTCTGATGAAAAGGACATCTTTTTTTGGTGTTAGTTCTAGAAGATCTTGTAGGTCTTCATAGAACCATTCAACTTCAGCTTCTTCAGCATTATCTTTTGGGACATAGACTTGGATTACTGTGACCTTGAATGGTTTGCCTTGGAAATGAACAGAGATCATTCTGTCATTTTTGAAATTGCACCCAAGAACTGCTGTTGTAACCCTCTTACACTGTTGGTGGTAATGCAAACTAGTATAACCACTACGGAGAACAGTGCGGAGATTCCTTTAAAAACTGAAAATAGAAATGCTGTACAACCCAGCAATCCCACTGAGGGGCGTACACACAGAGGAAACCAGAATTGAAAGAAACACATGTACCCCAATGTTCATTGCAGCACTGTTTATAATAGCTAGGAAGTAACCTAGATGTCCATCAGCAGACGAATGGATAAGGAATCTGTGGTACATACACACAATGGAATATTAGTCAGCTATAAAAAAATAGAACACATTTGAATCAGTTCTCATGAGGTGAATGAAACTAGAGCCTATTATTCAGAGTAAGGTAATTCAGAAAGAGAAACACCAATACAGTGTATTAACACATATATGTGGAATTTAGAAAGACGGTAACGGTAACCCTACATGCAAGACAGCAAAAGAGACACAAATGTAAAGAACATATTTTTGGACTCTGTGGGGAAGGTGAGGGTGGGATGATTTGAGAGAATAGCATTGAAACATGTATATTACCATATGTAAAATAGATGACCAGTGCAAGTTCGATCCATGAAGCAGGGCACTCAAAGCTGGTGCTCTGGGACAACCCAGAGGAATGGGGTGGGGCGGGACGTGGGAGGGGGTTCAGGATGGGGGACACATGTGCACCCCTGGCTGATTCGTGTCTATGTATGGCAAAAACCACCACAATATTGTAAAGTAATTAGCCTCCAATTAAATAAATAAATTTTAAGAAAAGGAAAGGTTTTACCTTCATGGACCTATACCACCTGGAATAGCAGGAAATCGAGGAATGAGTACAGACAATGTTCCTCTCACCCCTTCTACCTGACTGCCATTCTAGTTCATGCACTGTTGCCCCAGGCTATCTCTTCTTGGCTATCTCGGCCATACATTCAACAGTCACATCAAGTTGCAGTTCTGATGCAAAGAAAGAAAATATGATAGACAATAAACACCCTATGGCTATTTATGTAGTGAATGCTGAATCTAACCTTTCCACTGGAATTAAGTTGAAGTAATTTAGCTCACTGGAGCATACATGACAGGAAGAAAAATGTAGCTTATGAAACCATATTTATTTTCTACTAATCTGACAACAGTATCCCTCATCCAGGTTAAAATACTGAAAACCAAGACTCACAGTCACCTGTAGGCATATGACTGATTGGAAAGAGGCATTCCTGATTCATGACATTGATTCTTTAAAGGGTAATACCAGGAGACAGGGCTTTCCTTATAGCTCAGTTGGTAAAATAATCCAGCTATAATGCAGGAGACCCAGGTTAGATTCCTGGGTTGGGAAGATCCCCTGGAGAAGGAAATGGCAACCCACTCCAGTATTCTTGCCTGGAGAATCCCATGGACAGTAGCCTGCCAGGCTCCTCTGTTCATGGGGTCGTAAGAGTCAGTCACGACTTAGCAACTAAACCACCACTGCACCAGGAGACAGATTGCCTGCTCTCTTATTAACAGATCTCAAAGTAAGGCTTCTCTTGTCTATGACCACAGACTGGTTTCTCTGAATTTTGCAAAACTGCTAAGATCTAACTCAAATCCCTCCAAAACATCATCTCATCCTTACTCTCTTCAGTGATATTAAATTTTAGAAGTAAAATATACATCATTTAGATAATACACCATAACAACCAAGAGTCTGATTTAGCATTTTTAAATTATATAATTATTTTTAAATTGGCTATTTCATGGTCTTCTCTATATTCACTGCAAGGTGTATCTCACTTTGTGAAGAAGGTTCACTTTTAAAGTGAATCTTTCCCCTCTGACATTCACATAAAACCAGTTCCAAGACAGAAGAAAATTGCCTTTAATGAGGCAGAAATCTTTTTTAAATTACACATTTAAAGGAGAACTTTTTAAATAAAATAATAAAAATACACATACAAAGTCTAAAGTTTCTTTTGTTTGGCAGAATCACTTCTGGAGTTAAAAAGAAAACAGCAATTATAGCTTAAGAACAGAACATCCTAGACTAAAACTTCATTCAGCTTTTATCAAATCTCCTTGTCATCGTTTTACAAGAGAATAACAGGAAACTCTCCTCGGGTGCTCAGACCTTGTTTCCTAGCAATTGACGAGGGCTGTGGGCTCTTAGGAATAAGCAGTTGAGCTTAACCTGAGGAGAGTGGAAACTGAGGTTCCAAATGCAACAGGGAGTATTAATAGATTGATGGAAAGTTATGAAAACGTGGTACTCCCTCTTTGTGTTCATAGTATTACCTGCTACCCAATTTAAAGTTAGGCTTTAGGCACTGTATAATAATTTATTTGATCAACCAGAATATATATGTGTGTGTATATATATATATATATATATATATATATATATATATATATATATATGTATGTATGTATGTATATAAATGTTGATAAGGGGGATGACTCAAAGGATGAGGAAAAAGTAAGTTTAGTCCGAGGAGCCCGAAATGTCGAGTGTTGTGAGTCAGGCTGTAGAGTGGCCAGGAGTTCAGTACCTTAGCCAAAGATACTGGTAACAGTGTGTGTGTACTCACACACGCAGTACTGTGCTAAGTCACTTCAGTCGTGTCTGACTCTGTGCGACCAGAGAGGACCCGCCAGGCTCCTCTGTCCATGGGATTCTCCAGGCAAGAATCCTTGGAGGGTTGCCATGCCCTTCTCCAGGGGGTCTCCCCAACCCAGGGATCAAACCCACATCTCTTCTGTCTCCAGCATTGGCAGGCGGGTTCCTTACCACTAGCGCCAGCTGGGAAGGCCCACTCACACAGACACACGTGTAAATAACAGTGCAGTGACAGTATCATGACTTTGCTAAGGGTTGGGATGAGAAGAGGAAGAATACAGACCTGCATATGCAGCTTATTTGAATCAGGTAAAAACAAAGGAAATTCACCAGACTTTGCCTGCGGTTCTTTCGAGGGCGGTGGATGATAGTGGATGGTGTGTCTTCACAGTTTTTTGTATTTTTCTAATTTCTACAGTGAGTATGCATCTCTGACTTCCACAAGAGAAAACGTTTTGCTTAAAGAAAGAAAAAGTTTGAGATCAAGCAATAGCAGACAAAGGGCAATTTCCCTGAGAAGAGAAAACTACTAAAAGGCCTACTCATCCCCGAGAACCTGGGGGTGGAGGTAGTGAAGAGGACACTGACACCCCCCTGAGAGGCTGCAGCTGAGGTGAGATCCAGGTTGGGCTTAAAGGCCGCTCTCAGGACAACACAAAACAGGGGCTATAAAGGTGATGGACTACTTAGTGAAACTCAGTAGTTCTGGTGTATACTGGTGCCCCTGAATGTAATAACATGCGAAAAAAGGCCTCACAATGTAATAAAATAGACTTTGGACCTAAATTACCAACTGAATGTGCCAACTCAAGACCCATTCCAGAAGAAGGCATCAGAGGAGTGGAAAAGGAAGATAGCCATTCCCAAAGTGGCATCTAAACGGGGAATCCCCTAATGCCAGTGGGAAAGTCCTTGGCAAAGGCACCTTAGGAGCAGATTGGTAGGCACCCAGAGCCAGTCACTAGAACATGTGGCCCAGATCAACAGCTTCCAACCCTCAATCACATACCAAGAGCAATAGAATCCCAAAGGCAGACCCAGGGAAGGAATGGAAGAGACCCTGAAGAGGGCCCAGTGCGAAAGCTGCCATCCATCCCTTCTTTTCCCAGACACTGCAATAAAACCCAAGATTCGACATCTGAGAGTGAATCTCTAAGGGGTGTACAGGATACCTGATTAAGAGGGAACTAGTTCATGTACGTTGGTTCCCAGCCTTTTTCTTTCTTCCAACACTTAAGAGAATTCCATCTTGACCCTCCTCACTCTATCTCCCAGCTGGGGACAGTCCTGCCTTGCTAAATAAACTCTTTTGAGAACTTGCAATTCAGAGGAAAGGAGCTGGTGAGGATGACAAGGGGCATGGGGGCAAGAGTTGGTGGGGTGGCCTGGGGATCTTGTTGGAAAGAAGCTGGGGCAAGGGAGATGGTGGAGCTGCTTCAGCGTAAGGGAAATAGATGGAAGAGAAAAGGAGATGTTAAAGATATATGACTGTGGTCTCCTTATCTCCCCTTGCAGAGTTCAAGAAAGGCAAGTTAAGGGCTGAGACCTTTGGGAATTACTTTTAAATGCTGGGCTGTATTATTTTAACCACAACAGTGCTCTGAGACTGCCCTTTGAGAGCACAGGCTTTAAAAAGATCAATGTATGACAAAACCCACTGAAAAAATAAAAATTAAAAAAAAATAAAAATAAAAATAAATTTAAAAAAATAATAAATAAATAAATAAATAATAAAATAAAAAGATTTCATGTGTGCCGCTAACAAACATCTAAGAAAACCACAGCAACATTTACTTCCTCATGTTCTTGTGTGTGTTGGCTAAAATAAGGGTCTTTAGCCCTTACTGTTTCCCCCTGGGGTTTTTTCCTAACAGAATTGTCTCTGAAGCTCCTAACTCTGAAAGCTGCTCAAATTTCTCTGACAGTACAGCAAGTATAAAAGCACATCGTATTGGAAGTGACAGGGGGAAAAAATGATAATATCCTCCCTAAGCTTGAGCTGTACAGAAATGTCTACTCCAGGCATGTTTTAAAGGATGAATGACCAAATGTGAAGTATTCTTTGCATCTAGAGCTTGATGCTTGACAATTTCATAACCTGGTGCTCTTTAATGAAAATAAGACTCCATTTAATGCAATCAATTGTATTTAGCATAAGCGGTAGGAGAAACGAGCCATTTTATTATACGTTCAGCAAGATAGTGCTACTAATCTCATATGCAGTCATTCACAGACATATACATAAAAATGCACACTGGGACCTGCTAGGTGTCATGAGAACCCATAGTAAACAGTCAAAAGCTAAATGGTGATGAATGACTTCCCTGTTGTGGTACAGAAATGTCACTGCCATGGCACAATCTAGGACAAAGAAATCTATTTGCATTTGGCATTCTTTTTCTGTGGGAGGGTTATGGCGAAAGTATCAATGTGGGGGTTTGTGGCAAAGATCCCGCCTTGGGGGCACACAGTAAGTTGATGGTACAGAGACAACCAAACAGCAAGGCTGGGCTTTTGCAAAGGGTGAAGACAAAGCCCTTACAGGGGGCATGTGGCAGAGAAGGACTCCCTGCCTGCAATCATCTCTCAACCTCCAAACCTCTCCCATTTTTTCCTCTTGGTTTTAGCCACTGAGGGCTGCTATTCAAGCAATGGTCTTTTGAAGGAAGAAAAACCTTTTGAATTATATTGTCTTTTAGAAGCACCCAGGCTCAAATTAATTTTTCACATCAACAAATCAGACACTAGAAAAGAGAAGGATTAGGGTTCAAACCAAATCAAGTTTGAAGAGGTAAATGATCAGGAATTCATCAAAGAAGGTGTAAAGGGCTGGGTCCAGAACACCCCTTTGCACCCACAGCTGTCAGGAGGATCGGCCCGAAACCTAAAACTGAGTATCAGAGCCTCAAATAGGGAACAAAACTCTACAGTAAACAGCTGGAGGAGAACATTAGATTAGAGCTTTACCGTGAATAAATCAAATTAAAAATTTAAAAGATACATTTCCTCTTTTTAATTTAGATTCTAATTAACATGATTACACACTACATCTTTCAACAACTCAATATTTATGTTAGGGGACATATATTTTAAAACAAAGAGTATAATCAGTTCAGTTCAGTCACTCACTCCTGTCCAACTCTTTGCAACCCCATGAAGTACAGCATGCCATGCCTCCCTGTCCATCTCCAAATCCCAGAGCTTGCTCAAACTCATGTCCATCGAGTCGGTGATGCCATACAACGATCTCATCTCTGCTGTCCCCTTCTCTTCCTGCCTTCAATCTTTCCCAGCATCAGGGTCTTTTCAAATGAGTAAGTTTTTCGCATGAGGTGGCCAAAGTACTGGAGTTTCAGCTTCAACATCAGTCCTTCCACTGAATATTCAGGACTGATTTCCTTTAGGAGGGACTGGTTGGATCTCCTTGCAGTCCGAGGGACTCTCAACAGTCTTCTCCAGCACCACAGTTCAAAAGCATCAATTCTTCAGTGCTCAGCTTTCTTTACAGTCCAACTCTCACATCCATACATCACTACTGGAAAAACCATAGCTTTGACCAGACGGAGCTTTGTTAGCAAAGTAATGTCTCTGCTTTTTAAAATGCTGTCTACGTTGGTCATAGCTTTTCTTCCAAGGAGCAAGTATCTTTTAATTTCATGGCTGCAGTCATCATATGCAGTGATTTTGGAGCCCCAAAAAATTAAGTCTGTCACTATCTCCAATGTTTCCCCATCTATTTGCTATGAAGTGATCAGACTAGATGCCATGATCTTCATTTTTTGAATGCTGAGTTTTAAGCCAACTTTTTCACTCTTCTCTTTCACCTTCATCAAGAGGCTCTTTAGTGCTTCTTCACTTTCTGCTTAAGGGTGGTGTCATCTGTGTATCTGAGGTTATTGTTATTTCTCCCGGAAATCTTGAATCCAGCTTGTACTTCATCCAGCCCGGCATTTTGCATGATGTTCTCTGCATAGAAGTTAAATAAGCAGGGTGACAATGTACAGCCTGGGTGTACTCCTTTCCCGATTTGGAACCAGTCTGTTGTTCCATGTCCAATTCTAACTGTTGCTTCTTGACCTGCAGACATGTTTCTCAGGAGGCAGGCAAGCTGGTCTGGTATTACAATCTCTTGAGGAATTTTCCACAGTTGGTTGTGATCTACACAGTTAAAGGATTTGGTGTAGTCCATAAAGCAGAAGTAGATATTTTCCTGGTATTCTCTTGCTTTTTTGATAATCTGACCAGTGTTGGCAATTTTATCTCTGGTTCCTCTGCCTTTCTTAAATCAAGCTTGAACATTTGGAAGTTCACGGTACACATACAGTTGAAGCCTGCCTTGGAGAATTTTGAGCATTACTTTACTAGCATATTAGACAAATGCAATTGTATGGTAGTTTGAACATTCTTTGGCATTTACTTTCTTTGGGGTTGAAATGAAAACTGACCTTTTCCAGTCTTGTGGCCACTGCTGAGTATTCCAAATTTGCTGGCATATTGAGTGCAGAACATTCACAGCATCATCTTTTAGGATTTGAAATAGCACAACTTGGATTCCTAGTGGAGCTAGTAGAGGTGATGGAATTCCAGTTGAGCTATTTCAAATTCTAAAATATGATGCTGTGAGAGTGCTGCACTCAATATGCCAGCAAATTTGGAAAATGCAGCAGTGGCCACAGGACTGGAAAAGGTCAGTTTTCATTCCAATCCCAAAGAAAGGCATTGCCAAAGAATGCTCAAACTACCGCACAATTACACTCATCTCACACGCTAGTAAAGTAATGCTCAAAATTTTCCAAGCCAGGCTTCAGAGTTCACGTGAACCGTGAACTTCCAGATGTTCAAGCTGGTTTTAGAAAAGGCAGAGGAACCAGAGGTCAAATTGCCAACATCCGCTGGATCATCAAAAAAGCAAGAGAGTTCCAGAAAAACATCTATTTCTGCTTTATTGACTATGCCAAAGCCTTTGACTGTGTGGATCACAACAAACTGTGGAAAATTCTGAAAGAGATGGGAATACCAGACCACCTGACCTGCCTCTTGAGAAACATGTATGCAGGTTAGGAAGCAACAGTTGGAACTGGACATGGACCAACACACTGGTTCCAAATAGGAAAAGGAGTACATCAAGGCTGTATATTGTCACCCTGCTTATTTAATTTATATGCAGAGTACATCATGAGAAACACTGGACTGGATGAAACACAAGCTGGAATCAAGATTGCCAGGAGAAATATCAATAACCTCAGATAAGCAGATGACACCACCCTTATGGAAGAAAGTGAATAAGAACTAAAGAGCCTCTTGATGAAAGTGAAAGAGAAGAGTGAAAAAGTTGGCTTAAAGCTCAACATTGAGAAAACTAAGATTATGGCATTCAGTCCCATCACTTCATGGAAAATAGATGGGGAAACCATAGAAACAGTGGCTGACTTTATTTTTTTGGACTCCAAAATCACGGCAGATGGTGATTGCAGTCATGAAATTAAAAGAGCTTATTTGGCTTATTCCTTGGAAGAAAAGTTATCACCAAACTAGAGAGCATATTAAAAAGCAGAGACATTACTTGGCCAACAAAGGTCCGTCTAGTCAAGGCTATGGTTTTTCCAGTAGTCATGTGTGTATGTGAGAGTTGGATTATAAAGAAAGCTGAGTGCTGAAGAATTGATGCTTTTGAACTGTGGTGTTGGAGAAGACTCTTGAGAGTCCCTTGGACTGCAAGGAGATCCAACCGGTCCATCCTAAAGGAAATCATTCCTAAGTGTTCATTGGAAGGACTGATGTTGAAGCTGAAACTCCTATACTTTGGCCACCTGATACGAAGAGCTGGCTCATTTCCCAGCATCCCCCTGATGCTGGGAAAGATTGAAGGCGGGAGGAGAAGGGGATGACATAGGATGAGATGGTTGGATGGCATCACCAACTCAATGGACATGAATTTGGGTAAACTCCAGAAGTTGGTGATGGACAGGGAGGCCTGGCGTGCGGCAGTCCATGGGGTCACAAAGAGTCGGACACAACTGAGTGACTGAACTGAACTGAACTGAAATTCCATCACGTCTACTAGCTTTGTTCATAGTGATGCTTTCTAAGGCCCACTTGACTTCACATTCCAGGATGTCTGGCTCTAGGTGAGTGATCACACCATCGTGATTATCTGGGTCGTGAAGATCTTTTTTGTATAGTCCTTCTGTGTATTCTTGCCACCTCTTCTTAATGTCTTCTGCTTCTGTTAGGTCCATACCATTTCTGTCCTTTATCAAACCCATCTTTGCATGAAATGTCCCCTTGGTATTTCTAGTTTTCTTGAAAAGATCTCTAGTCTTCCCATTCTGTTGTTTTCCTCTATTTCTTTGCATTGATCACTGAGGAGGTCTTTCGTATTTCTCCTTGCTCTTCTTTGGAACTCTGCATTCAAATGGGTATATCTTTCATTTTCTCCTTTGCCTTTTGCTTCTCTTCTTTTCTCAGCTATTTGTAAAGCCTCCTCAGACAACCATTTTGCCTTTTTGCATTTCTTTTTTTGGGGGTAGTCTTGATCACTGCCTCATGTACAATGTCATGAACCTCTGCCCATAGTTCTTCAGGCACTGTCTATCAGATCCAATCTCCTGAATCTATTTGTCACTTCCACTGTGTAACTCTAAGCGATTTGATTTAGATCATCCCTGAATGGTCCAGTGGTTACTTTCACCAATTCAAGTCTGAATTTGACAATAAGGAGTTCATGATCTGAGCCACAGTCAGCTCCCAGTCTTGTTTTTGCTGACTGTCTAGAGGTTCTCCATCTTAGGCTGCAAGGAATATAATCAAACTGATTTCGGTATGGACCATCGGTGATGTCCATGTGTAGAGTCTTCTCCTGTGTTGTTGGAAGAGGGTGTTTGCTGTGACCAGTGTGTTCTCTTGACAAAACTCTGTTAGTCTTTGCCCTGCTTCATTTTGCACTCCAAGGCCAAGTTTGCCTGTTACTCCAGGTATCTCTTGACTTCCTACTTTTGCATTCCCATCCCCTCTGATGAAAAGGACATCGTTTTTTGGTGTTAGTTCTAGAAGATCTTGTAGGCCTTCATAGAACCATTCAGCTTCAGCTTCTTCAGCATTATTGTTTGGGGCATAGACTTGGATTACTGTGATCTTGAATGGTTTGCCTTGGAAATGAACAGAGATCATTCTGTCATTTTTGAGATTGCCCCCAAGTACTGCATTTCAGACTGTTTTGATGATCACGAGGTTTACTTAATTTCTTCTAAGGGATTCTTGCCCACAGTAGTAGATATAATGGTCATCTGAGTTAAATTCATCCATTCCAGTCCATTTTATTTCACTATTACTAAAATGTCAATGTTCACTCTTGCCATCTCCTGTTTGACCACTTCTAACTTACCTTGATTCATGGACCTAACATTTCAGGTTCCTGTGCAATATTGCTCTTTACAGCATCAGACTTTACTTCCATCACCAGTCACCTCCACACCTGGGTGGTGTTTTTGCTTTGGCTCCATCTCTTCATTCTTTCTGGAGTTATTTCTCCACTGATCTCTAGTAGTGTATTGGGCACCTACTGACCTGGGGTGTTCATCTTTCAGTGTCCTATCTTTTTGCCTTTTCATACTGTTCATGGGGTTCTTAAGGCAAGAATACTGAAGTGGTTTGCCATTCCCTTCTCCCGTGGACCACATTTTGTCAGGACTCTCCACCACGACCCGTCCGTCTTGGGTGGCTCTATGCACCATGGCTCATGGTTTCATTGGGTTAGACAAGGCTGTGGTCCATGTGATCAGTTTGGTTAGTTTTCTGTGATTGTGGTTTTTATTCTGTCTGCCCTCTGATGGAGAAGGGTAAGAGGCTTATGGAAGCTTCCTGATAGGAGAGACTGACTGTGGGGGAAAGTGGGTCTTGTTTTGATGGGGAGGCCATGCTCAGTAAATCTTTAATCCAATTTTCTGTTGATGGGCGGTGCTGTGTTCCCTCCCTGTTGTTTGATCTGAGACCAAACTATGGTGGAGGTAATGAAGACAATGGGGACCTCCTTCAAAAGGTCCCACGCAGGCACTGCCTCACTCAGTGCCCCGACCCTACAGCAGGCCACCGCCTACCCACGCCTCTGCCAGAAACTCCTGGACACTCACAGGTGAGTCTGGGTCAGTCTTTTGTGGGGTCATTGCTCCTGTCTTCTGGGTTCTAGTGCACACAAGGTTTTTTTTTTTTTTTTCCCAGTGGGTTTTGTCAAGGTTTTGTTTGTACCCTCCAAGAGTCTGTTTCTGAGTCCTGTGTAAGTTCTGTAGTCAAATCCCATTGGCCTCCAAAGTCAAGTTTCCTGGGGCTTCTCAATCTCTTTGCCAGATCCCCAGGTTGGGAAATCTGTTATGGGTCCTAGAACTTTCTTAACAGTCCGAGAATTTCTTTGGTGTAACTGTTCTGCAGTTTGTGAGTCATCTGCTCGGCAGCTGTATGGTGGGGTTAATGGTGACCTCCTCCAATAGGGCTTATGCCACAGGCTGTGTGACCAGGTCTCCTGTACCCAGAGATCCTGCCCCTGTGGCAGGCCACTGCTGACCCGTACCTCCACAGGAGACACTCAAACACTCAAAGATAGGTCTGGCTCAGTCTCTGTGGGGTCTCTGGGTCCTGGTGTGCAGAAGGTTTTGTTTGAGCCCTCTGAGCATCTCTGGAAGGTATGGGGTTTGACTCTAGATGTGATTTTGCCCTTCCTACCATCTTGCTGGGGCTTCTCCTTTGCCCTTGGACGTGGGGTATCTTTTTATGGTGGGATCCATACCACCATAAAACATTAAGAACATTCTTCCAAAGGAAGAACATAAACATAAAACATTCTTCTGTCGATGGTTGTTAAGCAGTGAATTGTAATTTTGGATTTCTTGCAGGAGAAGATGAGCACATGTTGTATAATAGCATTATATAATAACCCTCACTTCATGGCCAGTTTTTGTAGTGAGATCATAAACAGGCTTATTTCCTGCCTGGTCTCATTTTACTGCAGCTGAAGGGATGGAGTGGGGCTAGAGCCTAATTGCCTGGACCCCCACCCCCACTCCCTCTTGCAGAAGGCTATTTTTCACCAGAGAGATCCCCCTCTTTGTTCCAGTACACACAGCACATTTCCCAACAAGTATGATATCTCATCTTTTAAAACTTGTATAATGTCCTCTTCCCAGGATTCTGGTTGCTGCATGCCACATGCAGCCCACATCACTTTCCCTTTGTAGTTGGTGGTTTTGTGCACCCACCCTCTCTTGAACAAGACTGCTGGCTGCTATTCTGTAAACAAAGTTGAATGTTGTTTGGATTGTCAACATTGAATGACATGGCGGGGGTGAGGGACCAGTCTAAGATACATTGAGGTATATGAGTACAGGTTGTGAGGTTGTGTTTTGCTATCACAAAAGCTCTTAAAATACAAGAGTGGGATTTACTTGCAGAATAAACAGGGTCATTTCTTCAAAGAAAATATTCAAGGACATATTAATTTACCAGTGTCAATATTATGATCAAATCTTTTGCTTTGAAAAACTATCATATCATAACCCTTATTGATTTTCTCATCAACTGTTACCTTATCTGATTTTCCCAAACCTCATTTGTGGGTGATCTGAGCAATATTTAAACATCATTTTCTTCAATTTTATGAAATCCTAAAATGTTTCCAAGAATGACGATTGCACTGCACAACCTTTTTACAATGAGTTTGCATGTATACTATCAAAGTTTACAATATTCATCATTGAAACTGGAAATATATATTGATAGATGGAGAGGCAGGTACTGGCATGAAGCAGGAGAGATACTTTAGAGGAGGCAAATTTACAAGTAGAAGAATATTTTCACGTGGTGATAAATGTTACTTCCCCATGAAACCATGTAATTATTGTGACTGGAATCATAACCACCTAGATATTGGGGATATTATGCCACCCTCCTTCCTGGGCCACAGATGACTGGATCAGACATGAAAAACTACCCCAACTAAAGCAATTATCTTCTCTTTCTTGGGATTCTGGGATTGAGACTCTTGTTATATGTATAAAACAGTCATCTCAACTTTTTGATGGTACATCCTAATTAGTAAAAAGGTTTAACTACACTTTAAAATACAGGCATACCTCAAAGATAACATGGGCTCAGTTCCAGACCACCGCAATAAAGCAAGTATCACAATAAAGCAAGCCACATGAATTTTTTGGTTTTCTTGTTCATATAAAACTTTTGTGAAACAATACTACAGTCTATTAAGAGTGTAATATCATTATGTCTTTAAAAAACAGTGTACATATCCTTCAAAGATGACACAAACAGATGGAGAGATATACCATGTTCTTGGATTGGAAGAATCAATATTGTGAAAATGACTATACTACTCAAAGTAATCTACAGATTCAGTGCAATCCCTATCTAACTACCAATGGGATTTCTCACAGAACTAGAACAAAAAATTTCATAGTTTCTATGGAAATACAAAAGATGCTGAATAGCCAAAGCAATCTTCACAAAGAAAAACCAAGCTGGAGGAATCAACCTTCTTGACTTCAGACTACATTACAAAGCTAAAGTCATCAAGACAGTATGGTACCAGCACAAAACAGAAACATAGACCAATGGAACAAAGTAGAAAGCCAAGAGATAAACTCATGCTCCCATGGGCACCTTTTCTTTGACAAAGGAGGCAAGAATATACCATGGAGAAAAGACAGCCTCTTCAATAAGTGGTCCTGGGAAAACTGGACAGCTACATGTAAAAGAATGAAACTAGAACACTTCCTAACACCCTAACAACATAACAAAAATAAACTCAAAGTGAATTAAAGACTTAAATATAAGGCCAGAAACTATAAAGCTCTTAGAAGAAATCATAGGCAGTACACTCTTTGACAGACATCACAGCAACATGCTCTTTGACCCACCTCCTAGAGCAATGGAAATAAAAGTAAACAAATGGGACCTAGTTAAACTTAAAAGCTTTTGCACAGCAAAGGAAACAATAAACAAGATTAAAAGACAACTCTTAGAATGGGAGAAAATAATTGCAGACAAAACAACTGACAAAGGATTAATCTCCAGAATATATAAGCAGCTTATACAGCTCAATATCAGGAAAACAAATTGCCCAATCAAAAAATGGGCAGAAGACCTACACAGACATTTCTCCAACGCAGACATACAGATGGCCAACAAACACACGAAAAGATGCTCAACATCACTGATTATTAGAGAAATGCAAATCAAAACTGCAATGAGGTATCACCTCATACCAGTCAGAATGGCCAACATCAAAAAATCTACAAACAACAAACACAGGAGAGGATGTGGAGAAAAGGGAACCCTCCTACACTGTTAGTGGAAATGTAAACTAACACAGCCATTATGGAGAACAATATGGAGATTTCTTTTAAAAACTAGGAATTAATCTACCATAAGACCCAGAAAGCCCACTACTGGGTGCATATCCTGAGAAAACCACAATTCTAAAAGACAAGTACCCCAATGTTCATTGCAGCACTATTTACAATAGCCAGGACGTGGAAGCAACCTAGATATCCATCAACAGATGAACCGATAAAGAAGATGTGGTATATATATACAATGCAATATTACTCAGCCATAAAAAAAAGAATGAATTTGAGTCAGTTCTAGTGAGGTGGATGAAACTACAGCCTGTTATAGTCAGAAAGAGAAAAACATATGTGGTATATTAACGCATATATATATATATATATGAAATCTAGAAAATGGTATTGATGCACCCATTTGCAAGGGAGGAACGGAGACACAGATGTAGAGAATGTGCTTGTGGACACAGTGCGGGAGGGAATAAGTGGGATGAAATCCACACACGATCATGTGTAAAATGAATAGTTGGTGAGAAGTTGCTCTATATCACAGGGAGTCCAGGCTGGCGCTGTGAGGTTTGGGATGAGGGTAAGAGAGGGAGGCTGAGGAGGAAGTGGGTATATGTATAATTAGGGCTAATTCACATTGTTGTATGGCAGAAATCAACACAACATTGTACAAATCTTAAAAATAAAAAGCAATGTACATATCTTAATTTTAAAATATTTTATTGCTAAAAAATGCTAATCATCTGAGCCTTCATTGAGTCGTGGTCTTTCTCCTGGTGGAGGGTCTTGCCTTGATGTTTACCTGCTGACCAGGGTGCATGCATGTGCAGTAAGTCACTTCAGTTGTGTCTGACTGTTTGCAACCCTATGGACTGTAGCCCACCAGTCTCTTCTGCCCGTGGGGTTCTCCAGACAAGAATACTGAAGTGGGTTGTCATGCCCTCCTCCAGGAGATCTTCCCAACCCAGGGATTGCACTACATCGCTTATGTCTCCTGCATTGGCAGATAGGTTCTTTACCACTAGCGCCACCTGGGAAGCCTGATTGGTCAGGGTGGTAGTTGTTAAAGGCTAGGGTGGCTTTGGCAATTTCTTAAAATAAAATAACAATGAAGCTTGTGGCATTGCTTGACTCTTCCTTTCATAAACGATTTCTCTATAGCATGCAATGTTGTTTGATAGCATTTTACCCACAGTAGAACTTCTTTCAAAATTGGAGTCAATCCTCTCAAACCCCGATGCTGCTTTATCACTTAAGTTTATGTAATATTCTAAATTGTGTGTTGTCTTTTCAACAATCTTCATAACATCTTCACCAGAAGTAGATTTTATCTCAAGAACAATTCTCTTTGCTCATCCATGAGAAGCAATCTTCATCTGTTGAAGTTTTTTAGTCATATCTTCAGGCTCCACTTTTTTATATTGTAGTTCTTCTGCTATTTCTACCTCATATGCAATTACTTCCTCTATTGCAGTCTCAAAGTCATCCATGATAGTTGGAAACTTCTTTCAAGTTCCTGTTAATGTTGATATTTTGACCTCTTCCCATGAATCACACTTGTTCTTAATGGCATCTAGAATGATGAATCCTTTCTAGGAAGCTTTCAGTTTACTTTGCCCAGATCCATCAAAGGAATCACTATCTATGGCAGCTACAGTCTTATGAAATGTACTTCTTAACTAATAAAACTTGACAGTCAAAAATTACTCCTGATCCATGGGATGAAGAATAGACGTTGTGTTAGCAAGCATGAAAACAACATGAATCTCATTGTATTGATACATCTCCATCAGAGCTCTTGGGTCACCAGGTACATTATATGAAATCTTTTTTCTGAGTAGTAATCAGAATCCACATCGCTTGTAGTACTTAACAGGAGGCCTAAAATATTCAATAAACCATGTTGTAAACAGATGTGCTGGCATCTGGGCTTTGTTTCTTCACTTACAGGGCACCTGCAGAGTAGACTGAGAATAATTCTTAAGGGCCCTAGGATTTGGGGGATAGTAGTGAGCACTGGTGGAGAAGGCAATGGCACCCCACTCCAGTACTCTTGCCTGGAAAATCCATGGACAGAGGAGCCTGGTAGCCTGCAGTCCATAGGGTCGCTAAGAGTCGGACACGACTGAGCGACTTCACTTTCATTTTTCATTTTCACGCATTGGAGAAGGAAATGGCAACCCACTCCAGTATTCTTGCCTGGAGAATCCCAGGGAGAGGCGAGCCTGGTGGACTGCCATCTATGGGGTCACACAGAGTTGGACACAACTGAAGTGACTTAGCAGCAATAGCAGCAGCAATGAGCACTGGCTTCAATTTAAAGTCATTAACTGCATTAGCCTGTAACAAGAGAGTCAGCCTGTCCTTGGAAGCTTTGAAGCCAGGCATTGACTTCTCTCTAGCTATTCAAGTCCTAGATGGCATCTTCCTTCTGCCAGTAGAAGGCTATTTCCTCTACACTGTTTACAAAAGTGTGTTTCTGTTTAGTGCAGCCACCTTCATTAATTATCTTTTCTGTATCTTCTGGATAACTTGCTGCAACTTCTACATCAATACCTGATCCTTCTCCTTCTCCTTCTCCTTCTCCTGTCATATTATGGAGGCAGCTTCTTTCCTTAAATCTCATGAACCAGCCTTGGCTAGTTTCCAACCCTTCTTTCTCACTTCTCTCAGTTTTAATAGAGCTGAAGAGAGTTAGGGCCTTGATCTGGATTTGACTTCAGCTTCGGAAAGTTGTGGCTGGCTGGATCTTCTATCTAGACCATCAAAACTGTCTCCATATGAGCAAATAAGCTATTTCACTGTATCTGTCAGGAGTTCACTAGAGTAGCACTTTTAATTTCCTTCAAGGATTTTTCCTTTGCCTCTATAACTTAGCTAATCATTTGGTGCAAGAGGCTTAGCTTTCAGTCTATCTTGGCTCTTGGCAACCTTCTTTACTAAGCGTAATCGTTTTTAGCTTTTTTTAAATTTTTATGATTTATTTATTGTTGGCTGTGCTGGCTCCTCGTTGCAGACTGTGAGCTTTCTCTACTTTCAGTGAGCGGGGGTTACACTCTAGTTTCAATGCATAGGCTTCTCTTTGTGGTGGCTTCTCTTGTTCTGGAGCACAGGCTCTGGGGCACTTGGCCTCAATAGTTGTGGTGCACGGCATGTGGTCCCAGACCAGGAATCAAACCAGTGTCCCCTGCATTGGCAGGCAGATTCTTAACCATTGGACCACCAGGGAAGTCTTTCTTTCTAGCTTTTGGTTAAAGCAAGAGACTTGATTTGAAGTGTGACTTCCTTTCATGTGAACACTTAGATGCCATTGTAGGGTTTTTTTTTTTAAATTTAAATTATTTATTTATTTTACTTTACAACATTGTAATGGTTTTGCCATACATTGACTTGAATCCGCCATGGGTGTACATGTGTTCCCCATCCTGAACCCCCCCTCCCAACTCCCTCCCCATCCCATCCCTCTGGGTCATCCCAGTGCACCAGCCCTGAGCATCCTGTATTATGCATCGAAACTGGACTGGCGATTCATTTCACATATGATAATTTACATGTTTCAATGCCATTCTCCCATAGCATCCCGCCCTCACTGTAGGGTTTTAAATGGCTTAATTTTAATATTGTTTCGGGGAATAGGGAGACCGGAGAAAAAGGAGAGAGACAGAAATGGCCAGTCAGCGGAGCAGTCAGAACGCACATGTTTATCAATTAGCTTCATCATCTTACAAGGGTGTAGTGTGTGACATCCCGAAACAATTACAATAGTAACATCAAAGATCACTATCATAGATTTCCATAACAGTTAATTAAATAATAATAATAATGAAAGAGTTTGAATATTGCAAGAATTACCAAAATGTGACCCAGAGACACAAAGTGAGCAAATGCTGTTGGAAAAATGGTGCTGATAGACTTGCTAGATGCAAGGTTGCCACAAAATTTCAGTCTATAAGAAATACAGTATCTGTGAAGCACGATAAAGCAAAGCACAATAAAATGAGCTATGCTATAGGCATGTCCTTATTTACAAATTGTATTCATAATCATCTTCATAATGTTTATAGTTGTAGATAAATTATATAAACATAATTTTTTTTACTCTTTCAAACATTTAAATGAGTTCAGATATTTTAAATATTTTTATGTTATAACTAATATAACCTTTGTATCTCCATAACAAAATTATTAATAAAATATTTATATTTTATTATTTATTTATTATTCATTGTTTTAATAGATTTCATTCAACTCTATGACACAGAAACTTGGGCATGACTTGGACAAACTCCAGGAGATAGCAAGGGACAGGGAGGCCTGACAAGCTGTGGTCCATGGGGTCGCAAAGAGTTGGACATGAATTAGTGATTGAACAACAGCAAATGACACAGAAAATCATGTCAGATGATACATTCATACATAATAGCTGGTTTTAATTCTCCTGCATAGCTGAAAACCTAAGTTATAATGACAGTAGGTCCAAGTGGGAAAGAAAAAGCCGTATCATTGGCAGAATTTTCAACATTATGAATTTTTAATCCCAATTACCAATTATGCAAAGACTTTTATTGAAATTAGGCTCATAAATTCCTGTGTTCTCTGATATCAAACAGTTCTTACAAAAACCAATCAAACCCCCTGAATTCCTCTTCTGGAAATTTCAACTGAAGTATAGTTGATTTACAATATTATACTAGTTTCAGATATGCAGCATAGTGGTTTAGTATTTTCACAGATTGAATGCATGCATGATCAGTCACTCAGTTGTCTCCAACTCTTTGCGATTCCATGGACTATAGCCCTCCAGGCTCCTCTGTCCATGTAATTTTTCCAGGTAAGAATACTGGATCAGGTTACCATTTCCTACTCCTGGGGATCTTCCTGACCCAGGAGTCAAACCTGAGTCTCCTGCTTTGACAGGTGGATTCTTTACCACTGAGCCACGTGGGAAGCCCATTTTTATAGATTATATTCCATTAAAAATTGCTACAAAATAGGGCCCCGCCCCCGCCCGCTGTGCGCGCGCTGGCCGGGCAGCATGGCGGCGGCGGCGGGCGCCCCAAAATAAAAAATAAATAAATAAATAAATAAATTTTTAAAAAAATGCTACAAAATAATGCTGATAATTTACTGTGTTGTACAGTATATCCTTGCTGCTTATCTATTTTATACATTATAGTATGTAGCTCTTAATCCCATACCCCTAATCTTGCCCCTCCCCCCTTTCCTTTTCTCACCAGTAACCACTAATTTGTTTTCTTTATCTGTGAGTCTGTTTCTGTTTTGTAATATACTTTATTTCTTAGATTCTACAATAAGTGATATCGCACAGTATTTGTCTTTCTCTGACTTACTTCACTAAGCATAATATTCTCTAAGTCTATCCACATTGCTGAAAATGGCAGAATTTCATTCTTTTTATGGCTGAGTAATATATTCCATTATAAATGTTTATAATAATATTCAATTATATATATATATATATAATCACATCTTGTTTATTCTTTCATCTGATGATGGATATTTGGGTTGCTTCCGTATCTTGGTAATTATAAATAGTGTTATTATGAACATTGGGGTGTATTGTCTTTTTGAATTAATGTTTTCTTTTTTTCTGGATATATAACCAAGAGTGGAATTGCTGGATCATATGTACTCCTAAATTTATTTTTTTGAGGAATCTCTATACTGTTTTCTGTGGTGGCTGCACCAATTTACATCTCAACAGTGTACAACAATGTCCTTTTCTTCACATTCTTGACAGTATTTGTTATTTATAGAATTTTTGATGATAACCATCTGACAGGTATGAGGTAATATCTCACTGCTGTTTTGATTAGCATTTCTCTAATAATTAGCAATATTGAGCATCTTTTCATGTGCCTGTTTGCTCTCTGTATGTCTTCTTTAGAAAAATGCCTATTCAGGTCTTCTGCCCATTTTTGATTGGGTTGTTTGGAGTTTTGGTTTGTTTTTTTTGTTTGTTTGTTTTTTCTTCAGGTATTGAGTTGTATGAGCTCTTTATGTAGTTTGGGTATTAACCTCTTGACAGTCATATCATTTGCAAACATTTTCTCCCACTCCAAAAGTTTTCTTTGCATTTTGTCAATGGTTTCCTTTGCTGTACAAAAGCTTTTGAATTTAGATACCATTTGTTTGCTTCTGCTTTTTATTTCTTTTGCTTTAGGAGACAGATCCAAAAACCACTGCTACAATTTATGTAAAAGAGTGTTCTGCCCATGTTCTCTACTAGGAGTTTATAGTTTCAGGTCTTACATTTATGTCTTTAATCAGTTTTGAGTGTTTTGTGGGGTTTTGCATGTGGTGTTAGAGAATGTTCTAATTTCATCAGTTCACATGTAACTGTCCAGCGTTTCCAGAACCACTTATCAAAGAGACTGTCTTCTCTCCATTGTGTATTCTTGTCTTCTTTGTCATAGATCAATCGACCGTGTGTGCACAGGCTTATTTCTGAGCTCTCTATCCTGTCCCACTGATTTATGTGTCTGTTTTTATGCCAGTGCCATGCTATTTTGATTACTGTAGCTTTGTAGTATAGTACGAAGTCTGGGAAGGTAGCATCTCCAGCTTTGTCCTTTTTTCTCAAGATTGCTTTGGTAATTCAGGGTCTTGTATGGATCCAAATAAATTTTAGGATTACTTGCTCTAGTTCTGTGGAAAATGTCACAGGTATTTTGACAGGGGTTATATTAAATCTATAGATGGCTTTGGGTAGTATGGCCATGTTAACAATATTAATTCTTCCAGTTTGAAAGCATGGGTAGTCTTTCCATTTCTTTGTATCACCTTCAATTTCCTTCAAAAATGTTTTATAGTTTTTAGAGTATAGGTCTTCCACCTCCTTGGTTAAGTTTATTCATAGGTATTTTATTCTTTTTGATGTGATGGGAAATTTTTATGCCAGTTAGAAAATCCTGTTCTCTGAAGTACAAAAGTATGAAATTTTTGTGGTTGAGGCACATCATTTTCCACAACAGAAATCACATAATGTTTGAAACATTTCCAAACATCCATTTTCAAGATGTTTTCACCACAGCAAGAATTCTTTTGAAAAGCAGGTATTTTCTCTCATTGATAAAATGTCACCTTTGCTTTGAAGAATAATAAGCTTAAAACAACAGCTGCCAGTGTCACAGAAAAGGTTAGTGAATTTAGAACACTTGTTAAAAAAGAAAAATGTGTAACTCAATTTTAGCCATTTTAAACAAAAGAATATACAAAGATAGAGATGTCATTTATTCAGATGTGCTGAGAAAATGCAGCTCTGTAACTTTGTCTATAACTAGCATAGTTTAATCATAACCCCAACTACTTTGTGGATAAAAACTAACTCAAATCTCAATCTAATTACATATTTAATAAAATTTGGTAATTACTCATCTTTAAGATGGACCATTCTTTTGCCTCAAGATGACCAGAAAACTTCTTGTGGTATAAAAGATTTTCATGGTCCCTCTCTTTTTCACAAAGTTTGAGACGATTCTACTATTAAAGTCCATGATTTGTCACAGTAACCACATCAATGACCTCCTGTGGCACTTTACACCCTTCTGACTTCAATTCTCTCCTATGCTAGGTTGACAGTGAATGAATTTCACATGTGCAGCTAACATTCTAGTCTCACCCCAGAATTATTTTCTATTCCAATCACAGCAACTGCCCCATTAGTGGTTAGTTATAGGCATAAAATATCATTCTTAAAGAATGCATTTCCCATGTAACTACAGCTGACATTTGCATGTCCTGTGTTGTGTGTTCACAGATGCCTCATAGCTTCAATGTCCAGTTTCACTGGTCATTTTGCCAGCGGCAGACAGAATATGAGTGAATATTTGTCCACTGTCAGGAATTCAGGGGCCACACACCGCACTTTTCCCCTTCACCAAAAGAAAAAAATACTGCTTTGTTTAAAAAAAAAAAAAAAAAAAAGATAGAGACTAGAAAGAATCAGTTATAATGATAAGAACATACAAAAAAAAAAAAAAAGAACATACAGAACAAAAAGCAAAAGAGGGAAAAAAAATGATCACAAGTAGGGTTATTTACACCCTTTCTCCTAGACCAGGGCTACTCTGCAGCAAATGCAGAGCCTAATCACTCTGAAGAGCTCTGAAAATGGGTTATTTTAGCTCCCTAGTCAGAATCTAATGCAACTGAATGCAATTCACCTTTAAAAAAAAATTCTCTGTCTTTTGTTCTCAAGGACCATCACGGTAATGAACTGGATACCCAAAGTAGAGCTATTATGTTTAAAACGCTCAAATGGCTAGGCCTACATATGGTCTCAAAATATTTGAGTCTTTGGAGGAAATTAAAACATACTGGAAGGTTAGAAGGGATATCCAAAAGAATCACATTTTCGCCTCAAATCAAACATTCTTGGCCTACCATAACCACAAGCTTTGGGTCTGATTCTCACCATATGTGAAATATTTTGACTGTTTTTCACTATGACAAAAATTGAAATTTAATTTCAAACAATAAAGTAGAAATGACATTTACCAAATTATAAGAAAACACAGTCTTCATATACTCTTCATACAGTACTTTTCAATTTTAAAATTAACAAAGATCCTCTGACTGCAAGTAGAGTTCAAACCAAAACCTAGTGTGACACCTCTGGTGGGTGGGACATTTTCTGACAGTACTGAGAAGAGTCTTCGGTAAAGTTTATCAATCCTATATATATTTATTAGCAGGATTGTTTTCTGTTTCGCAGGGTAGACTTTCCAGACATCTTTATCTCTCAAGCCTGTTTAAAGGTGAGAATATTCAGTTCAACAGACTTGGGCTGAGCTCCTGCTTTGTACAAAGACTTGGTTTCAGTTTTGTGAGAGTTTCAAAAATGAAAAGGTCCCTACCTTCAAGAGTTTCTTTGGGGAAGAAGAGGTAAACTCATTTTTTTTTTTAAATGCTGGAAAAGTCAACGATATAAGAGCTACTAAGTATTAAAAGGGCTGTTCCAAAATTCTAAATTATTAAATTATAACGTTTAGTTAGCAGAATAATCCAGGTTGAAAGCTAAATCCACTTTTCTCCTTCAGTCAAAATTAAAGTTTTTATAGGTTGAAAATACAGAAGTAAGATGTATAAGGAAATAAAAAAGACAAATGGGGTAAGAATACTTAACTGTTAACTAGGCTTTTAACCCATGAATAAATATAGTCTACCTCCTGCCATTTTAAAAAGACACAAAGTGGAGAAGGGTAGAGCCTAAGAGGGGAAGAAATCTTCTTATTCACTGACTCAAATGCATTCTTTTTATAGCTGAGTAATATTCCATTATGTATATGAACCACAACTTCTGTATCCATTCATCTGGGTTTTTTTAGTATTTGTTTATTTTTAATTGATTGATGATTGGTTTAAAATATAGGTTTGATTTCTGTCCTACATCAGCATGAATTAACCATAGTTGTACATATGTCTCCTCCTCTTGAATCTCCCCCCCACCTCCCGCCTATTCTCACCCCTCTAGGTTATCACAGAGCCCCAGTTTGAGTTCCCTGAATCATACGGCTAATTCCCATTGGCTGTCTATTTGTTAGTGTATATGCGTCCATGCCACTCTCTCCATCATCTCACCCTCTCCCTCTTCTCCTCCACTCTTGTCCATAAGTCTGTTCTCTATGTCTGCATCTCCATTGCTGCTCTGTGAACAGATTCATCAATACCATCCTTCTAGATTCTGTATATATGTGTTAAAATATGATATTGTTTTTCTTTTTCTGACTTACTTCACTCTGTAAAATAGGCTCCAGGTTCATCAACCTCATTTGAACTGATTCAAATGTGTTCCTCTTTATGGCTGAGAAATATTTCCATTGTATATATGTACCACATCTTCTTTATGCATTCATCTGTCGATGGATGTCTAGGTTGCTTCCATGCCTTGGCTATATTTACAATGAACATTAGGGTACATGTGTCTTTTTCAGTTTTGGTTTCTTCAGGGTATATGCCTAGAAGTGGTATTGCTGGGTCATATGATGTTTAAGGAATCCTCATAGTGTCTTCCATAGTGGCTGGGTCAATTTACATTCCCACCGAGGGGCTGAATTTTTAATGACAGAACCTCAAGGACAGCACTGAGGTTGAACCATCAGGAGCCACTGTCTGATTGTGGATCAGTCAGATCCAGACACTGGACCCAAGATGCACAATCTCTCAGGGCCAAGCTCACACTATAGAACCAGACCAATCCCTAAACCAGAAAGCCAATCTCTCCTTCTGCATTCAAATCATGACTCATTCCAAAACAAATTTAAGGCTACCTAGAAATATGCAAACATATAATAAGAGAAAATACTTCCAAAATAAAAAGATGAGTCAAAAAGCAAATAAAATTAAGAAAGCCAGATGGCATTGGGGGTCAAGTCAGCCCACAAAGCAGAGCAGGAGGTCCTGTGTTCTTTCTTGAGTAGCCTCCTCGCAGCCAGAACAGAGGCGAACTCAGTGAGATACACAGCATGCCGCCACCATCCTGGTGTCAGGATACCAAGGAAGCTGAGCAACAGTCAGATTTTTCAGAACAAAGGGAAGTATCAGGTTAGGGAGATACATTCCCCTAACTCTAGGAAAATTTGATACCTTGTTCCCCAGACAAGTCTCAGGACCCAGGGACGTGGCTAGAGAGTCTCCTACACGTCTGTGTCTCATCTCGTGTCAACTCCCTGGTCCGCGCCGCAGAGCTGCTTCTCTGTGCCCGCTTCATGGCGCTCACACCGCTCTTTCACTGACATACGAAGTGGTACTGATGATATCAGGTGTCTGAGGGCACTTAAACCAACGCCTTGTGTGAGTCTAGACCCATTCTGTCCTGTCTGCTTACTCACTTGTCCTTAAATCTCATCAGACTGGTAAAATTCAGCATGCAACATATTAGGCAAAATGCACCAGCTATGAACTAGAGAGATGATTCCCCAAAAGCAGCAGCAGAGCCTCCAAGCCATCGGGGATCTTGGCACAGGTTAAACGAAGAGGAGTGGCCCAAGATACAAATACTCTACAAGGAGTCTTACCACCAGCAGTAGGACACACTTGCAGCTTCTACTCACAAAAAAAGAACACACCTCACCCAACAGTAATTCAGCAAGTGGGAATGTGTTCTAAGGAAGACATGCAAAACAAGAAAGAAATAGCAAGTATGTTCAAACATACCCATTGTCAAAGATGTCTGTGTTGTTTATAGCTATTTATTTTTTAAGAACTTGAAACAGCCTAAATGTCCAAGAATTGGGAAACTGATAAGTAAACTATTGGGTCAACTCAATGCTATATTATACTATCATTCAAATGATTTTTAAGAAAGTTTTGTTGCACCATACAAAGGCTCATGATGCAATTTACATCATATAGAAATTCATGTATGTATATTAGAATCTCAACTTTTGGAGAAAAGTTCATATGCATAGGCTAAAAAGGTTGAAAGGAAAATCAATCAAATACACACACACAAAAATGCCTTAGAATGATAAGACTATGGGTGACTTTTTTTTCTTTTATCTATTTCCAAACTTTCTTTTATTGTGGCTATATCAGTCTTATCATCAAATATGTATAAATTAATTAAAACATCCAAGTTAACATAAAAATTATGAAACATATCAAATGAGTTTTTTAATTGTTATCTATAGATAGATAATTAGAGGGATAGTGATAGAGATCATGAGAGGTCTGTGCTCAAAAGGATATGAGAATCTCTCCCTGGAAATCAGCTGAAACAAAGAGGAGGAGTAA
Source organism: Cervus canadensis (assembly GCF_019320065.1). Taxonomy (NCBI): domain Eukaryota; kingdom Metazoa; phylum Chordata; class Mammalia; order Artiodactyla; family Cervidae; genus Cervus; species Cervus canadensis. The sequence continues at coordinate 469,803 of NC_057399.1, forward strand.
GAAGAAATAGCAGGGAAAAGGTCCTTCAATAGTGAATGGGAGCTACATAATGTATGTTCTATTATTACAACATTTTCTCCAAGATGTTGATAAAACCAAGGCGCAGCAATCAACTCTGCCACTGCCTAGACTAAACAATAATAGAGAGTCATCATTTCTAACCCTCTCTCCAAAGTCATTTTTCAGCACAATCTCTGCTAAATCCTTCACGGCATCAGAGTGGTTCGAAAGTCCCACATTCCACCAGAGACTTGCTTCTGGGAAAGTTGAAAGATGTTCAGATGTACAATAAAAGATAATGAAAAGATAATGCCTGATCCTGCCTGATTCAATTCCCAGCCTCTAAATGCCATACCTGCCAGTGAAAGGGGGAAAAAAAAAAGTTCTGTCCATCTGTTGTATTTTCGCCTGCTCCATTAAATGCATCTATTTTACATATGGTCTTGAGATTTGATACTATTCATAGAAATTTAAACAGACCTTATATTGGTTTTCTAGGGCTGTCATAATAAATACTACTGACTGGATGGCTTAAACAACAGAAATTTATTTCTTCACAGTTGTAGAGGCTAGAAGTTCAAGATCAAAGTGTCAACTGGGTTAGTTTTTTTCAAAGTCTCTTTCCTTGGCTTACAGATGGCCGTCTTTTTCTGGTATTTTCACATGATCTTCCCCCGTGCGTTTCCGAGTCCGAATCTCTTAAGGACGCTAGTCATATTTAGGTTAGGGCCCACCCACATGACTTCATTTTACCTTAAGGACATCTTTAGAAGGCCCTGTGTCCAAGTACAGTCACATTCTGAGGTACTGGGGGTTAGGGTTTCAACATAGGAATTTGGGCAGGGGGGGGGGGGGGTCACAGTTCCATCCATGCAGTCCTGTATCCTGAGTTCTGGAAGCTCTTCATCTAAAACATAAACTAACACGAATGAACAAAAACCAAATTAAGTAAGCACTGAGGAAGCCCTGGACTCCGCTGTTTGGGGTGGAATTAGCACTGGTATCATGCGGGGCTTTTTGTGCCGTGGTCCGTTTTCCCTTAGACCATCTGAATCATGTAATGAGCCATGTCACAGAGGAGCTCCTAGAGTCTTGCTCTTCTGTTCCTGAATCTAACCTCATGAGCTGGCACCATGAGCTCTCAGATCCTCCTTGTGGGGCCCTGAACTGGTCATGTAACTGATCTTTGATTCTCCCAGAGCAGAGCTCACAAACTGTTAAAGGGAGCATGATTTAAAGACTCTGTGAAGACCTCTAGACTCCGACTGCATGCACAGCCCTCCTCTCTGCCGGGGCTGGAGAAGCAAAGACCAGGCCCCCTGGAGGATGTGTCCCGCTTGCAAACAGCCCTCAGACTGCTCAGAGGCACCAGAAGGGAGGAGCTGACTCGCTGCACACACATTAGGTGTCTGCGGAATTCATAGTTATCACAGGTGAGACAAAAGGGAAAGGAAAAGACCCTCAACTTCTAACAGGTTAGAGGACTTGACAGCCTGGCCATGAGCACTTCTCCAGAAGAAATTCACACTGGGCTTCATGCTTTTCCCCTCCAGGGAACAAGCCGCACTACATTTTCCCCAAGTCTCACGGCCCTATCTTTTATCTCGACTGTGACAGTCTTTCACTGACAGATAGCTATCACATTTAAAGGGAATATTTAAATTATGATTTTAAACAAAAGATATTTTGCCTGCAAACTACTCATTTTCCAAAGCCTCATCAAAAAGACGTCTGAATTTGTGACTGTTAGGAGAATCCACATTACGAATTTTCTCAAGGCAAGTTTTCTCCCCCTTCTGCCAATCCAGTATCATGTCTCCCTCCCTATCCTCAAAAAATCAATTTTCAGAAATAAACTTAGGTGTAAATCAAAAGGTATGCCTGTAGCTTGTCATTTCAATCAATAAAGGAGCAAGCATTTGTTAAATGTTTCCTATGTGCCTAGCCATGTTCTAAGTGCTTGGAGACACAAAAGCAGGACAAGGAATCTCTCTGGATCTATTTAAAACCTATCTGTCACACTGAAAATGTCTCAAAGGTACCAAAGGAAAAAGAGAGTCAGAACTTCAGGAAGCTTTCTTCCTTTGTGAGCGTTTGTAACTCATGTTAAATACTACAGAAGAGCTTTTGAAACTTAGATTCTTAAACAGGGGAAAAAACAGATTGGCCTGAGGTTTGAAAGAGAGGTTGTTGCAGCTACTATGAGGCATTCTTCAGGGAAAATAGTTCTTTCGGTGTTTATGAGTTATCCACTAGAAAAGTAGCTTCTAGCTGGCTGACACTGTGGGGTGTCTTCATCCTGGCTAGAGGGGAAGAGCTATAAAGTCAAGTAAGGGCTGCCATATGTTTCTGGAAGGCAGTTTTAAATCACAAGAACATAGAGAAACACAGAGAGGACAGCAGACATCAGAGACAGAGAAGACTTTGCTGTCTTATACACGGAATAAAACGATGTATGTCAGAGGCAGAGCTACTCTGAGGCCTCATTAGTGGAGGTAGGAGGCCAGGGTAGCCCTCATTTTGAGATGATAATCCTAGGAACCGTCTTCTCTACCATAATTTTTAAATCCAAAGGTCAGCATGGTACCGCCTCAAGAGTCTGACACAAATAAAGCAGTTAGTTCAAGACCCAAGACTATCAAGTAGATGAGGTTTAAAGATGAGTGATTCATTGAAATAGAATTCAGGCCTCCCTTGTTTTGCACAGTCCCAAGATGTACAAACTATGGTTTAGTTAAATAACACCAGTCATTCAATAAAACAATTCAAATTTCAGTGACCACCATTTAGTAACCCAAGTCATCACATAAGATATAAACTTTGCTGCTAACCTTCCCTCCACAGATCACAATATAACAGGGGGTCATCACACTCAGCGACTGCTCACATCACTTCTTTCCAAGTCTGCCAGTGACTGGACACTGTACATTCACTGCTTATTTATTTCACAGACAGTAAATAGTACAGTTGCATGGCCTCCTTGTCTCCCAGTGATAAATTAATGAAGTAGTTTACAAAACAAGATTAACTGCAGGAAAGAAACAAAAAGGGGTAACACTGGAAGTGAAATTGGCTGCAAGCAGAAGATCTGAAAAATGGCAAAAGAAAGGAGATCCAGGCTTCCATGAGGCTCTGGTCTAAACTACAGTGACAAGATTCAATGAATATAAAAAAACAAGGTAAAGTTGCTCCCACGTATTTTAGTTTAAATTGTATCAATAGAAGCAACAGAAAGCCAATCATGGTTGAAATGGAGCACTTACTTCTACTACGGATTGAGACTGCAAGAAGAAATCATTCAAATCAGGTCAGCCAGCATTCAGGCCAAATGGTAAAGTTAGCTGCCATATGAAAAGAAAACAGTAATTAAAGGGAGCCCAGAAAAGAACTTCTCACCGCCAGTAAAAGTTTCCATCATTTCATATGTTGGCACGAACTGACTAATGGTACACTATCTGATGAAGGGTTAGCACAAACATGGATGCTGCTGTGAAATTAGAATCCAGATTGCAAGGGTTAGTTACAGCAGGTCGTTATGATGCTTTCAGATATGAAAGTGGCTGCGACAAAAGTGTACCGGTGTTCCAGAGGAAGTGATACTGCAAAAAAAAAAAAAAAAGAAACCTAAGGTTAAGAGAACTCTCAGACCTTCCATGACATTAAAAGCACAAAGGAGAAAATGTTGAAAGCGGATTCAAACTTAAAAAAGATTATGACAATTTGCCAAGGCATAAAAAAGTTCCCTGGTAGCTCAGCTGGTAAAGAATCCACCTGCAATGCGGGAGACCTGGGTTTGATCCCTGGGTTAGTAAGATCCCCCAGAGAAGGGAAAGGCTACCCACCCCAGTATTCTGGCCTGGAGAATTCCATGGCCAGAATATAGTCCATGGGGTCGCAAAGAGTCGGACATGACTGAGTGACTTCCACTTCACTTCAGAGTCCTGATACATGTTACAACCTGAAGGAACTTTGAGATACCACGCTAAGTGAAAGAAGCCAGTCACGGAAGACTACATACTATATAACTCCACTAATGTGAAATGTCCAGAATAGGTAGCTCTTTAAATACATAAAGTAGATTGATGTTTGCTTAGGGATGGGGGAAGGTGGAAAGGGAGGGTGATAGCTACAGGGTATGGGGCCATCTGTTTACACATGTCAGAGAACTGTCAAAATAGCCAGAATGTAAAGGGCCAAGATTCCAAAGAAAAGGGAAGCTTGCTAGAGTTCGATATTCTGTTTCTCTCTTTTCTCCTCAGACAGATGATGGTTCTTAGGGTGGAAGAGGCTTTATGGCGTGAGGGTGGGAGAGCAGGAGGGAGAGTGAGAGGCAAGACAATCTACAAATAAACGAATTTATCAAATTTACCAGTAATTTTTTTTTTTTTTTTTGGCGTGACTGCAGCAATGAAATTAAAAGACGCTTGCTCCTTGGAAGAAAAGCTATTACAAACCTCAACAAGCATATTAAAAAGAAGAGACATCACTTTGCCAGCAAAGGTCCTATATAGTCAAACCTATGGTTTTTCCAGTAGTCACGTACGGATGTGAGAGTTGAAACGTAAAGAAGGCTGAAGGCTGAAGAACTGATGTTTTCCAATTGTGGTACTGGATAAGAATCTTGAGAGTCCCTTGGACAGCAAGGAAATCTACCCTGAATATTCACGGGAAGGACTGATGCTGAAGCTGAAGCTCCAATACTTTAGCCACCTGATATGAAGAGTCAACTTATTAGAAAAGACCCTGATGCTGGGAAAGATTGAGGGCAAGAGGAGAAGGGGATGACAGAGGACACGATGGTTGGATGGCATCACCGACTCGATGGACATGAGTTTGAGCAAGCTCGGGGAGATACTGAAGGACAGGGAAGCCTGGCGTGCTGCAGTTCATGCGGTGGCAAAGAATCGGACACAACTTAGCAACTGAATAACAACAATCAGTAAACAAGATTAATAGACAAGAAAAATAAACTATAAGGAAATGAGATTTGAAAAATGATACAATAATAATTCTCATCTCCCTTCTCCCCAGTAGAAAGAAATTAAGATAGCACTAAGTCATGTCCACCTCTTGCCATCCCATGAACTGTAGCCCACCAGGCTCCTCTGTCCATGGGATTCTCCAGGCAAGAATACTGGAGTGGGTTGCCATTTCCTTCTCTAGGGGAACTTCCCAACCCAGGAATTAAACCCAGGTCTCCCACATTGTGGGCAGATGCTTTACCAACTGAGCTATGCAGGAAGATCCTCTCCCCAATGGAGCTCAGATTTAGTTTCTTTAAGTAATCATCTGGTGATGAATTTAACACCCTGAAGGAAGTCATATGGTCTATATTTAAATAGCTGAACTCCTGTTTATCCAACAAACAAGAGTATATGCAGGTATTCCTTTTAGACAGGCCCTCAGAGCAGCTCTCCCGGCATTCAGCGGTGAGGAAACCCAACACCCCAGATGCCACAGTAGTTCCAGGCACATCTTCCTGAGTCCTGAGAGAGAAGAAAGGAAGCTAAATCATACAGCAGATACAATCCACAAGCTCACCTTCAGTCACCTTTATTTTCAAGGGGCACTGATTCTGTAAGGAGACCTTCTTGGGCCTGGTGGAGAGCCTCTCAGAAATGTAAACAAAAGGTTAAGAGCCAGAGGTCAAGAAGCCTGGTTGGTGAGCCTCAGAACTTGATGGAGAGCCTGCTCTAAAGACTTTTAGCACTTCCCTTCCACTGCTGCATCAATGACTGCTTGGAAAAATGATTATTAACAATGAGTTATTAATGCCATTAATAGATAACGAACATAGAAGTATCAATCTAAAAGACCTCTAAGACCCAAAATACAAGTGGAGAACAATACCAAGCAGAATTTACAGAAAAACATAATAATACAAATGCTTCATAACCATCTGAAAACAACAACAACCATCCATTGCCTGGGGTAGAAATCAAAATTAAAAATAAAATGAGTTATCTGCTTCACCAAACACATTAGCAGAGATTTTTTTAATAATAATTTTCACACAGAGAAAGAGAGATGGGCACCCTTGTATCTACTGGGGAGTGTGTTAGTATATCTTCAAAAGCTGTGGAAGCTTAAGAGTAAAAAAGAAATTCAAACAAGGCTAATTCTGGCCTAAATGCCATAAAGGAACAGATGCTGTGGGGATGGGGGGTGATATGTCCTAGGCCACCTCATGTCTAAGTAAGTTGAAATAGCTCTTACTTGAAATAAGTACAGTCCTCCAGCTGCAGCGAATAGGAAGACTACTATCTTCCTTTATGCTGTTGACCTGACTTTTCAGTCAGGAACCAGGAACGACCTTAAAAGAGAGCTAAATCTACCGGCAAACTGTGTTAGAAAGATGAGCTTGGTAGAACACATTTCAGAATTCAGACTGAAAACATACTCTCAATACACCCCTCCAGCCCACCCACCCGCCATGCCCACACTCCACACATACTCACACACACACTCTTTTTTTGTTTCTTTCCTTTATTTTCAAAACATACCTCCTCCTAAACCTCTTTTTTTTTTTTTTCTTTTTGCAGGATTTTAGTTCTCCAACCAGGGATTGAACTCAGGCCACCGCAGTGAAAGCATGCAGAGTCCTAACCACTGGACCACCTGGGAATTCCCTCAATCCTCTAACCTCTTTTCAGCCACTTTCCCCCCTCTGCCGGCTAATCTTCCTCTGTCTGCCCCTTAAATTCCCACAAAGGTTGGAATCCCTGCCTTTCTCCTCTTCAAGGTTTACACCTTCTGGTTGAGCGGTCTCAGATTCTTCTATTGCTTCAAGAGCTATCTCTACGCTAACAACTTCCAAATCCAAACCCCAAAACCTGCGTGAACTTTCCTCACAAACTACTACATCTATAGTTTTTGTATTGCCTTCAAATGTACACATCTAAAATGGAATTTTCCTTTCTTACTTCATCTCACCTACTTTTCATCTTATATTTATTCATTCATTCATCCAACAAATAGTTACCAAATTGGCAGCTATTATTGAGCATTCATTCTTCCAAACTAGGCTCCTGAGATTCAACCGTCATTATTCTCACCCCTTCTCCTGTTCAGATCAAGGAACACACAGTACAATGGCTTAAGTCCAAAACCTTGAGACTGAGTTAAACTTCAATTCCTGGAATGCTGAAGCCAAAGAATATTCTGGAAATAGACTTTCTAATTACTAGAGAACCCGAGGCCCCTTACTAGATCAGGCTTTTGATGAATTATCATTTACTCTTCCTTTGATTTGAGACCTTTTAAAGCCTGAAGGTCATCTTATCCCCCCAACTTCTCATTGCAGAGTCCTTTTGAGATCGAGGGTATCCTGAGGCCATAGGTTGGGCCCTGAAGCCACCGCTGCTGCCAATCACTTTTTCTCTCCTCGCTCACCTCCTCCTGGCCGTTGCTGGTCCAGATTCCCACTGGCCGTCTTTCCCTATCTCCCAGTGCTGTCCTCAGGCAAACACTCTCCTCACCTTGGGGCATTCGGAAAATCATGGGTGCTGAGACTCAGAACCTGTGCTCCTAACAGTGAACAGTGATCGTCGGCAGCATCTTTGAAGGATGAGGAAAGGGTTCCCCCTGCCAGTGTGAAGCTCAATCACAGTACAGCATCAGGGCTGTTGGGCCCCGAGCAATTCTCAAAATTGAATTTGGAGTGAGCAGTCACGGCTGAAAAGCAACGTGTAATTTTCTCCAAGTGGAGTGAGTGGACTGTGGGCAGCGTCTCCCCTCGGGGGGCCGCCCGGCCCCGGCACCCCGCAGATGCACAGCCGAGAAAGGGAGCATTCCAGATAGGGCTCCAGGTGGCCTCTGAGGGTCCCAGAAGGATGCACCACTGCTCAGAAAGCCTCCCCGAATGCCAAGATGTAGGACGTTTAAAAGCCAAGATGAATGCCCCCTCACTTCACTGGCAGTTGTCTCTGCATGGGGATAACCCCAAACTGACCAAGTCAACCTGGCCACCTGCAGGGGCTGGGACTGGAAGACAGACGAGGGAATGGGTGGACCGGCTGACAGGAGTGGGCAGCGCAGCAAAGCCCAGCATCTGTGGATCACAGCCCAGCTCCGCTCCTTCTCCCAAGGTCGGCATCCACTGTCAGACCCGAAACAGAGGCTCACGGCGCCCCCTGCTGGCAGCTGCCGGGATCCTGCGAGGTGCGCGCTCAAGAGGAATGACGCCTCCCTCTCTGACCCCAAACGGCTTCGCCGGCGGCGCGGTGGTAAAGAATCTGCCTGCAATGCAGGAGACACAGGTTTGATCCCTGGGCTGGGAAGATCCCCTGGAGGAGCAAACGGCAACCCACTCCAGTATTCTTGCCTGGAGAATCCCACGGACAGAGGAGCCTGGTGGGCTACAGTCCATGGGGTCCCAAAGAGGCAGACACATGGAGCACACACGGAAGATAGCAAGGCTGACCCTAAAGGCGTGAAGCTGGCTGGTCTCAGATGCCGAAGCCACTAGAAGGCCTCAGGAAAGGGAGCAAACCCCGGAGGACGGGGTGGGGGACAGGAGGGAACAGATTTCTCCCTACAAAAGTAGGTTTCAAATTGAGAAGGGGTGGAGGACTTCCCTGGTGGTCCAGTGGTTAAGACTCCCCGTTCCCAGTGCAGGGGGCCCAGGTTCTATCCCTGGTCAAGGAACTAGATCCTGCCTGCTGCAGTGAAATCCGGTGCAGCCAAATAAAATATTAACAGTAAAAAAATGAAAACAAATTTAGAAGGGGTGTCGCTGGGTTCCGTACAAGGAAGATCCTACCTGTAGGTCTCCGTGAGGGCTCAGTCATGTCCGACTCTTTGTGACCCCATGAACTGTAGACTGCCAGGGTCCTCTGTTCATGGGAGTCTCCAGGCAAGAATACTGGAGTGGGTTGCCATTTCCTACTCCAGGGGGTTTTCCCGACCCAGGGATCGAACCTGTGTCTCTTATGTCTTCTGCATTGGCAGGCGGGCTCCTTACCACTTGCGCCACACAAAAAATGAGGCCAAAGGCAGGCGCTATTCCAAGAGTGGAGCCATGGAAGCGGGATAAATAGATATGACAAATGGTTCCTTGAGGAACCCATGAACTAAAGGGGAAAAATACAAGGCAGTCCCTGAGTAAAGCTGCACTAAATACCCAAGCCTGGTTTATCTTCATTTTCACCGTGGGTTTCTTCTCCATGTAAAAGGGCCAAGAGAGGACCAGACATTTCCAGAAACATCCCAGAGAGAATTATCAAACTTTTGTTTAGTTTTAATTTTTGACACCCACAAATGGATGCTTTTACACACACACGGAGTAAGAGAATGACTTGCTGGGCACCAGAAAATTGCAGGCTATTGTTTTAAAGAATGACATCCTGTTCACTCCAGGCAGGTGCAGGCTTGAATTTGGGGGACAAATAGCTTCCTTTAATGCTATCAGGGCATCTCTGTGATGTTGTCCATGTACACAAAGTCCTTCACAAAGAGGGCAAAAGTCTCTTCGTGGACGTGAGGCTGGAGTTAGTAATCCACCTGCCACCTCCACCTCTGTGATGTGCCTGCTTGGCACATCAAGTGGTCTTTTTTTTTTTTTTAATTGAATTGGGCACCAAAGGGTCTGGAGATCGAGAGAAGATTGTAGAACATCTGGTACCAGTTGAAGATCACCATCTTTATTCCTTTGATGTTAGAGGCAACGTGCATGCTAAGTCACTTCAGTTGTGTCCGACCCTTTGCGACCCTATGGATTGTACCCCACCAGGCTCCTCTGTCCATGGGATTCTCCAGGCAAGAATACTGCAGTGGGTTGCCATGCCTTCTTCCAGGGGATCTTCCTGACCCAGGGATCGAACCCAAATCTCTTAAGTCTCCTGCACTGGCAGATGGGTTCTTTACCACCAGTGCCACCTGGAAAGCCCCAAGGCAAGAGGTGAGGGCAAGAAATGTGCTAACCTGTCTCCCTCCCCTTTCTGTGGCTTGAATACCACTCCCGACCTTTGCAATGGACTTGAGCTGGCTGAAGGCAAGTGTTGAGCATTAGAGAGCAAGAGTGGTGGGGGTGGAGCAAGAGGCACTGTCACGACCCACCCCCACCCCACTCTGATCAATGTCACCCTCTGGGAGGATTGTGCACTGAGGCATTGAGATATCTCAGAGGCAAACAAAGAGTTCATTATTAACCTGGTGCATTTGTTCCACGTGGCCCAGTGTTTACTTGCTATCTTATTGACAGATTTGGTAATGGTCAGTTCTGTTAATAAGTTCTGCAGACCTGAGTCCTCAAGTTGTCTTTATATCTATTTAATATTGATACTTCCTGGGTTTGCCAACCCATCCTGTCACAGCGAGAAAACACGGGGCAAATGCTCATTGTGAGAAGACCCTGGGGCACGGGCCTTGGACCCCAGAGTCAGACTTGGGTTTGATCCCAGTTCTGCATGTCTGGAAATAAATGGTTCTTACTATGTCTACGCTTCCCAGGTGGCACTAGCAGTAAAGGACTCGGCTGCCAATGCAGGAGACATAAGAGACACACGTTTAGTTCCTGAGTTGGGAAGATCCCCTGGAGGAGGAGGGCATGGTGACCCACTCCAGTATTCTTGCCTGAAGAATCCCAAGGGCAGAGGAGTCTGGCGGGCTACAGTCCATGGGGCTGCAAAGGGAAGGATACCACTGGGCAACGAAGAACACACTTTACTCCACACCCACACTCGCAGTGGCCTCTCCTCGGTCCACTTCCTGTCTGAGCCTCTTGCTCAGCTGTGGATGCGACTCTGGGAATCTGTTTATTGTGGAGTTCCCATTCCTTCAGAGGCACACACAGAAAGCAATTTTATTCATTCTGACCACTGTTCTGTCCCTTGATAATAGTTCGAGCAGATTGTTTTACTTCCTGAAAATCTCACAGGTAATAAAGGGATCCGATTACTTTGGAACGTCACTCTCCCGTCCAAAGCTAAGCTCTTTCTCTCCCCCATCAGAGGAGGAGGTGGGGGGCACACAGTCCGTCTTGCTCGAGTTCTGAGGACCCGGGGCAGAGTAGGGAGGGGGCGTGGTCCCACCCTGGACCCCCTCGTCCTCCCCGCTCCTGACCAAGCTCCTCTGAGGCAAGGTGGGGTCTTGCTTGGTCTGTTGACCTGGGATGCTACTCCCAATTGGCTTCTCATCGTCGACAAGGGGACGGTGTCCCTGGGCGGGCCTTGAACTTGGCACCTGTGTCCTCCTTGGGCCCCTGCCAGCAGTTCAAGTCTCCCGGCCCCTCGGGGACAAAGGTTCTATCACGTGGTGACCACTTTCCTCCAATCCTGTTCTGTGACTCAGTGACCCGGTAACCTCCGGAGCGATGATGCCCGGAGCCCGGGGAGGCCTGAGCCGAGTGACTGTCATCCCCAGCCCCACCACTTGGTGGCGCACTCTCTGCACGCTCCGCGGGGCTCCCCTATTCCCGGCTACTTTTCAGGCCAGTGCTGCAACCCGGGGTCCCCTGCCATAGTCCCTGTGGGCCACAAGGAACTAGGGTGCGGTCTTCTCCCCTCTAGGCCTTCTTGGTCACAGGGCAGTTCTCTGATGAAAGCTACCCCTGGCAACTTCCGTGCTATGGGGGAAATAACCACTGCCCTCAGGGTAACTGTGGGGGCCTGATGGGATTACACAGAACAGTTGGCCCAGGGGTTAGAGAGCTGTGGCGGGTCCCGGGCTCCTGGTTACAGTTGCCCAGGCTGCACACTGCACAAGTCTGGTGTCACTTCACCTCTCGGTCATCAGAGACGATATCTTATCACAAGTTTCTGGCAGAAGGCAGTCAAGTGGCGACGTAAAGGCTGACAGTGGGGTTTGTGCCACCACCACCACCCCCTCACCGGCAGAGGTCAAGCCCTCCCTTCTCAGAACATCAAGTCCTGCTCCCTGTCTGCCACAAAGATCCTAGAAGCCAGCAACCAAGAGCCCATTATCCACAGACGCCCAGCCAGAAGATCCCCATCGGGTCTCATCCATCACCTTGGTGACCTCATCTCCTGCCTCCGGCTTTCCAGGGCCTCAGGCTGAGATTTCTATCGGGGATGGAGGGACCTCCAAGGACCCTCAAACCAGGTCACTGTGCAAAGAGGGAAACAGGAGGGGGAAAGGGGCATCCAGTGAAACTCACAGTTAGATTCAGGTTTTTTTTTTTTGGCTTTTATTGTTCCATTGCTCAGTTATGTCTGATTCCATGTGACCTCATGGACAGAAGCACGCCAAGCTTCCCTGTCCATCACCAACTCCCAGAGCTTGCTCAAAGCCATGTCCATCAAGTCGGTGATGCCATCCAACCATCTCATCCTCTGTCATCCCCTTCTCCTGCTGCCCTCAGTCTTCCCCAGCATCAGGGTCTTTTCCAATGAGTCAGCTCTCCGCATCAGGTGGTATTATTGGTGGCGCTGGGTCTTCGTTGCTGCATGGGGGCTTTCTCTCGTTGCAGCAAGCGGGGTCTGCTCTCTAGTTTGGTGCCTGGGTTTTTCCTTGCAGTGGCTTCTCTTGTTGCGGATCATGGGCTCTAAGCGCGCAGGCTCAGCAGCTGTGGTGCCCAGGCTTAGCTGCCCTGTGGCATGTGGGATCTCCTGGGCCAGGGATCAGACCCACGTTCCCCGTGGGTCTTAACCACTGGACTACCAAGGAAGTCCTAGGCTCTGTCTTTTAAGGGGCAAATCTAGAATTTAAAGGAGGTTGCATAAAAAGAAGCAACAATTGGGTATAGTAACTTCCAACATCCAGCAGCATCGTGGAAAACAAAATAATTTGTGAGATGTAATAAGTGACATTAATGTAATATATAATTCACAGTTATGGTCACTTTAGCAAATGCCTTCTGAACCATAACCCTAATTAATGTGTATCTTTAAGTGAATCACACACACCTTCCTCTGAATTTCCCTGCTAGCAATACTAAAGCACTAGCTTCTGTGGACATAAGCTAGTCGAGCTTGCTGTCTACGTTTGGCAAGGGTGCTTATAACTTAAGACAAGACAAGGAAAAGTAAACTAAGAATATTCTAAGCTTTTAATTTACATGTGGATTTTGTTACAGACCTGCGGTGCATCCAGATGGTTTTTATTTCCCTTTTATGTATATTTGGTGAACAGGATTCTTCAGATTCATAAATGGAAAGGCTTCTTAATATGGAGAGAAGTCTGTGTTAGTCAGTGCCACCTGGTGGCAGTCTGGGGGTACTGCAGGCCAGCTATATTTCCGAATGAGGGGTGAAATGTTTAGTTGCTAAGTCGGATCGGATTCTTTCACCACCCCATGCGCTGTTGCCCGCCAGGCTCCTCTGTCCATGGGATTCTCCAGGCAAGAATACTGGAGTGGGTTGCCATTTCCTTCTCCGGGGGATCTTCCTGACCCAGCGATCGAACCCGCGTCTGCTGCGTTGCTGGTGGATTCTCTATCACTGAGACACCTGAGAAGCCCTGAGGGGGTGAAAGTTATCAGGAAAAACCCAGGCAGAAGAGAAATTCTTAAGGTCGATGGAGGGATATAAAGGTTGTATAGAACAGACAGTAACCAAACAATGCCACAGTCAAGAAGATTTCACAGGGATTCTAAGCTCTGACAACTTAAAGAAAATAACCTCATTTTGCTTTTTGGGGGGAGTACATTTTCCAGAAGGAAAATATCAATTATGTATTAAAATAACTGGTATGCCTTATTTTTACCCCATGTACACCCTAATTTTCAATGTATTCCTTCGGGAGATCACCCTAACCTCAATCAGAGCACACATCTGCTTTATAATAAAATGGAAAAGGTTCATTTTTCAGAAACGTGTTTTAGTTGGCTACTGGGCACATCTCTTCCTAAAAGCAGGAAATCCTTAACCGGGCCAACTTCATCATCCCACTCCTTTTATTCTCAATTATATGAGACTATACCACCTTAGACATTGGTTGTTCTTTTCTCTTTTTTTTTCCATATCCAAATGAAGACATGTGGGGGTTAAAATAGACAGACAAAACAACCCTCATAAGGAGGACACACCAGGACTTCCCTGGTGGTCCAGTGGTCCAGACTCCACACTTCCATTGCAGGGAGCGTGGGTTTGATCACTCATTAGTGAACTAAAAGGGGCTTCTCTGGTGGCCCCGCAGTAAAGAATCTGCCTGCCAATGCAGGAGATGTGGGTTTGACCCCTGGGTCAGGCAGATCCCCTGGAGAAGAGAATGGTAACTCACTCCAGGATTCTTGCCTGGAGAAGTCCATGGACAGAAGAACCTGGTGGGCTACCAGGTTCTGCAATAGAGACCAATAGAGGCCGAGCGACTAAACCACAGTGAACTAAGATCCCACACGTCTCAGGGCGCAGTCAAAAAAAAAGAGGACACAGCAGAGCATTCAGATTACAAGGCAGTTTATTGAGTTAGTGGCATGCGAGCAAGTTCTTCCCGTGATCGGCAAACGCAGGCATTAGTGCGTTTCAGAGGAGTTCAGAGGAAGGAGAGGCTGGTGGGGTCAGGAGGACCTTGAAGCCAGGGCCTGGTCATCTGGCGACGTGCAGAGCTCTCTAAAGGGGCCTGAAGCTCATCTCAGGGGCAATGGGTGCAGACGCCCCCATACTTGTAAAAGCAATTTTCAGGCCTCACTCCTCCCTGAAAAAGAAGCAGGGGAGGGGAAGGTGAGGGCTGATAGTCACTGAGAAGAAGCAATCAACACTTTGACTCTCACCAACCCAGAAAGAACACCCTCCAAAGAAAGAAAACACTTCCTAGTAGCTTCCTGACTTCCTGCCTGGGCTCTGGCCGTAGCTCCAGTGATGCCCAGGCTGGGTCCTCTGCCCCCACTCTTTTGGACCCCCAGGATGCTGCTGGCCCCAGCAGACCGCGGTGGGGCGGGGGGCGCACACTCACAGGCTCTTCCGGCGGTACTGCTGCAGCGCTTTCTCCGCCACGTCCTCCATGAAGTGAGGACTGGAGACTTCCTGAGGGACCATCACCGTGATGGGGAAGGAGTTGAAGAGTTTCACGACCACCTTGGTGAGGCCAGATGGGATGCTGGGGTCGGAGTTGTGGGAATTCACCTGGAAGGAGAAAAGAAAGGTCACGAGGGGGCGGGGATGACAGTCAACACGGACTCGGCTGGCAGCTAAAGTCAGGCTTCATTCGGATCCACGGACCCCTTTGCTTTTCACTAACCTCCACGTTCTACACAACTCGGGGAACAGAAATGCCCTAACCCAGACACACTAGTCTGTGGGGGGTAAACGCCTTCCACAAAGGGCCAGTCCGGGGGAGCCCCACCAAGTAAAATATGGTTTTGAGCTGCCTGCTTCCTTTGGGCAGCCACTGGCCAGGTGGTGGTAGAAAAGGCATCAGGGAGAGAAAAAGAAACACTTTCTGGTACTAGAGAGAAGCTTCTTATCACTGGACAATGGGCCAGTTCATGAGGCCTCCTGCGTGGGACAGGGCAGCTCTCCAGGAAGAGCTCTCGCTCTGCAGCTGGACGGGTGATCGCCCCTCAGGTGGGAGATGCTAGGGAAGCTGTTGAACCTCGCCCTTTCCTCACCCATAAAATGGGATTGTGGCACTCCGCCTCACTGGGCGATGGGGCCTCCATGCACCACTGTGCCTGAGGGTTTGCTTCCTGCAGTAGGACCAGTGCTCCATCAAAAGCAGACACGCCCCCGCGAACATCTTGATCCCGTTTCACCCCCAGGGGAGGACCACACGACCTCCAGACCGCACCGTGAGCGCAGAGGCCGTGCGCGACCAGCGTGGACTCACCGTGGAGACCTGCAGATAGTACTGGTCGTCGCCCTGCGTGAGGTTGGCCAGCTGGGACACCCAGGTGAACTGCTCATTCAGCTGCTTGAGCAGGGCCGACGTGTTGAGCATCTTCTGCTGGTAGGACTGGAGCAGCTGGTCGTAGAGCCTGCTGAACTTCTCCGCCAGCTGCAGGGACGCGTTCAGCTGCTGGCGCAGCAGCGTCTGACTCGGGTCGCTGGTCGAACAGTCTGCCCAGAGATGCAAAGAACACAGACAGATGACAGAAATGTGAAGGGAGAGCTCAACAGGGATGAAGACCAGTGGCAACCAGGTCAGGCAGCCGGGACTTGAGGCAGAGCTACTCAGAATGCCCCCTTTCCACCAAGCATTCGGGGTCAGCCCAAGACAAAGCAGAGAGCTGGCCCCGAGTGTGAAGCAGCGCAGGCTATCTTCATCGAGAAAGTCTTGCTCTCGGAGATGGTGTCAGCTGAAGTAAACTGTCTTAGTGACATCACTGATTTCTCTTGGGGTGCAAGACCCTGTCTCCCTGGAGACGGGCAAGGAGGGGCATTGCCCCACACCTCAAGAAGCACGGCCTCCGGGCTCCGTGTGCTCAGCCCAGGAGATCCTCTCACTGCCCTGTCCATTCAGGAATCATTTCCAGAAATCTGGTGGATGTTATCTGTGGCTGCTATTTGTCCGGTACCGCGATGCCTATGCCCAGGCATTACTGAACGCTCTGGAGAGCAGTGATGGCTAATAGTCTGATGCATTCTGACGTCCAGCAATGAAAGTGAGGACCAGAGGGCTAAATCACTTGCCTAAAGTCATAGGATGAATGACTGGGGAGGTCAGGATGGTGAACCCAGAAATTTAACTCCTAAACTCGGGCTCTTGCTCCTCAGTCTGTGGCTCTGGAAAGTTCTCCAAGCTAGCCTGTATCTATAGAGTTGGAAATTCTGGCCCCAAGAACCAAGGTAGCAGAAGAGCCAGCCAGGATCCTCAGACCACAAGCACACAGGAACGGAGGGGTGCGGGTCCAGGTCTGCCCACCTGCCCACCGTGGCTGGCTGCCAACCTCACCAGAGTAGGGAAGTTCATTGCTTTGGTCCCCACCCCCACCCCCTGCAGATGGTCAGGTAGACAAGAGCTAGAAACAACACTCTCTATTTAAACACTCTGTTTTTCTCTCCCTTAATTGTTGAAAAATATCCCCAAAAGAGCACATGAAACTCAAGCAAGGCAGGGAAAAGGAGGAGTTCTTTGCATGCTTCATCATGCTGGTTGTAACCATTTCTGTTACATTAAAATAAAATGTCAGGTGGGGCAAGACATAGGATTATGAACAATTAGCTGGGTTGAGAAATACGCACAGTGACTAAACTCTCTGTGCCAGGGAGTCATTGAAAATAAGGAGAGTCACTGGGAGCCGGGACACAGCCGAGGGCAGTGGCTCTCACTGGGGGCGATGCAGCCCCAGGGATATGTGACAAGGTCTGAAAACACTTCTGGTTGTCACAACTGGCAGGGTCGGGGGCGGTGCAGTGGGAGGTGACTGGCATCCAGGGGCTGGAGGCCAGAGATGCTGCTAAACACCTTCCAATGCACAGGGCAGCCCCCATCACAAACGGTGATCTGGTCCAGGGACTTCCCTGGTGGTCCAGGGCTTGCGAATCTGCCTTGCAATGCAGGGGTCATGGGCTTGATCCCTGGTTGGGGAACTAGGATCCCACGTTGCATGCCACAATTAGGACCCAGTGCAGCCAGATAAAAATAGTTTTTAAGTAAATATTTAAAAAATGATGAAACCTATCATTTAAAAAAAAAAAAAAAGAATGATCTGGTCCAAAATACCAGGAGAATGGAGATGGCAAAAGTCTAATCTGGAGGTCCCAGGAAGCAGGCACATGCTCCAACGGTTGCAAGCACCTTAGATAAGAGGTCATAAGTCTTCCTCAATGTAGAAAAGAAAACCAGTGTTTCAGGAAGCTGTGATCAGTGACGGTTAAGATCAGTACCAGGGGCACAAAACTGAGCTTGGGCACCTGGAGGTCTCTTCTTCTGGCCCTAAGGTGACTTTCTCACCATGGCGTACTATGTGATTTATGGTTTTCTAACTATGATATTTTGTAGGCTAAACCTAAGAGGCGGGTTCGTGGACTCACCTCACGCCTTCACAGGTCAGCCTCATATAGTACCTGTACTTTCACAGTGGCTTCCAAAATCACAGCACTGAGACGAGGAATATTTAACCAGACTCTGAAGGGCCGCCCCAGGCACCCAAAAGAATTAAGTAAGAGCAATGCAAACACCCCCCAGGATCGATTCACTCAGTAGAGGGAAATAATTAACTCCTTCCTTCCAAAAACAGGCTTTTGTGAGCCAGGGAGCGTGTCACTGCTTTTATAGCTGTTTGCCTCCAAGTAGAAAGAATTCAGTCCCCTTGATAAAACAGGGAGCAACAGCAGAAGGGAACTATTTCCTTTAACTCAGAGACCAACCAACCACAGGGAAGGTGGCCAGATCGCGAAGGTACCCCAAGGAGAGACTGTATGTTCAGGGCAGAGAACACAGCAGCACTGGCGGGGAACACCTCCCAAACATCCCCCAGGAGGGGCGTCCAGTAACCTTGGGCAGGTCACCAAACCTCTGACTCAGTCTCCTCCTCTGTAAGAAAAGCAGCCACCCCAGTTATTCTAGGGAGAAGAGTTTACTAAACTCTTTGGTAAAGTATTTAGAAGAAGGGTGTTTAGTAACAAACACATGGCAAGAGTTTTAATGGAGTCCATACTGTCAAAGGGCTTCCTCGACAGCTCAGTGGTAAAGAATCTGCCTGTCCATACAGGAGACTTGAGTTCAATCCCTGGATTGGGAAGATCCCTTGGAGTAGGAAATAGCAACCCACTCCAGTATTCATGCCTTGGAAATCCCATGGACAGAGGAGTCTGGCGGGCTACAGTCCATGGGTTGCAAAGAGTCAGGCACGACCTAGCGACAAAACACCAGAACACCAACAACATCCTGTCTAAATTTTCATCATCTGCAGCCAAAAATGAAGATGTGTACTAGGTTTGGCCTCTGGGAACAGACTAACTGGAGGAAGTCACAGGAGGACAGGTTTTTAGAAAGCACAGCCACCCCTCCCACAGTCAGCCTGTTAACTGTGAGCTGATGTGATAAGTATTCTGTCTCCTGACCTCAGGGACAACTCTGCATCTTAACCCTCAACCCCAGATGGGGATCCAAGCAGAGCCAAAGGACAGCCCCCCCCCCCCCGCACCAAGAGCCACAGCTGGAAGGCAGCAGAGCCGGCATTAAACTCCCACCCACCTGACCCCCTAAGGCAACCCCAGTGAGGTGCTGGGGACCTGAAAACACATGAGACCAGGGCTCCCTGACTCACCCACTTCCAGGATCTCCTGACACTTCTCGCACTGGTCCTTCATCCGCAGGCATCCCGTGGAGTTGTGGCGGATCTCCTTACACACAGTGCGGTCGTTGTTTGCTGGGAACACACACGGACACGTCACACAGTGCAACAGGGGCTGCCCCCGTCTCTCTGAGCCCTTCCGCACCACTGTCAAGCCCTTTGAGATGACTCTGCGGGCAGAGCAGGTTGGCATCTGGCTGTCTGCCTGCAGACAGACACAGGCTGGGACCAGCAGTGGGACTCCCTGCAGTGGGACCAGGAGATGGTTCCCGGGCCCCCCTGAGCTGGGCATGGCCGCCCTCTCACCACCTCCACCTGCTGACCCCTCTCCCACCTCACGCCCCCTTTGCTGTGCATACTTCTCTTTGGGATCATAACCCATTTTGCTCTGCATTCTGTCTTGGCTCATTTCTCTCCCCCTGGGGCAGCAAGCTCCTTGAAGGCAGGAATAAGATTTACCTTGGAACCTCCTTATAACACAGGGCAACCCCCCCCCCCCCACCTTATGGATATGCAGGAAATGCTTCTTCAGGTCAATTTGTTGTTTAGCTGCTAAGTTGTGTCAGACTCTTTCGCAACCCCTTGTAGCCTGCCATGGTCCTTGGTCCATGGGCTTCTCCAGGCAAGAATACTGGAACGGGTTGCCATTTCTTTTTCCAAGGAATCTTCCCAACTCAGGGGTCAAACCCACGTCTCCTGCATTGGCAGGTGAGTTCCTCAACACTGAGCCACCAGGGAAACCTGTTTAAATCAGTACCCTCCTGTATTTCCAATCCATTACAAGCCAAAACCCAGTGCTGGTCCAACTGTAGCATTTAGGCGATGGGGTTGGCCGACCACTGTCTATTGGCTCAATGAAAAAAATCACTTCTAAAAGTTTCGGCTTTTCGTGTCCGTGTTAGTTTCATTCATTCAAAAGATACTCTCTGTGCTCATTCTCTACCAGACCCTAAGGTTATAGCCAAAAATAGCTTTCTTAACTGTACAGTGAGCTGATTATATAATTCATTGCCAATATATGCATGGCAGCCACATAAAGCACCTGAGTTCCCAAGACAAAGGGGTCTAGCCCTCAAGAGCAGTGGTCCGCAACCTTTTTGGTTCGAGGGATCAGTTTTGTGGAAGACAATTTTTCCAGGGAGGGGGTGGGTAGGGAATGGTTTCAGGATGATTCAAGAGCATTACATTTACTGTGCACTTTATGTCTATTATTACTACACCAGCTCCACCTCAAATCAACAGGCATTAAATCCCAGAGGTTGGGGATCCCTACCCTAGAGGAAATAGTTCATATCCACCAGCTGTTGGAAGGAGCCTGGAAAACTCAAAAGAAGACCAGAGTTACAAGTCCTGTAGGGCTAGATTTGGCCAGCCCAGGGGATCTTCCCAAACTGGGGATCAAACCCACGTCTCCTGCATTGCAGGCAGATTCTTTACCACTGAGCCCACATGGATATCCGTGAACCTTTGGGCATGTTCCTACACCCCCTGTCAAACAGGGATGGCGGCCCCCTCCCCAGGTTGCTCTTTCGGGGATTGAGATGATACAGGCCAAGTCCTGGGCACAGATCTGAGCATCTGAGGCTCCCTGCCTCCACACGTCCTTGGCTCCTCAGCTATTCGTACATCTCTTCAGCATCACAGCCTGTTTGACTGGGTTAAGCATCTCAAAGAACTGAGCTTTCATCCCCCTCCTTCTCACCTGTGAATTCCTCCATGGGGAACTGGTAGGGAGACCTGCGCAGGTGGGCGTCCATGGCCTGCTGGGCCTGGTAGATCATGTCGTAGAAGGGCTGAAACACATCGTGGAAGTTGATGGGTTCCAATAAGGGGAAAGGCATCACGTTCCGGGCGAAGCGGGACTTGGGATTGAAGAAGAGCGACCCCCTCGGGAATGAGCTGAAGGGGGAGTAGTACTGAGTGTCCTGGGGCCTCCGGGGGAAGAACCGGTCCTGGAAGAGCTCGTCCATGATGCTGGACGCCCGGGTGAAGCTGTCCTCCATGACGTCCATCACGTGGCTCTGCTGCCGGTCGTTCTCCATCAGGGAGTCAATGCGGTCACCGTTGATCCAGAAGTAGAAGGGGGAGCTCTGGTTTAGGAACTCCTCGAGCTGTGACAGGAGATGGGGGATAGTCAGGGGTGCCTCCCCCTTGTCAAGACGGGCCAGGCCCATCCCCGCTGCACCTGGGACATCTCAGAGTCACAGCAGGGGGCGGAAGGCCCGGCTGGGAATGGCTCCCCGTCTCTGAAATGTCCAGGACAGCCCCCCTTCCATTCTACTGACCCCAGCGGGGAGGAGTAAGAAGACCTATGGGGCTAAGAAAGTCACATGACCCGTCATGTGAGACACGTCTTCTGTCCTCTTTGACCCCCCCCCATTCCCCAATCAGCCAAGCGCCAACCAACAGGACTCTGGGGAAGGGCAAAATTCATGAGTCCTAATCGAGCAATGCCTTTTGCTAAAGAGGACACAGGGCTCTGCCCTACCATGGAGCCATTTGTTAACTTATGCAGCTAAGAATAGCTGGATGAGAGTCTTTTAAGATGGCAAATACCAGGCACAGGTGTTTTTCACATTCCCACATTACTGTACTCATAGCAGACATTACCCAATCAATCACACACTCTGGGCCCCAGTGCAGCCAGAACTAATCAATTGCAACTGGCATGTGAAATGAAGCTGTGACATGGTGATTTATCATAAGAAATATATATATGGCCTGGTTTCTGACAAGAAGGTCCTAAAGGTCTTGGAATTTCCTATGATAAGAGCAGTTAAGGTGTCTTTTGTTATGTTAGGAAGGTGACTTTTGGAAAGCAACTAAGGATGGGGGCTGACTGTCGGGGAGTGAACTATATGATTAAAGGGCTAGTGCTTTTCGCCCCAGCCCCTGATCTCTACAGAGGGGAGAGGGGCTGGAGACTGAATCAATGACCAATGGTGAATGATTTAATCCATCATGCTGGTGTAATGCAGCCTCTATTAAATCCAAAGGGATGAGCTTATAAAGCTTCTGGGTTGATAGACACGTGCACCAAGGAGATGCAAGAGACTATTGCACTTGGAGAAGATGTGAAGGCCCCCCACCACTCCCCACCCCTAGCTCTGGGCATCTCTTCCATCTTGCTATTCCTGACTCATATCCTTTTATTTTTATTATTTTTTTAATGGGTGACCAATGGGCTGGTCACCCACTGGTGGCTTTTTTAAAAATGATTTTACCTACGTGAAATTTACCCTGTGGCAAGCGGGATCCTAGTTCCCCAACCAGGCTTCGAACTCATGTTCCCTGAACTGCAAGGCAGATACTTAACCACTGGACCACCAGGGAAATGCCCCGAGTTATATCCTTCTATAACAAATTGATTATCTAGTATGTAAAATGTTTTTCCAGATTCTGTGAGCTTCTCGAGCAAATTAATTGAACCTAAGGGGGCAATCCACCTGTAATGTAGGAGACTGGGTTTGATGCCTGGGTCAAAGAGATCCCTGGGAGAAGGAAATGGCAACTCACTCCAGTATTTTTGCCTGGGAAATCCCATGGACAGAGGAGCCTGTCAGGCTACAGTCCATGGGGTTGCAAAGAGTTAGACACAACTTAGCGAATCAACAGCAACAAAAGGAAGTAGTCATGGAACCCTCTAATCTACAGCCAGTCAGTCAGAAGCAGAGGTAACCACCTGGACTTCTGACTGGCTGTTGAAGTCGGGGGGTGGGCGTGATGGGGCAGTCTTGTGGGACTGAGCCCTGAACTTGTGGGGTCTGACGCTGTCTCTGGGTAGATGGGGTCCAACTTGAGTTGAACTGCAGGGCACCCGGCTGGTGTGGGAGAACCCCTTGGTGGGGAAACCCCCCCACACTTGGAACTCGGTGCAGAGTCAAAGAAGCATATTCAGTTCTCCGCACTCCCCGCCCCAAGCCATGCTGTGCTGAAGGAGCGGGGCCCTCATCACCTGATGGCCAACCAGTCCCGAGCCGCTTCTGCACACACGCGCGTAGAACTTCATGCAGGTCTGTTTCAGGCAGGGCTTACATTCCTCCCAGAGGGCCATCATGGTCTCATTGCACACCCCCTGGGACGCCTTCAGCTTGTTTTCAGAATCCCTGGTGTCATTCAGGGCATCCTAGGGGATGACACAGGCGGGCTTAGCCACAGAAACCACAGGCTTCCCCTGCCTGAGGTAGACATGGGTGGGCACCTGGGGTGCTTGCTTCCATCCCTGCTCTGGCTCTCAAGTACCCACATTTGCCACCTGGATGTCCCTTCTCATCTGGTTTTAAACATCCTCCCTTCTTCATCCTGCTCCTTAGTCCTTTCTGGCCCCTAGAGCTCATCTGGACTTCTTTCTCTGATGCTGCACCTACAGTCTTTACCCCAAGACATCCCCCCTCTCACTAAATACCCCACTTTCTACTCTCAACTTCAGGAATTTCAATGTCATCTTCCAAAGCTTCCCTGAATCTTATTTTTCTATGGCAACCACGGCCCCTGACATATCACGGTAATAGGTAAGCTTCCAAAATCAAAGTCACATCTACTACCAAAACTCTCTAACATGACCATGACATTTGACCCAGTAAATCTGCAAGAATCTATCCCAAGGATTTCCTGCAATAAAGGAGAAGTTCATATGCCTGAAGATATTTGTTACAATATTCATGAATGGCAAAAAAAAAAAAAAAAAACTGGCATCAACTCAGATGCTCAAAACTAGGGGACCAGTTAAGGAAATTGTGGTGCCTACAAATGGTAAACAGGATAGCATTACCAAGGATGTTTATAATAAGTGTTAAATATTATAATAAGCATTTCTCACATTAAAAAATTCATGAGTTTGAGTACAGCTACTGTCCAAAAAGCATAGAGGAGAAAAAGTAGTAAGAAATAGATCAAACGCAGGTATCCTTAGATACCTAAGGAATTGTCCTAAGGTAAAAGGATTATGGAAAAACTTTTTCTCTTCGGCCTTTCTATATTAAAATCTTGATAAATGAGTGTATTACTCTTCAAAGAATTAAGTAGACCATCCATACCCCCAAATGAAGCTACACTAGGAGTGTTTGTCCAGGAGGAATGATGTGAGATCTTCCCTACTTCGTGTTCCCTGTGCCCCAGTCCACGTCCACTGGCTCTTGCTCCCAAATGGGGAAGGCCACCATGCCTCCTCCCAGGCCAGATCGCAGGTAGTTCCTTTCTTTCCGTTCCCACATTCCTCAACTGGGAAGTCATGGAGTCTTTTTCCAAAAATGATGTGCTTTATCATAGGTGGACAACTATCAAATTCCAGTGAGTCGCACAAACATTCAAGAAAAAGACTTGCCACCTCTCAGTGGGCTCTAGCACCCTTCTCAGAGCACAGCGGGAATTTCTACTCACGCCAAGAAAGGGCATTAAGTTCCAAAGAAAGAGCTGCACCCAGGCCAACATTTCTATAAGTGGCTTCCAAGAAATGGTGCTACAAGTTATCAGGAAAAAAATAAATGGATTCCCTGGCCAACTGGATTTGCAAAGCACTTGGGTTGAATGAAGTCACATATGTTTCTTTACGGGAGAACACCCTTGAGTCTTTATAATGATTTCACTCCATGCATTAGGGATCACAGGCCCCACGTTAGCATCTCCGTCATTAGGGTTAGGGTGGCAATAGGAGTAGAATTTGAGGATACCTTCAAGGAGACTATTTTTTAAATAAGCTGGGCTTCCCAGGTGGTAAAGAACCCGTTGTAAAGAACCCGCCTGCCAATGCAGAAGACATTTAAGAGAAGCGGGTTCGATCCCTGGGCCAGAAAGATTCCCCTGGAGGAGGAAATGGCAACCCACTCCAGTATTCTTGCCTGGAGAATCCCATGAACAGAGGAGCCTGGCGGGCTACAGTCCACGGGGTCTCAAAGAGTTGGACCCAAATGAAGCGACTTAGCACAGCATAAATAAGCTGTTTATTGGACGACAGTAGTTTAGTTCTGTGTGTTCATCACTGGACTTAGATGTCTCTTTACAAAGTAGTCCAGAACTCAGATGTGGGCTATTGCCTGCTGTACCCCAAAGGTATTACTCACACTAGTTAAGCTTCCTGAAGGTAGGGTGACATCCACCTCCTAACCTGTGACAATGACAGACCCTACCCAAAGCCGACCTTGAAGCTTGCACACAACCAGGGTTTAGAAAAATCTACTGAAATGAATCTGGGCAGCAGGCCCTAGGCCAGGCTTGAAAGGAAACCAGATCCAAAATCTCACCCCTTGAAGCTTTCAAAAGCAAATAAACCTTCCCTATTTGTTAACCACAGCCCTGGGTATCAGCTGACACAGCCGGCAAGGAAAGACGGAGGGTCACCATGGCAACCTGGCAGGGCTTCCCCATGCCCTCCCTCCAGCGCTGAGGATCAAGGTGGGGGCAGCTAGGCTCTTCCTTACCTCTTTCTTCTTCTTGGCTTCCTCTAGGGAGCTGAGCAGTGATTTGCGCTCTTCATTGGTTTGTTCTATTTGGGTCTTTATCTGTTTCACCTCCTTGAGGGCATTTTTAATTTCTTTATTCACATACTTACTCCCCTCGGTGGACATTTCTGCAGGAAAAGGGCAGGCAGGTGGATGATGTGAGAGGAAGGGATGGTGCTGGGAATACAACCCTGGAACCAGTTTAAAGGGTCAGAAAGGCCAGGGGGTCTAGGGGCTGCCAAGGCTGGGGTCCCCCTGGCAGGCAGCCTGCAGGGTCCCAGCTTCACCCTGACCCAGGTTCCATTCCAGGTTCCATCTCCAGGGCACAATGAAGACCCAGGGCCCGAGAATCAATCACACCCAGCTGCTCAGAAATGCAAACACTGGGGCAGACACACCCCAGAGGAGGAACAACCCAGTGTGCTCCCGGGGCGCTGGAGGAGCAGCCTCACCAGCTGCAGAAGAAAATTTTCAAGGAAAAACAAAAAATCCTGGAAGCGTAATTGTTTAAGCATCAAAATATAAAATAGTATCCTTTTGGATACAATCTCTTCTGGAATGCAGTTTAAGCAAACATCTGAATTTCACCTTTGTTCTGACGAATGGTATCAGGTGACAGGGACATGGAGGTGAGACTGTGATCAGACACCACATCGTGTGACAAATACAATGAGATGATGTCACCGAAGTACTGAAAGTAACAGCCCATGCTTCTCTGGAGCTTATCCTGGGCCAAGCACCACGCTGGACACTTCACGTGCATTTTATTTAAGACTCTCAACACTGCCTTCACCCCACTGCACAAATGAGGATGAAGAATCACAGTGAGGTCAAGATACTCACCCAGGGTTATAACAGCTGGGGAGGGCAGAGACAGACTCCCACCCACCTCTGATCTCAACATTAGGGTTCCTAACTACTACGCTGGAGAATTGGTCAGCTCTCAGGACGAGAGTGAAGCAGAGGGAAGACAGGTATCAGGAAGGACCTAGCAGAAGAGGGGAAGCAAGAGATGGGCTTTGAAGGATGACAGGCCCTCCTAATAAATGATATTTCCTCTTTGCTGAATCCAGAACATTGGTTTTCTGGGTGGCAAGGTGGCAGATACAGGTAGTAAGCTTTATGGAAACTCAAAGGGGAAGTCCACAGAGGGCCCAGTGGTCCAGGCTGCAAGGAGCATCATGGGGGAGGTGTGGGCCCTGGGCCAAGCAGATTGGGAAGGGGACAGCTGAAGGAGATGCAGCAGTCAGAAGGGGCTTGGGGTCCACCTGAAAGAGCCTGGGCTGGTGACAGAGGGCTCAGAGAGGGGCTCGAGCAGAGCAAACCAGATCCGATGCACAGGGCGGAAATGGTCTCTGACCCCTGGGGTGGTCACTTACCCTGGAGCTCTTTGTCCGAGATTGCCCGGCCACTCTCCCAGCTGAGCAGCAGCCCCACCAACAGCAGGAGAGTCTTCATCTTGCCTCCTCCTCCACTTCTGGAATCCCAGCACGCCTCTGTTTGTAGAGAACAGGGGACTGTCATGGCAACAGCTAGACAGCCCGCTGGTCTCCAGCCCAGCCCGCCGCCTGCTCTCCCGGAGCCCTGCTGAGGCCTGGCCCTCCACTATGCCCTCAGCTCGCATCACCGCCTTTTCATCCCAGGGACTGGACAAGAAAGGATCAGTCTTGCCAATGGACACCTTCAAAAGAAAGTGGGAGGCAGCGGGTACTGGGAAGAACCCCAGGAAAGCAGCCTCATACAGAAGAAACGAGGATCTGGAGTCGGAACCACTGGACTCTGGTCCAAGCTACCCTCCTCCTGCTCCTCCATCCTCCCCTTCCTCCCCCTGTTCCTCCCCCTCCTCCTTCTCTTCTCATCATAGCTGCCTGTGCCCGAAAAAGGCACAGGAACTGTCTGCATCCAGAGGACATCTATCTGATGATACCTGCTCACATCATACTCAACTCTGAATACACTTCTCTTGGGTCACTCGTCTGGCCTATCCCATCCCCCTAAAGTGGGGACTGCAACCCAGAGCGCAGCCCCCTGCCGTGGACATCACCAAGCCTGCTACAGCAGGCATCACCAATCGATCACAGCACTGTCCCCAACCACGCCACGACACCTCCTGAAAGTGCTTTTGGAGGGTCTGAGGCTGTTTTGAGGGCCTGAGGCACTGACAGCCTCAGACCCTCTGGGTTGGCACAGGAAAATAAATCCATTTGTCATCCCTAGCGTGAGACTTGAGGCAGGAGGCGTGGATGGGAGTAGAGCAAGACGAAGACAGTGGTCTCCAGGGAGCGTAGACAGGGCGGGGCAAAGCCAAAGGACTGATGGGGGAGGGGGGCCCCCGGGTCGGGGGACGGAGCCTCCCCAGAAGAAGTCCTGCTGGGAGGCGCGCCTCTCTGCTCTGCCAGGTCCCTTTCACTCAGCTGGTCTCTCTAAACCCACCACAGCATGTCTGCCAAGGTCCTCCCACCACACTCGGCTGGCTGCCTGAACCCTGGACCGGCTGGTCTTACACAATGGATCCTCTCCCCAAAGCTGAAGTTGTTGCAAAACAGAAACCCCTCCCCCCAACTGCTCATCTGAACTCACCCGCTTCCCCTAACAAGAATGAGAAGGGGCTCTCCCCTTCCTGGAACGATGCACAGCCCAAAGCTGCTCTCAGCTCCGCAGGCTGAGACCCTGGGAGAACATGAATAAGGCAAGTCTCTCCTGAAATGCAATTAGTAAGACAGCCGGGCTGTGGTCCTTGAGCATTGCGGGAGAGGAGAGCGGGTCATTGACCTCCCCAGAGATGGTGGGTGGGCGGCTGAGCCAGGGCGCTATTTCAGGTCTGCCAGGCTGCCCCAGCTGCTCACTGAGGCCTGAAACGCCTCAAGCAGGGACAGAGGCTTTGTCACGCCAGAGAGACAAAACCAGAGAGAAACACCCCTCCAGCAGAGCACCCCCGTAAGTGAAGGCTTTTGAGAAATCCACACACCAGCCTTTGAAATAGGCTGGAACCAGAAGACAGAGCATTGGGTCCTAAGGAAGAGGCGCAGGGAAGTCAAAGGCAAGAGCACTGGATGAGGAGTCCAGAAACCCACAGGTCAGTACAAGATCTCCCATCAAGAGCCTGGAGACCATGGGAGCTGAGAGCTGGGACAGAGACCTGTCTCCCATTCAATCCTCCACCTCAGAGGGGAGGCAGAACCCAGAAACATGCTGGGGCTCCCCAAGGCCTACAAGCAGGTGGCAACCCCAGGATGAGAACCCAGCCCTCCCAATCCCCCAGTCCAGTGTTCTTTTCCTTGACACCAAGTCACTGAAATCTAAGCCTCAGTTTTTCCATCTGTAAAATGGACCTAATACAGACCTCAGAGATTTGAATTTGTTCTGTAAACACAAGGGTCTTATGTCATCACAGAAAATTCTGACTCCTTCAAAAATAGACGTAGGACCAATTGTGGGCACTGGCACGATATCTTTCAAGGAAGTGGGAAGAGGTGTCATGTAGAGACAGGACAGAGGACCTGAAGCAGGCACACAGAGGCCACCTGCAGTCCTTCCCTGCTGTGGACTTTGCCTTAATGAAGCAATCGGCTCCTTAAAAGTACGTGGGAATTAGCCAGGAGTCTTGTTATCAAACCAGATTCTGATTCTGAGACTGCCGTGCTAAAAAGCTTGCAGGTGATACGGATACTAGCCCAAGGACAGTATGAGAACAGCGGCTGTGCGGCCAAATTACCCTCCCTTTGCACTAACTCCCCTCCCCTCCCAGCTTCGGACCAGGGCACCTGGTTGCCAACTGCTCTGATTAAACAAGCCACTCAAAGGCCCTCCTTTCCCCAGAAGAAGCCATGGGGAGGACAAGGTCAGGCAGAGTAAGCTGCACGGTTCAAAGCCCAAGTTCCTCTCCCACTCCCTCCCCAAAGAAGTAAACTCAACCGAAACGAAAAACAAAACAATTCACCTGCAATTCACACATTAGCACTGTGGTATCTTTCCTCTTTTCTATGCATTTGCATACAATTGGGTCCTTTACATCCACTATCTTCAAATACACTCTAAAAGCATACTTTCATGGCTGTGTAATAATCCTTTGTCTGGTATACCTTATTTTGCCATCCCACATGGTTGAGCATTTAAATTGTCTTTAATTTCTGACTATTACAACGAATACTCTCAAGAGCATCCTTTTATAGAATTTATACTTACTCTTAAATTCTTATACTCACTCTTAAATAGTCATAATCAGCTTCTTTTTTTCAGTAAGTCAGAAGGTCAAGACTTGGGTTCTAATCCCAATTCTGATACCTATTTTCTGTTTATCTTTGGAGGTTTTTCTTTCTGTTTATCCTTCCAGATTTTCATCTATAAAATGTGACAGTTTTGAATCAGATGTCTGCAATCTGATGGAGGCTGTGTGACATTACTCTGATGTACTCTGGTCAATTACGAAGCAGAAAGAGTTTTCCAGGTGGCTCAGTGGTGAAGAATCTTCCTGCCAATGCAGGAGACTCCAGAGATGCGGGTTCCATCCCTGAGTCGGGAAGACCCCCTGAAGGAGGAAATGGCAACCCACTCCAGTATTCTTGCCTGGAGAATTCCATGGACAGAGGAGCCTGGCAGCTATAGTCCATGGGGTAGCAGAGAGTAGGACACTTGGGAGCGACTAAGCACGCACACAACATATACTTAAATCAAAACATCAAACTTGTAAACATACTAGCCAGGGAACTAGAGAATTCGGGAGCAAACAAGATGAGTCACGCGCTCGAGCAGACTGCCACCCCCTGGAGATATCAGCGCCTTTCCAAGGAAAATACTGCAGGAAGGCTCTCAGCGCGGGCCAGCTCTGCCACTCACTAGCCTGGCCTCCAGCATCTGCGGCAGTCCTCCAAATGTCAATTTCCCCATCGTTACAAAAGGATGTTCCCAACACCTATCCTGTTTACCCCACAGAACTGTGATTGGAGCTCATGAACAAAAGGGCTCCCGAGTCCTTGCCTGTGCACCGACCCCAGCAATTTTCGGACCCCGCCAGGCTCGCAGGCGATGGGGCTCGGGTCACCTGCCTTCCCTGATCTCCCGACTCCACCCAAAGCGCCCCCTCTGACAGCCCTATAACTACCAGCGATCATCCTCTCCTAGCCTGGCGGCCACCGCCACCCCCGCCCCCCGCTCATCGTGCCGACGGCGAGGCTCTGCGCAGGGAACTGGAAGAGTGGGGACGTCTCACCGGTCACCGCTGCCCCGCGCTCCTCCTGGCCACGCCGCGCGCACGGCACCGTGAGGCGCCCGTATTTATAGCCCTCCGCTGCGTCTACACCCACTTTGGGGCTGGCTGCAAACCTGCATGACTCACGCCCAAAGAATGCCGTAGAAAGCACCGGGAGCTTTCTGGAAGCCGGCGCGGGAGGGGGTGCGGAGATGCGGGGGGCGGGCAGTTGGGGGCGGGTGTCGGGAGCAGCACTCGGCTGGGGGCGCAGGGGGGCGCTTCGGCACCGCGAAAGGCTCCGGCGTAGACAGACGCTGGGGTGCGGGATCGCACCCTTGGGCCTCAGAGCTGGGGCACGGCGCCCCCAGGAGGGAAGAGGCTGAATTAACTCGCACGGCGAGCGCCCAGTGGAGGGATGCTACGCGCTTCCGGCTGGTGCCTACTCCCAAATCACAACTCAAAATTCCGCTGCCCGATTGAGCGTTAGTTTTTCACGGGCGCCACTCCTCCGGCTGCATTTAACAGCATCAGAAATAACGGGGGTGTAACGGAGAGGGATGTTGTGATAGAGAATGAACTCAGAAAGTATGAAATGACCGCTTCCCAAACCACTACAGTGGCAGACCTGCTAGGCTGCAGGGAACAGAAACAGGCTCTTAGGAATGAACAGAGCATCCGTTTGGGAAATCATAAGGACTCCCTGACTCTTTGATTCCAGGACCTTAACTAAATGTTGTCCCCACTTGAGGCCCAGCCAAACTGGGTGGGCTTCATGAACATGGGACCCTGCTGCCCCGTGAATTATTTGATGAGCTACCGTCCAAGTCTTGAAATTCTCAATCGTTTTTGAACAAGGGGCCCTGCGTTTTCCTTGTGCACCGGGCCCCACATATTATGCTGCTGATCCTATTTGCAAAGGCCCTCACTGATCTCCACCAGCCCCAAGTTCCCTCCGCTGGCAGGAGGAAGCTTGCCGACAGACTCCCTGTGGCAGGGGGCTTTGATGGGGCTGAAGGGTGGGCCCTTATGCCATCCGCTGGCAGGGAGGGGACCAACCCAGAAGCCCCACAGGCATAGCGATGAATACTTCCTGGGGAAGAAACAGTCAGGCACTTTGATCCAGGATGTTTGAGCCCTACGAGAAAGATCTAGGGACTTCAGGGTGGTTCTCGCCCTGGCTGGGGGAAGATGGGTGTGCAGGGCAGGTGTGGACAGTTTGATTCACTTGCCAACTGAAAACCAACAAGATGACGGAGTCGGAGGAGAGTCGTATGGCAAAGGTCTGAGTTTTCCTGCCCACAGCTTTCAACATACAGCTTCAGACCCAGTCCCTGGTTGCCCAAGGTCGGGACAACTAGGACCCCACCCTTTTCAGGAAGGAGCACAGAGGGAGCTTCTAGGCAAGTGAAAAACAGGGATAAAGTGTATGTGGGGGTGGAGGGTGGGGGTGGTTGTTGCAAAGAATTCTGACGGAGCTCTCAGCTCCATCCTGAGGATCTGGGTGACCTTGGCCAGCCCGAAGATTTTACCCCCCCCCCCACGCCCCTTCCCACCTCCTCAGTTCTCAGTTTCTTCCTTCCAAACAATGAGGAATCTGGAATGTATCATCTCTGAGGTCCCCTTCAACCTCACCAGGAGCAATGCCAAGTGTGAGAAGATCATCAGCCCAGGAGGAAGGAAAAAAAAAAAATTCAACCAGAATTTGCAACAGTATTACTCCCCTGAGGCTTCACTTTATCTTCCTGAAAAAGTCTAATTATCAGTAACAGCTACATTTTCTATGGAAACTGCCACCTATTTAGCATCCTATCAATGCCAGGCCAGATGGATTCTCTTTGAGCTCGCTCCTTGTAACTTTTCCGTTCTGTGACTCCCCAGCATCGGGTACAGTAGACACAAATCTGTAATAATTATATTTCTTAAAAAAATCAGACTTTGGAGGACAAGACAAGGGGATCTGCCTTAGTCAGCTGAAGCAGGGGACGGGAGGAGAAGAAGGGACTGGGAGAAAATAACATGATTCAGAGCCCCAACTGTGGTCCTCTGGGAGCAATTACTTGATGACTCCAGCTGGCCACTAAGCCCGCACGGCTCAGAAGATGAAACTTAAAGGGGAAAAGTGCACCATAAATGCATAAACTAGATTTTAAATAGTCTAAAAACATCATGGAGACCAATTGGTACAGCCCTCACCCCATAGTTGATTCTTTCTAACTTTTACTGGCACATAGCTGATTTACAATGTCGTGTCAGTTTCAGGTGTACGGCAAAGTGAATCAGCTATACATATTCATGTATCCACTCTTTTACATTCTTTATCCATATAGGTCATTACAGACTAGTGAATAGAGTTCCTTGTGCTATACAGTAGGTCCTTATTAGTTACCTAGTTTGTATATAGTACTGTGTATAGGTCAATCCCAATCTCCCAGTTTTGATCCCTCCCCTCCCCTTACCTCTTGGCAACAATAAGTTTTTTATCTACATCTGTATTTCAGTTTCTGTTTTGTAGATACATTCGTTGATACTCTTTTTATATTTATTTTAAAGTTTTTTTTTTTAATTGAATGTGTTACCATATTGCTTTTGTTTCATGTTTTGAGTTTTGGCCACAAGTCATATGGGATCTTAGATCCCCAACCAGGGATTGAACCTCTACCCTCTGCCTTGGAAGGCAAAGTCTTAACCACCAGACCTCCAGGGAAGCCCCCTTATACCTTTTTTTTTTTTTTTTTCAGATTCCACTACTTGATTCTCAACTGCCCCCAATACCACCACCACTGCCACATTCCCATCAGGTGGTCACCCTGGCTTCTGTTTGGATGCCCCCAATAACTGAGTGCTCACTACCTCCAGGCACGAAATCATCTAGGAAACTGTCTACAGAGTTAGTTGTCTGTGGAGCTTGTTGAAGTCAGAGTCTGGCTCCTGCAAGGGACAATCTCAGACCCAGGTCTGTCATCTGGAGCCACGCAGAGAAAACCCAATCCATCTCCCCACTGCCAGCAGCCCTCCAGCTAATTGAAGCCTGCTAGTCATTTCTCCAGCATTTCCCAGGCTTGTCACTGCCTGCTCTGTCACTGTTTGCAAATTCTTCCCCAGCCCTTTGGCCTTCTGCACCTCACCTCTCTTGAGCCCTGGGCCTGCCAATACAGGTGAGGGCTGACCACACACCAGAGCAGGACCACCTGCTCCCTTGCACAAACACTCAAGATAAGCTTTTATTCAGCTGCTGAGTCACTTGGCTGATTCATATAGAATTGATCTTTTTTTGGCAGATGCTGCTGTTGAGTCATTTTTCTCCCATTACAGACTTAGGCGGTCGGGTCTTGGGGTTTGGGGCTTGATTTTTTTTCTGGGAGTGTGGGAACCATTGGGGAGGGGGCAGGGAGAAAGTAAGGAACTTTACGTTTAGCTGTGCATCCCTTTCTGCTTTACCCACCATTTCTCCCCTGTTCGGTGGTATCTTTGTTATGCACCCACATCACCACCACCATCATGGTCCAGTTCTGTGCCAGCAGCTTAACTACCACTGATGGAAGTGGAACAAGCTAGAAATGGATGAAAGCAGTAAATACTCCATGGCCTATAATTAAGATTCACCCTCCAGGCTCTAATTATAATTTGGGTGTATTCAGTCATAAAAAAAAAAATGGATAATAAAATCATAAGTGATAAAATCAGCCTAGAGCTGATGCAGAGGCATCCTACTGCTTTTTCAGTCCTTCCCTAAGTCCAGAAACATCGGCTCCATCCACTGTGTTTCCCTTATTTTCCCAAATAGGATCTCTTTGGGAAAAGATCTGATGCTATTCTCTCTTGAGTTGCTTATCATGGACCTACAAGTAGACAAATATTACTTAAACTATCTTCACTGTTAATCCTTTATTGGTATAAGAGATTCTGAAATTGGGATTGTAGGGTAAAAGAGAATGTGTCATCTTAATGTTAATATATACAGGCTGATGGTAGCAGCAACTCTCACTGTCTCTGAGAAAACCCACTTTCCATGTGACCATCATTCTGGATGCAGTCATCCTTTTGAATGTTTGTCACTGGTGGGTGAAACTGACATTTTGCTCTCTTACTGTCTTTGTGTGTTTATTGTTTTCAGCTAGCTATTTTAAAATAAAGTTTCGTTTTCTATGACTTGCTTATTCATATTATTTGTTTGTTCTGTTGGGTTAGTCATCCTTTTTAACGTTGAAGTATATTGACTTGCAGTGCACCCCTTTTTCTAACAATGTATAGGAGCTCTTTAAATAAATGACATAATCCTCTGTGTATTGCAGATGTTTTTACCAAGCTCTCATGTCTTTTACCTTTCATTATGGAGGTTCTTAAAAATTTTTTGTAGTGAAATTTCCTTATCTTTTCCTTTATAGTTTCTAGGTCTCCTGTCTCGCTTAAGAATGTCTTCCTCTTACTAAAATATAGACAGTTAAAAATACTGTATCACTATGTTATACCCCTGAAGCTAATATTATTGACTTAAATATAAAGTCAACTATACTTCAATAAAAAATAAAAATCATTAGGTAGATGTCTATTATGTATTACATGCCCAAATATTGCATGGTGTAGATTGGGTATACTTAGATATAGATAGATAAATATCAGATAGATATTAATAAATAGATATAGAATTGAAGACAAGTAATATAGATGATAGATACAATTGGTGATAAACAGAAGATAGATAAATAGACATAGAGAGATGATGGACTTCTAGGTGGCGCTAGAGGTAAAGCACCTGCCTGCCAATGCAGGAGACATAAGAGACACGGGTTCGATCCTTAGGTTGAGAAATCCCCTGGAGAAGGAAATGGCAACTCACTCCAGTATTCTTGCCTGGAGAATCCCACGGA
Organism: Cervus canadensis; assembly: GCF_019320065.1. Classification (NCBI taxonomy): domain Eukaryota; kingdom Metazoa; phylum Chordata; class Mammalia; order Artiodactyla; family Cervidae; genus Cervus; species Cervus canadensis. The sequence goes on from NC_057399.1 coordinate 505,431, forward strand.
CAAAGGATCCTGGTGGGCTACAGTCCATGGTATCACAAAAGAGTCAGACAAGACTTAGTGAATTAGCACAGCACATGTAGCATAGAGAGATAATAGATGATAGATATAATAGACAGTAGGACTTCCCTGGTAGCTCAGCTGGTAAAGAATCCTCCTGTAATTCAGGAGAGCTGGGTTCAATCCCTGGGCTGGGAAGATTCCCTGGAGAAGGGAAAATCTACCCACTCCAGTATTCTGGCCTGGAGAACTCCGTGGACTGTATAGTCATGGGGTCGAAAAGAGTCAGACAGGACTGAGCAACTTTCAGATGATAGATAGATGATAAACAGAAATAGATAGATAAGGCCTTATCCTCAATGGAATGGTAATGTGATAGAGTAATGTAATGCTTCTCTGGACAAGTCTTCACTCAAGAATGTTGACAGATTCCCACCCACCCCCCTCCAGGAATTGTTTATTACTTTAAATGGAGGCCAATAGGGAAATAGGTTTTAGATTTTCCTTTATGACCAATGTGGCTTGAACCCTGTTCTGAAATACACTGGACTAACCCTTTCTTCTTTTCAAGAATATTTTGCTATGTGCAGTGCAGGTGGTACCGTGGTAAGGGACTTTCTTGGCAAACAAACAGGAGCATGGAATCTCAGCCACTGGACCACTAGGGAAGTGTCCAGCCCACATTAGATTGTGATGTGAGAAATAAATTTTTTGTCCTGTTAAGACAAGTAGGTTGTCACACCAACTACTATAAGGGGAGGGAATGTCTACATTCAGAAAACAGGCTTTCCTATTTGGTATATGGAAAAAGGAGTCAAAGAAGTGTAGAAGGAGAACTGGAAGTAAGTAACCTGGAAAAGAAGAGCATTTCAATAAAGAGCTGCTTTGTGATGGTTTGTGATGGTTAGTTTTCTGTGTCAACTTGGCCAGGCTATGATACAAGATATTTGGTCAGTCATTATTCTAGATGCTTCTAGATGTGAAAACGTATTTCAAATGGGATTAAGATTTCAATTAGTCAAGCAGAATACCATCCATTGAATGGTGGGCCTTGTCTAATCAGTTGAAGGCCTCAAGAGGAAAAGAGGGAATTCTGCCAGCAGACTGCCTTTGGACTTGAGCTGCAACATTGACTCTTCCCTGGACCTCCAGCATGCCAGCTGTTGGTTCTATGTCCCTGAAGCACCCTGACCACTACAGTGTTATTCCACAAAATGGCTAAGAAGAAAAAGATTTTGAAAAGGCTATTCTATTTGGCAACCAGGAGGAGGGGAGCAATTTCAGTGAGCACTGAGGGCTGAAGCTCTATTTTAAGAAGGAGAAATGGAAGCAAAATCCTAATGCTGAGAGGAGCATGGGTGGGGGAGGAGGGAGTCAAAGGCATTAGTGGAGGAATTGAGTTTTAGGAGAAAGAATTGTTGTGTTTCTTTTTTTTTCCTGAAGCAGTAAATAGAAAAGTGTTTGGGGAGCTCCCTGGAAGGTTTTATTCCAAGCAAATCATAACATTGCTCAAGAACTGATGTGAAACAACCCAAGTTCCCATCAACAGACGACTGACTTAAGGAAATGTTCAGTTCAGTCGCTCAATTGTGTCTGACTCTGTCAGCCCTTGGACTGCAGCACGCCAGGCTTCCCTGTCCATCACCAACCCCTGGAGCTTGCTCAAACTCATGTCCATCAAGTCGGTGATGCTACCCAACCGTCTCATTCGCTGTCATCCCCTTCTCCTCCTGCCTTCAATCTTTCCCAGCATCAGGGTCTTTTCTAATGAGTCAGTTTTTCAAATCAGGTGGCCAAAGTATTGGAGCTTCAGTTTCAGCTTCAGTCCTTCCAATGAACATTCAGGACTGATCGCCTCTACGATTGAAGGAGATGTTAAGCTGATCTTATAACTTAGACATAAAAAATGAAAGAACAAAAAAAAAAAGAAAGAAAGAACACCACCAATGAATGGACATAGGACATAGAGAGTATTATCCCTACTTAAGTAAGTCAGACAGAGAAAGACAAACATTATATGATATCATGTATGCTGCTGCTGCTCAGGCATGTCTGACTCCCGAGGCGCATCTATCCATGGGGATTCTCCAGGCAAGAATACTAGAGTAGGTTGCTATGCCCTCTTCCAGGGGATCTTCCCAGGGAGCAAACCCAGGTCTCCTGCATATATAACTGAATCGCTTTGCTGTATGCCTGAAACTAACACAATATTATAAACCAACTATACTTCAGTATAAAAAAAGGACTGGGGTGGGACTTCCTATCTTCATTAATACATGGAAGTTTCCACCAGTAGTGATTACGTTTTTTTCCTCCAAATGACCTCTGCTCTTTAGTGATTGCCATAGACTTTCAACATAAGTATAGTATATGTGCCACAAGCAACTGTCCCCACACTTCCCAACTCAAGTTAAAAACAGCTTTAAGCAGTCTCCCTAGCCCATCCCACCCCGCCCACCCTGCCTGGTGCCTCTGCATTCAAGTCCCAGCTGAGCCACATCCTAACAGTTCCAAAATCTGGTCCCTCAGGGGAAGTCATCCCAGTTGGCCCTGGGTTCAGCACTCTGGCTGTTGATAGAAATTGCCTGAAGTTGCAGCTGAAAGCTCTCACCCAAAGGCTGGTGTAATTTCTAAGGAGTCGATCTCCCTTCTTCATCTGTGATCTATGATCCTGATCTATGATCATCCTTTACCCCCTCTTTCTCCCTCCTTCCCTCTCTGAGCTACTCTGGTACTTTGGCCAGTGGGTCCCCAGCTCTTTCCTACCACTCCGCAGTGCTGGGCTCCTCTTTCCAGTGTCCTTTTGGAGCAGGAGTTCATCCTCTGAACCTCTTCAGGCCTGGGTCCAGCTCTGCTCAGCCAGGCCCCATCTGTAGTCACACACCGGCATGTTTCATTTCTCTGAGGCTGCATCTGCATTACCATAGCAACACCACAGGATACATACACCCTCTGATCCCAAGCGGGCAAGGAAGTGTGGGAGAGGGCACTCTTGCGTACAGAGTTAGGACCTTTTCTCACCAAACATCTTGGATCTAGCCAACTAAAGAAAGCATGGAGAAAGCCAAGGATCATTTGTCTGTTCTTTCTTTTAACAAATATTTGGGTAGCTTCTGTGAGGGGCAGGATGGTGTACCCTGGGGTGAAGGACAAAGATGCTGGATTCAGCAGCCTCCCTGGGTTCAGATCCCGACATCTCCACTTAGAGCAACATGATGCTAAATGCAATATCTATCCTCTGAGAAATGAAGACCATCATAGTACTTATCTCCTAGGACTGCTATGAGGATCAAACCCATTAATACACAGGTAAACCACCTAAAGGACCCTTTGGGGTGGCTATCTCCCTAGTGTTTACAAAGCGCTGTCCTGATCCATGTCATAGTGTAGGAGACTGCGGTTCGTGTGGCAGACTTGGAATCCAGATTCAAAGCCCCAGGAGTACATCATGACTACTACTAGGTAGGCAAAACCCTATCTGAACCTCGGTCTCTTCACCTGTAAAATGGGCAGCAGGTTCTTGGCTCCCTTTCTCAAGGTCATGGTGAGGTTCACCTGAAATCATGGAGAGGATGCACTGTCTGATCTGAAACTTGCCATTGGGAAGTAGACGAAATTAGAGAGAGCTGAGCATCCCCCTTTCTGATTGGCTCAGATTTGTGAGTGGGGGGGCAGGGTTGGGAGTGGGGGTGTGGGGGAATGGACTGTCCTTGGCCCCTTCTCAGTTCCTAGGCTTAGGAGAAAGCTTCCCTGCCCCTTTGGCCTGACCTACTTTACAAACCTCTGGAGGAGGAAATGGCAACCCACTCCAGTACTCTTGCCTGGAGAATCCCTTGGACAGAGGAGCCTGGGAGGCTAGTCCCTGGGGTCGCAAAGAGTCAACACCACTGAGCACACACTGGCACTTTACTCCAAGGGCCAGATGGGGGTGGGCGTGGAGGTGTGAAGATGGAGACAGTTGAAAGAGGGCAGGTCAAGTGGTCGCACGCTATAGTGGGTCTCCCCCTGCACCAACCAACCACCACGCTTGACCAAAAATGGCCTTCGTCACACCTCAGCACATTTACTTGTTAAATTGCTGTCTTTCCTCACACCATACAACCACAGGCAGACCTGGACGGTGCGGAATGTTCCCCACCCGCCCAGAGTTTGAGGCAGGACCTGGCCCATGGCTGGTACTCCGTAAGTGTCTCATCAGAGGATGACTTGTGAGGCTCCCGGTGGAGGGAATCTGGGGAGATCACCACTCCTTGCCTGAGGCCCATTTCCCTCAGACATCGTCACTGTTTACACCCGAGGCCCCTCCAGGGACAAAGTCACACAAGTTGGGAGGGCTCGGGGCCCAGTATTCTCTGGCAGAAAACCGCATGGACTGGCCACCCAAAGCCACTCGCCCAGAGTGGCAGAGCTGGGGTGACCAGCCGTCCTGGTCTGCCCCCGCTGGGACTGAGGGGCTCTCCGGGATGCGGGACTTTCAGTGCCTAAAGGGGGACAGTCCCAGACAATGTGGGGTGTTAGGGCTGGCACCCAGGGATCCTAAATCCGTCTACCCCTCAGATGGGTGAGGAAAAAAAGGTCCAGGGGTGAAATCCAGAGCCTCCACCCACCAGGCGGCCTTCCCTGGGTCTCCGCTTTCCCTCTCCCCGGTGCAGCGGCGGCCGGGCCGGGCTCGGGGGCTTGCGCACCGCGCGGGGTCTCCGGGGGGCCGGGCGGGGAGCGGGGACCCTGGGCCCCACAAAGAGGCCGGGCCGCGGCAGTTTTGAAAAGAGCAAGGAAGTTGATCTGGGCCGGGGCCCAAGCGGTGACGAGGAGGGAGGGCGCGAGGGCGGGAGGGCGGCGGGAGGGCGGGCGCGCAGGGCCGGGGGCGGCCGTAGTCCTCGCCTCGCCGGCCTCCACGGGAAGCGCGCGGCGGGATGGGCGGTGGGGCGCTGCGCCCCCAGCCGGCGACCCCGCAGACCCTCCCCTCGGCGCGCCGCCTCCGCAGCCGGGGCTCCGGCGCGACTCCGGCACCGAGTCCCACTCCCGCGGGCGGCGCGTAGGGAGGCGATCGATCGCTGCCCTCCGGGAACCCGCAGGCTTCAGCTCGGGGTCGCACGGCCGCCGAGCCGCCTCCGGCCGGGCCCGCCTGAGGCCTCGGAGCGGCGACCATGAAAGGTAAGCCCGCGCGCGGGAGCTCCGAGGCGAGCCCCCCTGGGGCCCTCCACCCTGACCGGGCGCGGCGGGCATCTCTCGGCGGGCGGGCTGAGGACCGGAGGACTCCTCTGGGGAGGATGGCAAGGGCTTCCCTACGCCTTTCGTATCGTCCAGAGAGAAGTCTTAGGAGGACAGGATGGAGCCCTGAAGTCCAGAGGAGGGGGAGAGGAGAGGGAGAATGGAGAATGTTCTCATCTGTCATTGCTCTTGCCTGAAAAGCCATTGTAATTTCCAGAGAAGTTTTTGATCCCTTTAACCAGTCAGCACGGGATGATGCTACAGCCCAAACCTTCTAGCAGTGTCGCCTTCATGTAGCACACCCATCTCACAGTCTGCTGCAGCCCCCGTCTAACCAGTTACCCCATGGGATCCTCCTCTGGGAGTTTCAATCCCAGCAGAGACCTGCTGTGACTGTTTCTTAGCCCAGGCCCTGCCCTTCCCAACCTCTGAACCCTGCCTGACCTACCTCTGACCTCCTGGGGACAGAGCAGTGGCCGGAGATCAGTGGTCCAGGCCTGAGCTCTCCCTGGGCCAGTGAGCATCACCACAGTGGTCCTTGCAGCCAGTTCCTGGGATGGAAACAAGCAGCAAACCTGGTCCCAGATGTTCATCCCTGGACCCTGGCTTTCTTGAGGCCAGGGAGAGTGGACATCTGGGCTTCATGCTCATTCTCAGGCTAAGGGAGAAGCCAGCTCTGGAATCATACTGTGAGTCTGGAAACTTTGAGGTTTGAGCCTGTCTCACCTACTTCATGCTGATCCTTCCATAGGAGCCGGGCAGATGCTTTTGCTCCTAGCACCTCTTCCACTAACTGAATGTTAGAATGACCAAGGGCTTGTAGGTCATCCACAGGGCTTTCCACTATGTTCTCACGGGGTGTTGGCGAAGCAGCCTTCTCTGCCATAGAAGGGTTTAGGGTTCCTGTGAGGAAAAGGCTTCATGGGTAAACCTGTGATTGATGACAGCCTCCATGCTATGTGGTTGGGGAAACTGAGGCCCAAGCAGGTAGGACTGGCCTCATGGTTGGATCACCTGTGCAGTCCCCCAAGGTCCCAGGGCCGTTCATGAGGTTCAATGGTCTGCTGTTGCTGTCTTAAAATTATTATTATTTTAATATTTTTTTGGCATGTGGGATCTTAGTTCCCTGACCAGGGATCGAACCCATGCCCCCTGCATTGGCAGCATGGAGTCTTAACCACTGGAGCACCAGGGAAGTCCCCTGTCTTGAAATTATTAATAATTTTTTAAGCAACGGAGCTCAGCAGTTTTATTTTGCACTGGAACCTGCAAATGACACTGCTGGGCATGTGGATGAGAGAAGGGACTTGCGTAAGAGTCACAGCCAGTCGGGGGGCCAGCCCAGGGCTCCTGACCTCCAGGCCCGTGTGCTCGCTCATACGTGCATCCCTCTCCCTTCCCTCTGGTCTCTGGTCCCTCTGTCTGTGCTCCCTGGTGGCCTCACCGTGTCTTGAGCTTCCTGGGATGAGGCGAGCAGGTTATCACCAACTCCAGGGAGTTCCCTTAGCAGTAGAGAGGGGCCTCCCTCACTGAGCTCCTGTTATCAGCTCCCACATCTGTGACGCAGTCCTGTGCCTGGTCAGTGACCCCGGGGAGGTCATTACCAGAAGCTTCCAGAAAGGTCTGAGACCACCTCTCACCACAGGCTCGGGGCCCACACTGCTCTGAACCTGGGTAATGATGGTAAGACGCCGCACGTTCTCAGAGAGGTCTGGCTCCACCAACATTGCAGAAGAACACTTGGGGAGAAAAGATGGTAAGGGAAAGACAGGCAGGGCTGAACGCCTCTGACATGGAGGAGACGCCCAGTTCTTGTGGGGGTGGGAGGCTTCCCTGGTGGCTCAAATGGTAGAGAATCTGCCTGCAATGTTGGGAAACCTGGGCTTGACCCCTGGGTCAGGAAGATCCCCTGGAGGAGGGCATGGCAACCCACTCCAGTATTCTTGCCTGGAGAATCCCCATGGACAGAGGAGCCTGGCAGGCTACAGTCCATGGGGTCGCAAAAGTCAGACTGAAAGACTAACACACACACACCCAACTCCCGGGGAGGGAGTTGGGAACACAGGACCCTCCTTTCTGAAAGTCAGTGAGGCAACAACACTCCTCTGAGTGGAGGAGGAAAAGGAAAGACCTGGTATGAATGGGTGTTTAGAGGAGGTCTCTGAGGAGGACTGGCTTGTTGGCTGGGAGCTGTGGGCTCCAAGTAAGAAGCCCGAGGCCTGCCCTTTTCTCTCAAGGAGCAGCCTCACCACCATAGGGGGCTGAATTCCTGTTTGCTGAGGCCTTCAGGGCAGCTCTTGTATATTTTTCCCCCAGTTTTGGGAAACCTTCCACGATCTCCCATGACATCCCTGGGACCGGGCCTCAGAGCTGCGGAGAAGGCCGGGTGTGTTCCCATTACGCCTCCCTGTAGAGTCTCCCTCTTTGTCTCCCTCGTCCTCCCCGGGAGCCAGGAAGAGCTGCCACCTCTACCTGAGATGGAAAAGCCAGGCCAAGCAGTCAATATTTGGCCCTGGGGAATCTGTGGACTGTGAAGAATCTGAACTTTTTATTTTCCCCACATGGAAAAAGGAAAGTGCCAGAAAAACGGGCCCAGCCCCTTCCAGGATGGCCCTTCCCTGGGGGAAGCTAGCTTCGAACTCTCCCACCAATCTGCCACGGATCTGAGGATTACATGTGCTGGCAAAGGCTCACCAGCCGCGCTCAAAGCTAAACACGGTGATGTTATGCTTTGTGGGGGTTGGTGGGGATGGTACTTAGACAAGAAAACAGGTCTGCTAAGGAGTGCCCCCGCCAGCAGCCAGGCGCCAGGCCCGCTCTGCCAGCCAAACTCTTTCCACCCTGAGGCACCTCCCACCAGCATGCCCACTGGCCGGCAGCCGGGCCTCCCAGGCAGCCGCATCTTTTGATGCAAGCCAGCCCCAGGCCCCCAGTCCAGCCCCTCTCACACCTGAGGGCACACAGCTGCCACCGCCCCTGGTGATGGGCCCAGCTGGGAGCTGCCCACTGGCTTGTCTGAGCCTTTAACAGCCACCTGTGGAATTGCTCCCACATCTCCAGTGAGAGGGTCCCGTGGCGAGAGCCCCTTCCAGCCACATGAGGTCCCTGCGGAGCAGTTGGGTTCACTGCAGAGGTGACTGATTTGAGAGTCAAGGACACAGGTTCTGATCCTGGCCACACGTGAGGCTCTGGTCAGTGCTCCCTTCTCCAGCCTGCCTTCCTCCTGCTGGTGGTCCCGAGGCCCATCTTGCCCTGGTGCCCTGGGACTCAGCCCAGGAGCTTTGGGCCGAGGGCCAAGCAGAAGTGACTTGGTAAAGAGATGGTTAGAGGCAGGCCTGCCGCATGGGTCACTGTGCCCAGAGAGACTTGGCCTCAGCTTCCATAGTTGTGCAGACCCACATCCTGCTGTCCCCCAAGCCTGGGGGGAAAGCCCTTCCCCATGGAATCAGGGAGCCATGCCCACACGCTGAAGGCAAAGGTCAGGCATGAGGGCAGGGGGACTCAGAAAACAGCAGTGAGATCCCGGAAAATCTACCTCCCGCTGCTTGGCAGGGGGGATGTATCCATTCATGGACATGCAGACTGGGTCCCTTTTGGAAGCCTGACCTTCATCCCCAGACCGCAGGGCACTGGAGGGGGGTCTGACATGGCAAAGGTGCACAGAGTCAATAAAAATGGCCTTTTGCAGGGATGGGGGTGGGGGTGGTGCACGCTGGCCACCTTGCCTTCCAGCTGGGGTGATTTTAATAACTGAAGACTCCCCTCTCAAGCTTATTTGGAAGAGAAGATAAAGAATTCTGCTTCTCAGTAGATGTTGATGAACGGTTTGGCCGGTTTTGTAAAGGCCTTTGGGGGCAGTTCTTGTGTATCTTTCCCCCAGTTTCGGGAAACCTTCCACAATCTCCCTTGACATCCCAGGGCCCCAGCTGCATAACAGAAATACACTACTATGTATAAAATAGATAACTAATGAAAACCTCCTATATAGCACAGGGAATTCTACTCAATGGTGACCTAAGTGGGAAGGAAATCCAAAAATGGAGGGGACATATGTATACATTTATCTGATTCACTTTTTTTACAGTGAACACTAAAGCAAAATGGTAAAGCAACTATAGTCCAATAAAAATTAGGAAAAACAGAAGAGAACCAAGTAATCCAGGGGGATGTCATGAAGGCACCAGTGAATGGTACAGAGAGTAGATTCCATAGAAATCCGAGGAGAGAAAGAACCTTTCACGTTGGGGCAGGTGGGGAAGGCTTTAGGATGTAGTAGAAGGTGAGCAAGGTCTGGATGGGGTCGTGCAGGAGACAGGGCAGGAGGGGTGGGAAGCGTGTTGGTCAAAGCTGGGCGCTGTCGTTGGGCAAGTGTATTCAAGGGTGATGGGCAGAGAGGTTGGCTTGGAGGTTGAGGGTTTGGCAGAGAAACGCAGGGAGCCACAGGACCAGGAGGCCTTGAGCACCATGCCAAGGACTCCAACTGTGTCCTGTTGACTTTGGAGAGGCCCTGAGCAGGTTTGTCAGAAGATGGCCTGCTTGCTAGTTCTCTAATGACATTCACCCACGTTGGGAAATCTCTACCTTTAGAGAAAGCCATGAGGGAAGAAGAAAATGAGCCTGTGAAGGAGCCAAGAGGAGCGGTCAGGGACACAGGGGACGAAGGAGGATGTAATATCATGGAAACCAAGAGGAGAAAGTTCCAAGAAGGAGGAAATGGTCAACAGCATTGACTGTTGATGGACAGGCTTTGCTCAGGGTTATTCGATCCTGAAAAAAACAGGTGGCCTAGACTGAGAGAAGAGTGGGTAGGTTTGAAACAAAAAACCAGAGAGGCCTTGTGTTAGAGAAGTTTGAGAAAAAGAGAGCTAAGAGGTTAAAGCAAGAAGCAGGCCAGGCGTGAAGAGATTTTCAAGGTGGGACTGGCCGGCTCATTGGAAGGTCAGGAGAGAGAAGAAAAGAGGAGACGGGGGCCTAGGGATGATGGAGACATGAGTGGCTGAGCTTCGCTTGTAGAAAGAAGAAAGGGTGCCTTCATGGTACCCCAGGATGTAGACATAGGCTTTTTGCATCACTAGTTGCACTGAATCTTTTTACCATACATCCCCAGTATAAAAATTTTGAAAAATGCAGAAAAGGAAAAAAATAGCCCTCACATACACTCCTACCCCTCAGAGAAAATTGATAAGATTTGGATGAGAATTCTTCCAGAAATTCTTCTGTGTTTATTTGCACAGATTTTTTTTTCACATAGGTAAGATTATACTATATATGTATTTTTATATGTATTTTTAAATTTCAACAATAGAACCTAGACATATTCCTCGGGCAATGAGTATAGCGCTGCATTCTTTTTTAACAGCTGCATAATATTCCACAGTCTGGCTTTATAAGAGTTTATTTAATCAATCCTTAGTGCTGTGCTTATTTGCTCGGTCATGGCTGACTCTTTGCAACCCCATGGACTGTAGCCTGTCCATGGGGATTCTCCAAGATTACTGAAGTGGGTTGCCATGCCCTCCTCCAAGGGATCTTCCAACCCAGGGATTGAACCCAGGTCTCCCACATTGCAGATGGATTCTTTACTGTCTGAGCCATCAGGAAAGCCCAATCCTTTATCAATGGGCACTTAAGGTACATACATTTTTCCTTGCATTTATCACAGCATGCAGTGATAATCTTTACATGTCCATCTTTGCCTAGTGGTATATTTATCCCTTTAGAAAGTAATTCCTAGGAAGCGGATTGCTGAGTGAAAAGGAAACATTGGATTTTTTGAAGGTTGAAAACCAGTCCTGAGTGTGACAGACCTTAGGGAAGGGGAATAAATGACAGCAGATTTCAGGCAGGACAGAAAAATAGTTGTAATAAAAAATGGCCGATGCTCCCGTTTATCAAGTATCTGGTACTTTTCACATGTTGTCTCATTTTTACAGCAGCTCATGAAGTTGGCGGTTTTCTCACTATTTTGCACGCAGAGCCCAGAGACAGAAGGGGAATCCCCGTGTGAGAGAAAGCATGACCAGAAGTGGTGACAGGCAGAGAGAGTGTGGGGTTTGAAGGCCCAGACGTGATGGTCAAGATCAAGAAACTAGTGATTCCCACCCCTCCCATCCACTGGATTTGTGGAGTTCAAGGGCAGTGGAGGAGATGCTATCTCGCAGAGGAGACCAGTGTGTATGTGATGGGAGAGGGTTGAGGTCTGCTGTGCTGAGTGAATAGCCCAGATGCTCTTCTCAGATACCACCCCCCATATCAATGGGGTTTTATTCCAAAGTCCCCATGGAATACCAAAATCCAAGGATGGTCAAATCCTTTATATAAAATGGCATAGTATTAGCCTTTAACCTACTCACAGCCTCCAGTTTAGTTTTGTTTTTTATTAATTTTTATTGGAGTATAGTTTCTTTGGGGGGCTTCCCTGGTGGCTCAGATGGTAAAGAATCCGCCTGCAATGCAGAAGACCTGGGTTCTATCTCTGGATTGGGAAGATCCCCTGGAGGAGAGCATGGCAACCCACTCCAATATTCCTTCATGGAGAACACCATGAACAGAGAAGCCTGGCTATAATCCATGGCGTGTCAAAGAGTCGGACATGACTGAGCGACTCAGGACTCATGGTTGCTTCGCAATGCGATGTTAGTTTCCGCAGTACAGCGTGAATCGGCCACACACGTACATATATTTCCTCTTCTTTGGATTTCCCTTCCCATATACTTTAAATTATCTCTAGATTACTCATGATATCTAATACACTATAAATGCCAGTTTAAATGTAAATAGTTGTAAATACGGTGTAAATGCTTTCTAAGTAGTCACTGGTCACTCAGCAAGTTCACGTTGTGCTTTTTTGAAACTTTCTGGGAAGTTTTAATATTTTCTTCTGAGGTTGGTTGAGCCTGTAGATGTGGAACCCATGAATATGGACTGGCGTTCGTTTTACACACACAGACACACACACACATGTACGACAGTGACAGTGTGAGGGAGTCAGTCGTGCCCGACTCTGCAACCCTGTAGACTGCAGCCCGCCAGGCTCCTCTGTCCATGGGATTTTCCAGGCAAGAATACTGGAGTGGGTTGCCATTTCCTTCTCCAGGGGATCTTCCTGATCCAGGGATCGAACCCGTGTCTCCTGCACTGCAGGCAGATTCTTTGCCGACTGAGCTACGAGGGAAGCCCTATGTGTATGTATAATAAATTGTATTTATTTGACAGTGCCGGGTCTTAGTTGAGGCACTTAGAATCTTCCATCTTTGTTCATTGTGGCATGTGAACTCTTAATTGCAGCACATCTGGTCTTTTCTTAGTTGTGGCATGTGAGATCTAGTTCCCGGACCAGGGATGGAACCCTGGCCCTCTGCATCATTGTAAGTGCAGAGTCTTAGCCACTGGACCACTTAGGGAAGTCCCCCAGTTGGCATTTTGAGTTTATCAAAATAACCAGGGATTGCTCCTGACACTGTGTGGGTCACCATGCCAGATGTCTGCCCAGTGTGGGTGAACCTTGTGTAGTAGAGATCTGTGCCACCCGAATGCCAAGAATGCCCCAGTGAGAACATGGAGGGCAAGAAAGGGGAGGAAGGTCATTTAGGATAGAGAGGGAGTCTGCCCACAACCTCTGTGGTTACAGGAACCATGAAAGGCAGCCGATGCTGGGAGCTGTGGGCTGGCTCTGAGAATTCAGGCAGAAGTGGCGGGGAGGGGAGAGGGGGAGAGGTAATGCCTGTCCCAGAGCATCAGATATGGATTTTAGGGATCAAGATGCTGAGAGGCGGCAACTGTCACAGGGAAGCAGAGCATGATACCTCCTGGGCAGGAGAATCTGAAAGGGAAGGACCAGTTCATCAGAGCAGAGAGGGACAGACGGATTCCCACCCAAATATAGACGCATCTGCAGCGGAAGACTGTGGGGAGGGGGTCATGGCAGAAGGCTTCCAAGGGAAACAGTTTTTCAACCTTAATTACAGCATTCTCCGACCGTAAACTACAGTTTCTCTGCGACTTTAAATATAGCCTTGGTTCCTGAGAAGAGTTTGAAATCTTTATTTTTACTGACCCAATTGGCTGTTTTGAAAACCCACTCTGTGAACTCCATAGAAGATAATCATCAAAATATGTTCCTTGAAGTTCCTGAAGAAAGCCCTTTTATTCAGTTCCTCGAATCTCTCCTCCTCGCTGACTCTGATGGAAGACTGCAGTCCCAGAAAGGCCAAAGAGTGAATTAACTCCACATTTTTGGTCAGCCAAAAGCGAGCCTGAGTCGACGACCACAGTTGTGTTAGCAGGTTGGGGCTATTTTCCGCCTCCACAGGGGAGAGGTGAACCTGGTTTAACCTCAACGGAGCCAGGAGTCACACCCAGCCACGTGCCCACTCGGGAACCTTCAAATCGAACTCTCTAGACGTGGCTCTGTGGGAGTCAAGGCTTGAAAAAACAAGGGCGTTCCCTTGTGGCTGTCCCTCTGATATTTGAGTTGGATGACATGACCGTAGGTATGGAAGAAACAGAGGCGCTTTCAACTCTCCAGTGGTTGCCACTGCTGCATGAGACTGAGCTTGCGGCGCTGTCTTCGAAGGCTAATTTGTTTGTAAAGTTCACTACTTGGAATCTGGGTAGAGATCGCTAGCTGAAGTGTGGGGCCGGTTATGCCTTGGGTAGGTCATGTGGGATGCTCCCTCGTGACAGCCCCCTCTAGGACAGGGGAGGCTGAAACAGACATACAAAGTCTTTGAGGTTTGGTACCCCAAACAGCAAGCTGTCCCCAGTTTGTCCCAAAAGAGAGGTTTACCCAAATACTCGTGAGTTCAGGCATTACCCTATCCCAAGGGTATACTCCTTTCCCAAGCCCCACTCGCTGCCATCCCAGTAGCCTCTATCCTGGAGTCAGCAAAATGAAAGAAGGATGAAAAAGAGAGACAAAATACAACTAGAGCCTATTTCTGCCTTCCTGGAAAGGTGACCTCGTTTAGACACCTATGGAGACCTCTCCAACCATCCCAGGACCCGGCAGCCCATAATATTTGACATGATGGGGTTCCTTAGTTTTCATCATGTCAAGAAGCCCTTGATTTCATGGATGGTTTACATTTGATGCAGGAGAGAACTGCAGCTGGAGAAGGCAATGGCACCCCACTCCAGTACTCTCACCTGGAAAATCCCATGGACGGAGGAGCCTGGTAGGCTGCAGTCCATGGGGTCGCGAAGAGTCAGACGTGACTGAGCAACTTCACTTTCATTTTTCACCTTTATGCATTGGAGAAGGAAATGGCAACCCACTCCAGTGTTCTTGTCTGGAGAATCCCAGGGATGGGGTCGCATAGAGTCAGACACGACTGAAGTGACTTATCAGTAGCCTGAGTTGAGAGGGCCGTAAAAATGCTGGTAGGATTCTAAAGTGATCACTGGGCACAGACGGAGAAAATTAAACCCCTCTCCCACAAAAAGGGAGTATTTTTAGCCTTTAGGAGCGAAAAATCATAACCCTTGCTGTAGCTCTGGGGAAAGGGAGGGGAAGCAGATCCCAGATTTTGCTGCACCACCCCCAAACCCCTCTTTCATTCCTTTTCAATCCAAACATTAGGCCTCTCCCTGTATATTCTTTCAAAGTTTCTGCTCCTTTAAGCCTTTGCATCCTGAATTCATCAGAACTCCCCAGCACTCCCTCGCCATGGAGAACTCTAAAAATAGATCATGTTTAAACCGTATTTTAAGTCATTAAACTTTTTTGTGTGTGTAAAACTGAGCTCTTAATCAAAAAGGGCAGAAGTTAGCAATACTCTAAGGATGCAGGCCTTCTCAAAGGGTCAGTAAACCCATCTTTTTTGAATATCCGCATGAGGTCAGCCCTGTGTTGAAAGAGGCCCAGGAAAGACTTCCTGACCTCAAGGAGGTGACAAACTGCTGGCAGGCCAGATGTGCAAACAGATGCCGGGCCCAGATGGATGAGGCCTTTCTGAGCTCTGTGGCTTTGTGTGTGTGTGTGTGTGTGTGTGTGTAGCTGTGCAAGAACTCCATAAGTGTATTTGCATCTTGCTTCAGATCACTTCCCTGGTGGCTTAGATGGTAAAGAGTCTCCCTGCAAAACAGGAAACCCGGGTGCCATCCCTGGGTTGGGAAGATCCCTTGGAGAAGGGAACAGCAACCCACTCCAGTATTCTTACCAAGAGAATCCCATAGACAGAGAAGGCTGGCAGGCTACAGTTCATGGAGTCGTGAAAAACTGGACACGACTGAGCGACTGACACTTTGACTTTTCAGATTGCTGGGCAGTTAGGAACCACTGACTAGCTAACAGATCACTTAACCTCTCTGAGCCTTGGTAACATGACAAGTGGGCTCTGTGACTTACAAGTTCCCTTCCCAGTCCCCCTCTCTCTGAAAACACAGGAAAGCCAGGGCATCCGACACTAAATGACGTGCCCCAGAAGGCGTGGGAACAGGCAGCACGGAAGACGGACTGGGGAGGAGATTCTTTTCCTGCGTCCGCCGACTCCACTTGGTCTGGTGCAAGGACCGGGTACAGATCCTGCCTCGTCCACCGTCACCTCGCCCGTCATCGCCTTTGTGTCCTCCAGCCAAGCCCTTCTCCATTCTTCATGTCTGTCTCCTCTCCCATCCTCTCACTGGCTCAGTCGTGGTGTAATGCGAGTGTAATGAGTCCATGCTTGCAAACAGTTTGGCTTCTAAAACCCTCACAAATGCTTTGGATTATGTTCTCATTCAGAGGAACAGGGCTGGGACAGTTGCTACAGCCTTCCAGACATAGGTAAATGAGGGGTCCTCAGGGTCCGTGGTTCAGCGCTAGTAAACAGGAAGTTTGAAGGATTAGAAAGGGAAGATCTCTTTGGGGACTCTGGGGAGCAGTGCAGTGAGTTATGGAGCCGAGATGTCAGCAAAGGGAATGGGGCCAAACACTTGTGAAGTCTCTCGTCTAAAGAGAGCTGAGATCGTGCCCACCAGCAGTTCCCTTCTCATGGGCTACCCCACGAGGCATCAGATGGGTCTCTGTGGATTCCCACTTGCTCACGACTGCCCATCTTGGGGCTCTCGACAGGAGAGCAGAGTTATGACAGAGCTGTGTGCTTTCCTAGGGAGTGTTCACTGAAGGTTAGTGTTAATCTTGCTTGATTTAAGCCTTCCCAGATTCCCTCCAAAGGCTATAAGCAGCAAAGTAATGAAATTAACCCTGGAAACAGAACAGGGAGGAGACCTCATCACGGGGGTGGGCAGAGAAGCCCCACCAGGGGAGGAGAGAAATGAGAAACGGGCAGGAAGGCCTGGAAGGCGTCCCCGCTCTAAGAATGGAAGGAATACCTCCCCAAGGGACCCTGAAGGCTGCGGTATATCCAACAGCGTCATTCTGGCTGAGATGTTGGGGGTGAGAGGGCCCCACTAGTTAGGGTGAGGTTTTGGTGGTCACAGCACAGAAGGCACCGCCTCGCCTGGGGTGCTGCTTTATGGAAAACTGATGGCAGAGCTGGTAACCTCCCAGGCAGAGTTATCCTCCTAAGCTCTTGGCAGATTGATGACGGGGTAGCAGCCCAAGACACAAAACAGGGCTGAAGGGGTTGATTTCTCAGGATACGTAGAAAGGGTTCCCATCCTTGTCAGCCTTCCTTCTGCTGCTGTGCCCACCCTCCTCCAAAGCATGCCACACACACACACACACACACATACACACACATTCATGCACACAGCTGAAAACACTAACTCCATCACATAGAGGGTACGCGGAGTCTGTTACTATGGAGAGGAAACTCAAACAGGAAATTCAGGATGTTATGATACTGTTACTGATCAGGGTCCTTGTATTGGAGTGCAGTTGCTTTTACAATGTTGTTTTACTTTCTGCTGTATAGAAAAGTGAATCAGCTATATGTATAGCTGTATCTTCTCTTTTTTGGATTTCCTTCCTGTTTACTTTTTCTGAAGCTCTTGAGGGTAATTTACATACATCGTGGTTCTTTACTTCTGAACACTTCAGAGTGGATTTCCTAGGAACAGGAAGATGATCAGGGTACAGTCATGAACTATTGAATTTGCTTCAATTCTGTATCTAATTTACCATATGTATTCTGATGTTCATTAATAGATTTCCTTTTCCCTCCGGCACAGGATCCATTCTGACATTAACGACTGTATTTGGTTGTCATGTCGCGTTCACATAGTGTTGTCTTTTTAGACTCTAATATTTTTTAAAGTACAGTCCCCCACCAACTTTTTAAATACAATTTTCATGCTGTGTTTTTCTCATATTTCCTCATGATTCAATCGGGGTTCTGCATTCTCGGCCAATAAATTTCGTAGATGATGGTGTGTCCTGCTCAGCTGTCACATCTAAAGATGTACCATGTCCATCTGTCCCTCTCCTGGTCAGTGTTGCCTGATTTCCTCAATGTATAACTACTGAGGCTTTTTTCCTCCTCTGCAATAATAAGCAGTCTGTAAGGAGACACTTTAAGGTGGTGTGTAAAGGCTTATACATAAACAGACATACATGCTGTTCTTCATCAAAATTTTCCCAAGAGCTGGCACCCATTGATGGTTCTTGCCTGATCTGGTCCTGACCATGATGATCGCTGATCCCCTAGCTCCAGAAGTAATAAGAGCCCTCCCTTCTCCTGTCAGTTTGTCTGTGGTATGGATTCCTATTTTTTCAATGACTCATAATTGCATTATTCTACATAAATATTTCAGTACTCAAGTTGTTTAGGCTGGTTTCCATATACTTGTGACATGCCCCTACCATTTTTTTTTGAGCAGTCCCTTAATTTCTGAAATAGCAAGATGTTCCAGATTCATCTTCTGTCTACCTTTTGCCCCAACTGTAGAATTAATCATTTCTTCAAGGTGCCCTGGCTCTTTTTAGTGGGAAATGGTATGAGAGCCCAAGATCTGGGTTGCTAGGCCTGCTCAATGCTATTTTGATGTCTTTGCTTCCTGGAAATTTCAACAAAGTTATGTCTACACACAGCTACACATATAGATACCTCTATACATATATGTGGATGTAAACAAATATCTGCATACATAAACACATTTTTGAAATTATGAATTCCCACTGATGCCTTCAACTTCAGTCCATCCCCAGAGGGTTCTTTCTTGCCTCTTCCATTCTATATTTCTGATCCCCTTTTCCATAGTGAGATCCCTGGGTCCAAACCAATCAATGCATTAACTCTATCTGCTCAGCCTTGAATTAATCTAAAATAACTTCCAAATTGCTTTACCCATGCTACAACAACAGAATAAGTTTCTTTGAAGGTTCAAGATTTGTTTGCACTTCTTCCCCAATCCTACCCTATCACACCCTAGACTGAGGTTACACAGTCCAAACTATGTCATAGTAGATTAGTTTTTTCCTTGTTTCTGCATTTAGTATATTTATTGTATTCACTCCAGCAAGCAAGGCTTATCGGGTTCCAAGTATTTTTATTAATAAAATTTAATTTTTCAATATGTAAAACTTAGCATACTTTTAGAAGTCCAAACTATACACAGAATTAGAGTGAGAGGACGGTGAATCTTTTCTGTAGTCTTTTCCCCCACTCCATCCCTTGTAGAAAACAGCTTTGCTGTTTTTTCATTGACTCTTCCTGTGTTTCTTCTTTTAGTGATAAGCATATATATGGATGCCTTATTTTCCCTTCTTTCTTATAAGAAGGGTGGCACACCATATGCGCTACTTTGCACTTTGTTGTTTTCTTGTAATACCTCCTGGAGGCGACTCCATATCAGTTAATAGAGCTGCCCTTATTCATTTGTTTAGCTGCGCTGAGCCCCACTGTGGGTATGTATACCATTGGATGTTAGTCAATCTCCTGTAGTTGCGTGCTTAGATAGTTCCCAGTCTTTGACATTACAAATAATCCTGTAATGAATAACCTTGCCACACATATTTTCAGATTGTCGAAGGTATTTATCCTAGACAAATTCATAAAAGTGTGATTGCTGGGTCAAAGGGTAAATGCATATATTAAACCCCCTCTACAAGCCTTGGGCCATTTTTGCTTTCAGACCCCAACTCTCCACCACCTAGGCCAATAGAGTGTATTGCCAAGCCTCTGCATTTTTGTCAATCTGATGGGTGAGAAATGTTATCACAGTATAGTTTTAAACTGCTTTTATCTTATAAGTAAAGTTAAACACCTTTTTATTCACTTGGGTTCCACTTTTATATCTCTTTTCATAATTGTTCTGGTCTTTTGTTCCTTTTTCTATAGGATTTTGTCTCCTTTATTTTTAAAAGCTCATTATAAATTTGGTATATTAATTCTTCATCTGTGATGTATGTTGCGAATATTTTCTCCTTGTTTGTCATTTGCTTTTTTGGCCATGCAGAAGTGTTGTTTTACTGTTTTACTTTAGTGTAGTCACAAGTATTCATCTTTTCTTCTATTGCCTCTGGATGTTCAGGCATGGTTTATAAAATGCCCCCACCAGATATCTCCCAAGCAGTTTAGTTGTCATCATCAGCTTGCACCCCCACATCCCAGCACAAAAGCCCTGGTCAGCTCCATGCAGACCACCTCATTTCTCAAACATTCACTGGGATGTTTGTGTTTATTCTCCCTATTTTGGGCGTCTTTCTTCTAGTCACTCATAAGAAGACCAGATCTTGTAAGGAGGAAGGGGTATGTAATGTCTAGGGGAAGGGGAATAACCTTCTGAATGGAGGAAGGCATCACTTGGGTTTTATTTAGGGAGCATGAGTTCCCAGGGAACAAGCACTAGATCAGCCTTCCGACATGAGACCTGTTCCTGCCTCAGTCCCGTCCACCCTGGCAGGTCCTGCATGAGGCAGCGTGTGAGGCAGAGGCTGTGCCCATCTTGTATCCTCACAGCACCCCCTCCTCCTCTCTGCAGTGCCTCTCCCACCCCACCCCACCTGGGCTGGACGCAGAGTCTTGATGGGGGCTGTACTGGAGCCAGATTCATCCTTGTCCCTGCAGAAGCAGAATCCTGCTTTGGGTACCACGTGCCAGGGATGGATATGTGCTGAGCCACATCAAGCAAGCTATATTTCTTCTTGGGCTTCCCTGGTGGCTCAGTGGTAAAGAATCCACCTGCCAATGCAGGAGATGTGGGTTCCATCCCTGCGTTGGGAAGATCCCCTGGAGAAGGAAATGGCAAACCACTCCAGTATTCTTGCCTGGGAAATCCCATGGACAGAGGAGCCTGGGGGGCTGCAGTCCATGCGGTCGCAAAGATTCAGACACGACTTAGCGACTGAACACCAACATTTCTTCTTATTTCATGCCAGGGATCTGAGCAAGGTGTAGATAGAGTGGGCAGCTAGGCTGGCCTGTGTATTTTTATAAGTCTGCCAGAGATCATGAACTCTCCTCTCCCAGATGTTGGGATGTCCTGGTCCCTTAGCCATTCGATCCTGCCCTCCATCCCCCTTTGCTCTGATTACCATCAGGTCACCTGGAGCTCAGGTGGGCTGACTTGGACCCAGAGGTGAGGGTGAGCACAGGGGAGGGAGACTATAAATGAGCGGGGCATCTGGAGAGGGGTGGGTGCGGCACACCCCTGCCTGGGGTCTGACGGTGCTGGCTTCGTCACAGTGAGGTCAGCCGCTGGTGACGGAGATGCGCTGTGTGTCACAGAAGAGGAGCTGGCTGCTGACGACGAGGACATGCCGTCCTTCCCGTGCACACAGGAGGGTAAGGGCTCCGGAGCACCCCTCTGATCCCCTCTCTGGGCTGAGAACCACCCCGCCCCTGCCCTCAGCCCCAGGCTGGGGAGAGACTTGCCGATCCACATGGCTTCACTGTCCGGGCTGTTCATTCCCCACCGCTCCCTGGAGACTTAAAGAGCAGAGTTGCACAGGCCTGGGTTATGCAGTACAGACGAAGTCAAAGTTTGTCACATGTGACATCTGTCTCCAGGGCTACTCCTGAGACCTACCGGGTACCTCTGCCATCTCCCCCAGGGCCCACCTTCCAGTTGGCCCAGAACTGTCCCCTTCATCATGCCACTCAAGTGGCCATTCCTTCTCAAGTCCACGGGACCCAGCTTGGCATGAGAAACCAAGGCCTTGTGAACTGTTATTTGGCGTAGGGCTTCTTGGCGGGTTTCAGTCTAGATTATCAGCCTTGGCTGTGCATTGTCATCACCCAGGATGTCTGACACTGACCCTCAGAAATTCTGATCTCGTGGTCTGGAGCATGGATGGGCATCAGGGTTTTTAAACATTCTTGTTACTCATAATGCGCAGCTGAAGTTGGATCCATCTTAGAAATTGCACCACCGGGAACATCACAGCTTTCTCGCTGGGCAGTGACCACCTCCCAGGGTCTCCAGGAACACTGGCTTCCCTCCTGCTTCTGTACGAGGGACCAGCTGACACACAGGAACCATCCGTTTGGATTCTAGGGGAACTTCAAGTGACCTCCACAGTTTGGGGACTAGTGACCGACCTTCTGGTTGGCCTGGGACTGAGGGGTTTCCCAGGAGGTGTGACTTAGAGTTTTTAAAACTGAGACAGTCTTGGCGAGGCATCCTGGTTTGCCCGATTCCGAGGAGTTCCCTTAACAAGAGACTTTCAGTGCTAAAATCCAGGAACATCCTAGGCAAACTGGGAGGAGGTGGTCACCCACTGGTGAGACAAGGCTGGCTGCCCCGTAGTACGGATCACGACTAAGGCTGATGCCTTGGACAGGGGCGACTCCCTACCATGTGGGCTGAATGACGACGCCACGGAGACAAAGGATAACGTGATACCAGTGTTCTTCCAAGGCCCTGACTCTGGTCTCACCTATTCCTAAAAGCTGTGGGCTTCCCAGGTGGTGCTAGTGGTAAAGAACCCACCTACCAATGCAGGAGACATAAGAAACGCAGGTTTAATCCCTAGGTCGGGAAGATCCCGTGGGAGGGCACAGCAACCCACTCCAGTAATCTTGCCTGGAGACTCCAATGGACAGAGGAGCCTGGTGGGCTACAGCCCTTGGGGTCACTCAGAGTCAGACACAACTGAAGTGACTTAGCACGCATGCCCATTCCTGAAAGCTCCAGGACCTCCAGAAAAGGCAGTGATGTGGGTGGAGATGGAGACCAGCGACAGCCCCCTTTCTGAGGTTGGTTCAAAATGTGCCGAGACAGGCCAGAACAGGAGAACTGACCCTTTTAGCCGCAGCCTCCACCACTGGGCTTTTTTTGTCGCCATCCCTCCCCACCCCCCACAGGCCGGCCGGGACCCCGCTGCAGCCGCTGCCAGAAGAACCTGTCTTTGCACACGTCCGTGAGGATTCTTTACCTCTTCCTGGCCCTGCTCCTGGTGGCCGTGGCCGTGCTGGCCTCTCTGGGTGAGTGCAGGCTGCCAGCAGGATTGGCTAGTCCAGGGCTCTCTACCCTGGGCTGTTGGGGAATTTCTCATCAGGGGTCTGTCGGGCACCAGAACCCCAAAGACAAGCACAGATCACTGCAGCTCAGGACCCACCACAGCATCTTCCTGGCTAGGGGCTCTGAATGCCTGCTCCAAGCTGTGAAGACTGGCTCCTAATTTCTGGCCAATAATGAGCTGTGTGGCTTTGGTCCCTCTCAGGACCTCTGTTTTCCTCCTGGTAGATGACAAGATGGGCTTCCCAAGTGGCTCATTTGTTTAAGCATTCTCCTGCTAATGCAGGAGATGCAAGAGATGTAGTTTCGATCCCTGGGTCAGGAAGATCCTCTGGAGAAGGCAATGGCAACCCACTCCAGTATTCTTGCCTGGGAAATCCCAGGGACAGAGGAGCCTGATGAACTATAGTCCATGAGGTCACAAAGAGTCAGATACAGCTAAGCAACGAACACACACACACACACACACAAATGACAGGATAGGACTAGACAGCAGTTCTCAGTTTCAGCTCCATGTTAGAATCGTCTGGGAGCTGTAAAAAATATGATGCCGGGCCCCACCCTGGATAATGGAATTAATTCAGTATTTAAGCTCTTCAGATGATTCTGGTGTACTTCCAGGCTTAAGGTCACCGGATCAGATGACTTCTAAGCCCTTTCCGTGGTCCATATGTTTCTCAAAGTGAGGTTGGATGCTTATCTGCATCAAGGTCACCCCCAGGATCTGTTAAAACACAAATTCCTAGGTCTCACCCAGACCTAGTGAATCAGAGTCCTGCCAGTGGGGCCCGGGGATCTGAAGCTTGGTGGTTCTCATATACTCAACAGTTTGCGTGACAGTCTGCATGCTGCCAGATTCAAGTAACCTCTGCCTTCTGCGGGCTTCCCTGGTAGCTCAGCAGTAAAGAACCCACCTGCCAATGCAGGAGTTGACAGTTCGATCCCCGGGTCAGGAAGATCCCCTGGAGGAGGAGGAAATGGCAACCTACTTCAGTATTCTTGCCTGGGAAATCCCATAGACCCAGAAGCCTGGCAGGCTGCAATCCGTGAGGTCGCAAAGAGTCAGACACGACTTGGCAAGTAAACAACAACAACTGCCTTCTGGATGCTAACCATTTATGTTTAAAAGTAAAAACAAATTTGAAAGCTTCTTACTGCAATCCCATTCCATTCCTAGCCTCATTCTTTAAAACTCTTCTGTACAAAGGGAAGCCAGTAGGTTTGCTTGCTCCAGCGGACTAGACACGAGACAGCCGGGCTGGGCCTTGGGTGAGGCAAGGAAGATACGGAGGATGGTCCCTGTGGGTGCCGACCCTGCGCTTGTATGACCCCTGGGGTGGGGTGCTTCGTCCTGACCCCTCTTAGAGATATGCAGTAACTGGCTTTCCCAGCTTGAAGGCAAGAGGCCAGCACGTTAATGATTTGAACGAACAAATCCTTGTTGGAATCATCTTCCAATAATCCTGAAGGTGTTAATGAAATTCAGCACAAGCCAGCACCTCCTACGTGTCAGGTATTGAGAACACTGAGATGAGTCCATTGCATTTCACCCTCAGAAGGAGTGGTTCTCAGTCTTGTCTGCAGGTTAGAATTCTTTTGAGAGCATTTAAAAATGCATGTGCTGGAGCCCTCCTCACCATGTGAATGAAATCATAGTCTCTGGGTAAGACCCAGGCTTTAATCATAGAGGAAAGCTCCCAGGCCATCCCAATGAAGTGGGAATGTTGGGAACCACTAATTAATCATTAAAATATTATTACAATAACTATTATAATAGTTATATAGTAATAGTAGTTATTAAAATAATTATAATAGTTATTAACAATTTAAAAGTTCCCTCTCCCTGTTAGTTTATATTAAATTATTATAACTGCATAATAAGATTTAATATCTTTTATTATTTATTAATTATAACATAATTGTTAACTTAATATTATATATTAACTATCATTTTAATTATTAGCTTGTTATATTATTAATTATAACTTATTGATAGTAACTTATTAATTGTATCATAAGATGTTATTGATAAATAATAAATAACATATTAACATGCTTATGGGATTTACCTAGTGGTCCACTAGCTAAGACTTTGCCATCCCAATGCAGGGGGCCTGGGTTCAATCCCTGGTCAGGGAAATAGATCCCACATTGTTTTAGCTAAGAGTTAGAGAGCCACAACTAAAGATCTTGCATGCTGCAACAAAGACTCAGCACAGCCAAATAAATAAATAAATATTTAAAAAATAAATTTCTTTTAAAGAAGAGAACTTCCCAAGCCCCTCACCCCCACTCAGCTCTACCTCTCTCCCTGCTAAATCACTTCACAGAGTCTGGACACCCAGAAAGTGGCTGAGATCCCTGGTCAGAGAAGGGTGAGGAGCCATAGCCCTGCCATTTAGAGGCAGCCACCTGGCCACTGGACCCTTAGCAGTTCCTGGTCAGCCCTCAGAGAGCCTCGGCTCCCAGCACCCGTGGGACCACTAAGACAACTCCAATAGCACATGGAGAAGAGCCTGTATAGGCACCAGAGCCCTTCAGAAGGGACAGACGGTTACTGAGTGCCCACGGATGCCCACTGGATGCCAGGCACTCTCCCATACATGATGGTCATGAGTCCTCTGAACAAGGCCCCGAAATGGGAGGCTGGCTCCACTCCACACACGAGAGGACAGAGTGGGAGGTGAAATGATTTCCTCCAAGATCCAGGGTGAATGGGCTGAGGATTATAAGAACTGGGGTGTGTCTGGGAAGCAGTGTGTCTGGGAGATCAAAGGAGAACTTTAGACTTTCCTTTTTATTTTCACCTCCAGCCTGGTTGTCCCCACTCCTTAGGATGGTGCTGGCCTTGTTCATTGGGTTTATAATCTAGAGTACAGTTGGCAACCTTTCTTTGTCAAGGGCTAGGAAGTAAATTCAGACCATGTATTGACTTGGTCGAAACCAAACTCTGCCATTGCAGTGTTCCCAACAGTAGGGAATTTTTATATAATTGCTGAATTGTTTATATGGAGTATGAAACAGACATTAAAGTAATGATTTTAAATTGACTTAAGGCTCAATAAGAAAATGTCCATGACATGATACCAATAAAGCAAAAAAAAAAGAGATGTGCAGAACATCCCAATTTTGTACTGTTGTCTTCTAAAAAACCGTGTATCTGTGTAGCTATAGGGGCTTGCCTGGTGGCTCAGTGGTAGAAGACCAGCCTGCCAACACAGGAGACACATGCTCGATCCCTAGGTCAGGAAGATTCCCTAGGGAAGGAAACGGCAACCCACTCCCATTCCTGCCTGGGAAATCCCATGGACAGAGAAGCCTGGCATGCTGCAGTCCATGGGGTTACAAAGAGTCAGAAACAACTTAGCAAATAAACAACAACAGCAATGTAGCTATTAAATGACTGAGACAAATAAGGTTTAAGAGATATACAACAATGTTGATGGCAGCTGTATCTCGGTGGTAGGATTAGGAATAATTTTTATTTTCTTTTTATATTTCTTTCTTATTTGTCCCTATTCTAGCCTATGGTCAGGTTATAGTTCTAAAATCTGAGTGGATGGAAATTATATATGTATATGCATGATTTATGTATTATATATTCTAATGCATACATATATACCCCCATATGTACATATACACTTAAGGGAGATGTGTAAAGAGACTATATATATCTATGTCTATAGATATACACTAAGTCCCCTACATACAAATGAATTCCATTTCAAGAGCACGTTCATAAGTCTGGTTTGTTTGTAAGTCCAACAAAGTTGGCCTAAGTACCCAACTAACACAATCGGCTATATAGTATAGTATTGTCATAGGTTCATCATACTTTTCACAAAAATAATACATAAAAAACAAGCAAACACAAAAAATAAATACAACATTTTTAAACTTACACTACAGTAACTTGAAAAGTACAGTCATCCCGCACAAAAGCTGGCATACAAGGGCTGGCATCGAGTGAACGGGCAAGAAGAGTTAGTGACTGGAGGAGGGAGAGGAGGTGGGAGATGGTAGAGATAGAGGGTCATCAACACGAGGAGACAGAAGGCAAGCTGTGATTTCACTCACGCCTGGCGCTGACGGCACAGGCTCTCTTGCTCCTTGCTGGATTCAATTCTATCTACCCTCTTGCTTCCAGACATCCTGGGTTTGAAATAAAGCTATTATACTGCTGTACTCTATACAGCACTCTTCAGTAAGTTACACAAAAGCACGCCCACTGATAGAAGATGCACGAGTGTGACAGTGTGCGCCAGACACGTGAACTAGCTTATGTGATTGGACACGCAAATGCACGTTCGCATCTTTGACAGTTTGAAACCTGAAGGTTCTTATGGAGGGGACTTCTGGATATAGATATATAGATACACAGATACGTTTTTGAGAGAAGTGTGATAGACTCTGGCCATTGAAACATCTTCCCTTACAGCCATTGGGAAGCCCCTTAGAAGAAGAGTAGATGGTTTTGGCTGATGAGGGGCAGATAAAAACGCCTTCTCAACAAACGACTGGTGTTTCTCTGAGCTAAGCCCCTTTTCTCATCCCTGTTTCCCCTGAAGTCTTCAAGAAAGTGGACTCTCTCTCAGAAGACCTCTCCCTGGCCCAGGCCATGTATGACAAGAAACTCATGTCTATGCAGAAAAATCTCCAAGGGCTGGGTAAGTGTCCAGGGTTTAGATGTGCTAATGAGCAGGAATGAAGGCCAGTATTACTTGGAGTGGGACCAGGGATCCCCCAGGCCATGGTGCCCTGGAAAGGGCAGCCTTCACCAAGCTTCTAGGCACAAGGGAAGGACAGTCATGGTCCCTGCCTCCCTGTCCAAATGGAGAACCAACCCAACGAGGGCTGCTACCCTGGAATATGCCCAGGAGTGGGGCTGAGAGTTCTGTATGTGGCACAAATCTGCCCAGAGCCTCCAGGTAGAGAAGAAAGCTGAAGACAGGCCACTTGCCCTCATGTATCCGAAGCTATTGGGGTGGCCAAAAAGTTCATTGACACGAGCGAACTTTTTGGCCAGCCCAATATTTTTTACGACTTGAAACACTTTTGACAAGTTGGCCCTTTCTTCATCACTGCCTTAAAGTTTGCACGGTTTACAGTCTGTTTATCTCTTGCTTTCACAAGACAGTCTTGTTCTGAAAATGAGACAGAAAGAGCCATAATGGAAGGGTTTAGAGGGAGGCTGCTAGGTGAAAAGAGAAAGTTTTATTCTACAACTAATTAGCTGAGTCATATTTGGCAAGTCACTTCTCTGAGCTGCATTTCTCAGAAGTCTCAGGGGAAAAACGTTCCTGCACCCTTTTCTCCACTAGCTTATGAGAGGTTCAAATAAAAACAAATACTAAAAAAGGAATTTTTTTAACCAAATATTAAAATATGGGGAGAAGTTTTAAAAATAAAATGGGAGATTCTTGGCAACCTCAGAAAAGTTACAAAGATATATTTTTTTGAGACTTTGGTGAGGAGATGGAGAAAGTGTCCTAAAGCCTAGATGTCCCATCAGAACAAAGACTTGGGGTAGAAATAAGATGGCACAGAGGCTAGCAAGGTTTTTCCAAAAAGGATGTCATAGCAGGTCTTAGGGAAGAAAGAGGGACAGGACAGCCACATGATGCTCTGAAATATTAAATTGAAAGAAGCAACCTTTGCCCTGTGAGCCTTCAGCAACTCAAAATATTGCCCCTTTCTCCTGAAGATCTGAAAGCCCCGAACAACTGCTCTTTCTGCCACGAGGCTGGGCTGCTGGGGCAAGAGATCAGAAAACTGCAGGCGGAGCTGGAGGGAATTCAGAAGATGCTTCTAGCTCAGGAGGTCCAGCTACACCAGACCTCCCAGACCCACGACCTGCTCTCCACCACCAGCGGTCAAATCTCCCAGGAGATGGGCAGTTGTTCCTTCTCCGTCCACCAGATCAACCAGTCTCTGGGGCTCTTCTTGGCCCAGGTGAGAGGCTGGCAGGCCACCACTGCTGGCCTGGACCTGTCTCTGAAGGATCTCACCCAGGAGTGCTACGACGTCAAGGCGGCGGTACACCAGATCAACTTCACCGTGGGGCAGACCTCCGAGTGGATCCATGGGATCCGGCGGAAGACGGAAGAGGAGACCCTGACCCTCCAGAAGATGGTCACCGACTGGCAGAACTACACGCGGCTCTTCGGCAGCCTGCGCACCACCTCGGCCAAGACCGGAGACGCGGTGAGGAGCCTCCAGGCCACCCTGGGGGCCTCGTCCCAGCGCATCAGCCAGAATTCCGAGAGCCTGCATGATCTGGTGCTGCAGGTCATGGGCTTGCAGCTGCAGCTGGATAACATCTCGTCCTTCCTGGATGACCACGAGGAGAACATGCACGACCTGCAGTACCACACGCGCTATGCCCAGAACCGCACGGTGGAGAGGTTCGAGACGCTGGAGGGACGCATGGCCTCGCACGAGATCGAGATCGGCACCATCTTCACCAACATCAACGCCACCGACAGCCACGTGTATAGCATGCTCAAGTACCTGGACGACGTCCGGCTCTCCTGCACCCTGGGCTTCCACACCCAGGCCGAGGAGCTCTACTACCTGAACAAGACCGTCTCCCTCATGCTGGCCGCCACCGACCTGCTCCGGGAGCGCTTCGGCCTGCTCAGCGCCCGCCTGGACCTCAACGTCCGCAACCTGTCCATGATCGTGGAGGAGATGAGGGCCGTGGACACACGGCACGGGGAGATCCTGCGGAACGTCACCATCCTACGAGGTGAGAGGCGGGTGGGCGGGGCTGCCAGGGAGCTCCCAGAGGGGAACACAGAAGGACCTAGTTTGGGGCCCAGTATCCTGGTGGGCTGATACAACCCTGCAGCAAATGCCTGGGGAGACTGGCAGCTTTCACATCCTTTTGGAAGAGTGTATGGCAGTGGTGAAGAATCCTCCTGCCAATTCAGGAGACGTGGGTTACATCCCTGGTCTGGGAAGATCTCCTGGAGAAGGAAATGGCAACCTGCTCCAGTATTCTTGCCTGGAAAATTCCTTGGACAGAGGAGCCTGGCGGGTTACAGTCCATGGGGTCCCAAAGAGTAGGACACAATTGAGCGATTGAGCACACACACAAGGCTCCTCACCTGCCTGACATACAGATTTGGATTTTTACACGTGGATCTGTGTATGAGTCCACAGAGAGATATAGGCAGAGCTCATCCTTTGGAAACTCTGTCTTCTCTTGTTTTCCCCTTCCCTCCCCCTCCCTGGTGCTCTCCACCATCTGCCCCCTCAGAGGCCCGTCACTCTGATGCCCTCTGCTCCTCCCATCTCACCCTTGCATTTAGGCAGAGTTCTGCAGAGAAATATGAAAGAGAGAGACTAAAAGGAATTGGCTCATGAGATTGTGGAGACTGGCAAACACAAAACCTGCACAGCTGATGTCCTAGTTCAAGTTCAAAGGCTGAAAGCTGCTGTAGAACCAGGGAGAGAGAGTGTGTCCACTGGAGGTTTGTCGGGAAGGAAATGCTCTGTTACTCAGGGGAGGGTCGGCCTTTGGGTCTGTTCAGGCTTCAACTGATTCAGTGAGGCCCACCCACATTGGGGAGGACAATTCGCCTTACTTGGTACTGATTTAAATGTTAATTTCATCCACAAACACCCTGTGCACACACCCAGAATAATGTTTGGCTAAATATCTGGGTATCCCATGGCCCAGGTAGCTTGCCACCTAAGAGGAACTATCACAAGTGCATCCCTCATCACCTTGGCACCCATGCCTATCTCCTTTGTTGTTGTTCAGTCGATAAGTCGTGTCTGACTCTTTGCGACTCCGTGGATTGTAGCCCGCCAGGCTTCTCTCCAGGCAAGAATATTGGAGTGGGTTGCCATTTCCTTCTCAAGGGGATCTTCCCGGACCAGGGATAGAACCTGCATCTCCATTGGCAGGTGAACTCTTCACCACTGAGCCACCTGGGAAGCCTGGTCACATTTGGCAAGGAGGCAGGGATCATTCAGGGAGCTCTAGGAGACAGGAGGGAAGTACCCACTATCCCAGACAGCACTGTTGTCTCCATGGAGCTCGGACTGGAGTCAAGCTCTCTGATCTCTGGTTCTCTTGAACCATTTAGTTTCAAATCTGTGTTGCCTTTAATTTTATATCAGTGAGCATTTTTGCTAATATTTTCTTTACTCTAGATTAGTGGTGTTGCAGGGGCTGGGGGCGAGGTAAGATCTTGTTTGCCCGGTGTCATATTTTTGCAAGGAAGCCAGGTACTGAGTATTTCCTTAGTAACTGAGACAGTCTCCCAGTGTTTCATGTAAAATATGTATCTATGTGACCTCTAGGATGCAGTGTTCCAGTGAAGGCGTTAGCAGATAGTTCTCATGATTCATCCTCTAGTAATCGTGTTTTCTTAGGTTGCATTCAATCTAAGAACAACTGAAATGTAAAGCTTTCCTCATGACAAAGCCTACTCGTTTGGCCTCACAATCTCTTTTCTTTTGAACTTTTATTTTAAATTGGAGTAGAGTTGACAATGTTGTGTTAGTTTCAGGTTTATAGCACAGTGATTCAGTCATACACATACTTGTATATATTCCTTTTAAAATTATTTTCCAGTTAAGGTTATTACAGGATGTTGAGCAGTGTTCCCTGTTATACAATAGGTCTTTGTCGGTTATTCATTTTAAATATAGCAATGTGTACATGTCCATCCCAAACTCCCTAACTAGCCCTCCCCTCCACCCTTCCCCACTAGCTTCACAACCTTTGTGGACAAGACGTGTTGCAGGTGTCGTGTCTTTATTTTACAGAAAGGTGACCTGAGACTGGGAAAAGTGAAGGGATAGTTCAAGGTCACACTGTGATTAAGAGCCTGACCCCTTGCCATGGCTCTGAGGTGCAAATGTCTGGTGACCAGCCAGGTGACACTGAGAGTGTGAGCTCACAGATACCAAAAAATGCACTTCCACTGAGGTCCTGCTTATGCGTCATGTGTGGGACAGACTGGAAAAGAAGGAAATGGTACCCAAAGTGTCAGAAATGAACCATCTGAGACCCTCATTCCAAGTATAACCCAACAATAGTCATGAAAATTTATATTTGCACCTGTCCTAATGATGGCAGAGTTCTCATCAAAGGACTTCATCTTAACTGGAGACCAAGGTGGGACATCACTTCGAGCCGCATTTGACTCTCAGTTCAACCTCTGTATATTTGTTTAAATGCTATCTTTTGGCCAACATTCTTCTTGGTTGTTAAATCACCATATATAAAGCCTCTCACATCTGAAAGAAGATTTCAGGGACAAAACGTGCATCACTTCCTACAGGAAGTACCATTTATTCACTCGTTCACCTATAGACAGGGGCTGACAGGCTCTCACGCTGGGCTGGCAATGAGGTCTCCCTCTGTCTGGAGCCAAGCTGCTATCTAGAATGAAGGAGGAGGGACATTCATGGCCAAGTGCTGACTGAAGGGCTGGGGCTCATAAACTGTGCAGGAAAGGAGCCTGGATTATAATTTGCTCTGGGTCTTTAGGCAGAATCACTTAATCTTTCCGGGCCTCTGGTTTTTGGGGGTCTTTTGTTTTGTTTTGTTTCGTATGTAAATCAGTGGATAAGACCAGTTGTTCTCTGAGATCTCTTCCAGCTCTGTGATGAAGTCTGAGTCTCCATTTGCCAACCAGACAGCCTTTGGTACCTCTCATAGAATGTTTCCTCTCATTCTACATTTCCTCCATTTCCTCCTCCAGAGGATCTTCCCAAACTGGGGATCAAACCCTTGTCTCTTCATTGGCAGGCAGATTCTTTACCACTGGGCCCCCTGGGTAGGGAGGGAAATGCCTGCTTGGAGGATTAGCAGGTTTACTTGTTATGGAGCAACAAGGGCAGTCAGTGAAAAGGAGAACGATGCCATCTTCTGCTGGTGCCTGCACGGGAGCTTACCTTAATGCCTGGCCGATTTCTGGCACATTCTTACTTCCCGGGCAGCATCCTTGAGGCTTCCCACCTATGGGCCTTGGCCTCTAGTTTTCATCTCCCCTGCCCCAGAGGACTGAAGAGATGAAGCCTAATTCTCCGCTCAGTGTTTCCATCCCTTGGTCCTTACCACAGATGCCCACACAGTTTCCTTTCCTCCTGAATCCCAGCCCTGGGCCTTGGCAGCCCTGAGCCCCAGCCCCAGTGAAACTGCTAGAAACCCTTCTCAGCCTCTCTGCCCAAACCACTTACTAGTCAACAAATGGCTTGAGAGGAAAAGGGGCAAAGAAAGTCAGGCTTCCTTCAACAAGTTCCCCTTTCCTGGGGAGCCTGGCATTTGATCTCTCTCCAAAACTTTCAGAAGGATGTCTTGGCATGGTGCCTAATGGTTCTAATTGTTCTCAGTGGGAGGTCTAGTTGGTACAAATTAATCCATCATAAGCTGACGTGGAAATCCACTGGCATTTTTTCAATGCTCCTCAGGTAACAAGAACCAGGATTGAGTGTCCCCGACCCAGGCTAATATTCTCATTGAACAAAAGGGAGCCTGCAGACAGAATTCAGTCCAATGAGGACCAAATGATGTACCCAGTCACCCAATTTGTTAGTATGAGAACTGTGCTTTCCATGGCACCAGGCCAATCTCCCGAGAGGCCCCCCGCTTCTGTTTCTGTCTCCATCCACCTGTTTTGGACTGGGGGATGGGCTGTGCCCCCCCCTGCCAATGCACCCCCCTACCCGTGGATGGGCAGTGCTGGTACGCTGACGCCTTGGTGCATCTGCTCAGCCGCCCAGCCCCTCCCCACTCCCAGTGCAGACCCCGAGCAGACCACCTACTTGTCTCAGACATGCAGTCAGTGTGGCTCTGCCCTAATGTGCCGGGATGGCCTAATTACAGCCCAGGGCTTCCTGAGTAATTATGGGCCTCTCCTCCGGTCTCCAGGATGCCCGGTTCCTCTCCCATCTCTGCATCTCGGCCACTGCTGCCCCCATTTTCTCTTTTGTCCTAAATGTGCCCCCGCTGCTCAGAGCAGCTCTTAGCTGCTGCCCGCCCTTCATCCCTGAGACACCCAGATCTTATTACAGGCTGGGTGAGGGGCCCCTGTTGCTGAGAGCCCCTGGTCAGCCCGTTTCTGCATCCGTCCCCGCCATGCTCACTGCTGAACTCTGCTTGTTGATTTCCTCCCCGCCAGCTCTCCCTCTCTGACCGCATGACTCATGGCTGGCCCTGGAGGGACAGGCGGAGGCTTGGCTCACCCGAGGGAGACAGTCCTTAAGGTGACCCCTTCCTGGCTCACTGGGCCCCCTCCTCCAGCAGCGGCAGAGTGGGAGGTCCTGGCTGTGGGAGCGGGTCTGGGGAACAGGCCCCAAGCCTCTCGGGCCTGGGTTTGCCTCCTGTCTCCATCCTCCCTGGTTAGTGATGGCTTGCAAGTTGTCACTCTCTGCACCTCAGTTTCTCATCTGTAAAATGGGGTGATGATCTCAATGTATGATGCCACGGACATAGGAGAGACTCAAGTCCCTCGCCCTTCCCTTCCCCGAGAAAATAGATCTCGGAGAAGTTAGGATGAGTGGGGGCCAATGTGGGCACGCTGACACCAGACGTGGTGGGGAGAGACCAATGCCTGTAACACAGGCCCTGCTCCCAGTGGAGCCTCCCCGACGGATGTCCTCATCAGGCCACCACCTAGGAGCCCTCCATGGGTTCTCAGAGACGGGTCAGCAGCAGCAGGCGTGGAGAGACTGTGGAGAGGGAGGTGACCCATTCCTGGCAGGCCTCCTTCCACAGGCGCTGGGGGCTGCAGTCCTGAGGCGCTGGTGAGGGGACAATGAGACTCAGGCTTCTGCTCAAACCTTCACCCTTGGCACGGGCCCGCGGGCTTTCCCACCAGGGGGAAGACACCCAAGAGCTTCCCCAGAAAGAGGCGCCTGAGGAGGCTGGAGGGGAGGAGCAAACAGAAGCCTTTGTTCTCCGCTCTTTCTCCCCCGCTGTTGGCACAGAAACCCTGAGAAATCCTTCTGCGGGCTGCTGCGCCCTCAGGGGCCAGGGAGCAGAGGGCGTGTGCTGGAAATGGTGGTGCAGGAGGGCGGGGGTGTCCCA
Source organism: Cervus canadensis (assembly GCF_019320065.1). Classification (NCBI taxonomy): domain Eukaryota; kingdom Metazoa; phylum Chordata; class Mammalia; order Artiodactyla; family Cervidae; genus Cervus; species Cervus canadensis. The sequence goes on from NC_057399.1 coordinate 540,031, forward strand.
GGGAGGGGCAGGGGGCTCCTGGTGGGTCTGTGAGCATCCTTGTCCAGATAAGACTTCACAGGCATTTCCTGAGTCCAGGCAGGGGTTGGGAACCATCCACCCAGGGAACAAGAGTGGAAGTCACAGGAGAGATCCTAGGATGAGAGAGAGGGACCAGGGAGCTGGGGCAAGCCCTGGGCAGCGTGTTCCTAGAGCAGGAGGGACAGAGGTGGAAGGAGGGCTGCTGGTGGAGCCGCCGTGCCCTGGGGGACTGTCAAGTGTGATCTCAGAGAGATAAGTGATGTGAGCACGGATGGGCAGCGCTTTGCCCAGAGTCGCTTCGTGCCCTTAGACTCCCTTCCACGTGAACAGCCTGCAGGGGCCTCTCCACCTCCGAACGGCTGTGCTGTTCCAGCCCCCACCCCCGCCCTGGCTGCCCCAGGTGCCCAGGGCAGAGCTGGGAGTGAGGACAGGCTGGTTCCCAGCCATCGCTGCCAGACTGGGGGCGGAGGTCCCTGCCGGCCGTCTCCCCGTGCCCTTGTTGTGCCTGTTGCTCTGGCCGCTGTGCTGCGGACGATCGTTGCAGACAGAAGGGCAGGTCAAGCTGTTCCCTGGTCGCTGCCACCACCGCCAGCCCGCCCCACACCCACTCCAGCCAGCCGATGACGGCATGCCAGCCGGTACTGCTGGCAGGCCATGTGAGCTGAGCCCACACAGGCCACAGCCCCGCTGTGTGTGGGAGGTGGGCATGGGCAGGAGGTGGCCCAGAACAGGTTTTTATTGGCCCCAGTGGGGCTGAGTATGTCTGGGCTCCGGTTTCCAGTTTAGATCGTAATTGGAGGATGGTGTTCAGTGACTCTCTGCTCCACTTACAAACCCTCCGAGAGAGAGATGAGCAGGGGTGGAAGTGTGGGGGGAGGCCAGGACAGACGGAGGCAGTCTCTGCATTAGCGGGGAGAGGGGCCCAGGGCTGCAGAACTGGGTCGAGCCCGCTGGAAGGGCTCCCAGCTCCTGCAGAGAAGATCCTTTCTCTTCAAGGGCTTCTGGTTTCTGCTTGGGGACCCCTGGGCTAGCACGTCACTTCTCTGGTTGCTTCCTCTGTGAAATGTAGGAGTTGGACTAGCCCCCACCAAGCTCAAAAACTCCAGGATTCTCTTGCAAAGGCGATGATGTAACAGTTGAGTTCTCAGGGAGAGCGGAGCGTGGGCATGAGAATTCACCTCCCAGCCCCAGGGTCATTGTCCCTACCCCCCACCCCACGAGCTGGTACCCAGACCACTGAAAGCCAGGGCTTTGCTGCGCCTTAACCCCAAGGGGGCTAAAGCCATTCTCTGCAATTCATGTCCTCACCAGGCCAGAGGGTGCTGTCTCCTCTAGTCCTGGGGCATCCTACCTGCTTAGGCCAGATTGACAGCCACACTCTAACCTGTGTTCTGAGGGTGGGTGGGTATAGCTCTGAGAGGTGGTGACTCTGATCTACCCAGCAGGCAGATAGGCAGTTAAGGTCATCTGACCCCTGCTTTGCGCGCTAGGCTGGGCTGTTTAAGGAAGGGCATATAGGGGGAGGTGGGAGGAATTGGGAGACTGGGATTGACACATACACAGTATTGATACTATGCATAAAATATATAACTAATGAGAATCCAATGCACAGCTCAGGGAACTCTACTCAATACACTGTGGTGGGTGACCTGAATAGGAAGGAAGTCCAAAAAAGAAGGGAGATGTGTGTATGTTCCCTGGTAGCTCAGATGGTAAAGAATCTGCCTGCAATTCAGGAGACCTGGGTTTGATCCCTGGGTCAGGGAGATCCCAGGCAGAAATGGCAACCGACTCCAGTATTCTTGCCTGGAGAATCCCTTGGACAGAGGAACCTGGAGAGTTACAATCCATAGGGTCACAAAGAGTCAGACATGACTGAAGCGACTTAGCACTAGCCCTATAGCTGATTCACTTTGCTGTACAACAGAAACTAACACAACTTTGTAAAACAACTATACTCCAAATAAAAATCAATTAAAAGAGAAGGGATTCATCCTGGCATCTCCCCCAGGCCCTACGCCAGAGCTGGGTGGGAGCTAGGGGTCCAGAACTGTTTGGTGCCTCCCCCTTTTCAAGCATATACTGAGCTTTCCCTGCTGTGTGCCTAAGCGCCATGCCCAGGGGTCAGTGATGGGAAACGTGTTCCTCACTATCTTCTTGGGGCCCCACAGTTCAGCGGGGTCTACCAGAGAGAAGCCAAGGATTTGCTTTCACTATACTGTGACTTCTCTTCCTACATGTCAAATAAAAAATTCAGAAAGTAGCAGCCCCAAGAGTTCAGAGAAGAGGCTGGAATGGTCAGGGAGGACTTCCTGGAGGAGCTGCCCTTTCTCTGGTTTGTTGTTATTCCCACTTACGCACACTGGGAGGCATCTACTTCTCACACCTCACTTCACACATCGCTTGCTTGGCTTTCTCCTCCATGTCACCTGACTCCACTCCTGGTCCCAGGTGCCCAAAGGTGAAGTCTGGGCTTGGGATGGGGGTGGGGCAGGAGGTAAGGACCACAGCAGTCGAAGTCCATAATGAGTATTAGCATCCAGGCTGGTCTCCAGAGCAAAACAGATGATCCTGGATGGCCATGGCCTTTGCCCGGAGCCGCCCAGCTTGCTCAGCCTCCCACCTGAGTGCCCACATGGAACTTGAGCCCAGTCCTGAAGTTAGAAATATGAGCGCCCGCCTGGTGCAGGCATTGTGCCAAACACCTATGCATGTGAGCTTGGGATGGGCTCCCAGCCTCACTTAAGATTCTCAGCCCCCTTTCACAGCTGGCCAAGCCGACTTACAGGGGTCATGTCAGCGGCCTGAACCCCCAGAGCCAGTAGTTGGCAGACCTGGGACTTCAGACCCTTGGGTGTCAGAGTGCCTGGCGCCCACTTCATGGGACAGCCTCAGGAGACCTGTCCTCGTACACTGACTTCTGCCCTCTTCTCTCTGACCCTAGGTGCCCCCGGCCCTCCAGGACCCAGAGGACTCAAGGGAGATGTGGGCGTGAAAGGGCCTGCTGGTGGCAAAGGACCTAAAGGAGACCCTGGCAGCTGGGGGCCCCCAGGACCCCAGGGTCCTCAGGGGCAGCCCGGGGAGCCTGGGCCTGCGGGGGAAAGGGGGCCAGTTGGCCCAAGGGGTTTCCCAGGCATCAAAGGGTCAAAGGGCAGCTTCGGAACTGGGGGCCCAAGAGGACAACCGGGCCCCAAAGGGGATGTGGGGCCCCCAGGGCCAGAGGGCCCCCCAGGATCTCCAGGGCCAGAGGGGCCTCAGGGAAAACCAGGGATCGCCGGGAAGACAGGGTCACCAGGCCAGCAGGGTCCCATGGGGCCAAAGGGTGAACCAGGGATCCCGGGTCCCCCTGGCTTCCCCGGGCCCCCAGGCCCACCAGGAAGCCAGAGCAGCTACTGAGGAGAAGTCCAGTCCCAGAAACTGCCACACAAAAGGCAGGGAGTGGGCTTTGACAGAGAGAGGCCCCTATAAAGCCACACCTACAGACGTGTGGTCCTTTGACCCCAAAGGGGGTTCCCCCAGGCCTGTCCCTGCACCTCCGGGCTCCCCAGTAGTGACTTAACCATAGAAAGCAGCCCCTTACACACACACACACACACACACGTGCATCTCCCTGCTGGCCAGGGCAGCTGATTGGGTTTCCCTGGCTGGGCAGGAGGAGAGGTTAAGAGAAGCGCCCTCTCCCGTGACGAGCCTGCCAGGGAGGTGGCTACCTCGGGGAGACAGTCTGGACTTCGGCTCTGAATGGGTGGCCAACGCCAGTCTTTCTAGCATCTTCACCCCATCCTAGCTGGCTGGCAGTTCCCTGAGGCTCCCAGGGGTTGAAAAGACCCAGGAGAACATTTGTGGTGGGGTGAAGGGTGCGGGGCGGGGGATGGAATTATGGTTCAAACTCTAGGGACAGGGTGGGCTTGGCAACCACAAGACCCTCCCCCGTAACCATGGGAACAGGGTCCCGGGCCCACCCCTGCCCTGCACAGGACCTGGTCCACCTGGGCCCTAAGGACTCCATCCCCAGGAGCTCAGCCTTTTCTTCCCGCACCTCCAGAAAATTTCCTGGCTTCATCCTTGTGTCTGCCTCCAGGAGCATCCCAGGAAGAAACCAAGCGGGAATTCCATCTGCACCAGGGCTCTCTCCTAGCCCTTGAATTTTCTGTCAAAGGAGGAGGCCCCACTGCAATCCTGGGGTGACCTCTTTGTGGTGACCGGGGGAGGGCTGCCCCCTGACTGGCTCTCCTTCCGCCCCCCTGACCTCACCCCACTGTGACCCAGACTGGCCCAAGGCCTCTCTGCAGGGACAGCAACCCCAGACAAGGGGGAGGGGGTCACATCCCTCTGACGTCACCCCTCACCCCCCTCCGTCCTCCTGCATAGCCGGCAGCAAGGAGCACCGGGCCGTCCCCAGCATGGTGAGCTCCCAGTGAAGCTGCCCTTCCTTTGTGTCCTAACAGACCCCTCCTCCAGGCTGGGTGCTTGCAGCTGTCCCCCCTCCCGACCTCACCCAAAGACTGGCCTCTCCCCCATCCAGAAGCCTTATCAATGACCACCCCCCAACCTTTGTGTAACAGGCGTGCAACTGGCTTGCACTCCCACCACTCCAACTGCGTGTAGTTCTCCTGTCTACATATGATATCATGCCACCTAGTATCACCAACTCAGTAAAGACCTGTTTCCAGGAGGGAGGTGTCTTCTGGTCCTTTCTGCCTGATGGGGGCCATGATGCCTTCAGAGTCTTCACCTTACTTGGCCTTTGAAGGGGAACAAGGGGGTGAAAGGTCCCTTAAATATTCAGTCCCACTGTGGAGTCCGGGTCTGAACCCTCAGCCCCTCACTCCAGAAACACTGAGCCCCGCTGGGCCTTCCCAGTGGTCCTGAAGGGGCCAGGGGGCCAGGATGGCTGAGGGATTACCCACAGCGAGCAGGAACCTAGTGGAAGCCACATGAATTTACTAATCTCGCAGCAGAGTCCTGCAGCGCTTGTGCTAAAACAAGATTGGAAAAGAAGACCTGACACCCAAGAATTACCTGCTTCCTCCTCCTCTTGTTCCTAAGATGAGGAGATGAAGCAGAGAAGGAGGAGGAAAGCAGACCAGACCTGCCGCAGAGGGCCTGGCATCCACAGGAAACAAAGGACACCTGGGTCCTTGTGAGTCAGCGGGCCTGATCCAGGAAGTGCAATCTGGGATCAGTTCCAAGGGATGAGCCAGGGGCTGGAATGAGATTCTAGCCCGCAGGGATCAAACACTGAGGTGCTCTCAGAACAGAAACAGAAATACAGAAGAAAAACTCCTGGGTCCTGGACGATTGCCACCAACACGTCCCTGGCTGTGCGGTTTGGGGGGATCAGCTTGGTTCAGCAGCAGAGGGTGGAAGCGGGCACCTGGAGCCCATCCCTGCGGCCACCCCCACGGAGCCAGTTCACGCCGCCACCCCGTCACAGGAGTCCCCTCGAGCTCTAGCAAGGAAACAGGCAGAGGGCACGCCTGACAATGCACATGAATTTGAGCAAACTGCGGGAGGCAGTGGAAGACAGAGGAGCCTGGCGTGCTGTAGTCCATGGGGCTGCCAAGTCAGACACGACTTAGAGACTAAACAACAGCAATTTATGACCAGGAGGATGCAGCAGGTAAAATCGAGCCTGTGAAACTTGATGCAGAGCTCGGTCCTGCAGTGGCTAGATGTGGAGAACTGCCAGCGTCTCAAGCCCCCATCCTCACTTCCGGAGAACACACCAGTCTCCTCTCCTCTCTTCTCCCTTTGCTGCTGATCCACATTTTCTGTTTGCATGAGGCCCAGTGTATCAGGGTCACTGCTCACCACCAAAGGGCCCAGCCCTACAATTTCTAGTTCCCAGCCTTAGGAGGGCAAAATCGGATCACTTACCCTGTGGGTTCAGGGGTCTGGCTACAGAGGGAGAGGGCTCACTCTGTAAAAAAAATTAGAGGTACAAGAACAAGAGTTACCATGAACAAAACTGGCCACAAAATCTGTGTTTGGCAACAGAGGAATAGAATAACCTGAACAGTAGCAATAATAGCAAATGCCGATGGAAGAGTTACTATGCAGCAGAATACCATTTTAAGCACTTTACATGTTAACTCATTTAACCCTCACTACAATGTGTAATGTAGCTATATATCTGTGGTCTCTATGTATACTGTGTGTGAAATCATCATGAGGGATGTTAGAAAATCCGGCATTTTGATGGAGTATTTGCATGCGTTCAGTCACTCACTCATGTCCAGTTCTTTGCAACCCTATGGACTGCAGCCCGCCAGGCTCTTCTGTCGGTGGGATTTTCCAGGCAAGAATACTGGAGTGGGTTGCCATTTCTTCCTCCAGGGGATCTTCCCAACCCAGGGATCAAACCTGCGTCTCTTGTATCTCCTGCACTGGCAGGCAGACCCTTTACCACTGTGCCACCTGGGAAGCCCCTCTATGTTTACTGTGTCTATATTATTATTATTCCCATTTTACAGATGGGGAAACTGAGGCTTGGAGAGATTAATTAGCTTCCCAAACTCACAGAGCTAATGAGTTTTTAGATGTATCTCTATTGAAATTCAGTCTTGGGTAATTTAACTTCTGTTTCCTCCCCTGTACAGTGGGGGTTATAATTGTACCTACCCCAAGAGGCCGCTGAGGGGATTAAATAAAATGATGCTCTTGGCCAGTTTCCCAGCAAATTAGTCAGCCCAGGCCGCCGTAACAAAATATCACAGATTGGGTGGCTCAAACAACAGAAATTTGTTTTCTCAGAGCTCTAGAGGCTGGAAGTCTAGAATCAAGGTGCCCACTTTTCCTGGCTTCTGTCATGTGGGGTCGGGGAGAGAGATGCCTGGGGGGATGGGAGAAGAGAGACACACACTCAGATAGAAAGGCAGAGGCAGGGCTCTCTTTCTCGTCTTGGAAGGCTGCAGGCCTATCGGACTAGGGCCTCCCTCATTTAACCTTCACTGGGCTTCCCAGGGGGCTTCCCTGGTGGCTCAGACGGTGAAGAATCTGCTGCAATGCAGGAGACCCCGGATTGATCCCTGGGTTGGGAAGATGTCCTGAAGAAGGAAACCGCAACCCACTCCAGTCTTCTTGCCTGGAGAATTCCATGGACAGAGGAGCCTGGAGGGCTACAGTTGATGGGGTTGCAAGGAGTCGGACATGACTGAGCACACATGCGCACGTGTGAACCTTCATTACATCCTAAGACCCTCACCCTAAGTACAGTCACAACGAGGGCCAGGGTCTCAATATATGGATTTTGCAGGGACACAATTCAGTGCTGGGTGCCCAGCGATGGTTACCATCCCATAAACACCAGGCAAACTCATGCTGGTGTTTATCCTACAGACTCAGGCTTTCTGGAGGACAGCATTACTCACCACTTCCCTCTGCAGATGAGCGGCCAGAACATGAGCTCCCGCACACACCCACCCACCCACCTTCCCTGCATGATTAGAGCCAGGAACCAGCTGGTGACTCACTTGGCTCCAAACACTTTGCTATTCAAGTGAGAAACCAACGGCTGAGAAGGGCCTGAGGGGCTTGTTGCCCAACAGGGATCAGAACTCTGGTGTCTGGGTTCCTGGGCAATGCAATTTCTCATGTCTCGGGTTTTTTAGCAACTTGGCTATTGGTTAGAACCATCAGGCAGCAAATGATGTACATCCCCCAGAAAGTGCCCCCCCCACATACACACACACACAAACACTCCCTCTCTCTGTCTCATTTCATCAAACAGCAGCCCCCCTCCCAGCCCCACTAACACGGCCCTTCAGGGCATCTCATTTCAGCTCCATTCAGGTCAGTTCAGTCACTCAGTTGTGTCCGACTCTTTGCTACTCCATGGACTGCAGCATGCCAGGCTTCCCTGTCCATCACCAACTCCTGGAGCTTGCTTAGACTCATGTCCATCAAGTCAGTGATGCCATTCAAACATCTCATCCCTTCTGCTGCCTTCAATTTTTCCCAGCCTCAGGGTCTTTTCCTATGAGTCAGTTCTTCACATCAGGTGGCCAAAGTAGTGGAGTTTAAGCTTCAACATCAGTCCTTCCAATGAATATGCAGGGCTGATTTCCTTTAGGATGGACTGGTTGGATCTCCTTGCAGTCCAAGAGACTCTCAAGGGTCTTCTCCAACACCACAGTTCAAAAGTATCAATTCTTTGGTGCTCAGCTTTCTTTATAGTACAACTCTCATATCCATACATGACTACTGGAAAAACCATAGCTTTGATTAGATGGACCTTTGTTGGCAAAGAAATGTCTCTGCTTTTTAATGTGCTGTCTAGGTTGATCATAGCTTTTCTTTCAAGGAGCAAATGTCTTTTAATTTCATGGCTGCAGTCACCATCTGCAGTGATTTTGGAGCCCCCCAAAATAAAGTCTGTCACTGTTTCCATTGTTTCCCCATCTATTTGCCATGAAGTGATTGGACCGGATGTCATGATCTTAGCCTTCTGAATGCTGAGTTGTAAGCCAACTTTTTCACTCTCCTCAGGGCATCTGGACCATTGTAAATATTGCTAAAAATCCTAAGAGCTGACCACAGGTGCTGGTGGGGCCGGCAGTCAGAATCATAAAGGTTTGCTACAACCACTGTGAATCAATATGTTGTTCTGTGTGTAAACTTTGGAAAATGGATCTACCCACATGCAGTGGGGTGATGAGGGGGTGGTGCTTCATGATGGAGTCCCTCAGTGAACATGGGATGGAAGTGGATTGTGGTTGTTCTCTGCTGGGTCCTCCATGTATCAGGGGACTGTCAGCCCACCACTGCCTTCTCTGACCTCCAGTTTCTTGATCCGGAAACCAAGAGGGCATCCTGGGCTTGACTCCATCTGGGAGTCACCAGATGTGGCCTGACTCCTGTCCTACAAGTCTGAACAAGGGCTCCTCCTCCTGCCCTGCATGGTTGCTCTCCTGGGATGAGCCAAGTCCAAGGCCAAAGCAGGAAAATCTGAATCCAGACTTGGAGGTGATGGCAGAGAGGTGCAGTCAGTGGGCTAGAGTCACGGCCTTCACCATTGAGTTGTTTTCATCGCCACCAGATGTACAAAACCTTGAGGAGCTCTGGGCCTTTTTCTAAGTAGAACAAGAGCCTTTCTGGAGGCCACAGGCCTGGGACACATCCTTGAGCACCTCTAAAAACCCCAGACTGGCCCACCTTTCTCCCTGGCAGGTGCCCCTCCAGCTGGGTAAGCACAGGGGTCTGGGCAGAACCCTGGGGCCTTCCTCCTGCTCCTTCTCCCTGGCCAGGGCTGAGCTGGCAACATCTCCCATGCCAGCCCTGGACACACCTGTCAAAACAGAGCCACAGGAGAGAGAGCGGAGAGTGGAAAGCTGACAAACACGATCTGACCGTACCGTGTTTTCCAGCAGGGCGGGCCCAGCTAGCAAGGAGCTGCCTGGACACATAGGTGGGTGGTGTGCTGAGCAGACTCCCTGGGCATTTATTTTCCTTGCCTGCACCTGTTCAGTCCTTTTATTTTCTCTTGAATGCTTCAAAGGGCAAGGCTCTGTGTCTGATGGCATGGGAGAGACACAAAGGCTGATGCCGTGCGCTCAGTGGGGACAACCACCTGGGAGCCAGTGAAAATGCAGACTGCGGGTCTGCACCCCAGACCCATTGCTTCAGGACCACAGAGATGGGGTGGGATAGGAGGAATGAGGGGGAGAAGTCTCTAGGGCATTCTGATGCCCCCATATAAAGTTTGAGAACCAGGAATGTAAGAAACAAAGAAAGGGAAAAAATGTTTTTATTTATGCACATGTTGCTATTCAGCCAGCAAGTCGTGTCTGACTCTTTGCAACCCCATGGACTGCAGCATGCCAGGCTTCCCTGTCCTTTGTCCTAGGTCAACTCTATTGTTTCTGAAGTTGTTCCTTGTGACAAGGCAGCGCTCCCTTGAATGAAAGGAAGAAAGAATCTGCACATGATAATTGTATCCAGATTTATAACCTGACAGTTGCTTCTTTTTCTACCATCTCCCAGAATTTTCTCAAACTCATGTCCATTGAGTCGGTGATGCTCTCCAACCATCTCATCCTCTGTTGCTTCCTTCTCCTCCTGCCCCAATCTTTCCCAGCATCAGAGTCGTTTCCAATGAGTTGACCACAGTACCTCATTTAATCCTCATGAACTAAATGTATTTACATTTAATAGGTCAGAAAACCAGCCTCAAAAATGTAAGTTGCTCAGTGCCACAGAGATGTAATATGAATCCTAACCCAGGATTAATGGAAGCCAGCTATGCTGAGCTGATATCAACCAAGGTTCTTGGCTTTCCCCAAGCAATAGAAATAGACAAGAGGCCAGACAAGAAATTCAGCCAAGACTTTATTATGGCCCCTGCTGCCACAGCAGCAAGGAACAAGAACAAACAACAGTTTCCCTTGCTCACTCCCCAAGGTGGAGGGTGAGCTGGTTCCTCATATGGAGCAAGGATAGAGATGTGTCCAGGGGTCAGGCCAGAGGGTGGCTTAGGTGGTTTGTCCACCCCTCAGGTGGTGTTGAGTCCCGGGGACATTTGCAGTGACTGGCTTTTGCTCCCCAAACCCTATTTTTGCTCCTGGCTCTTCAGAAGTGGCGTGCATGAATGCTAAGTTGCTTCAGTCATGTCTGATTCCTTACGACCCCGTGGACTGTAGCCCACCAGGGTCCTCTGTCCATGAAATTCTCCAGGAAAGAATACTGGAGTGGGTAGCCATTTCCTTCTACAGGGGATCTTCCCAACCCAGGGACTGGACCAATGTCTCCTGCAGCCCTTGCATTGCAGGCAAATTCTTTACTGCTGAGCCACTGGGAAAACAAGTTGGATTGCTTTCATCTTTCTGTATCTTTTTGTCCAGAATTTGCTCTAACGGTACATGCATGAAGTAATTTTTAGTCTCTTATAATTTCTTTATACTTTTTTCCTTTAGAAGATGTTTGTCCACATACAAGGACTGCAGCAAAGGGAGCCAGGTCCCAGCCTGTCTCGGAGCTACTTCTTACAGAATGGTGAAATTGGGAATTCAGTGGGGCCTGAAAAAGCAGAGATCCACAGAAACCTCCCTATGGCCTTTTCCCTAAATCCAAGGTCTCCAAAATGGGAGCCCAGCCAAATCCTCCCGGGAGAGAGGAACAAACTTTTAAATATTAAACCATCTTCTTCTTGTGTTTTATTCATTCAAGGTCACACTTTGTTTTCACATGATCAGATTTGACCAAAAAAAGTATGAAATGATCAAAAATATGACTTGAAAATAAATTTAACTTTATTATCCTTGATGATAAACATCATTCTAAGTGCAATTTTACTTTGAGACATTAACCAATAATAGAAACATGGAAACTAATTCATAAATAAATTTACATTTATTAGGAGATCAAAGAAATGATCCTCCAATTTTTTTTTATTAATGGTGGGTGTGATCAACATACTTGAACACCACTACCCTAAGCCAGCTCTATTGTTTCTGAAGTTGTTCCTTGCAATGAGGCAGAGCTCCCTTAAATGAAAGGAAGAAAGAATCTGCACATGATAATTGCATCCAGATTTATAACCTGACAATTGTTTCTTTTTCTAAACTGTCAAAACCTCTAAATGCCCCCAAAAAGCCTGACCCCAAAGTTTATAATCTGGAACTTCCTTGCTGCCCATCATCCATCTTGTTCTTACTTCAGCTTCACAGAGCAAACTTCTTCCAGACATAGAAACATTTAGAAACTGAATCGGCAAAGTGGGCATCCCACTGAATTTGTTCACTCATTCAACATTTCCAAGCTGCTGCTAGCTGGCTGTACTTGCTAGCACTTACTTACTTGCACATACTGTGCTCAGTACAGAAGGGTGAGCTGCAGATTCACTGAGGCTTCCTGCCCAGAACGCGTTCCAAACCACCCCCCAGAGAAGAGGGCCCGAACGGGCAGCAGTGGTCCCACGGGGTGGAAGAAACAGACATCAGGGTTTGGGGTTGTCAGGGCAGCTTGGAGCTGGGTAGCAGACAGGAGTACTGGGCAGCAGGCAGCTGAGCAGAGAAGGAGCCCTAGAAATCTGCACAGACTTCCCCTTGAGTGGTTGGTTGGAATACACATGGCAATGATCCATGGGCATCTGTAGGTTGACTATAAGCTCACTTTAGAGCCACAGCACCAAAGCCTAAAAGAATAAGCTTTTATTCTTATTCTTATCTCTTTTAACACTCCTTTAACAAATAAGCAGAAAAGCAGTAAGAATATAGAAGATTTGAACGATACTACTTACAGCTCAGTTGGTAAAGAATCCACCTGCAATGCAGGAGACTCTGGCTGGATTCCTGGGTTGGGAAGGTCCCCTGGAGAAGGGATGGGCTATCCACTCCAGTATTCTTGGGCTTCCCTTGTGGCTCAGCTGGTAAAGAATCCGCCTGCAATGCGGGAGACCTGGATTCAATCCCTGGGTTGGGAAGCTCCCCTGGAGAAGGGAAAGGCTATCCACTCTAGTATTCTGGCCTGGAGAATTCCATAGGCTGTGTAGTCACTGGAGTCACAAAGAGTTGGACATGACTGAGCGACCTTCATTTTCACTTTTCATCCACCAGCTGGACCCAATGACATGAGAACACTGCAGCCAACAACCGGTGAATATTCATCCTGAACTGATATTATAATCACAAACATACCAACATTTGTTGGATGCAGATAAAGCGGTGCTTAGAAGGAAATTCAGAGCTTTAAATGACTATATTAAGATAGCAAAAAAGCTTTTTAAATCATTGATTTATGTCTCTGGCTTAAGAGGCTAGAAAAAGAAATGTAAAATCATAGGACATTTCAGGAAAACAATGAAGCTTAAAGTCAAAATCAATAAAATAGGAAACAAAACAATAAGGAAAATCAACATGGTCAAAAGTTGGTTCTTTGAAATATAAATAAAATTGATAAACTCTTAGTTAAACTGATGAAGAGTTTTAGGAATGAAAGAGGGGCTGTACTATGGATCCTACAGACAGTGAAGGATAATAAAGGAATATTTTGAGTGTGGTTATACCACTAAATTCAACAGTCTAGGTGAAATGGAAGAATCCTTTGAAAGACAAAAACCATAGAAACTAATATAAAATAATAAAAAAAAATCTCCATAGTACTATATATATTTTTAGAAAACTCTGGGCTTAGATGATTTCTTCTGTATTTATTTCAAACATTTAAGGAATAAATATCAATCTTACACAAACTTTTTCAAAAGAGGAGGGAAGCAACAAAGTATTGTAAGAAGAAATGAAATCATAGACCAATAATTCTCATTTATTTAATGAATTTAAATGCAAAAAGTTTTAAATTGAACTAGCAGTATTAGAAAATCAAATCTAAGCATATATAAAGAAGGTAATTTATCATGACTAAGTGGGGTTTATCACAGTAATGCTAGTAAGTTCAACATTTGAAAATCTACTAATATAGGTCATCATACATACAGAATAAAGGAAGAAAAATCATTTGATCATCTCAGTGGATGCAAAAACAATTGTTGAAATCCAAAAACAATTTAAAATTAAAACCCTTCACAGAATAGGACTCAAAGGAAACTTCAAACTTTGATTAATCTTACAGAAATCCTTCAACTAACAACACACATAAAGGTGAAAGACCAAATGCTTCCTCTCTAAAATCAAAAACAAGACATGAGTGTAGACCTTCATCACTTGCATTCAACATTTAATTGAATTGTCCTAGCCAGTGAAATAAGATAAGCAAAGGAAATATAAAGATTAGAAAAGAAGCAAAATTGTCTCTGTTTATAAGCATAACAATGCTATCTGTAGAAATGCCTAAGGAATTTACAAAAAAAAAAAAAAACACTTTACTTTTACTAAAAGAAAACAAGCTTATCAGGGCAGAGTATACAAGATCAATATATAAAAATCAGCTGTATCTCTATAGACTAGTTACAAAAAATTGAAAAGTGATATTTAACAAATCTCTTATGAGAGCACCAAAGAACACAAAATATTTGGGAATAAACTTAACAAAATATGTATAAAATATCTACATATAAAATTATAAAATGTTGCTCACAGAAATTTTAAAAGACCAGAATAAATGTAGAGATTACATGTTCACAGATTGGAAGACTCAATATCATACATTCTTCCTGAATTGATACACAGTCAATGCAATCCCAAACAAATTAGCAGCTGATGCTAAAAGATACACGGAAATATAAATAACATAGAATAAATTATTGAAAAAAAACTAATTTGGAGGGCTTACATTGCCTGATTTCAGTGGTTACTATGAACATATAATAATCAAAACAGTATGGTATTGGCACAAAGACAGACAGACAAATGGAACAAGAGTAGTCAGAAAAAAGTTCAATATTAAATGGTCAACTGAGTTGTTTTTTTTTTTGCAAAGGAACCAAAAAAAACCAATGAGAAAAAGAAAGATTCTTCAACAATTGTACTGGAACAGTTGAATATCTAAATGGAAAAAAATATGTATGTATATTCACCCCTACTTCATATTATACACAAAATTAATTCAAGAGGATGAAGATCTAAAGATCAAAACTAAAATTATAGAGCTTCTAGAATAAAATGTAGGAAAATAAACTTCATGATCTTGGAGTGCCAAAGAATTACGTTAACCATAAAAGAAAAATCTAATAAAGTAAGTTTCATAAAATTAAAATCTCACATTAAGAGAGCCAGTTAAGTAAATAATAAGGCATGTTACACATTGGAAGAAAATATTTGACAAATAATTTATAAATATATGCATATCTCTTGTAACTCAGTAACAAGAAGATAAACAACCCATAAAAATAGGTGAAAGGCTTGCACAGACACTTCACAAAAGACATTAGTGCAAGAAAAGATGATCAACATGACTGCTGCTGCTGCTAAGTCTCTTCAGTCGTGTCCGACTCTATGCGACCCCAAAGACGGCAGCCCACCAGGCTCCACTGTCCCTGGGATTCTCCAGGCAAGAACACTGGAGTGGGCTGCCATTTCCTTCTCCAATGCATGAAAGTGAAAGTGAAGTCGCTCAGTCATGTCCAACTCTTAGCGACCCCATGGATTGCAGCCTACCAGGCTCCTCCATCCATGGGATTTTCCAGGCTAGAGTACTGGAGTGGGTTGCCATATTAAAACCACCGTAAGATATCACTACATGCCTGTTAGAATAGCTAAAATTAAAAAGACAGAACATGTCAAGTGTTAGGATGGCAATGTAAAATGATACAATCTCTTTGAAATACAGTTTGGTAGTTCCTTAAAAGGTTAAACATATACCTATTGTATGGTGCAGTCATTCCACTCCTAGGAATTTATCCAAGAGAAATAAAAACATATATCCAAAAAACATTTGCACAAGAACATTCATAAGAAGGTTTATTCATGATGGGCAAAAGGTAAAAACAAACCAAATATCCACTCTCAGGAGACTGGATAAACAAGTTGTGGTTCATCCATACAATGGAATACCATTCAGCAATAAAAAAAAGAAAACAATTATGCTGGGTCAAAGAAGCCATACCAAGAAAGAGAGGGAGAGTATCTCATGTATGAGTCCATTTATATGATATTCTAGAATTGGCAAAACAAATCAAAAGTGGTAGGAATAAGCTTGGGGCTTCCCTGGTGGCTCAGATGGTAAAGGATCTGCCTGCAAATCAGGAGACCCTGGTTAGATCCCTGGGTAGGGAAGATCCCCTGGAGAAGGGAATGGCTACCCACTCCAGTATTCTTGCCTGGAGAATTCCACGGACAGAGGAGCCTGGTGGGCTGCAGGAATCACTATAGTGTTATCTGGGCAGAAATAGAGTGTAATTGGCTGAAAAGGAGCATGAAGGAATTTTGTGAGGTGATGGAAATATTGTATACCTTAGTTAGGGTTGGTGGTGATACAGTTGTAGACATTTGTCAAAACTTATCAAATTATATACTTTAAAATGTATGCATTTTATTGTATGCAAATCATACATCAGTAAAGCTGATTTAAAAAAAACAACTAGAATAGCACACTTTGCTCACTAAAGTAATTAAAATTAAAAAGCCTGGGACTTCCCTGGTGGTACAGTGGATAAGAATCCGCCTGCCAATGCAGGAGACATGGGTTCGATCCCTGGTCTGGGAAGATTCCACGTGCTGCACTTAGCTGCAGCTAAGCCATGTGGCATAACTACTGAGCGCTCTCACCCTAGAGCCAGTGATCAGCAAAGACAGTCTACCGCAATGAGAAGCCCAAGCCCCACAGCAGAGAGTGGCCCCCGCTCGCTACAACCAGAGAAAGCCTGCACGCAGCAACGAAGGCCCAGCGCCACCAAGCATATAAATAAACAAATACATTTTAAAAATAAAAAGACTTAGAGCATCCAGTGTTAGTGAGGATGTTCCTGGTGGGAGTGTGAACATGGAAGAACATCTCTGGGAAACTGGCAGTTTCCTGTAAGGGCAAACAAGCACTTACTCTATGACTCAACACCTCCATGCCTAGATATTTACCCAAGAGAAATAAAAACATATTCCACAAAAAGACTTACACAAAAACATTCATAGCAGCCTTCATCATAATTGCTGAAAACTGGAAACAGCCCAAATATCCACCGACAGGGGAATGGATAAATAAATTGTGGTATTTTCATGCAATGGAATATGAACCATTCAAAAGAAGAAGTGGAGAGAGGGCGTGGGATGAGGATTAAGACAAGGAGGAAGGGAAAGCAAAACAAAAAAACTACAAGCAACATCATAGGAACACTAAAAAAAACTATATTGAAGAAAAAAGCTAGACACCAAAAAACCCATACAGTGTGATTCCATTTATAGTAAATTTTAGAAGAGGTAAAGCTGCTGTATGATGCTAAAAGATGAGAAGGGCTGCTGCCTTATGTTGTGTAGAGAAAGAGCACATATTGATGTGAAAAGCATAAGGCAACTTTCTGCTGCCATGACCATGGTCTGTATATTGATAAATGTGTAATCTATACAGATTTATGCATTTGGTAAAAAGTATATACACATGGTCTGTGCTTTTCACTAAATATAAATTGACACTCATTTTTTAAAAAATCACAAAAAAGTAGGAAATTCACTTCCAAAACCTCACGAGTCAAAAAAAGAAGTTATAATAAAGATTGGGCTGAAATAAAGAAACTATTTTAAAATTATTTTATAATGATAAAGACTAAATCACAGAAGTTGAGGGTGTAGCTGAGGCATACTTGGGGAGAAAATGAAGCGTCTTAAACATATATTAAAAATAGAAAAAAAGACAGGCTAAAATTAATGAGTCAGGTGTCCAATTTTAAAAGTTTGAAGATGTACACAGAAATACAGATAAAGAGTGTGCTATGTGCTCGGTTGTGTCCAACTTTTTGCAACCCCATGGACTGTAGCCCGCCAGGCTCCTCTGTCCATGGGATTCTCCAGGCAAGAATACTGGAGTGGGTTGCCCGTTTCTTCCTCCAGGGGATCCTCCCAACCCAGGGATCGAACCCGTATCTCTTGTGTCTCCTGCATTGGCAGGCAGGTTCTTCATCACTTTTGCCACCTGAAAGAAAGAAATAATAAAGGGCAGTAAATAATGAAATTGCAAAAAGACAGTTGAATAGTGAAGATCTTTTAAAAGACTAATTAAATTGATAAACCCTAGGCAATATTGATCAAGGAAAATGGAAGAAGACATAAATAAAGAATATTAGGAATGAAGAAGGTGACATAAAGAGGAGGTATTATGAACATTTGATGCCAAAAAATCTGAAAACTTAGATGGAACAAACAAATTCATAGAAAAGTGCAACTCACCAAAACTGACTTATGAAGTCAAAAACCTGAATATTCAGAAACCATAAAGAAATTGAATCAGTGGTTTAAAATACCCCCCCCCAAAGAAAACACTCAGCCCACGCAGGAAGACTTAGAGGCAAATTCAATGGAAACATTCAAAGAACATGCAATTCTATCCAACACAAACTCTTACAGAGAACAGAAAAAATAGGGAGAATTCCCCAATTTATCCTAGGAGAAGAGAAAATCTTGTTACCAAAACCAGAAAAGAACAAAGATAAACAGATGCAGAAAAAGCATTTAGTAAATTAAGCATCCATTCCTGACTTAAGAAACCTTATCAAACTAGGAATAAAAGGGAACTTTTACACCTAAAATATAGTATCTACCCCAAAAAGTCTACAGCAAAATCTTTCATAAAGATTGCATTGAAATTATTCCCTTTAATATACGTTCAACTTGGAGAAGCAAATGGCAACCCACTCCAGTATTCTTGCCTGGAAAATCCCATGGACAGAGGAGCCTGGCAGGCTACAGTCCATGGGGTCTCAAAAGAGTTGGACACGACTTAGCCACTAAACAACAACCATCCATCCATAGTCCCACCTATGTTAGAGGTAATTTGTGTTACTCTTTTGGAGTGATGCTAAATAGCCTGTTTGTTAACATGTGAATTCAAAGCACTAAATGATTTGCTCTTGGAGCATCTGAAGCTTCCAGTCTGAGGAATTCTCAGGTTTCTCTAGGAAGAGGCATGATATATGAATCTGGAATGACAACAGCCAAGTCAAGAGGTCCCCCACGGGCCAAGGTCAGAGGGGTCAGAACCACGAGAAGGTGATCCTTGAGCAGATGCCCAGGATGGAGAGAGAGCCAAAGGGTGGACAGTACCCCTCCCCCAGCTGTGGCCACTGCAGGAAGGTTCCTGAGAGCCACAGGTCCACTAGCCTCCTCCCCATCCAAGTGACTGCTCTCAACTGCTTTCTGCGAGAACAGTCTTAAATGGAGTCTCTCTTTCATAAACGATGGAATTCTGTAAAAAAAAAAAAAAATATATATATATACGTCCAACTGATTCACTGTGCTGTATGCTTGAAACAAACACAACATTGTAAATCAATATACTCCAATAAAAATTTTAATAAAGGAAATTATTCCCTTTAAGAGAATCAGATATTACATAACTCCTGATATGAGGCAATAGAAAGTACAGAGTTCCACCTATAAAGCAAAGTTGCCAAAAAAAAAAAAAGAGAGAACAAGAAAGAAAGAAAGAAAGGGGAAAAATTGACCCTTACTAAAATCAAGCCTTTAGGTCCATCTCCCACATTACATACAATAGCTCTAAAGACACATGTTAATATTATCTACATCATCTTGAGATCCAGTCAAAGCCAGAATGACTCAGCATCTTCAACAAATGGCTCAAGAAAAGTAAAGCAAAGAGGAAATGTTATAGATTTTAAAAGACTTAAAATTCATCTTCAAGTCAAAGTGTAATGAAAAGAGAAACTCAAGAGACATATCAACTAATTGCAATGTGTGGACTTCAGATTTTAATTCAAACTAACCAACTTATAAAGACATTTTTTTAAAAAATCATAGAAATTTGAACACAGATTTATGATTAGACCATTTAAGAAATTATTACTTGGGATAATATATTGCAATTATGGTTTTCTTCAGGGGTACACATCTGAAATATTTAGAGGTGAAACGATCTGATGTCTGGGATTTGCTTTAAGATACTCCGTGTGAGGGCCTTCCCTTTGGTCCAGTAGCTAAGACTCTGTGCTCCCAATGCAGGGGGCCTGGGTTCGATCCCTGGTTGGGGAACTGGATCCCACATGCTGCAACAAAGAGTCTTATGTCCCAGTGAAGACTGAAGATGTTGTGTGCTGCAACTAAGACCTGGAGCAGCCAAACAAATAGATAAATAAGTTTTTAAAATACTCCATGGGATATGACAAATCAAACACTCTTGGGAAAACACACGATAATTGGAAAACTGGGTGATGGGAACATGGAGTTCACTCTTCAGTCACTTTACCTTTGTGTATGTTGGAAATTTTCTTTTTTTAATTTTTAAAAAGTTTTCCTTGAAATAGCATTGATTTCCAATGTTGTGTTAGTTTCAGGTTTATAGCAAAGTGATTCAGTTAAAATTATACACACATATAAATCTTTTCTAAGATTCTTTTCCATCATAGGTTAGTACAAGATACTGAGTATAGTTTCCCACACTGCACAGTATGTCCTTGTTGATTATTTTATATACAGGAATGTGCACATTTTAACCTCAGATTCCTAATTTACGCCTCTCCCTACGCCAGTTCCTCTCCAGGAACCATGAGTTTGCTTTCTATGTCTATGAGTCTATTTGTGTTTTGTAAATAAGTTCATCTGTATCATGTTTTTGGATTCCATATATAAGAATACCATTGTCTTTCTCTGTATGACTTACTTTACATGGGTATGATAATCTCTAGGTCCATCCATGTTGCTGCCAATGGCATTATTTCCTTCTTTTTTACAGCTGAGTAATAGAAAATCTTTGCTAATAAAAACTTAAAAGACAAATAATGGTGATGATGATAATGATGAAAATGTTATTTTAAAAAGAATACAGACGGCAACAGGCCCTTCTCCTCCTTGGACATCCTGGGGCCTCACGAGCCATCATGGAGGAGGCCCAGCCTGCTAGATAAACTGTCTCCAGCCCACCTCCAAGGCTGATGCTTTTACCATCTCTTTCTCCCAGAATTCCTTTCCTGCTGGTCTCTGCAAGCTTCAACCTGCAAATTCAGCACCCCTGCTGCCTAGAGCACATAGCTGTTGTGTTAGTTTACCGAGCACCCACTGCCTCTTGTTCAGGTAACAACACCCCTATCTTTCTTTGGATAAACACCTTTAATCATTCCATGTGGTTCAAATAGGGTTGACCACACCACCCGCGTTTCCCCAGAGTGGACCAGTGACTCAGGTGTGACCAGTGAGAATACCACTTCTCTGGACACACCCTCTGCAGGAATGGACATGTTACCCAGGCAGGACTTATTCACCAAACAGCATCAGCATCCAGACTTTTGCTGGACATATGAGAAAAGAGGCACTTTCTCTTTATGGAGTAGCAAGGTCAGAAGACTGCAGAGCCTGGAGTGGCTGGGGCCATTTGCCTGAAAATGCAAGAAGATCCTGCCTAGGAAAGAAGACTTCATAAGACAGCAGAGACTCAGAGCCTGATCTCAAAGTCATAATCCCTGAATAGAGCCACACTCCCTCTCTGCAAAGCAGTTTCCCCCACAATTTTCCTGCACATTAATCAACAAAACACCTTTTTTCTGGGAAGGGAGGAAGAAAAAGAGAGAGAAAGAATGGGGTGGGGGAGAGGGCAAGAGACTGCAATACGGGAGGCCTAGATTCAATCCCTGGGTTGGGAAGAGCCTCTGGGGAAAGGAATGGCAACCCACTCCAGCATTCTTGCCTGGGAAATCCCATGGACAGAGGAGCTTAGCAGGCTACAGTCCACGGGGTCGCAAAGAGTCCAACATGACTGAGTAACTAAATCATCACACAGTGGGCCTCAGGGGAGTCCGTTCTGAGTTTCCTGTCAGACCTACTGGGTCAGTTATTAAGCTGTTGTCTTTTTGTTTCAAACTCTGCACTCTGCTCAATGCCTGCTGTGTAAGGCTAGGACTTGCTTCCTCACCTGACTTCCAGTTATACTCTGCCCAGAGAGAGGGGCCACCAAACAGAGATGGAAGTCTGGAGAAGGAGAAAAGACTCTCTCTTCCCCATCTGCTTCCTGTGAGCTTTCGTTCTTGAATCTCCCTTCTTCACCAGTAACAGTGGCTGAATCCAGTTCAAAGTTTGTCCAACACATAAACAGCCTGATTGCATTCCCCTCGCCTCTCCTGTTGGAAACACTGGTACCAGATGACTGGTGACCCCTCTCACAGGTCTTGATCCTTTTCTCTGAACCTGGAGACACCAGGTCAGCTGAGCCGAGCCCCCTGCCCTCTCTTCAGACATCTGCGTTTCAGCCTCATGGGCCCTTCCTCTAAGTTTCTGAGTTTCAGTAATTCAGTCTGACCCTTTGTTCCACCAGCCCTGCTTTCTGAAGGTGCTGCCTCGTGACACCTTTGGGTTCCCTCCTTGCCTTTTCTCTGATGGACCACTTTATACCAGTCCACACTTCCTTATATTAAATTCTATCTGAATAACCAGTGTGATTTCTGCTTCTGAGTGCATCCCCAGTGACACAGCAACTCAGAAAAATTTCATTCATTTAAAAATATTTATTGAATGCCCCTATCCTTCAGAAATTCTAACTAAAAATGATGGCCAGACCTGGATTCTGTGACCAGTCACTGTGTCTGTAATCAGTTACCTATGTGTGGTTTGCACTCTAAAATTATTTCCATCTATGAGAGTGGATGTTATGTTGTGCTCCTGATGGCTGATGGTCGGTGATGACATATGACGAGGAAGGAGGGGAGGAAAGGGAGAGAAAAGACACAGGATAAAGGGGGAAAAGCTGTTAAAGTCTTCAATAGTGGCCAAGAACAAATCAATCAATCAAAAATATTTTCCAAAAAAAAAAAAAAAAGCAAGGGGAAGATGTACCATAGAAAACCACTTCTCAAAAAAAAAAAGAAAGAAAACCACTTCTCCCTCACCACACATTCTATTTGTGAAGCTTTTTTTTTTTTTTTTTTTCACCTACAAACACTTCTTCCTAACACATCCGTGGACTAGGGGTCAAGGTCGGATGCGAGCCAAGTTCTGGAGTTTCAACATCTCTCGAGAAGACCGTGTGTGATTGGATGCTGTGAGTATGGGGGGCGGGGCATTCTGGAAAAACAACATCTCGGTGTTTCTCAGGCTGGTTTAGGAGGAAAGGGCTTACCTGAATTTTCACACGTGATATAGATAAGGGGGCACCACAAGGGGGGCTTCTGGAGCACTGGCAATATTGTATGCCTGTGCCTGGTGAAGGTTCCATGGGTGTTGGTTTTAATTTTAGTTTTAAGCTTTACATATATGTTTTTGTACTTGTCTGAACGTACGGTATAGTTAACAAGTTTTTCAAAAGGGGTATGGGGAACTCTGTAGTTTAAGAGGCTTTCCTTGGCAGCCCCGAGGCCCTTCCTTAGAACCTGGAATTCCATGGGGAAATACTCTGAAAGCTTTAGGACCAAACCGGCTAGTCAGAAAAGACTGAAATCAGAAACAGTGTCTAAAAGCAGTATGCCCAGGCAACTAGAAATTTCTGAGTGAGAAATGTGGTAAATGAGTTCTGACAGTGTCTAGAGGAGACACTCTCTGGACCTGGGGTGCCTTCAGACATCCCCAGTTCCAGGCAAGGGGTTGACGTGGGGAGACACTGGGAACAGCTTTTGTTTCTTCAAAATCTGGAAAGCTAAGAGGGAAAGGGCTGTAAGCCAGGCTAGGTGTAGAAACTCCCTAGGAACACGGAAGTGAAACGGGGCTGCCCATTAAAATCGTGATCATTCCCGTGGCGGTTCCAAACCAAACCAAGTGACCCAAAGCAATGAGCCGCATCTTGTCTGTAACTCATCTTCCCACACTGCAGAGGAGGGGTTCTCCTGGCCAGGGCAGGCTTCCTAAGATCCCATTTCAGAACAAAAGTTCTCATCCAAAAAAGAGGGGATGTATGTATATGTATAGCTGATTCACTTTGCTGTAGAGTGGAAACTAACACAGCATTGTAAAGCAACTACAATAAAAATAATAAAAAAAAAAGAACAAAAGTCCTCTTGCGTTTGGATGTGGGTGTTTGGGCACTTAAAAGACACCCAAATGCTCTAGAATCTGGGGAATCCTGTGTTTGGGGGTGACCCGGCCTTGAGGTCATCTCAGGACCCCAAGACATCACAGAACCTGGTGGGGTGGGAGCAGGCCCCGTGTGCTATCTTAGCTTTGCTCAAGCTGAGCTGGAACCCGAAGATGACCCCCGCCCATGCCTAAGACCAGTCTGGACCAAAAAGCTGATTTAGGTTGTCATGAAGGATGCATAGTTCTAAAGCCCTAGTATCTCTATCCTTTCTCCAGAGACTTGCAACCTTTCCCAGTGCTAGGGTACCCGAGAGACTGATCTGAAGTTACTGGGTTACTATGGGATTGCTGCCACATTGCTGAGCTCCAGTTTCTTGGACAAAATACGGGAACGACTTGCCTCCGCACCTCACAGGATTGTTGGAAGAGCTGAAACAAAAGGCATGGATTAATATAATGGTATCTCTGATCTGTTTTCTCCCATCAGTCAGATGGCTTCACAAGTGAGCAGCCAGCATGCATCTCAAGAAGGGAGCAAACATTCTCCGTATTTCAAAACGTACATATCCTCTGATCTTGCACCTCCACTCCTAGGTCCTGCCCGTTCCCTCACACACACACCAGACATACATATCAGACATGCACACACATATATGCACACACACAGGGTGATGTATGTTCAAGGATATTTACTGCCCAGTATGCGGTATACAATAGCAAAAGATTGGAAATTAACCTAAATTCCCAATAATAGGAAACTAGTTAAACTATGATACATCTAGAAGATAGACAATTATGTGGCTTTTAAGAAGTAATAAGGCAGTTCTTTATGAACTGGTAAGGAGTAATTTCCAGGGACTTCCCCGGTGGTCCAGTGGCTAAGACTCCACACTCCCATTGCAGAGGGCCTGGTCAGGGACTAGGTCCCACATGCTGCAACTAAGGAATAATTTTTTTAAAAAATCAAAAAGTTAAAATTTGTAAAAAGCAAAGTTAAAAAAAACATGTACAGTGTGCTATTGCTTGTATGAAAAATATCAATATTTACATAGCAGTGTTTAAACGCTGCAAATCTCTTTGGAAGGATCCAAAGAAGTCTGATAATAGGAGTTCCTCTGAAAAGAGGGCTGGGGAAGAGGGTGACAGAGGTAGCCAGGAGACCTATGTTTCTTTTGCACCTATATTCTTTTGCACCTTCTGGACCTTCTGCATGGGTTAAGCAATTATTTTTAATTTAAAATATGAAAAAGTAAAGATGTTAGGCTGCCTTTCCAAAGTGAGGCGTATTTACATTTAATTGAGACTGGGGTTTTTGTTCGGTCGCTTAGTCGTGTCCGACTCTTTGTGAGCCCATGGACTGCAGCACGCCAGGCTTCCCTGTCCTTCACCATCTCCCAGAGTTTGCTCAAACTCATGTCCATTGAGTCGGTGATGCCCTTCAACCATCTCATCCTCTCCAGGAGAGGGAGACTGGGAAGAGCTTAGCAAATCACCAGGACTCGTCAGAATACAGCTTTCTAGTCACCCCATGTTTGAACCTCCCAGTTCAGGCTCCCTTGACCAGAACAGCAGAATATCTGAGATATTCTTCCTTTACTTTAGGTTCTTCTCTTTTTCAAACTCTCTAACTCCTTCCCTTCTTCTTGCACTCATCAGGACATTATGCTTCATTTCCTTAGACTTTCATAACATGCTAATATTTCTAACTAGACCTCTTGTTTCATCCTGATTATAAATGACACTGGCACCCTTGCCGAGACCAGGAAAGACTGGTTCCACTCATCCAGTTCCTGTCTGTCCACGTGTGAGTGACTTCTGGGAAGGCTGTCTGCCTGCTCCATTAATCCCGCCCCCATGGATTCCTGTAAATTTCAGTATCGGATGACCTTTTGGTCACCCGAGGTTCTGTTCTCCTTCTGACCTCATCCTCAGTCCCTTCTTCTCTTAGATTTTGGACCATTTCCTTGTGAGTCCTATGATTCCTTTTCTGCAGTTTTCCATTACTTAAATCTCTGATTTCATCAGCTAAATTCTCCCACCCTCCTTGCTCTCCTGTGTCTGATCACAAACCCTCAAAGATCACTGAGGTTCCAATGGGAGATTATTAGAGAGGACCCCTAAATTCTGACCATTTCCATCAGGGCAATGCTGGACCACAGGTCTATTCACTGTACATCTTCCCTTCATTTCATCCCCAGGGGTCAGGGAACCATATATGCCCTTTGATCACTTAAGGCATCTTTCTAAATTAAAAAATTATTTATTTATCCTTTTGGTGGTGCTGGGTCTTCGTTGCTATGTGGGCTTTGCTCTAGTTGCGGAGAGTGGGGCTACTGACTAGTTGCGGTGCGTGGACCGCTCCCATGCTTAGCTGCTCCAAGGGCATGTGAGATTTTTCTGGATCAGGGATTGAACCTGTGTCTCCTGCATTGGCAGGTGGATTCTTTACCACTGAGCCATCAGGGAAGTCCTTGAGACATCTTTCTAGGGAGAAAGTATTGTATAGTGAAAAGAACCCAGATTTGAGCCAGAGAGATGTTGCTTTGAATCCTTGCTCTGTTGATTGCCAGCTGCATCTTGGGGCAAGTTAAATTTACCTCATTGAGCTCCAGCTTTCCTTTGGAAAAATAAGTATTACGAATACTTACTTCATAGCGTAGTAATGAGGTTTAAATGAACTTTGTACGTAAAGGGTCTATTTTAGTGCCTTGACTCAGAGTCAGTGCTTAGTAAATAATAGTTCACTGCCTTTGGATGTTCTCCAGCCTCACTTTGCCAACTTCATTCCTCAGAAATTATGCCACACAGGTTCTTACTGACAGAAACACAAACATCTCCCATCACATGTGTGTAAATCATATATATGTATATGAATTTATTTATATAAGTACATGGAAATTGATTTAGACAAAGATATATAGATATTTATATAACCCAAGAAAAAATATTTAATAAGAAATAGAGAACCTAGAGACTGTCATACAGAATAAAGTGTCAGAAAGAGAAAAACAAATATCGTATAATATTGCTTATATGTGGAATCTAGAAAAATGATACAGATGAATTTATTTGAAAAACAGAAATAGAGACACAGACATAGAGAACAGACATATAGGTCCCCAGGGATGGAAGAGGGGTTTGGATGAACTGGGAGACTGAGATTGACCTATCGTTATATATACTGTGCTGGGCTTAGTCGCTCAGTTGTGTCCGACTCTTTGCAACCCCCTGGACTGTAGCCTGCCAGTCTCCTCTGTCCATGGGGATTCTCCAGGGAAGAATACCGGAGTGGCTTTCCTCCTCCAGGGGGTCTTCCCAAGCCAGGGATCAGACCTAGGTCTTCCGCATTGCAGGCGGATTCTTTACTATCTGAGCCACCAGGGGAAGCCCAGATATATATGCTACCATCTATGAGGTAGATGAGTAGTGAGGACCTATAAGCAGTACTATAAGTACTTATAGTGAGTGCTATAAGTAGTGAGGACCTCCCGTAGAGCGCAGAGAGCCCCACTCAGCGCCCTGTGGTGACCTCAGTGGAAGGGAGATCCGACAGAGCGGGGATGGATGTGCGCGTGGAGCTGATTCACTTTGCTGTACGGCAGAAACCAACACAAGACTGTAAAGCAATTACACACAATGAAAATTAACCTAAAAAAGAAAGAGGGAGTGGAAAAACACGTACAGAATAAGAAAGGCATGAGCAGATGGCTGAGAAAATGAACAGCTCAGGGGACAGGGAGGGGCGTGTGGGAATAAGAAGTAAATGGAGCCTCCATCAATAAGAAGCTTAGCTCCCTAATGTGGCCAGTACAGGTTACTCGTGATCTAATTTGTGAATTCGACATGTAGGAGTAATGCAAGATTGTCTCAGAGAGATTTGTGCCTATTTATGAACTGCCAGGAGGTAACGCTGACCCAAAGGAATTAAACACATCTGTTTGTCACCTCAGGTTCCAGCAGGATCAGATCACTGGAGGCCAAGGCTATAACTGGAGCTCTCCTCCAGGGAAACTTCCTGATGCAGGGATTGAGCCCAGGCCTTCGGCATTGCAGACAGATCCTTTACCATCCAAGCACCAGGGAAGCCGAAGGCCTATCATAGTTCCACCCTCAAAAACAAAAAACTAAAGCCAAGCTCTAAAAAATGTCTAAGAGACAGGAGTTCAGAGGTTGGGGCCTGTGAAGTTAGAGGACTTACACCTCTATTCAAACAAAAAGATAAATACTGGAAACAGAAATGTAAAAGTTGTCTTTATTCATAAACAGTATGGTTGCTTATGTAGAAAATCCTAGGGAATCAAATGAAAACAATTATTAATAATTGGATTTATCAGTGTCAAAATATAGAGGGCCAATGTATAGTCACTGCATTTCTATAACGAGGAGCAAAATAATTGGAAAAATAAAAATTTAAAAATTATCCAGTAACAGTATAAAGTCATAAAATACATCGGAGAAATGTGCAAAAGATGTGTATGACATTTATGCTGAAAATTACAAAACATTGCTGAGAGAAATTTTATAGGATCTTCACAAGTGGATATATATATTATGTTCATATGTAAGAAGACTCAATATTATAAAGATGTCCATTCTCCCTCTGATTCTATAGATTCTATACATTCCCAACACAATTCCAGCAGATGTTTTAGTAGACATTGACAAACCGATGCTAAAAAATGTGTGTATAAATTGCAAAGGACCTAAAAAGCCAAAAGAATTTTGAAGGAAACTGAAGTTGTAGTCTTGATTTCAAGACTAAAGTAATAGTAATCAAGACAGTGTGATAACGGTGTAAAGATAAATATATACATTAAATGAGCCAAATAGAGAATGCAGAAATAGAGCCACTTATATATTATCAACTGATTTTCCTCAAAGGCACCAAAGAATTGCAATAAATAAAGAAAAGTCTTTTCAACAAATGATTTTTTTCCACAAATATTTATCTGATATTGATCACAAAGCTAAATGATGGAACTAAATCTATAAAACTTCTAAAAGAAAACATGAGAGATAATTTTCATGACCTTGTGGTAAGCAAAGATTTCCTAATATAAAAATTAAAGCCCTGTCTTCTTCAAAATAAACCTTAAAAAAAAGTAAAAAGGCAAACCACAGACAAGGAGGTAGTATTTGCAATAGATGTATCAGACAAAGAATTTGCACTCAGGATATATAAATAACTCTACAATTCCATTTTTAAAAGACTTACAGCCTGGTTTGAAAAGGGATAAAAGACTTGAACAGACATTTTGCAAAATAGATGAATGACATGGATGTACATGAAAAGTACTCAACTTCACTAATCACCAGAGAAATGCACATTAAACTATGATGAGATATTGCTAGAATGGCTAAAAATTTTTAAACTTACAAAACCAAATGTTGGTTGTGTAGCAACTGGGACTCTCAGATGTTGATGGTGTGAATGTAAAATAGTACAACCACTTTGGAGAAGTTTGGAGAATTTTTATAGATAGGAACATGCACTTAACAAATGATCCAGCCATTCTACTTGTAGGTATTTACCCAAGAGACACAAAGACTTATATATAACATTCATAACGGCATTATTCGTCACAACAAAAAAACTAGAAAGGACTCGGACGTTCATCAGTTAGTAAATGGATAAACAAATTGTGGTATATCCATTGAGTGAAGCTCAAAAACATGATGTTGAACAAAGGAAGTCAGACTTTAGAGTGTGACTCCTGGGACTTCCCTGGCAGTCCAGTGGTTAAGACTTCAAGCACTCCACTGCAGCGGAAGCAGGTTCAATCACTAGTCGGGGAACTGAGATCCCACATGCTGCTCAGCACAGCCAAAAAACAAAAACAATAAAGAGAGTGACTCCTTTTATACAAAGTTCTAGAACAGGTAAAACTAATCTGTGGGTAGGAGTCAGGTAAATGCTCACCTGAGATGGGATGGAAAGAATGGGATTGACTGCAAAGGAGCATCAGGGAAATTTCTGGAGCGATGTAAATATCTGACAGGTGTCACAGTTACATGGATTTATATATGGATAGGGCTTCCCATGTGGCTCAGGTGGTAAGGAATTTGCCTGCAATTCAGGGGACTCGGGTTCGATCTCTGGGTTGGAAAGATCCCCTGGAGAAGGGAATGGCTGCCCACTCCAGTATTCTTGCCTGGAGAATCCAACAGAGGAGCCTGGCGGGCTACAGTCCATGGGGTTGCAAAAGAGCTGGACACAACTAAGCAACTAACACTTACTATATGGATATAGCCCACCAGGCTTCTCTGTCCATGGATTCTCCAGGTATATGAGGAGGTGTCCATGCCCTCCTCAGAGGATCTTCCTGATCCAGGGATCCATCCCAATGTCTCCTGCATTGCAGGCAGAGTCTTAATCTGCTGAGCCATCAAGGAAGCCCATATATATATATGGATATAGATATGGATATATAAATATATGGATATATATTTGTTATATATATGTGTGTGTTAAAAATATATATGTTAAAATATACATAATTTGTTAAAACTGGTTGAACTGTACATTGAAGTATGTACATTGTGTTGTGTATAAACTATACCTCAATACAGTTGATTAAAAAAAGAAGTCCACCCATAGCTCCTAATTGCTCACAGCTGTCATCATGGTAAAATTTCCCAGCTCTGGTCCTAAGAAGTAGCCTGTGCCTCTGCCGAGTTCCGTGCCTTCGTATGTCCTTCCTTTGTCCCCTCATCACGTGCTATTATACAACTGTCATTGTTTCCAGATCATGAGCTGCTTGAGGCGTGGGGCTAGTCCGACCAAGCCTCCAGGTATTCAGTATTAAAACTGAAAGTCCCAAGCAAACCAGGTCTCTTGATCACTTTACCTGGGACCTTGGGTTTAGCTTTATGCCAGGCATAAGGGTGTACGCTCAGAAAACTTTCGCTGAACACCTAGAATATTTGCGTTGAGGGGAATCTCAAGGTTCTTCTTCTTCTTTTTAATATTTGTTTTTATTTATTTATTTCGCTGTGCTGGGTCTTCGTTGCAGCAAGCAGGATCTTCAGCTGCGGCATGTGGGATCTAGTTCCCTGACCAGGAATCAAACCCAGACCCCCTGCATTTGGAGCGTAGAGTCTTAGCCACTGGACCACCAGGGAAGTCCCTCAAGGTTTTTTCAACTTGGTGCCCTCATGCAAACGGAGGCCCCGAGAGGTGAAGCCAGAGGCAGTGGATACAGGCCCAGATGCCAGGTTCACTTGCATCCTGCCCACAGCTCTGGCCTCTCTGCCATGCTGTGGGGTGTTCTGGAAGGCAGATAAACAAGCCTTATTTAAGTTTTAAGGAGCCTCGAGAGTCTCCCAGGGCCCCATCTCCAGGAAGCTCCCCTCCCCGCTCCAGTGAAGTCATCTGACCCCAAGTGGCCTGCGGTTTCCTCTCTCCCCACACCTCCCAAACCCGCCCTGAGTCCCAGGCTGCCTGGGATGAGGGCTGACCTTTCAGGGAGCAGTTTGCTCAGAAAGCGCTTTTATGTCAACAAAAACAGCTTTCAGGTCTTCCAGAGGCAGCCTTGTTTTGCTCCTTAAGTCCCCGGGGGAGAAAAACAACCAGCGGTAGGGAGGAGAGAGACCGAGGGAGCGACCCGCCTCCCCAGACCTTGGGCTCTGCTCTCCCAGGCCCGTTGCTCAGGGCCTCCTTTGTCAGAACTTGGCTCTCAGTGGAGCGGAGAAGGGGTGTGAGTAGGGGATGGAAACAATGCCACCCTCTCTGGCAGCGGGAGCTGGACGCTTGACCTGATTAGGCTCAGCGAGGAGACTGCGAAGGCAGGCTTGAAAATCCCCACCCGGGAGACGTTCCCTCCCCGTCTCTGCCAAGGCCGCTTCTTCAGTGGAAGAGGCTCTCATTTCCCACTGGTCTCTGTCCTCTTCGCCTGGACAAACGCTTTGCCTCTCCGTCCCTCCTTCTCACCAATCGACTCCCAAACACAAAGTGTTTTTCTCGCTGCAGCTCTCCCTCCTCCGGGCCCCGCCAGGGCTCAGGAGTCCAGCTGGCATCCACATGAAAGCTCTTCCTGTCCAGAACCCACGTGGAACCCAAGGCTGCCCACACCCACAGGCCTGGCCCCTGGTCCCCACACGCAGGGCCATGGAAACTTGGCTGTAACACGCCAGGGAACAGACAGCCCCGAGCCACCCAAAGAGGAGCCTCCCGGGGGCACTTGGTCCATGGGGCACCTGGGCCTGGCAGAGGATGCTGAGCACGTGGACACAGCGCTGGGCCAGCACTTTCCGCCTGTTGGTGCAGGTGGAGGGAACACAGGAGCCCTGCTATTGCCAAGGGCTTGGCAGAAAAAGCGAAAGCCAAGAAGAAGTCGGTGGCTCAAGGGGATCAGAGAAGGTGTGTGGCCACGCCAGGAATCTGGGTCTGATCCTCAGGATGGTGGCTAAAGGAACAGGCTGGAGCTTTCTTGAGAGAATATCTGGTCTCTCAACCAGGGTATGGTACCAACAGGCAGGGCCAGTCCTCTTCCTGAGATGCAGGTACAGCCTGGGGACACTGAGCCCCCAACAGAAGGCCAAGGGGCTGCAAGTCACTCAAGGCCAGCTTCAGCTGCAGACTCCTCACTTCTAAAGAATCTCCTAGTAGATCTGGAAGGGTTCATTCTTAGAGTGGGCTTCTCAGGTGTCGCAAATAGTAAAGAATCCGTCTGGCAATGCAGGAGACACAAGAGATGAGGATTCGATCCCTGGGTTGGGAAGGTCCCCTGGAGGAGGAAATGGCAACCCACTCCAGTATTCTTCCCTGGAGAATCCCAAGGACAGAGGAGCTTGGTGGGCTACAGTCCATGGGCTTGCAAAGAGTCAGACATGACTGTGTGCACACACATACACACACACGTTCCTAAGGCAAAGTCTGGGAGAACATACACCACCATGTCAAAGACGTGATTATGGAGGGGAACTTTAAGTTTTTGTTGTTGCTTTTTGTTTGGTTTTAGTCTACCTGCGCTTTCTTTCTTTCTTTCTTCTTCTTCTTCTTCTTTTTTTTTTTTTTTAACAACAAGCAAGGATTACTCTTGTAAAACATTTAAAGAAAAAAAACTTTTGTTAAATGACACATTACCCATAAGGTGTTTAGCAAAATGAGGGGCTGGCCCCTCCTCACAGATAAATAAATGTTAGATGTTACTAGTTTAACATGAGAAGGAGATGAGAAGAAGAAGCCGAGGAAAAGAAAAAGGATGAAGAGGAATATGCAGAATGAGGAAAGAATCAAAGGAAAAAGAGGAGTGAATGGAGGAAGAAAGGGAAAATGTGTGGCCATGCTCCTCCGCACTAGGGATTTCCCAGGCAAGAATACTGGCGCAGGTTGCATTTCCTCCTCCAGGGGATTCTTCTCGACCCAGGGATCAGAACCTGCATCTCTTGCATCTTCTGCATTGGCAAGTGGATTCTTTACCGCTCACACCACCTGCGAAACCCCAAAACGTGTGGACATGAAGAGTTCACATTCCCCTTGCAGATTCCTGGGGCTCCGTGCTGGGTTCTCAAAGAGTAGGGCATTAGGGGAGCAGAAGAAATATTAGCCGGGGGCCCCTTCACTTTCTGGGTAAAGAGCCTGGGCTGAGCTGGACTAGAGGGAAGCTTCCTGAACTGGCTGTGTTTATAGTTGCTGGGATTGCTCATCAATGCCTTTCACAGCCCCTGTGTGGGGTTTGTTTCCCGTCTCTGGTTTCTGGGCCTCTCTCTCACTCTCACTCTCTCTCTCTCTCTCTCTCACACACACACACACACACACACACACACACGACACCGGGCCAACTCCCTTCGGAAGCTTCATTCTTGCTTTGAAATGAATGTTTTTGTCTCCCCACTGAGGGAAGACGAGCTGGACATGGGAGTGGGGTGTCTTTGCTGCCAGCACCCTACAGGCTAATCAAGCCATCTTGGGTGACATCATGTGTTCTGAGTGGATGTTTGCTGCAAAAGCTGCAAAATAATCTGAACTTTCAGCCCCAGACTGTTCCCCAGAGGGCAGCATCCTCTGAATTGGGCCAAAATGGAACCCACACCTCTGCTCCTTAAGGGAGCGGTTAGTGAGGGTGCCAGGGGGCTGCCTCCCTCCTGCTTCCCAATTGCACATTCCACCCTTCACCCCCCACCACTGCCACGAAAATCCTCATGGTCTGAGTCCCTCAGGGTACCAGAGGTAGAGAAAACGAGTGCTGAGGTGGGTTGAGGAGGGAAGGAAGGTGGGTCTAAGGAGCCTGGGACTGAACGAGGATGACCCCAACTGCCTCCTTCTGGGGCTGTCGTCCTTTATCACAGGCACTTGGCTGCTGGGAGGCCACAGCAGGGCCTTGGCAGAACCAAGCAGGAGCAGCTGAGCTGAGTGCTGGTGGTAATACAGAGAAGGGGAAAGGGGAAGTGTGAGAGGTCATGAGGGGAAGAAGCAGCGGAACTGGGGGACTGAACGGATCTTGCAGGAGAAGAGGAGGCTTGGATGCTGAGAGGTGTGGTAACTATTTTAGCACCAAGGAGGAGGAGAAATGTTCTAGTTGAGAATCTATGAGAAAAGAGCCAGTTTATTTCATAGGCCCTGGAGAAGCTCAGAACTTGAAGAAGGAGGGTAAGGTGAGGTATGGGAAGAAAGGGGGGATATAAGTGAAAAACCTACCTACATTCAGAACACGAGTGGCCAGATTCTTACTCCTTAGGCATGAGACAGGATTTATTCTTAGGAGAAAGAGAACAGAAGAGGTTATGAACTTGGGGACTCCAGGCACCAAATTGTAGGGCTGAGATTCAGGGCTCAAAAGGAAGTATCAATTGACAGTCTGATGGGAATCTTTTCTCCCAGGTGGAACAGTGGTAAAGAATCCGCGGCGAATGCAGGAGATGTAAGGGATGTGGGTTCGATCCCTGGGTTGGGAAGATCTCTTGCAGTAGGAAATGGCAACCCATTCCAGTATTTTTGCCTGGAAAATTCCAAGCACAGAGGAATCTGGTGGGCTAGAGTCCATGGGGTCACAGTTGAACATGACTGAACATACACACACACACATACACACATAAAAACAGGATTCTTTAAAGAAACTGAATAGTCCTCAAGAAAAGAGCCTCCAGATACTAATATTCAGAGGGAGCAATCTTCCAAAGAAATAACAAAGTCTCAACCCAGTCACTTTAAAGTGATAAGCAACACAGAGTTTCCAGTCAACTTTTATAGTTTTTCATTGTTAAATATGAACAACCAATCTCATATGTTCGTAGAAACATGAAAGGCCATAAAATAAGAACAAGGTGCTATGAGAAAGGAATGATTATTTAACAGGAATGAGCTCTTGGAAATTAACAGATAAAATAAAACATTCAATTAAAGGGTTAGAAGATAATATTGAGGACATTCCCCAGAAAATAGAACATAGGAGTAAGAAATAAGAGAGAAAAGATAAGAAAATCAGGGGATCAAACTAAGAGGTTCAAAGACTAACAGAAATTCCAGAAAGAGAGAAAATTAAAAAGAAAAATTATCAAACAAATAATATAGAAAATGTTCCAAGAATTAAGGAGTATATTCATAGGATTAAAAGAACCTGCCAAGGGACAAGAACAAAAAAATTTGAAAGACCTAAACCTAGGTCTTTGATCCAAAAATTCCAGAACGCCAAGTATAAAGCCGAGAATTTTAAAGCTTCTAGAGACAGAATAAAGTAAAAAATTACACACAAAGGAATAAGAATGGCATTCGACTTCTCCAGATCAAATGTACTGATATCTTAAAATTATGACGTAAAATTATTTTCAATCTATGTTTCTGTACCCAGTTAATTGATCAGCCAAGTGTGAGAGCAGAAATGTTTTCTAAACATGCAAAGACTCAGAAAATTCAGTTCCATTCACATTGTCTTGGGAAACTATGGGAGAATAGGTATCTGCAAAACAAAAAGGTAAACTCAGACAGAATCAGTCACAAGTTCCCAGAAATGAAGTTGCAACTCAGAGGAGTACTGAAGAGACATCTAAAAGGATACTTTAACAGCACACGTAGGCAGTGACCTGTCCAGACTGGAGAAGGATGAAGGACTCTGAAAAGGAGCTCTCTAGAAAATACCTGGATTCAATAACATAAACAATATTGTTGATTATATGATGGAGCTCTTAGAAGTATGGAAGGACTTCCTGGGTGGCCCATTGGTTAAGACTCTTTACTCCCAGTGCAGGGGGCCCAGGTTCAATCCCTAGTAGGGAACTAGATCCCACGTGCTGCAACTGAGACCCAGCATAGTCAAATAAAACAAGAAGGAAGTATGGAAAATTATGCTAGTAAAAGAAGAGCAATTATTAACTCCAGGGAAAAAAAAAAAAAAACCTATATTAGAAAAAGAATGCAATCACAGTGTGCCACTTGACTTTGTCATAAACAAGATTTATAAAGTCGTAATGATGTAAACCCTGATTACTGCCATAAAATAAAAAATAGTGATTCATCTATATTGAGAGAATGGGGAGGCAACAGGTAGGTGGTGGGAAGAAAGCTCATATTCATATGTTATCAAAACAGAAAAATCAATAAATATGTCTAAAACTGAGAGAAAGCAGTATAAACATGTAATCTTCATATTATAGAGATAAATGCCAAAAGAAAAGACTAAAGATGGTTATGTGGGTGATGGATAGGGGGACAATTTTTGGAATGTGGTGAGAGGTAAACTCACTATTTTTCATTTACAGACTTTAAAAACACACACAGATATTCCTTTTATACATTGTTTTAGCTTTAAAAAGTTAAATGTAAACAAAAAAGCCAAAAAATAAAAGTAAGTTCCCATCTCATTTCCCTCTCTTAGAGTGTGGGGAGCTCCCTATCAGAGTGGCCCTTGCATTTCAGAGTCAGGAAAAGGGAGAAAGGCAAGTTACTTGAAAGTTCATCTATAGTCCACAGTTGTCTTCTGGGCAGGCCACATAGAGGTGACCTTGGTCAAGCACCCAGTATAGACTACCTCCTCAAGAAATGTCAGTTTTCCTTTCTTCCCCTACTTGAATATGCACTTCCCATATATATGGGTTGTTTTTTTTTTTTTTTTTTTTTATTAAATTAACACAGTTCAGAGAAAAGCAGAAGATCAGGCAGGAACAGACTCCAAAAACCAAAGTGAGACGATTTAGTGACCATTTGGAGGAGTATGTGGTTTCTTTCTCTTTTTAAAAAAACATTTATTTATTTGGCTGTGCCAGGTCTTAGTTGCAAAACTCGGGATCTGTGATCTTCACTGTGGCATGTGAGACTTTTAGTTTCACCATGTGAACTCTTAGCTGTGGCACATGGCTTGTTTTTGTTGTTGTTTAGTTGTTAAATCATGTCTGACTCTTTTACGATCTCATGGACTGCAGCACACCAGGCTCCTCTGTCCAATTTCTAAGGCAAGAACACTGGAGTGGGTTGCCACTTCCCTTCCAGGGGATCTTCCTGATCCAAGCACATGAGATCTTTTTTTTTTTTTTTAGGTTTTGGCGTGTGGGATCTTTAATTGTGGCATGTGAAATGCTAGCTGCTGCATATGGAATCTGGCTCCCTGACTAGGGATTGAACCTGGGCCCCCTGCATTGGGAGCGAGGAGTCAGTCACTGGGCCACCAGTGTAGCCTCAAGTGCATGGTTTCTAACCTGTGTGATCATCAGAGTCACTGAGAAGATTTCACAAAAGGTTTCTGGGCCCGACTCAAGACCTAGAGTCCCTGGGGCGCAGGGAGGAGTAAGTGACCAGGCCAGGAAGAAGCGTGACTGGTCGAGGCCCCAGCCTCCTGGCCACAGTACTGTGGCCTCCACACACCCCCTTGGGCCACTCAGGTTTTCTCTTTGATGTACCCCACTGGGTCCAGGAAGCTCCAAGCGGGTACCTCGTTGGACAGGTTGAGAGTCAGGGCTGGGGCAGCGGGTGCTTCAAGTCCCACGGAGTCCAGCTCAGACTCCCCTGCCCGCCCTAGGATTCCCCCAGATCCAGAGGAGCGGTGGAGCTCTGTGTGGGTCAGGTGGGCAGCTGCCTGGCTTCCCAAAATGCCCTCCAAAATGTGCCCAGGGGCATGGGATGTTGGCACAGGACTGGAGCCAGACAACCCAGCTGGCATTTGGGCGGCCAACCTAGTGTTGATGCCTGGTTCCAGCCAACTCTGACTCATATACTTCATCGCTTGGACAAGATCCCATCCCCAACCTCTCCTTCCTTCCCTCCCTCCAGACCGCTCTCCCTGCCGGCGGTTGATGGACTAGTCCAGGCAGTCCACCCTAGGACACAGATATCAAGATCCCTGGGTCAGCAAGTTCAGTGGGTATGTGGCTGCAGAAAATCAAAGAGAGACTTCTCTTAGGCTTGAGTAATCCCATCATACTCGTTTTTCCTATATTCTTATAGCTTGGGGCCAAGAAAAATTCTGTTTAGGAGAAGGGTTTGAAAATAAAAACAATCTTGCCTTACATTTGCATGTCATTTTCTACATACAGGCTCTTTCGTATATATTTTCTCAGACATTTGAGCCTCACAAGCACTCTTCATTTACTGGGTTGTGCTGTGTTGTGCTTTGCTAAGTCACTTCAGTCCTGTCTGACTCTGTGACCCCATGGACTGTAGCCCACCAGTCTCCTCTGTCCATGGGGATTCTCCAGGCAAGAATATTGGAGTTGGTTAGCCATTCCATATAGCTTTAACTGTACGGACTTTTGTCAGCCAAGTGACGTCTCTGCTTTTTAATATGCTGTCTAAGTTTGTCATAGCTTTCGTTCCAAGGAGCAAGTGTCTTTTAATTTCATGGCTGCAGTCACTGTCCACAGTCATTTGGAGCCCAAGAAAATAAATTCTGTCACTGCTTCCACTTTTTCCCCTTCTGTTTGCCATGAAGTGAGTTCTTTTTATCCTAAGGTATTTCCCACTAAGGGTGTACAGTCAAATTACTGTGTTAGTAATTAGGTAGTTTAAAGTAATTACTTTCAGTGTGGTTAAACCTCCAACTCAAAATGCAGTTGTATATTATACTTGTCAGTTAGTTTTTTTTTTTTTTTTTGCATCTTAGGGATAATTAGAGGGAGAATGGAAATGACAACCCACTCCTGTATGCTTGCCTGGAGAATTCTGTGGACAAAGGAGCCTGGTGGGCTATAGTCCATGGAGTCGCAAAGAGTTGGACACAACTGAGCGATTAAAACCCTTCTAGAAGGAAAAAAGGAGATTTCAGTTGGTAATAATTTTTGGCAGAAAGAACAGGATGGGTGGAAGATAGAGGAGAGAGGTCCCAAAAGTTAGTCCTTTTCATAGAAAATGATTGAAAAGCCACAAAAACCATACAATGTCTTTGGAGAGGAACTAACCAATATCTATCAATATGTATTTATAAATTTAAGAAATGATTTGATTGATTGATTGATTTTTGGCT
Organism: Cervus canadensis; assembly: GCF_019320065.1. Classification (NCBI taxonomy): domain Eukaryota; kingdom Metazoa; phylum Chordata; class Mammalia; order Artiodactyla; family Cervidae; genus Cervus; species Cervus canadensis. Next base: position 578,990 of record NC_057399.1, read on the forward strand.
GTCCTGGGTCCTTGTTGCTGTACAGGCTCTTCTCTAGTTGGGGTGAGCAGGGGCTTCTCTCCAGTTGCATTATGAGGGTCCTCAGTGTGGAGGCTTCTCCGGTTGCAGAGCACAGGCTTGGGACTCAGCAGCTGTGGCCCATGGGTTCAGTAGTCGCAGTTCCTGGGCTCCAGAACACAGGCTCAATAGTTGTGGTGCACAGGCATAGTTGCTCGGAGGCATGTGGGATCTTAATTCCCTGACCAGGGATCAAATCTGTGTCTCCTACATTGGCAGGCAGAATCCTAATGACTAAGCCTCGAGGGAAGCCCTCCCAATATATATTGGATATTTCACCATTATGTAACATTTATCACTTACTGTAGACCCAAGTCTGTGTGTAAAAAGATTTGTTGAGCAAGATATACATGCTCCATCTGAGCATGGGCCATCTCAGAAGGTGAAAATGGCCCCAAAACATGGGGTGGTTAGTTTTTATGGGCTGGGTAATTTCATAGGCTAACAAGTGGGAGAATTACTCCAACCACCTTGGAGAAAGGACAAGGATCTCCAGGGACTGGGCCACCACCCACTTTTTGGCCTTTTATTGTCAGTCTTGGAACTGTCATAGCACCCTTGGGTGTGCCACTTAGCATATGCTAATATATTGCAATGAGTATATAATGAGGCTCAAGGTCTCCTGGAAGTTGAATCTTCCAGCACCTTGGGCCTCAGTGGTTCTCACCAGTTTATGTCATATCCTCAGGACTACATCATTCTTTTATAAGTTGTGCCCTGCCCAGTTCCCTCCTGTTTTAATCCCAGCACTAGTCAGGGCCTGCCCCTTCCTGGATCTCTCTAGCAATGCCAAAGGTTGTCACCCCTTCCTCTGGGAAGAAGAGAGATTTCTGCCCCCCCAAACAGACCTATTTTCAACCTCTCCAGTCAAGTCCTTGCAGATCCTTTCTACGCTGTGGTTGGAAATCTTGTGTTGTTCTCCAAGTGTAGGGCCTGGTAGGCCTGGGAGGCAGCTCAATCATGTATGGATGTGTGTACGGGGGAGGAGTGGGGGATGAGCATAGGCCATTCTGTCTGTGCCTACAACTGGTAGATCTCAGTTTGAGGCAGTCTGAAGCTGATACCATTTGCCAGGAGGAAGAACATAACCTTACAAATGCAAAAATTGACACAGACCTTGGAAGGGGCTCTGTGCAAGCGAGGTGACCCTACACAACATTGGTTTCATGGTGAGCTTTTCTCTGCTAAGTCACATGCCACATCCTCCCCTCACTGTGGGCTGAGGTTGGGGGGGGGGGGAGGTGGGTGTGAGTTGCAGAAAAGAATAAGTATAAGCTTAGGACCCTGATTCTAGTCCAGTCTCTGCCCTGAATAGTCCGATCAGGGCATATCTCTGTTCTGGCTGACCTCTAAGGTAATTTCCAGCTTCATTCCTTCATCATTTCAGGAAAAAGACCATTGAAAAATCAACCAAGCCCTTGTTCTCTTCTTTGGAAACTCTAGTCCATCTCACATTAAATAAATATATTTAATTAAACATGCTGGTGGCAGTGGTTTAATTGCTAAGTCACGTCTGACTCTTGCGACTCCATGGACTATAGCCCACCAGGCTCCTCTGTCCACGGGATTTCCCAAGCAAGAATATTGGAGTGAGTTGCTGTTTCATACTCCCAAGTATCTTCCTGACCCAGGAATCCAACATGGGTCTCCTGCATTGCAGGCAAATTCTTTAGCGAATGAGCCACCAGAGAAGCCCATTTAACTGAACATAAACCCATTAAATATATATTTGGCTGTGTAAAATTTGGAAGTTGTTTTTACAAAGTGAAGTGTTTTCTTCACTTCAGGAAATGTCATTCATTAAGCACACAGGTACTGCGAGGCCATGAGGATTCAGGCACTGTTCTAGATATTAGGGTACAGAGTTAACAAAAACCCCTGACTCTATGGCACCTATGTGGAATGGAGCCTAACAAGCAGATACAAAAATTAGATATTGTGGCACATGGTGGTAAGTGCTATGGAGAAAAATAAAGCAAGCGATTTGAAAGAAAAAAAAAAAAAGGAAAAAAATTTAAAAATAAAGCAGAGATGGGGATGATTGCATGCCAAGTCACTTCAGTCGTGTCACTCTTTGTGACCTTCTGGACTGTAGCCCACCAGGCTCTTTATTCATGGGATTTTCCAGGCAAGAATGCTGGAGTGGGTAGTCATTTCCTACACTGGAAGATCTTCCCAACCTAGGGATCGAATCCATGTCTCTTGTGTCTCCTGCAATGGCAAGCAGATTCTTTACCACTAGCAGCATCTGGGAAGCCCCCAAAGATGGGGCTGGGGCTGCGGCTGGTTCATTGCATATAAAGGCCCTGGGGTTTGGCAGTCAGTTTTGACCTTTGGTAATGACAGATGAAAGACAGCTGGATCAGCAGTGGCCTCTGATGATAAAAGTCAGCAAGACTGGGGGTCTTGCCAGCACACTCAGGACTCCGGAGCTCAAATCTCAATTCAGGCATGATTCAGATGCTCTTTGGCTTTGATTAACTCAAATAGTTTGCAGCTGAGTGTGATTTCTCAGTAATCAATGCACACTGCTAACTTAGGAGTTTGAAACGAAATGTTTATATGCTATATGTAAGCATAAGGATGGCAACTAGTATTACATTTGTAGACATCAGTTAAACATGTATTCGTGTGCTGGTTTCTATTTGAATTTGAGACCCCATCCATGCTTTTTATTTTTTTTAAGACTTTTTTTGATGTGGACCATTTTTTTCCCCCTAAAGTCTTTATTGAATTTGTTGTAACACTGCTTCTGTTTTCTGTTTTGGTATTTCGGCCGCTGGGCACATGGGATCTTAGCTCCCAAATCAGAGCTTGAAGCCGGCCCCTGCACTGGAAGACGGTCTTTTTTTTTTTTCATTTATTTTTATTAGTTGAAGGCTAATTACAATATTGTAGTGGTTTTTGCCATACATTGACATGAATCAGCCATGGATTTACATGTGTTCCCCATCCTGAACCCACCTCCCATGGAAGGCGAAGTCTTAACCACTGGACCACTAGGGAAGCCCCACCCATCCATGCTTTTCAAAGGCCTCATACATTTTTGTCTGCTCTGGAAAAGTTGGCGGAATTGTGCTGAAAGAGTGACCTTCCCTGATAATGACCTCCACCCATTGAGGCAGGTGCTCTGTGGACATGAAATTGAATGAAGACCAAGACAGGCCCTGGGGGCAGAGCCCTCACTGTCTTTTCTCACATCTACCCTGGGCTTCCACGTCTCTAGAAGGAAGATCCTATTCGTGGACTACCCCATCGAGGAGTTTAAGGCTTTAGCAACATCACTCCTGGTCCTCACACAGACCCTGCAACTTTTGATGCCTTCATGGATACTATCCAGAGCTCTCCTTGGAAAAAAACCCACCCGCTGCACTGTCACAGCCTGCAACTCACGGATGGGCCCCATCCCGCTCCTAAAAAGCTGACTCCCAGAGCTGCTGTCAACAAGCGTGACCTTCCGGCTTTGCCACCCAGAATGAGTTTTTGTTCACTCTCAAATCCTTCCTCTCCTTCGCCCTCCTCCTTAGCCAAAGTGGCTCTCCCCTGCCCGCTGGGGGCTTCTCCCACTCCCGTCTCTCTCTAGGGCCGTGTAGGGAACTCGGCCTCCACCCGTACGGCAGCCTCCAGGCCCATCACCGTCCTCTGCTCCTTCTCTGAAGTTCTCGCCATCTATTTCTGTCCTTCACTCTTTACCTCCAGCGGCTCTGGCACCTAACATGGGCCATGTGCCCTGACGTAGCCCACGATGCTCACCTGCCTGGGGAGGCCTCACCTGAGCCTGCTCCGGCCCTCCTGACGTCACTCCCTGGGGTGAACCTCAGCAAGAAGCACCCCTTCCGCGGGCCGCATCACCACCCTACTCACTGTGTCCATCTGCCTGGGCCCTCGGGGGCTTCCCTGTCCTACCATAACCACAACCCGCTCACCTCTCCTCAGACCCCTGGTCATACCACCTGTCCCATCTCCCCCCGTCCCCCGACCCAGCCACACCACCTTCAGGCCATCTGATTTCCTTCCCCGGGGGGCTGGAACCTTTTGGATGGTGTCAGCCTTTTGGATGGAGTCCTTGCCAATGACCTTAACTCATCTCAGTTTGCCCCTCAGCCCCAAACTGTCCTGTCTTCTTTCTCTCCTCTCCTGGCCCTTGACTGATGAAGAAAGCTATCATTCCATGCTAAATGGGCCAGCTACAAAATCATTTTAACTCTGCCACTTCCTTTCCACAATCTGATCCCTTTCCCGCAAAAACATGCTTTTCATTACCCTGGGGCTAATCTCAACCTTGGCCTTTCACCCTCAAATTCTTAATACCTCTCCTACTGCCAATTTCTTAAAATTACTTCACCTACCACTTTCTGGAAGCCAGTCTTTAAGAGCTTTGTCTTCTTTCCTTCTTTGCAGTAAACATGCCTTTCTTATCTCTGGGGATCAGCTGCCTCTGAGTCCCTCCAAGTCTAACTTCCTGGTCCAGGTCAAAGGCGCTCCCGAGTAATGAAAATGTGTGAAGTGAGGTCTCCTCGTGCAGTTTGTGGACTTCGAGAAATCATGGAAAGCAACAGATCAGAAAGCATACTTCTGGTTTTTCAAAGGTTGAAGGCAATTTCCCATAAGTATAGGCTTGGTGACCTTGCCCTCAATCTCATCAGGTTCAGTTCAGTTCAGTCACTCAGTCGTGTCTGACTCTTTGCAACCTGATGGACTGCAGCACGCCAGGCCTCCTTGTCCATCACCAACTCCCAGAGTTTATTCAAACTCATGTCCATTGAATTGGTGATGCCATCCAACCATCTCATTCTCTGTTGTCCCCTTCTCCCGCCTTCAATCTTTCCCAGCATCAGGGTCTTTTCAAATGAGTAAGTTCTTCGCATGAGGTGGCCAAAGTATTGGAATTTCAGCTTCAGCATCAGTCCTTCCAGTGAATATTCAGGACTGATTTCCTTTAGGATTCACTGGTTGAATCTCCTTGCAGTCCAAGGGACTCTCAAGAGTCTTCTCCCACCACAGTTCAAAAACATCAATTCTTCAGCATTCAGCTTTCTTTATAGTCCAATTCTCACATCCATACATGACCACTGGAAAAACCATAGCCTTGACTAGATGGACCTTTGTTGGCAAAGTAATGCCTCTGCTTTTAAATATGCTGTCTAGGTTGGTCATAACTTTCCTTCCAAGTCTTTTAATTTCATGGCTGCAATGATTTTGGAGCATCCCCCAAAAAAGTTTGTCACTGTTTCCTCTGTTTCCCCATCTATTTGCCATGAAGTGATAGGACCAGATGCCATGATCTTAGTTTTCTGAATGTTGAGCTTTAAGCCACTTTGTCACTCTCCTCTTTCACTTTCATCAAGAGGCTCTTTAGTTCTTCTTCACTTTCTGCCATAAGGGTGGTGTCATCTGCATATCTGAGGTTATTGATATTTCTCCCAGCAATCTTGATTCCAGCTTGTGCTTCCTCCAACCCAGCGTTTCTCATGATGTACTCTGCATATAAGTTAAATAAGCAGGGTGGCAATATACAGCCTTGACATACACCTTTTCCTATTTGGAACCAGTCTGTTTTTCCATGTCCAGTTCTAACTGTTGCTTCATGACCTGCATAGGAGATTTCTCAATCTCATACAAAAACATAAAAATCAAGACTGTTTTATGCCATTTAGAAAGCAGTAGAGCAATTACTTGTAACGAATACACATCTTGATGAGGTTGCTGAACTGGTAGATCAGGAAAATGCCATAAATATAGTTTATCTGGATTACAAGCAAGTTTTTTTTTTTTAACTAAGATCTAACATATAGTTGATTTACAATGTTGTATTCGTTTCACTATGTGAAAGTAGTGACACACACTTCACTGTATACAGCAAAGTCATTCAGCCATATATATATATATTCTTTCCCAGAATATAGCTTCCTGTGCTTTATAGTAGGTCCTTGTTGTTTACTTTATATATAGTAGCAAGGTGTTTTTTGATAATCATCTGAGCAAGTAGAAAAATAAAGTCTGAATTAAAGTAAAGCTAGGAGAATTCATCACTGGGTGAGTATACTCAAAGAGTATTAAATAATGGATTCATCTCAGTCAGAAAGTATGTTTCTAGAAGTTTGCTGAAGGTACTACCCTGAGACTTACCCATTCAATATTGCCCCAGATTTTTTGGATGATAATATAGAAGGAATACTTACAAATATGTATATAATATCTACAAAGGGAATTATGTTAGAGGAAATAATTAAAGCCAGAATTAACTGGACTGTAACAAGATATCTGTAATAGGGAAAATTAAACACATAATATTGAGTGAAATAAGCAAGTCATAGAAAAAAATCACAGTAAGATTCCATCTATATATAGTTGAAAATAGGTGGAACTTACCAGTGTATTGTTTTGGGGAATACATGTAGGAGATAAAAACCATGAAGAAAAGCAATGGAATGATCATCAGAGAAGCCAAGAAAGTTGGAATGGAAGAAGGGATGTGATCAGGGAAAGGAACTAAGGGTCTGTAGGGGATCCTCTGTAATTTCTTACCTTGGGAGATGGAGTGTTAAGTTGATTCGGTCGTGTCTGACTCTTTGCAGCCCAATGGACTGTAGCCCACCAGCCTCCTCTGTTCATGGGATTCTCCAGGCTAGAACTGGAGTGGGTTGCCATGCCCTCCTCTAGGGGATCTTCCCGACCCAGGGATCAAACCCGTGTCTTTTATGTCTCTTGCATTGGCAAGTGGGTTCTTTACCACTAGTGCCAGCTGGGAAGACCTTGGTGATGAAACACAGTATTTATATTATCTTTGCAAATGAATGCATTCTTTTGGGTGTTTGTTACATTTTACAGTAAAAAAAAATTTTTGAAAGAAATAAATCTACAGTCCTCTGGCCTAAAAAACTACCCCAAAGTTCTAATAGTCTAATCAATGTGATGTATGGAAGAGTCAGGGGGCTTAGTTGATAATGGAAGTCAAAGACTCAGGTAATCGAGAGCCACTGACTGGGGTCCTGGCCAAGGACCATGCAGAGTCAAGGAGTTGCTCTTTCCCTGGGAGGAAGGGAATTTGACCCAGGAGATGTGAAGAGTCATCGTCTCTCCTCAGATGCCTGCTTTTCCTGCAAATAGGAGTTTAGGAGGAGTCATGGGAATAGTTGACAGCTGCCTTCAAACCTTTCAAGCTGTTACATGGAAGAGGAATTCAACTTGCCTAGGTAGGCTCCAGAAGACAAAATGATGTAGAAGCCACTGGGAGGCTCCATCATGTAACTTTCTAACAGCCAGATGGCTTTGAAAGGTCATGAGCTTCCCATCTCTGGAGGCATTCATGCGGAGCCTGGGGGAGTTCTGTTAACAGGTGGTTGGCAAGGACATAGAAGAGTGTGATTGGTTTAAATGACCTTTCAGGTTCCTTGCAACTGCCGCGAGCTATGAGTCTATGCAGTTCCATGATTCTGTGAGACTTGTGCATTATGCCTGGGAAGGTAAGCGAGAGGCTGATTCTAAACAAGAGAGATTTGTTTTCAAATATAAGCCTTATGTTTTGACAACCACTTCCTTTTTATTTCTTTTATTCCATGACTTTTTAACCTTTTTGTTTTGTATTGGGGTACAGCTGATTAACAATGCTGTGACAGTTTCAGGGGGACCCCACAGGGACTCAGCCATTCATATGCAGGTATCCATTCCCCCCCAAACTCCCCTCCCATCCAGGCTGCCACATAACACAGCTGAGTTCCCTGTGCTATACAGTAGGCCCTGGTTGACAGACACTTTCTTTTAAAATCAATAAATGGTATTGGTACCTTGCATTTCTCAGATTTCAGTGGCTAAGGGCTTTGAGACCCTATCCCCACCAACAGAAACGTCACTTTTCCAGATGTGCTTCAAGATTCTTGGTGTTGGAGAGATTCCTGAGGTCCTGTGTCCACCTCCCATCCAGCTGCAAGAACACAACAGGGGTTCAGAGCGACCCCGGGATCACAACTGATGGACGGAAGCTGGGACTTGCGCTATTCTCTCCTGCCACCTGCTGGCTCTTCCCTTCACCTCCTGGAAGTGTCCATGTGACACCCAGAACTCCTTCCGGGAAGGGACCCTTCCTATAAGGGGAAAAGCTTGGATGACTTCCAGTGCCTCTTACTAAATCTAGGAAAAGCATAAATTCACAGATGATGAGGGCTGGAAGAGACCTTAGAACTCTTCTAACCCAAAGCCTTCAAATTGATAGCCCATGGGTGATGGAAAGGCCTGATTGGGTCCAGCAGTGGTGAATAATTTTGAGCTCTCATATACACATCTGGAAATTTGACTGAAAATGAGATTTGTAATGCCATTTGCTATTGGATATTCATGAAGTCTCAAAACTGAGAGCAGTAAGTAGTTGAGTACATCCACCTTCTAGTTGCAAGACACTCCAATAGCCAGATTACAATGGTGCTTATCCCCAAAGACCCTTCCCCTTGGCTACTACAGAGGAAGACCAAATGGTAAGAAAGCCTCCTGAAATCTGTCTTTCTAACTTCGGCCCCACCCCTAGAGGAGCTGGCTGCTGGTGGCAAGGGGAGCATGGAGAAGTTGGAAGAGGCAGAGGGGAGAATCAGACGTGAACCAGAAGGTGGGCTGAAGTTTGGAATCTTATTTGTAATTAAAGTTTGGATTTAAATGAGACTGGAATTTAAAATTTTTTTTAATTGAAGTAGAGTTGAATTACAATGTTGTGTTAATTACTGCTTGCAGCAAAGAGAGTCAGCTATATATATCTATACATTCTTTTTCATATTGTTTTCATATTATGGTTTAATCACAGGATATTGAATATAGTTCCCTGTGCTCTGTGGTAGAACCTTGCTGTTTATCCATTCTATGTAAGACTGGAGTTTTTAATACATAAAAGGAAACTGCCATTTAAAGATGGAACTGTTCCTATCCTGGGAAGTGGGAAATCACAGAATCTGGCCTATTCATCCAAAGTATAGACCAACAGTAGGGAAATCAAACCATTGTTGAAAATGGTGAAGATAAAAAACCCTGGGACTTCCCTGGTGGGTGGGTTAAGCAGCTAAGACTCCGTCTTCCAATGTAGGGGGGGCGGAGGTGGGGGTGGGGTTCATTTCCTGGTTGGAGAGCTAAGATCCCACATGGCTCGTGGTCAAAACACCAAATCATAAAACAGAAGCACTATTGTAACAAATTCAATAAAGACTTTAAAAATGGGCCACATCAAAAAAACACCAAAATCTTGCGGGGAAAAAAAATGCCCTTTCTTTTCCCTACACTGTCAAGGTCAACCCCTTCAATGAATCGGTTACTCACTGGCTTATCTTATGGAACTCAATTTCCCCGTGACAACTCCCAGGTGGGGCTGAGCAGCAGACCCCCATTTAGAAGGGCTACCCACATGTACTGTGCACACACTTGCCCACCCCACCCCAGTGGCCCAGAGTCCCATCCCTTGTCTGCCCCCCACAGTGCTAGGATTTAGATTCCTTCCTTTGGTCCCATTTCCTTACCCCTGTGCACCATAAAGCCCAGAGGGGACATGGGACTTGTCTAAGTCACACAAAAAAGGAACTGAGTTATATCCTAAGACCCACACTCCTAAAGGTAAGATCTAGGATGGAAAGAGTGAATGGCTCCCCCTCCTTCACCCACACTAGATCTTCCCCGCCATCCTTTCTGCAGCAGTAAGCGGAGGCACTGGGGCGCCGGGTGGCTAAGGTATTAAGCTGAGGGCAGGACAGAGAACCAAAGTGGGGGCTGGGGCGCTGATATCACAAGACGCCTGAGGTCAGTCCTGTTCCCACCTCCTCCCCACCTCCAAGCATAAACCGAGATGAAGAAGCTTTCTTCATTTGTTTGTGCTCCACCAAGGGCAGACTTTAATTAGAACACGGGAGTTCACTGAGAGAGAACCTGTCCTGTACCTCCTTGTCCTGGCAGAGGTTGTTTCATGGGGGAGGGCACCGGGACACTGCCCACCCTCTTGTTCCTCTCCATTGCCGAGCTCCTGACCATTCCCTCGGCCCCAGCCAGGGGTGACCCTGGGAAGGGGTTGGGCATTTTCGTTTGGATTAAATGCCCCAGGAGGCTAAGGCATAGAGAAGCACCCCCGCCCACACACACCCCCTACACATACACACCAGACACACACACCACCTTTCTCTGAGCCCCCTGCTGCATCCAGTCCAAGAAGCAGGCAGACTGAGCTAAGTCCAGGTCTAGACATTTGCCGTTAATTAAAAAAACAAAACAACAACAACAAAAAAAAACCTGGTGCTACTGGTTGCCTCCAAGAAGGGGAACTGGGAACATTTATCACTGTATACCCTTTTTCTCTTTTAAATAGACTTTAGTTTTTAGAGCAGTTTCAGGTTCACTGCAAAATTGAGAAGATACAGAGATTTCTCATGTATTTCCTGCCCCCACACATACACAAAGCCTCCCCCACCATCCACACCCTCCCACACCAGAGGGTACATTTGCTACAGTTGATGGGCCTACAGGACTTGTCATTATCACCCACAGTCTACAGTTTACAGTTGGGTTCAGTCTGGGATTCACTAGGGGCTGGACATTCTGAGTTTGGACAAACGTATAAAGAGGTGTATCCACCATTAGAGGACTATCCAAAGAGTTTCACAGCCCTAAAACACCTGTGCCCTTCTTTTCCTTTTAAATCCTGAATTTCTACTCATATCAAAGAAAACATTTTAAATATTCTTCCCAACTCAGAATCCTGGGAGATCCATGGAGTTCACAGCTGCTTGGAGGGACGAGAGGGCATGCTGAAGCGAGGGAGGGTCTGTCTGTTTCCTTTACCCTTTGTTGTTGTGCAGTCGCTCAGTCATGTCTAACTCTTTGCAATCCCATGGACTGCAGCATGCCGGACTTCCCTGTCCTTCACTGTCTCCTGGAGTTTGCTCAAACTCATGTCCATTGAGTCGGTGATGCCATCCCCCCCCTCCTTCTGCCTTCAATTTTGCCCAGCATCAGGGGCTTTTCCAATTAGTTGTCTCTTCGCATCAGGTGGCCAAACTACTGGAGCTTCAGCATGAGTCCTTCCAATGAATATTCAGGGTTGATTTCCTTTACGAATGACTGGTTTGATCTCCTTGCAGTGCAAGGGTCTCTCAAGAGTCTTCTCCAGCACCACAATTTGAAAGCATCAGTCCTTCAGTTCTCAGCCTTCTTTATGTCCAACTCTCACATTTGTACATGACTACTAGAAAAACCATAGTTTTGACTGTACAGACTTTCGTTGGCAGAATGATGTCGTGGCTTCTTAACATGCTGTCTACATTTGTCATAGCTTTTCTTCCAATGACAAGTGTCTTTTAATTTCCTTCTTTAATCCTTGATATATGAGTGGCTGTCTGGACAGATGTGAAGAAGAAAAAAGGTCCAGGTAACAGATGTATTGTTCACCAAGGTTTTAATACTACAAAATCCTAATCAATAACTGGATTTAACCATGGCAGCTGAACCCTTTTCCCCAAGGCAGGAGGGCAGGACCATGCAGGGTCTCACCTAGTGGGTTGGAAGCAGGAACATGGACTGCTAGCTCTCTTCTCGTTGAAAAAGGAAATGTTTTCCAACCATCGGAACCCGTACAGCTTAAAAAAGAAAAAAATTATTCCATAGCTCTAAATTTATTTTTATTTCTTGGCTATGCCACATGGCATGCAGAATCTTAGTTCCCAGACCAGGTTTCAAACCTGGACACCCTGCACTGGGAGCATGGAGTCTTAACCACTGGACCACCAGGGAAATCCCAGTACAGCTTTTTTTGTGATTAAATTTAAGCCATCTATTTCAGACCTTTTCCAAAGACTTTTCAGATACTTTGCCAAAGACTCTTCTAAGGTTGATGCTAGTTTTGAAATAAGTTCAGTCAGTTCAGTCGCTCAGTCATGTCCAACTCTTTGTGACCCCATGGACTGCAGCACGTCAGGCCTCCCTGTCCATCACCAACTCCCAGAGTTTACTCAGACTCATGTCCATTGAGTTGGTGATGCCTTCCAACCATCTCATCCTCTGTTTGTACCCTTCTCCTCCCACCTTCAATCTTTCTTAGCATCAGGGTCTTTTCAAATGAGTCAGTTCTTCACATCAGGTGGCCAAAGTATTGAAGTTTCAGCTTCAGCCTCAGTCCTTCCAATGAATATTCAGGACTGATTTCCTTTAGGATGGACTGGTTGGATCTCCTTGCAGTCCAAGGGACTCTCAAGAGTCTTTTCCAACACCACAGTTCAAAAGCATCAGTTCTTCGGCACTCAGCTTTCTTTATAGGCCATCTCTCACATTTATATATGACTACTGGAAAAACCACAGCTTTGACTAGATGGACCTTTGTTGGCAACCTTTGTTGGTCTCTGCTTTTTAATATGCTGTCTAGGTTGGTCATAACTTTTCTTCCAAGAAGTAAGTGTCTTTTAATTTCATGGCTGCAATCACCATCTGCAGTGATTTGGGAGCCCAAAAAAATAAAGTCTGTCACTGTTTCCACTGTTACTTATTTATTTGCCATGAAGTGATGGGACCAGATGCCATGATCTTAATTTTCTGAATGTTGAGCTTTAAGCCAACTTTGTCACTCTCCTCTTTCACTTTCATCAAGAGGCTTTTTAGTTCCTCTTCACTTTCTGCCATAAATGGTGGTGTCATCTGCATATCTGAAGTTATTGATATTTCTCCCAGCAATCTTGATCCCAGTTTGTGCTTCATCCAGCCCAGCGTTTCTCATGATGTACTCTGCATATAAGTTAAATAAGCAGGGTGACAATATACAGCCTTGACATACTCCTTTCCCTATTTGGAACCAGTCTGTTGGTCCATGTCCAGTTCTAACTGTTGCTTCCTGACCTGCATACAGTTTTCTCAAGAGGCAGGTCAGGTGGTATGGTATTCCCATCTCTTTCAGAATTTTCCAGTTTGTTGTGATCCACACAGTCAAAGGCTTTGGCATAGTTGATAAAGCAGAAATAGATGTTTTTCTGGAACTCTATTGCTTTTTTGATAATCCAACGGATGTTGGCAATTTGATCTCTGGTTCCACTGCCTTTTCTAAATACAGCTTGAACATCTGGAAGTTCACAGTTCATGTACTGTTGGAGCCTGGCTTGGAGAATTTTGAGCATAACTTTACTAGCGTGTGAGATGAGTGCAATTGTGCAGTAGTTTGAGCAGTCTTTGGAATTGCCTTCTTTGGGATTGGAATGAAAACTGACCTTTTCCAGTCCTGTGGCCACTGCTGAGTTTTCCAAATTTGCTGGCATATTGAGTGCAGCACTTTCACAGCATCATCTTTTAGGATTTGAAATAGCTCAACTGCAATTCCATCACCTCCTCTAGCTTTGTTTGTAGTGAAGCTTCCTAAGGCCCACTTGACTTCGCATTCCAGAATGTCTGGCTCCAGATGAATGATCATACCATCGTGATTATCTGGGTCATGAAGATCTTTTTTGTATAGTTCTTCTGTGTATTCTTGCCATCTCTTCTTAATATTTTTTGTTTCTGTTAGGTCCATACCATTTCTGTCCTTTATTGTGCCCATTTGTGCATGAAAAGTTCCCTTGGTATCTCTAATTTTCTGGAAGAGATCTCTAGCCTTTCCCATTCTATTATTGAAATAAGTTATGTAAATCTTATTGGGTTCTGAGTATATTAACAAAAGAACAAAAATTTCAGAGTTCTGAAGGGATGTACTGAATAATATAATGAAGCAATGGGCATCATAACTGAAGACAATTCTGGTAAGGCTGAGCTGGATAAAAGACCTTGGCCTCGAATAATATTTTCCCTTTATATTTCTCAGTCTGTAATTTTAACCTGTTGACCCTGCATTTTTACTAAGAGCTAAAACGATTCAAGATCAACAGACTAGCCCTCAACACCTGGAAGATCCTGTTCTCATAAGCACATCCCAGAAATCATAAGCAAATGTTGACCTTCTTTTTACAAGGCAAACTGCTGAGGCAGAAACCAAAATACCAGCAAGTATGCAGACAGCTAAGGCTTCATCTAGGCAGGATGTAAAATGTCAGGCCATTAATCTTATATTTTTAATGCAGTGGTTACAAAGGATGGGGTTGATGTGGGATTGAAAAACAATGCTGAATTTAGAGAATTCCTTCCCCCTGCCACCGCCCCCTCCCCCTGCCTTTTTTAAGCCTTAAATACTGATACCTACTCATCAGGGTTGGGAACTAGCAAAAGCTACATGGGATTCCAGGGTGAGCATTCATTTCCCAGCCTCCATTCCTTGGCTGTCAACAAAGGCAGAAAATGCCCAGTCAGGGCCCATTGGCGCTTGCCAACACAGAGACCTGTTTCTTATTTCATCCGGCAGAGTGTAGAGCTGTAGTTACCATCACTAAGGTGGAGAGCTTGGCATCCCTCCAACAACTGATACTGTGAATTCAGCAAGACAAAACGAGGCAATCCCAGTTGTGAGACAGAAAAACAGGGGTGTGTATATTCTAATGGTAAGCCATGGTTAATACACAGCGTTAGACAGGTATTGGTATTTTGTGTACTCTTGAGTCCAGTAAGAATATAAATGAATCTCTACATTTTTCTATGTGAAAATTCTGGTTCTACATTCCCCAGATAGGTTTACTGACTCAAAAACTGAAGCCCCAGAATTCTAGTAGCTAAGGCAGTTAAACCCAAAAGAATGCAGGTTTACCTTGCCTAGTGAGAAACAGAACCCAGTATCCTCCAACATAGCGGTCCTTGACCTTTTTTGGCACTAGGGACTGGTTTCATGGAAGACAATTTTTCCTTGGACTGGGGTGGGGTGGGGTCGGAGGATAGTTTTGGGATGATTCAAGCACATTACATTTATTGTGCAGTTTATTTACAGTTCATGGAATTCTCCAAGCCAGAATACTGGAGTGGGTAGCCTTTCCCTTCTCCAGGGAATCTTCCCAACCCAGGGATCGAACCCAGGTCTTCCACATTGCAGGCAGATTCTTTACCAGCTGAGTCACAAGGGAAACCCCTCACTTATTTCTATTATGTCATTTCTACCTCGGATCACCAGGCATTCGATCCCAGGGGTTGGGGGCTGTTGAGTCCTGCGCCAAGGACACAGGTGCAAGGCTTTGCACCAAGGCCGGAGAAGTGGAGCCCAGAACCAAGGTCACCTCCAAAGCTGTCTAAGCTCCTTTATAATCATTGCCAAAAGCCCCTGTGATCACTAACAGGCTTCCTGACTCCAAATTAAGCAAAAATGCCCATGCCGGTAGTCATCCTACAGCTCCTTAACCAACCACCTAATGCCATCCTTCCAGCAGGAATTTCATAGAGGCTATAAAAATTGGTTACTAACCCATGAAAAGTGACGGCTCTTCCTGGTCTGTCAGGAGGTCGGCCTACTGCACTCACAGAGCCCACATTACCCCTGCTCTTTGTTCTAATAAACTCACTCCCTTCTGAAATGCTGTGTGTCTGGAAATTCTTTTCCAGTCAGTGCTTGGACTTCCTCAATCGGGGGCCCCTACTCTAATAAACATTTAAGAAGTCACAGCTGGGAGAGAAGTCTGTTTCTGTGGTTCCTTCTACCCTGACACCTCCTGCCAACACACTGGGTAATGTGCGTTGTCAGCAGTGACAACACAGGATCCCAGAAGGGGTGGCTCCGTGAACAGAGCACCGGCCTTGAGCTACCACACTCATCAGGGATACCGTTCCCGCAAGCCTGCGTGTTCACACCTCATCCAGGGGTCCGGGTCTCAGGCAGACCCCTAGGAACTCCAGGGGGTTGGGGAACTGAGTCGTAGTCTTCACACTCTGGTGCAGGGAGATCACGGCCCTGAGGCTATGAGGGCTTCAGTTCTCTCCCTGAAATCCCTGGGCATCTCCCCTTTGCTCTAAGCTGTTCTTTTCTTCCTGCTAAAGAGCAAAACTGACTGTTCGAAGGGCATCATCCCATGTAACCAAGAACCTCCTTCCTACTTGCCTAAAGTAAGTTCACACAGCCCATCAATGAGATTGCGTCATGAAGCAGGAAATGAAAGCCCACACGCACACTTGGTTCTTCTCAAACTATAAGCTTTTATTCTATTTTATATGTCACTCATCCAGAACATGACGAGTATATGGGTGGCATCGTTCATACTCAATGTGAAACGACGTAATGCACACAAGTCACTTGCCCTTTGCTGGGCCCACGTGTGCCAGGCAGGAAAGAGCGCTCACGAAGCCCACCTTGAACGGTGGCCTGCTGGGGTACTGGATGTGCTATCCTCATTTCCCAGCTCTCACACGCTCCCTGGAGTTAGATGGGCCGAGATGGACATTTGGCTTGGAACTGAAGTTTCTAATTTTACACTGCTGAGTACAGCTGGACTGTTTCCCAGCCTACTTCAGAATCAAGATGCTGCCCACTCTCTACTGTGATCAATCTGAGTGTGGGATTTATTATTCACCACGCTGTCCTTCAAATCAAACAGAGAAAAGCAGGCCTCAAGACCACAAGTCAGGAAAAATTGGAAAGTGTTCCCTTTCTCCATCCTGCTCAGTTTTTCCCATAACCTGTTCCGGCCTGGAAGACGAGAGCTTCCCGTCTTTGATGGATACAAATGTGGGAGGAACAGCTTTGGTCTTAAACAAGAGGTCAGAGCCTTCTTCCCTCTCTAATCTTGCTACCTGTGTGCCTCACACCTTCCTTCCCAAGCTGGGGGACCACTGGCAGTGAACAGTGCAAAGGTTCACCAAAATCGGGGCTTTAGACGATGTTCAACACAGCACAGCAGCAAAAACAGATGCTGAAGGGGCTCCACCACAGCTGGGCGCCTACTAGCAAAGGTCAAAACCGTCCCTGTTTTGGTAAACTTCCTAAAGTCTGTTCTACCCCACACACTGTGACAAACTTCCCTTGCTCAAAAGACTGTGACTCCGGGTCAAAAAAGGTGGATAAGAAGTAAATTCTCAACCTACAGGAATACGACAGTTTGTTAAGTAAACCATCACGTGACCCTCACCTGCACACAGATCAGAGTGGGGAAACTGGAGGCGGAGTGGGAAAGAGAAACGCTCATGCTGTGTGATTTGATCAAGGGCACAGCTCATAAAAATGCCAACAATCTGGAATTTCCCTATAAAAAGTTGAGGAAACATGCCAATAGCCAGAAATGAGATTACTTAAATGCCAACAGTTTGACCTGTTGGCACTGAGCCAATGTTCTCAGAAGAAAAGGAGGATGCTTCCTCTGGGGCCAGGGGAGCTGGTCAAAAACCCCGCCTATCACACAGAAAGAGAGGGAAGGGGGGCGGTCAGCAAAGAGCAGCTGCAAAGGGTCGAGGGCCAGGGATTTGAAACCAGTGTCAGCTAAGAGTTTACCATGTGGACCCCAGGATCTCTCACACTACAGTAAAAACAGCTGTATTCTTCCAAAGTTCTCCCTGTATATGCTGTAACGTGGGGCAGAGAGATGAGGTTACACAGGCCAATACCAGAGGTGGTCTCCCCACTCTAGACATCTCCAGCAGTTCATTTACAGTAACCAGGTGGGAGGGCTATCTGACTGAAGAAGCACAGTTGCTGAATTACACTCAATCAAGAAGGTATCTGAGAAAGGTCGTCCACTCTGGACCCCATGGGCATGTGGGACAGACATCTGTCAGTGAGGGAGGAAGCTCACCCCTGTAGAACCTGTCAGATTAAGCCCACATGACAGGGAAGGGTCTCACAGCCTGATCACCCTAAGAACCAGCTTGGGGAGGGAACTAACAAGCATATTCTAAGAAGTTATAGATTAGTGTCCTCCCAAATAAAACATGAGTCTTTATTGTTACATTTCCAACTCACAGAATTCCAGGCTATCATGAGACATATATACACAGATAATCACTAATCTATGCAGTCATCTTCTGCACCCTCTCTCAAAATTTGGCCCAAGACATTTTCCAGTTCAACCCCACACACCAACTCGGGATAAACAGAAACGCTGAAGTCTTGTCGTTTAACCCTCTGTTCCAAAGTACTATTAGAGGTGGAATATCTGTTGGAGGAGGCGCTTTTGCTGGGTTGGAACAGAGGTGAAGACTTCTGGGTGTGGTTAAAGTGTGAACCTCTCTGCCTTCTGACCCACAGACTTCGGGTCTTTCCTCTTCTTTGTTTTGTCTCTTTCCATAGCGGTTGCCTTACAGGTTGTCATAGAGATCGCTCTTCTATTCAGAATCACCCTGGAAGGCAGGTGGTTCAGATGAGCAGGACTGTTACCTATTAAGTTACTGAGTCAACAACTGAGGAATCTGAACTCCGGGATTACCACTCAAAATAAATATTATTTCAAAGTAAATAACAAACTACTCGGCTGGCAAGTGAAATGCCTAAGTCTTTCTAAACCATAGACTTGGGCTTTATGCTACATCCCAAGACAGAAATCAGGTAACCTACATCTTCAGAGGAATTCACAAAGCACTCCTTCCTGTTTCTTCCCTCAATGCTGAGAAATGACTCTGGAGCCGGAAGCTGTAATATACAATTTGGGGCTCAGGTAAAAACTGCCCTAAGGCCCAACCCTGATTAACACCGACTATTCTTTTTCTTAAGTCTAATGGTGCCTGCGTGGAGGCTCTCAATGGGAAAAGGAAGGATGTAGCAGGTGGAAGCTTGGAGAAGCTGAGAGATGAGGGCAGATCCATTAACAAACTCGGATGGTACTATGGGACATGACCACTGAAGCCAGTTATCTTCTGAAAATATCACGATCACTTTCAAAACCCGTATCTTTTTTTTTTTTTTCCTTAATCAGGAAGTCAGGGGTGAGAGGAACATTCGCTTATATTGCTCATCAACACGTTCTTCTTAACAGAACTGAGACTATTTTAAGAATATGAGGAGCTTTTCAAGACATCTGTTTTCAGGACAGACTGCAGTAATAGAAATACTTTCCAGAGTTGGTTCGTTCTAGAGTCTATTCCAAGAACAGGGGCGGCCAACTTTCGTGAGGTTCCAAGGCATGTTCTGGCAAAAATATTTTCACTTTCCTAAAGTTATATGCTGTCTTAAAGTCCAACTATACTGTATACACATTTATATATACATATATATATTCATCTGATCCTTTTCTGACAGCAAAAAAGGGAACACTTTTTTTAAACTCCAAAGTTGATAATATTTGTAGAACATTATGAAGGCAGAATTTTGGTTGGTTGTTTTTTTATGACTCAGAACATAGATGAAATGAAAACTTCTGCACACTGCCCCAAATTCACATCTTTAAAAGGTCCTTTTCTCCATTCACATGAATTCGTCTGAATCATTGCCATCCTGTAGGAGACAAAACAGTGAAACCATAAAAGCCTCCAAAATAAGTAACTCAGTATGAAAACTTTCATGTCAGTATTAAGGAACAAGCTTCCTTGCGACGAACTATAGAATTCAATTAAAAAGTAAAATGATTAACTTCAGTCACTTCTCCTCCATGTTAAGTTGTTAGCTGTTTAGAATGGCGACAAGAGCAGTTGTGTTCTCTAAGGTGTCATCACTACATGGCCTGGGTTGCCCGGCAATGAGAGTCCAGTGGGTCCCAAACTGTGAAGTGAGGCCCAGCAACTTACTATAGGGTGTGGAAAACAGGACTCCTTCAACAAACAGACCACAATATGAAACAAAACAAATACTGCCTCCATGCTTTAATGCCAACAAAGCTATAAATATGCACAAATATTTTTGATCTAAATTCCATTATTTTGAGCCTTGGGGGTATCATGTATTTGTTATTTCACAAGGTGGCTTCATTTTTTTTAATAGAAAAAGTCATCCAGAAGCTACAGGCTAGTTACCAAGTTAGCTGGCTTACCAAGTTTTTGATTAGGAAAAAAAAAAAATCCTCACATGGCAGTGGTATCTGTGTAAGGACTGACTTTATTGTGTATAAACAAGCCCGGAGACCAAGCACAGAAGCGAACCCCGAAGCTCCTTTCTGGGCTTCCCTGGTGGCTTAGACGGGAAAGAATCTGCCTGCAATAAAGCAGGAGGCCCGGGTTCAATCCCTGAGTCGGGAAGATCCCTTGGAGAAGGGAATGGCAACCCACTCCAGTGTTCTCGTCTGGGGAATTCTATGGACAGAGAAGTCTGACGGCTCCATAAAGTCCAGAGCATCGCAAAGAGTTGGACACAGCCGAGCGACTTTCACTGTGAAGTTCCCTTCTGAGCTACTGCATACCCTAAGACAACTGCTCTGGACGCCAACATTCAATAATACTGTGAGTTCTGGTACATTTGCCTGAAAATGTCGTAAACTGAACACAACATTGTTCTGGCATCTCTCTCTTTCCCATGCTTTATACCTGCCTTGATAGAGAGGGAGGGGACTTCGGCTTACAGGTATGCGACATGCTTTTCTCCTTAATAGCTTGTGTTAAAGATGGGCAGGGAAGCAGGGGAGAAAGTAGAAAACAGTGCTTTCTGGGAAATCTGGCTTGATTTCCATTCAGCGGGCTTCTCTGTGCTTCTCTTCAATTAGCACAACGAATTAAGGCCACAGTGGAAATGCCTTGGATAATTGTACAAAATGCAAACTACTGTTTGTAGTCTATCCACGCATGCGCATGCAAACTCTGACTGCCCAAGAGTTCTACACTGGAATAATTGTGTCAGAGATGTTCAGAGTCATCCTATGCTTCTGAAGGTCAGCTTGAGATCCCAAACACCGAGGATGTTTGTGTCCCCAAAACTCACTAAGATAATGTGGCTTGATGCCAATCAAAGTGAATTACTCCCTACAAAACCTATGAGTTAGATCTGCAAGTTCCCATGTGTCTGGGGATCTATGCTTTTTTGGGATTACAGTAACTTTTAAATGTATAGCTGCAATCCAAGACGTGATTTGGACAATTTCTGTATTTTAGATTCCCTTTAAGAGTCAAAATATTTTGGGGGCAGATTCCCTGGAGAAGGGAATGGCCACCTACTCCAGCATTCTTACCTGGGAAATGACATAGGCAGAGCAGCCTGGTGGGCTATAGTCCATGGGGTCAAAAAGAGTCAGACACGATTTAGCAACTAAACAAGAGTCAACATGCTTTTCAGTGCAGCAAAGCAGGGTTCTCGTCATCCACTTAGAAAGTGATAAGCAAATAAAACATCACAAGAAACGGTTCATGGTTCCTGATACCAAATTTAGAAATTAGAAAGAAATGCTAGATGGAAGAAAATTATTCTAAACAGGAAAGCAAAAATTCAAAATTAAAACCAACCTCAGGGTGGAAGACTAATATTTTTCCTGATGAACTTGTGTAAGCTAAGTTAAAAATTAAGTTGTGTCTTAGGTAAACACCAGTCTTTGGCTGAAAATAACTGACCAAGCTGTGGATTAAAAAATTTCTGTGTCGCCTTAACAGAAGATGGTTACAAGAATGAAAGTCCATTCTTTTGAAGAAGGAGGATGAGCTATATGAGTCCTTGCACTGTGAGAGAACAGAAACACCCAGCACAGAACTTCCTCGGAAATTTGCACCTGGTTCCAACATGGGCCTTGGGAACAGCAGCAGCAGTGACAGGAGGAGAAGAAAGGCAGGAAGGTTAACAATCCTTTGGTCTACAAACCTGACTTTCTAATCCTGGAACTTTTAACATGTCACTAATTGGGTAGTGTCTGTACACAGATGTATATTTGTGTGTGTATATGGTGTGTTTCTTAATTCCAAAACAACATCCAAACTTTGAAAATCCATAATGAAAATGGCTAAGGTCATAACACAATATACATGCCAGATTTCTGCTGGGAAGTTGTCTCTAAATAATAGAAAACTTCAATAGCAACAACAACCACAGCAAAGACATCAGACCTGGATTATGTTAACAACTTCTGCTCAACTGTTATACTGTTTTCTCAGAGTAGTTTCCAGAAGGGATTAAATACACCTCATCTCTTGATACTGATGCTCTGTGGATAAATAACAACCAAAGACAATATGGATAAGAAATAATAATGACCATTTATATTCATAAAGTGTCTAAATCAAGGAGGAACTTTCACACACGACTTTGTTTAAATTCTAGAACAACCCCATGAGATAACATGTCTCTCTTTAGTACTGATGAATTGTCCCTCGGAGAGGTTAAGTAACTTTATTAGTCTTATCCAATTAAACAGATGGTTTAAGCCTCAGAACTTCAAAGTCAAGTTTCTATTTAATTACCGAATACTACTCTGGAATTTTTCACGAATAAATTATAAAGGTACATCTCTGACTCATGAAGGAGCCCCGTAACTTTAGTTCTCCAAAGGGACAGGAATAAGAATACTGTTCTTATCAATTTTTAGAAGGACATTCATTTACAGACGAACAAGGTGCAAAATCCTATTAATAATTACAATTCACACACTGAATATGGGGTTTGGCGAGGTGACCTTTAAGGAAACCTAAGTTCTGTTATTTCTAAGCATCTAAAGCAGTGTTGCTTAACAGTATTTTTTGCTGTGATGGAAATGACCTGCCTCTGCACCATCCAGCAGCACAGCCACGAGGCACATGTGGTGAGTGTGACTGAGACACTGAGTTTTTAAACTAAATCAAATTAAATGTCATTTTTTAAAAAAACGTAATTTAAATAGCCACATGCAAAGAGTGCCCAGTGCACTGGACAACACATCTAAAGCATCATATGCTATACTATAAACATGCAACATAGCAGCAAATAACACCTGTCTAATTTCGTTTTTTTGCACAGACTGTTTAATAATGGCCTAACTACGCTATCTCCAGCCACTTCAAAATAAATTTTGGGCAAGACAGCACTTGTGGACAGTAAGTCCCTGCCACGGTTCCAATAAAATAATGATGTGCTTGCTGATGCTAAGATGACCCCTTCTACACTATAACGTGAATCACCATCTCTCTTTATCTTAGGTCCTCAGGAACACGAAGACAACCAATGTTTGGTACTTAGACTACAGTTAAGATCTTTCATTTAATTTAACTGAAGGTGATAATTTTGTCCTTGCTCAATTAAAACATAGAATCTGCAGTCACATTACTATAGAACATTAATAAATAAAGGCACTTTTGGCATGCCTGCCGGAAAAGAGGGAAACAGGGAATGAAAAAGTTCTTGAAAACAAACATGGGGCAAAGACCACAGGGAAAGTGGGCAGTGTCTAACAGAATCCACCTGAGTGTTCAATCATTGCCAAACCACTGTCAAGCCATCCGCGAGATGTCAACCAACACTGGCCAGAAACTCAATCGTTACAAACTTGGTGAGTTATTTCAAGGCACAAAATTAGAGTGAATAACTTGAATGTACCTGATTTGAAGACATATTCTCAACTTTCATTAGTGACGAATAGCTCCTAGAAGAAGAAAAACAAACAAACAAAAAAAATATTTTAAGTAAGATTTTCTGGCTGGCAAGTATTTCATGAACCAAGTATCTAGCAATGCTGAGGGCCTTCTGAAGAAAACAGCATCTCTGCTGTGACTTGTCATCTCACCTGGGTCTTATTCTTTTCTAACTTCAATCACTTGAACTGTGGGCTTCAACTCTGATCTCTGAAGCTGCCAACTCTGAAACATCCCCACCTTAGGTAGACTGAAGTCCTATCCTTGGTCTTTTCTGATCTGTTACACACTTCTCCTCTATTGACTCCTTTTCTGATTTCTGCTTATTCCTTCCAGTTTCAATGTTTACACTGTGAGCTAGATTTCAATGTTAAATCACTACAAACAAAGCTAGTGGAGGTGATGGAATTTCAGCTGACCTATTTCAAACCCTGAAAGATGATGCTGTGAAAGTGCTGCACTCAACATGCCAGCAAATTTGCAAAACTCAACAATGGCCACAGGACTGGAAAAGGTCTGTTTTCATTCCAATCCCAAAGAATGCTCAAACTACCGCACAATTGCACACATCTCATATGCTAGTAAAGTAATGCTCAAAATTCTCCAAGCCAGGCTTCAGCAATACATGAACCGTGAACTTCCAGATGTTCAAGCTGGTTTTAGAAAAGGCAGAGGAACCAGAGATCAAATTGCCAACATCCGCTGGATCATCAAAAAAGCAAGATAGTTCCGGAAAAACATCTATTTCTGCTTTATCAACTATGCCAAAGCCTTTGACTGTATGGATCACAATAAACTGTGGAAAATTCTGAAAGAGATGGAATACCAGACCACCTGACCCACCTCTTGAGAAACCTATATGCAGGTCAGGAAGCACAGTTAGAACTGGACATGGACAACAGACTGGTTCCAAATAGGGAAAGGAGTATGTCAAGGCTGTATATTGTCACCCTGCTTATTTAACTTATATGCAGAGTACATCATGAGAAACGCTGGGCTGAAAGAAGCACAAGCTGGAATCAAGATTGCCAGGAGAAATATCAATCACCTCAGATATGCAGATGACACCACCCTTATGGCAGAAAGTGAAAAGGAACTAAAGAGCCTCTTGATGACAGTGAAAGAGGAGAGTGAATAAGTTGGCTTAAAGCTCAACTTTAAGTTAGTTTTCAGAAAACTAAGATCATGGCATCTGGTCCCATCACTTCATGGGAAATAGATGAGGAAACAGTGGAAGCAGTGTCAGACTTTATTTTTCTTGGGCTCCAAAATCACTGCAGATGGTGATTGCAGCCATGAAATTAAAAGATGGTTACTCCTTGGAAGGAAACTTATGACCAACTTAGATAGCATATTAAAAAGCAGAGACATTACTTTGCCAACAAAGGTCCATCTAGTCAAGCCTATGGTTTTTCCAGTGGTCATGTATGGATGTGAGAGTTGGACTGTGAAGAAAGCTGAGCGCCGAAAAATTGATGCTTTTGAACTGTGGTGTTGGGAAAGACTCTTGACAGTCCCTTGGACTGCAAGGGAGATCCAACCAGTCCATCCTGAGGAGATCAGTCCTGGGTGTTCACTGGAAGGGACTGAGCTGAAGATGAAACTCCAATACTTTGGCCACCTCATGAGAAGAGTTGACTCACTGAAAAAACCCTGATGCTGGGAGGGATTGGGGGCAGGAGGAGAAGGGGATGACAGAGGATGAGATGGCTGGATGGCATCACTGACTCGATGGACATGAGTTTGAGTAAACTCCAGGAGTTGGTGATGGACATGGAGGCCTGGCGTGCTGTGACTCATGGGGTCACAAAGAGTCAGACACAGCTGAGCAACTGAACTGAACTCAACTGAAAAGTTTGTTACAATATCACAAAAGCCAAGTTAGTTATGCAAGGTTCTAACAGAGCAGTGGGCAGGCTATGAGGAGGAATCCAACTACGGAGATGAAACTGACTCGGACACACTGCGGGGGAGCTGCAGACACTCCTCTCCAGTGTGTCAATAAACAATGGTGTCCCCTGGGAGACTCACAGGTACCTGTTTGAAGGCCCTCTCCAAAATCCACATAAAATTGAGCAAGAGCTGTTCTGCTTCTCTCACTTTCCAAGCAAGGTCACTTCTAAGGCTCCGACTACTTTCAGAAGCTCTGCTGTTTCTTCTGCCGCATCCTTGCTCTAAGTGTGGCTTACAGCACAGCAGGTGGAAGGAACATGTCACTCAAGGCTTCCTCTCTACAGGTAACCCTACACAAAGGTTCTCTACACAAAAGTCCCATTAGATGCTAAGCTACAGGGCAAGTGTCGGCAAAAAAGCTGTCTAAAGAGCTAATGAACAAGATGGTAAGTGAGAATTAATATGTGGAGACTAAATAAGGGGAATTTTTCATTATTGTGTAAATTAATAAAATGGCTAATAGAAGGACTGATGCTGAAGCTCTGATACTTTGGCCACCTGATGCAAAGAGCCGACTCACTGGAAAAGACCCTGATGCTGGGAAAGACTGAAGGCAGGAGGAGAAGGTGACAACAGAGGATGAGATGGTTGGATGTCATCACTGATTCAATGGACATGAGTTTGAGTAAACTCTGGGAGTTGGTGATGGACAGGGAGGTCTGAAGTGCTGCAGTCCATGGGGTTGCAAAGAGTCGGACATGACTGAGTGACTGAACTGAACTAAAGTATATATTTAAAACTTCATGGGAATAGATACTGGGAAAGATTGAGGGCAGGAGAAGGGGATGACAAAGGATGAGATGGTTGGATGGCATCCTTGACTCAATGGACATGAGTCTGAGTAAACTCCGGGAGCTGGTGATGGACAGGGAAGCCTGGTGTGCTGCAGTCCATGGGGTCGCAGAGAGATGACTTAGCGAATTATCAACAACAAAATATACTGCTACCACTTAGCCTTCACAGTTCGGCACTCTCCCAACAATCTAAATATTTCTTTAAGAAAACTACCTCAAAGGATGATCTTTACGTAGACCTATTCCAAGTATCAGATCACTGGAATTTCTGCACACTGACGACAGGGTAGGTAAAGCACTTATTTGCAAGAACAAGATGGAGCTCTGTCTTCAGGGACTGCTGCTCTTTTCATCTGAGAAGGAAGCTGGTGCCTTCTGGGTCGTGGGTTTTGCTGTGTTCTGAGCTAGAGGCTGATGGATAGACTCCTGATTAGAGCTTAAAGAATCTGGACTATACGATGGCAATTCCATCCTTTTTATTCTCCTGATAGAAATTAGAAATGAAAAGCTGATTGCCATTCTTGTTCAGAAAGTTGAAAAAGGGAGTTTAGAGTCTAAACAATGGCAATAGAATTGGGAAGAAGTTGGGCATCACCAAGATATGAGGCTGTGAAGGACTTCCTCCCTGAAACCGTTTGGAAGTACTGTGGGTGCTGTCCAAGGTGAGAATGTCTTCTCACTCTATCTGTAGAATTCCCCAAAGATTCAAACATCAGTTTCTTCAGCGATCACAGCAATTAAACTAGACGTTTCTTAGCAGATGGTCCAAATAAATGAATCGACCGTTGGTGAAATTTAATGGTATTTTCCATGTCAGAAAAGCAAGTGAAAGGCTTTAGAATGAGAAGATTTTGTAGGCATAGCATTCAATCTCTTGAGTCAGAGTCAAAGACAGAAATTAAAAGTGATACTAGCACCAACAGGTTATAAAACAAATCTGAGCTTAGAGGTTGTTGTTGGAGTTTCACTAAAACTCTGAAACAGGCTGAACAGAGGGCAGAAGAGAGTGGAAACAGTGTGTGTGAGATTGAGAAGCAGACTGAGATGAGCTGCATGTCTCGGTGAGTTACTCAGTCTCTCATTTTCCTCTTCTACAAAATGCAGATGCTAAAAAATATTTGCCTCACATGGCTATTGCTAGGATTAAATGAGATAATGCAGTAAAGCACAATACAGTGTTGGGAAGATGACAAGTATCCAAAGATGTTAGCTAACCTTTCTTATTAAATATTATAAGTAAATTAAGTGACATTATCAAGGGAGCTTCCCTGGTTGCTCAGATGGTAAACCATCTGCCTGCAATGCAGGAGACTCAGGTTTGATCCCCGGGTTGGGAAGATCCCCTGGAGAAGGGAATGGCAACCCACTCCAGTATCCTTGCTTGGATACTCCATGGGGTCCCTACAGGCCATAAGGTGGCAAAGAGTCGGAAACGACTGAGCGACTAACACTTTCACATTTTTTTCATATTTCTAACATATAGTATTATGTTTCTAAACAAAATTATGGTAGATTTGTAAAAGCACAAAAAAGTATGTTATTTTTACCCCACTGCACAATGAAAACAAAAAGAATACACTAGTCTAAATCATGCATCACTCAAAATTCCACACAATTTTGAAACCGATGGTGTTGCTAATTGTTCTTTCGTTCACAACACAAAAGAGACAATTCTACAGCAAACTGAATGTTTAAGTCTCTGCAATAATCTGTCTCATGCTGATTATAACCTGGGGTAACACTTCCAGAGGTTTTCACTGGAATACTGTATTGTAAATGAGACCATGCAACCTATTTTTAGCAGAACTCCCAACAGGGACACATGCATGTCGATAAAAAATAAATACCAGCGCTTGATCATAATACCTCCATTCTGGCCAAACAATCTTGCTAATAATCCAGAGTATTCCAAGGAAACCAGGTCAGGACAGGGCAAGACAGCTCAGGTGGATCCTATTCCCTTCCCAAAGGAATCAGTAACTTTTTCGGTACATGCATCACAAATTAAATCTACCATTCCTAAGGGTTAATTCCCAATTAAGTCAGCAGTGAGGACTTGTCCAAGGTCAAGGCAAGTGTCTTAGCTCCAGCATACCTAAGTTCGTCCATCTCCCTCTTCTTTTTCATCTCTTCCTTTTCTCTCCTTTTCATTTCCTGAATCTGGGCTTTCTTCTCATTTCTCTCTTCACGGTCTCTGCATTCTTTCTCTGCCTCTAGGTCTGGGAACCGCTCCATTTTGGTCTTTTCTAATCGGTTCAGGATCTCATTCACTTTCTTCTCTACTGTCACAATTTTCACCTTTGATGGAGACGTAGGAAAAAAGATACTTAAGTCTTTATGGTTTTCCCCTCCCCCTCAGAATAGGGCAGAAGCTTTCCTCTACCACCCAGGTGGAGTCCCTTTAGGAAACAGACATGCGGATCCCTCGACAGTAGAGACAGAGACCCCTCAGCACCAAGACACCCCTCAGCATGAGGGCGCCACCCCTTCCGGTGACGTCACACTCACATCCTTCTGCCTGTGAAAGCCAATCTGGCCCACGTCCATGTCGGCTGTCTTCTTCAGGTTAGACCACGGGGTGTACACCACATTAACATTGTTCATCTTGCAGCCTGCCAAGAGAAACTGTCCTCAGCATGTGGGCAGGAGGACACCGAGCAATGAGTGCCCACACCCATGATTAAGTCACCATAATCCAACAGGGGAAAAGGGTGAGAATGAACGAGCCACTGAGCATTTCAAACCACAAAATATTTTGTCTTTTTAAAAAAGCAGCTCCCTACAAAGACAAATGGTAAAGCCCACAAACAATTCAAGCTAAAGTATTCCAAAGGAAAGCAGGGGTCTAGAGATCAGCTTCAGGGACTCTGAGGCTTTCTAAAGTTGAACAACATTTACTATATGTGTTTTTAAAGAGAAAAGGGCCACACAGGTTTTCTCAGATTCTCAAAGGAGCCCTTGACCTAATGAAGATTAAGCAGCAAGATAAAGGAATTCGGGAGACAGGATCCTACCCGGCATTACCACAAACCAGCTGGTTCACTTGGGGAAAGTCCCCATGGCTCCTGGAATCTTGTCTGAAATATGAGGAAGCTGGACCCGTTTAGTAGTGTTCCTGTTGTTTGTTTCTTTTAGCAGTGGAACGTCTTTCACCAAAGAAAACATGTCAAAGCAATCGAAGCAAAGATGCTCTGGATAAAAGGGGTGCCAGGAACCCCGTTCACGCCTCCTATGCCCTCACCGCCCCCACTTCATGTGCCCCTCTGTGCCAACAGCCTCCCAGGCAGCTCTAAGAATCCCAGTTTAGTCACTGGTCCAGTGCTCCCTAAGGCCCTTCTGAATTTGACGGCGATACATGTCAGTGTTTACAGTCAATGATCACACACAATGGGGAAGTCTGGGGAACACAACCCTATTTAAACGATCAATGTTAACATCACCAAAAATGAGGTAAACTGGCAGCAGGTACCTCCTGACTGTAATGCACAAGGCTTCACTTGCATAGTAGTCCTGCCAGAAAATTTGATCCTACTGAACAGGAAGCTCACTTGCATAGTATTCCTGCCAGAAAATTTGATCCTACTGAACAGGAAGCATCACACCAACCCAAAGTGGCCTCCACTCTAAAAGTGTCAAAGTCCTGAAAGACAAAGAAGTGTCCAGATTAAAGGCGACCAGAGAGACCTGACAAGAATAGAATACAGGATCCTGGATCAGGAAAGAGATGCTATAAAGGGACAGAAGTGGGACTACTGACAAAACTTACATATGGTCCCTCTATCAGGTAACGGTATTCTCCCCATGTTACATTTCCTGAATTTAATCACTGTTAACACAGTTACTTTAGGCAGTGTCCTTCTGAGGACACATTGAATGGTCATGATGGCTATGATTCTCTTTCAAATGGTTCAGCTAAAAGAAAAAAAAAACCATTGAGTATATCATAGGGAGAGAGCAAACAAATATGGAAAAACTCTTGACTCTAAATGAAAGGCAGATGAGAGCTGTATTTTTCTTGCAACTTTTCTGCAGGTTTGAAATTTTTTTCAAAATTAAGTTAAAAAAAATCTCCATATGCAAGGCACTGTGGGAGATAGAAACATGGCTCACACAATGGATCCTGTCCTCTAAGATTAAAAGAGGACAGATAAATACATTTGTTTTTTGTTAAGCCACTAAGTTGTGTCTGAGTCTTTGCAACTCCATGAACGGCAGGATCCAGGTTTCCCTGTCCTTCACGATCTCCTGGAGTTTGCTCAAACTCATTTCTGTTGAGTCAGGATAAATAAGCTCAAGTAAAATGAGATGCTGTCAGGTGATACTGGAAAGATATAGGTAAAGCACTAAGGCAATTCAGAGAGGGCAGAGGACACTCGAAGATGGAAAAAGGGAAAGATTCCACAGGAGAGGTTAAGTTCCTTAATTCTTAATTGTTTAATCTCGGCTTCCTCATCTATAAAATGAAAATAACTTTCTTAATTCAGTAGAGTTGACAAACGAATAATGTGTAATGTTTCTGGCACAGTGCCAGACATGTAATTAACATTCAACGTTAGCTGTTCTATTATAACTACTGTGTCCACCCTCAGCTTTAGCTCGGATCCAGACATGTGATGGCTGAGCAGGAGTATAACAGTGAGGGCAGAGGGAACAATGTAAGCAAACGCACAAGGTGGGAAAACAGCAGATATTTGCTTTGGCTGGAGTGTGAGATACACAAAGGAAAACAGAGTCTGTGGTCAGATCCGAGATGCTTAAATGCCAGCTTAGGAAGTCTGGACTTAACCGTATAGACAAGGTGTGGGGTGTCATGGAAAGTGTCCAGGCTTTGAGACAGTTTAATCTGGCAAGAGATTATAAAGTGAATAAAGAAGAGGCTGACCAGATCCCGTGAGGACAAACAGCATGGGAGGTGGTCAGCCAGGGAGGAGAATATTTTAAGGACTCGGTGACACAGAGGGAGTGCACTCAGCAGATCTCACAGCAAAGACAATCTTCGGCAGCCCTCAGCATCCATTGCTCTTAACTCCTGACAGTGCAATGCCTGGGCTCAGCTCCTTCCTCTGCTGAGTGAGCCATCCCCGGGGCAGGCTGAAGGGGGAGGTTAAGGACTCAGTGATCCAGCGACTTCTCTTTTCTGTTTTCTCTAGAACTAGTAAACTACAAAGTGATTAAGGAGAAAGAGGCTCAGCCAAGAATAACAAGGCCAGGGCTCTTTGCTCTTGTAACAAAGTTGCGTCTGCCAGCCAGAGGCATGGGAAGGGGACAAGAACAGTGAAAGGTTGCAACACACAAGGAAAGAGGATGATGACAGTCTCGATTTTTATTATTTTTATTTCAGTAACCAGAGATCTTAACTGGGAATCTTAAGAGCTTGGTTCTACTCATAAAAATGGAATGTCCTAAAATCAATTGCAATTTAATGATTTATGGAGCTGAAGATGAGCAGGTCTACAGGACAAGGACAAGACTTCCGGTTTCTTTGGCTAGGCCCCTGACCCAGGAAAGCAGCCTGTGTGAGATCTGCAGGCTAAAAGGTGGGGGAGGGGCTCATTTCCAGCTCTTCTCAGTAATCACCGACCTCTGCGACCTGCTGTCAGCTCTGTGTCTGCCCCATGCTTATCTTCTATGTAAACCATATTTTTTCTCAACACTCTGGATCGGCCCTCAACTTCAAATGAACCCAAACTTACCTCAACCCTATCTAGGTCCATGTCCTACAACTAAAATCTAGTCTATCAGCTCAATCCTTCTTAGCAGAACACCATCTCCCTACTCTCCTTTATAACTGCCACCTCCACTCCATTAATTGTCCTTCTTGACCTACACTGACCATTGAAAAGTTAAATCTGGTACAGTAGAACTCAACAGGCACCAAGCCCATTATTACAGGTCCTACTTAAAACCCAGAGGCCAAGTGTCCCAACACTCTGCACGTTGGAAACATCTGGAGAGCACTATAAAAATACTGACTCTAACGTATCACCCCACACCAATTATTTAAGATTCTCTGGGAGATAACAAGAGTGGATTTGATATGCATAGGGAGAAAAAAGTCTGTAAGGAGAGAAGAAAGAAAACGCAGGAAAGAGCAAATGGGAGACTTGAATTCTAGAAATGTATTGAGCTGGCCAAAAAGTTCGTTTGGAGTTTTCTATAACATCTTATGGAAAATCCCAAAAGAAGTTTTTGGCCAACAGAACAATAACAAATAACGAATATAAAGATATGCAACAGCATTACAAATAAAGACCTGAGACACATTTATCGCCTGGCTTTTAATATAACATTTCCAAATGTCTTTTCACAAATAACCTTAAGGGTAGGCAAGTCTAGACAACTTTCTATTCAAGGGAAAGAAAACAGGGTTAAAAAAAAAAAAGACTTCAGATGGGCCATGAACATTAGAGGGGTGGGGAGATTAGTCTTCAGTTCTCTGACAGGCAGTGAGATTGCCATCTTAACAAAACAGGGGAAAGGCATATTATATACATGTTATTCTCTAGACTCAAGCCAAAGTCAGTAACATGTTCTCTAAGATGTAATCCATTTCAGACACAAAGTGTGTGAGTTCTGAAAACACCTCTAGGAAAACTGACCTTGAATGCTATTGGCCTTCACAAGATGGGCACAGTCCATCAACACCTCCTTTGGAATATCTTCTATTTTCTCTCCCTGAAACACAAAAATAAACCAAATGGCTCATCACCTTGTTTCTGAGCAATACTGGAGCACTTTTATATGGCTTTGCTACTTTACTAGGCACAATTTTATTAAAAGCAAGGGGCTCTTCAACTGTATTTCAAGACACTGAAAAATAAAGTCAGTTATGGAAATGTTTAAGAGAAGGCAGTAATATGGAAAATACTGACACTTAATAGGTAAATAAAAAACAGGGTATGAAAAGAAAACCACCAAAATATTAAGCATTTTTATGTCTGAGTAATTTTTTCCTCTTTCTTCTCATTCATACTTTTAGAAACCTTGTGGAAAAGTGATGTCTGTTTTTGACAATGGGAAGATTTCTTAGCTGAGGTCCCTATGCCCTCCCTCTCAAGAGCCATCCCTCTCAAGGGCTTCCCCGATGACTCAGACAGTAAAGAACCCGTCTGCAATCCAGAAGACTTGGGTTCAATCCCTGGGTTGGGAAGATCCCTGGAGAAGAGAATAGCAACCCACTCCAGTATTCTTGCCTGGAGAATCCCACGGACAGAGGAGCCTGGTGGGCTACAGTCCATGGAGTCATAAAGAGTCAGACATGACTGAGCGACTAAAACACACACACAAGGCATCTTACAGTTGTGGGTCTCAATCATCTGGTAGGTTATGTACCCTCAGCTTTAGTCAGGAACCAAGCTCCTGGTGTGTGACATATAAACTTCCACCATAAGGGAGAAAAAAATATCGATTCATTCACTTTATAGATACAGTATCAAAGTCAAAGCTGAATAAGCGAAGCCATTCCAAAGGAGCAAAAGCATGTCAGAGGCAAGAGCTGGTGGAAATCAGCTCAGCACTGGCTGTCAGGCATGGGATTACAGAAGCACTTCTGTCTAAGAGTGAAATGTTTTATCTACCTAAATATTTGAAAAATTAAGTTTATTCTATTTTTATTTTTTTTTCCTC
Source organism: Cervus canadensis (assembly GCF_019320065.1). Lineage (NCBI taxonomy): Eukaryota > Metazoa > Chordata > Mammalia > Artiodactyla > Cervidae > Cervus > Cervus canadensis. The sequence goes on from NC_057399.1 coordinate 612,703, forward strand.
TTAATGTTTCAAAATGGGACTCTCTCAAATACCTAAATTTTGACCAGAAAGTACTTAAACCCTATCTCATCCTGTGAATAGACTTATTCACTTAAATACAGGATTCTGAATTTACCAACTTGATTAACACAATGTCATCATCATGAATATCAACCACTACACTAGGCTACAATATAGTGATGATGATGCCTTCAGGGGCTTCTAACATTCATAGAAGCTGACTGACCCTATACTAAATACATCAAATGAATACTAAAGTACAAATTAGGAACCACTTTAGGAATATTCACTTTTTGAATGCTAGGAACACTCAGTAAATAGCCATATGAAATGGATAGTATTATTATGCTCGCCTTACCCATGAAGAAAATGAAGCTTACTGAGGTTTAGTAACTGGGCCAAGATCTCCATGTCTTGTAAATGTCAGAGCCCAGAGATGAACCCAGGACTAAAGTCAAGCTCTAACAACTGGCCCCAGAGTACAGTGCTTATGGAGTTTTTGTGGAAATGTTGTCTTGGCCCTTAATATCAGGTTATGTACCAACAGTCCTCCTTACTACCTAGAGCTACTGCTATTCCTAAAGCAATCCCCTCTTCTTGTTTTGCTATTTCTAATAAAATGAGCAGACCAAATAAAATAAAATCATTTGGCTTAGTATTATGCATTAAGTCAGAGTAAACAAAATGCATGGAGAGTCTAAGGTAAAGGTCAAAATTTTGACTGTAGGCTTTGCGCCATCGGTGTTAATGAGATAAGAAACCTCTTGATAAGTGAGATTTTTCTATAGGTTTTCAAAAAATCAAAGAAGCATAGAGAAAAAACCAAACACTTGATGAATATCCATAAGCTTTAAAGTCTGGGTTGAATTCACCTGAATTTGACCAAAAAAACCAAAAATGAATAAACACACATAGCACTTAGCAAGTGCCAGGCACTATTAGAAATGCTTTAGTTGGGACCTCCCTGGTGGTCCAGTGGTTAAGACTCTGAGCTCTGAATGCAGGGAGCAAGGGTTCAATCCCTGATTAGGGAACTAAGATCTTGCCTGTGAAGCCAAAAAAAAAAAAAAAACAACTTCAGTCATGCTAGGTCATTTAATCCTTACAATGACCCAGTAAGTCAGGGGCTGTGAGCTCCCTTTTACAGCTGAATAACTTGCTCAGAGATGCATAGCCGGTATGAGCAGAGCCAGGATTTGAAGTCAGCAGTCCAGCTCCAGTCTAGTCCAGCTCCCAAGTCTAGGTTCTGAATTACTTAGTCTCACTGCATCTCCAACGCTTACTTGGTACCTACTAATTAATATGAAGGGTTATGGCCTTTACTTTTATGACCAGTAGTCATGTATGGAAGTGAGAGTTGGACTATAAAGAAAGCTGAGTGCTGAAGAATTGATGCGTTTGAACTGTGGTGTTGGAGAAGACTCTTGAAGAGTCCCTTGGGCTGCAAGGAGATCCAACCAGTCCATCCTAAAGGAAATCAGTCCTGAATGTTCATTGGAAGGACTGATGTTGAAGCAGAAACTCCAATACTTTGGCCACCTGATGCGAAGAGCTGACTCATTTGAAAAGACCCTGATGCTGGGAAAGAGTGAAGGCACGAGGAGAAGGGGACGACAGAGGATGAGATGGTTGGATGGCATCACTGATTCAATGAACATGAGTTTGAGTAAACTCCGGGAGTTGGTGAAGGACAGGGAGGCCTGGCGTGCTGCAGTCCATGGAGTTGCAAAGAGTCGGACATGACTGAGCGACTGAACTGAACTGATAGCCTTTACTGCAGGAGATCAACCAGGTAGAATTTCCTTTAGGAGCACAGATTTTTATCAAGCACAATTATGGGCTTCCAAAAGAAAATGAAACGGAACTCCTGTTCAGACAAGTACTAACTGGTGGTAAGGTGAACTTGGGACTATCACCATTATTTCCATTTTCTGACACAGCAGAATCCAAAGGAAAAAACTTAATCTGAACTGAAAGGAAAGTTGGGAATACCATTCTTTATTTTCTCTAAACTTAAAATAGTTTCAGAATGGCAAGAAGTTGCCTAGGAAAATTCAGAATTTTGTTCCAGCACAGAGTTCACAAACGTCTTATTTTTTTTTTCTTTTTTACAATACTGTTCTCAAAAACACAAGCAGAATAAGTAAAGGTGGGCTAGCATGTTTTATCTTGTTAGTACACTGAGAAGTAAATATTATCAGCATGATGAATATCATTTTTTATTTATTAAAAATAGTCAAAAGGTTGCTCTTAAGTTATAAAACCCCAAAATGTTTTTGGAAAAACCTATACATATTAGGTAGCATTTTAAACCAGCACAGTATTTTCAAAGGGCAATCTGGCATAAAAGGAGTCACTAAAATATTTATATCTTTTGACCCAATAATATGCTTAAAAAAAATCAAAAGAAAAAAAAATAGTTCATAAAAAATATTTCTTGTTGGGGTTTCATAATACTGAATGCTGTAAACAACTTATATTCTGACAGGGAGCTTTCAAATTAACTGTGGCATACTGTCAACTCGAAGCAGCCAGTCAAAACAATAAATATAAAAATTATACGGTCACGTAATACAAACAACGAGGGGATGCCAAGGAGGAATGCAAACTGAGATGAAAGAATCTAAGTGCATGACAAATATCAATGAAAGGCATGGGGGAGAAAGCAGCTTACAAATAACTTTGAAAAACAGCATTTTGAATGGAAACTGTAAGGCAGAAACCAAAAATAATTGCACATAAACACTGTACTTTAGCTGACAAAGTTGTTTCTTATTGAGTATACAAGTCACCAAATCTGAAACCACTTCCACATAGATTGGATTCAAATAAGCAAATGATGGTGGATGGTGGGAGCCAGGTCTGCTTTCCCATTGTCTAAGAAGGAAGTAATAATAAAGGAGCAAGGAAGGAAGGAGAGAAAGGCCCCCGGAGTAATGGATTCACCAGAGACATCAGTAGGAGCTCATGTTTCGCTTACTATAGGTACAGAAACAATTATTCACACAAATTACCAACATGGGTTAATATATATGTGTACATATTTCCTCGCTCTGTCACGTGAGAGGGCCTAGAAGCAATGCCACTCCAGTAGCAATGAGCACTCCCAGAGTCCAGGTCTTGGTTTCTAAATACCATTTCTCAGTAAAAGAACCAAGGTTCTTTGGAGAAATGACTGATTCTAGGGCTGGAGCAGGGAAAACACATGAGCCTGGAGCATCTAGCAGTATCAGAAAGTAAGGAAGGGCTCCAAAACCAAAACGACAGGAGCATGTCAGAGGAACACAGGAGCAGAGGTGGGAGAGTCAAAGCAGGCACAATTTTAGCCACAAAATGCCACAGTCCATACTGACATAATTAAATGACTAAAACAAACACACGCGGGGAAGAGACGAACCTTTACAGAAGAATTCCAAACAATACATGCAGATACTCCCGACTCTAGGACATGGGACTTAATTCCATCCTCTCCCTGCCTCAGTACAGGATGGGCTCAGTGACTTGCTTCCAAATAATGAAGTATGGAAATGGGGAGAAATGCAACTCTCTGGTGGAAAAACCCGGCAAACATTACCCTGGCCAGGAGACCAAGGTTGACAGCATTAGTGCTAAGTCCTGTGAACAGACGTACCCCTGACATGATGGGGTGAGAGCACTCCACCTCTGTGCTGTTCTTTCCCTAAACCCGTAACTCCAGTCTAGTCTGGGAAACAGAGCGCCATTCCATAAACGACCTGAGCGGTATTTCCCAAACTGTCAAGGTCATGACAAACAGAGAAAGAGTGAGAAACTGTCGCAGGCCAGAGACCAGGCAGACGCGACAACCAGACCGCAGTGTGGGATCCTGGACCAGATACTGCAGCAGAAAAAGCACGTGAACGGAAACACTGTAGAAATGGAGACAGAGCCCCGAGGTTACTGAACAGAGCTGCACCGTGGTTCCTGAGTTCTGACAGATCTACCATGGCCATGGAAGATGTGGGCAATGGGGAAAGCTGGACATGCATGGACGGGAGCTTGTGCCACCTCTGCAACTTTTCTGTACATCTAAAATCATCCCCAAACAACATATATAAAAAAGCAACACACACAACAATTATCTGTACCCTGTGATTCAACTGTACAAAATATATGGATATAAAGACAGATTAGAAAAACGGTTTTATGTGACTGGGGAACATGGAATCTCTTCCCTTTACTATGATAATGCTGTTTTAAACCTCCTGAAGAAGCCCCGGCTAACAGGGACATGTCCCTTGGTAAGACAGGAGAATCACCAGTCTGAGAAAAAGGAACCACAATGCGATCTCCCCAGAAGACAGCAAGTCCAGCAGTGTCAACTGAAAGGACAGGGAGAGACAGCAGGGGTGACATACAGCCACCTCAGCTGGCAGGACAAGACAGTGCTTCTAGCCGGAAAGTACGTGCTGTGTTCCCCTTCCAAACCTCCTTACCAGACTTGCCCTTCGTGATTTCCTAGGTGAGGGGAAGACATCTCTTCATCTGCTAGTTTGTAGACTTTTGTACATATTTATTACTCTAAGCAATTTATTAAAAAAAAAAAAAAGACACAGGAAAGGCAGGATGCTCACCACTAAAAAATTTTGAATCCATGTTTAAATCCAATTACCTTATGCAATCGAAGGTACACATGAGCCGAAGAGAGTTTGTCCACATGAAACCTACAAAGAATGAAAACCACTTTTAGCAAGAGGTACAAGATAACCATCTCCTCAGGTCACCTGCGTTGAAAGCACTCCAATCCAAAAATATGAATTCAGTTGCCTATTGCATGCTGAGCACCACGGTGAGCAGAAAACACAGCCAACCACCTCCGAAGGCCTCACTTTCAGCTGGGAGAGGTGAGAAAATCATGAAGAGTTCTGCAGCTGTGCAAGGCTAAGTGCCGAGATGAGCACCGGAGGTGACGAACATGAAATGCCCAGGGAAGTGTGACTTTTCAAGTGAAAAAGAGCTATCAGTGACCCAAGGATTCACTAGTGAACTGAGATCTGGAGGGTCCCAGGCTGAAGCATGGGATGTACAGCAAACATGGGAAAGGAATTTTAGGAGAGAAGAGAAGGGAATGAAAGAAGTCATCAAGACTCCAGGGCTGCAAGCCTGGGCAACCTGCAGGGCCACTGACAGACACACCTCACAGCTGGAGAGGGAGCCTCATCCTTACAGTGGATGAGGGAGCCCACTCATCAGCCTGGGAAGGATGAGAGGTCTGGTTTGGGACATCCTGAGTTTCAAGCAATAGCAAAACAATCCAAAGAGAATGTCAATCAGAGACAGAAGAGTCAGGTAAGGACTGAAGCAGTAAGTGGACCACCTCCCATTAGGGGTCAGACTAGCAATTCATCCAGCAACTATACTCCAGTAAAAATAAATTTAAAAAGAAAAAACAAAACCAAGAAAACTCCAAAACCCAATTCATCCAGCCTTACATCTAACAATGACACTAATACTCAATTCCTGGGAAAGCATGGCTACTGCCCTTTATGATGTTGTTCTAAAAATATCAGAATGCCCTCTCACTCCCTAAGTCCTGCATTTACCTTTCATTAAGGCTCTATCATCCATTAATTTAATCAAATCTTTTAAAAATGTCCTTTTTTCATGTAACCCAACATTTGGGAATTTTAAGTTATTCACCTTTAGAAATCACCAAGTGAGGTGGATCTCTCTTCCCAACACCCAAAGATGACTTCAGAATGCTAGCAAACAATGGTAACACACAGCTGTCACTCCTGATTCTGTTAACTTCAGTTTTCTGTTCCTTAGTCCTTTCCTTTCAAGACTGAAGAATGTTCAGTAAAATTTTAAGGGGGCAACATCATAGCCCCTTATGTATTTCTCTAGATATTTTATTAGCATTAAAGGATTTTTTTAGAACTGAAAATGGCTACACATTTATACCCAGTCCAAGATGTAGACAGTGTGATTCTATATAAAGGTCAAGATTATGCTGTTTGTAATGCCCTCTTTAAAAAGATTAAGCATCTTGCTAGTGACTACAAAAGTTTTACACATTTTTTGGCAGACTCTGATGACTCTAGGTCTTGCTCCTCACAAATACTGACAGCCAGAAATGAACACAACATCTTGGTTTATTGTTCCTCTTCAGGTTCACTTAGTCATTTGCATTCTCATGTAAGAGATTCCTACTGATTTTCTCCTTCTGCTCGGCACTGTCCAGCCAGAAAATAAGCTTCTTGAAAATCTAGAAATGATATCTCACTACCCTGTTTCAGGATATTAGAAAAATACCCCATTTGTAAGCAAGCTCAATTGAGAAAACTTCTCCCATTCCAATTTAAAGTTCTCTACTTACAACAACTCTTTTCTACATACCCACAGTAGCTTGACTATATTCTGACTTCCCTTAAAGGTCCCTGATGTGGAATTTTGTCAAGAGAAATACATAAATAGTTCAACATACATATATACTGGGTTCAAATATAGGCAGTCAAAGTACTAAAACACACAGAGGAATACCACTGCTGATCTACATGAACTTCAGGCTTGTAGGTACACCTCTGCAAAGGGCAGGGGAAATGTATGGATATTCAGGGCTTTGGTTGAAGTGTAAAACAAACAAAAAGTCAGCTCTGTAAACTATTTGGAGCAAGCTTCCTTAACAAACGTCCCAAATGCTCACTCCAAATTTAAATTATGCCCAACTAGTTCCCTAGTTCTCTCTCTCCTGGTTACTTTCCTCTCCCTGATTAATCACTATCACCCTTCACTGAATAGAGACTAGACACTTGAATATGTGAGATCCCTAACCTGAGACTGTAGAGAAGCAGAGCACCCAAGGCTGGGTAATTTTACTTCTTCAAGTGGGGTCTCTGGATATATTACTCATTAGGGAGTCTGGAGGCAGTAAACGCACACTTTATTTTCCTTTGTTTAAAAAGAATTTAGGGACTTTCATGGTGGCCCAGTGGTTAAGACTCTGCATTTCCAATACAGGGGGTACAGGTTTGATTCCTGGTTGGGGAGCTAGATCCCACATGCCTCATGGCCAGAAAAACCAAAAACATAAAAACAGAAGCAATATTTCAACAAATTCAATACTTTAAAAATGGTCCACATCAGAAAAGAAAAAAGAAAAAAAAATCTTAAAAAAAAATGAGTTCAGTTCCATTCTCATTTAATCCTAGAAAAATTCTTTGCTTCCAAGCGCTGTAGGAGGTTTCCTAGTATAAACTCAGATGTTGACATTCCCAGAGGTTCAGTTCCAGAGTCTACGTCAAGGTGACCCAGGCTGAAAATCTGCCCTGGAATGCAGATCAACTCATTCATTTTTCACATGCCTCAGAATGTTTCCAGAATTGACAGTTTATGAACTGGAACAGGTCTTGAAATTTAGGGCTATGCCAGCTCATATCAGACCTCGAATAGCTTCTGGAAGTACTAGTCGATCACTTCCAACAAGACATTAAATCTCAAGATTATTAATATTAAGAGTGTTGAAATGGGTATCGAGCATCTGTAGACACCAGTTCGGTAAGTGCATTCCAGGAAAGAGTCAACCTTAATGAAATGAAAAACCCAAGTCATAATACATGAGATGTAGGCTGAATGTTGGAAATTTCTCTTCCACCCACTTTTTTTCTTTTAATGTCAGGTAAAAGGCTGTTGTGAATTGCCTTTCATAGTGCATCTGAATATGTAATCATCTCTGCAGGTATGTCTGCCCCAAACCTTACAGCAGGTAACTACATAACAGATATAATCATTCTTATCTCTTGCATGACAGATCTGGAGATCTCTGGGGCTTCATTGTGGTGGTCTCAGCCACCTACTCTGAGGAGACACACAGGCGGTAAAAGCAAGCCTATGTTCCGAAGACCTTTGCAGTCAGGCCTGAGGTCCATCTCTGAGACCTCCTTCCCAGCTAACGTGGGACTTATAAGTGAAGGGAGCTGGTGGTCAGCATCTTACCACTGAACAGTCATAAACAAATGGCAAACCATGAGTTCTAGTTTTAATCACAGGAGTCAGGCGGTTGGCCAAGTCTCAGAAAGTAAATAATGATCTGTAAAGAGCAGAACCAAAATTTGTTACCTACCAAATATCTTCAGGCCAGCCATACTTGATCAGATCTTCATCTGCAGAGACAGAAGAGAACAAAGAAAAGGAAACAAATAAGAAACACGATATACGGTTCAGCACAGAGAGATACAGCCTTAATAACTTTAAATTTTATTACTTTGTAAGAATTTTAAATGCAGTACAATCTATAAAAATACCTAATCACTATGTTGTACATATGAAACTAATATAATATTTATTCTTAAAATTTTAACTCAGTTTTTAAATTATTCTTTGGTTCTTTGTTTTTTTTTTTTTTTGGCTATGCCATACAGCTTGCAGGATCTTAGCTCCTCAACCAGCAACTGAACCCAGGCTCTGGCAATGAAAGTGCTGAGTCCTAACCCTGGACTGTCAGGGAATTCCCTAAAGTAATGTTTTAAATCAACTATACTTCAATAAAAAATAAATAATTTTTAAATAAAATGAAACTGTTCAAAAAAATTTTTTTTGAATTTTCCATCATCAAAGCCTCTTTGAATTACTCTTTTCTTCATTAAGAGACAGAAAAAGTTCTGTAGAAAAGACTGGTATTTTTTCCCTTCCCAACTTACAGTAAACTTTAGCGTATTTCACTTAACCTTCTTTTTTTAAAAAACACTTTTAATAGTTTTTACAACTGGACAATTATAATCATGAAGTATTTGTTCAAAAGGTGAAGTGAACAAAGGTTAAGTATTTGTTTAAATTGTAAGTTTTTTTTATTGTTTTAATTTTAGCCATACCACATGGCTTGTGGGATCTCAGTTCCCCACCAGGGACTGGGCCACGGGCCACGACAGTCAAAGTGCAGAGACCGAACCAATAGACTGCCAGGGAATTCCCGTGTGTACATATTTTATTTCAATATATACCTCCAATGAATCACATCAATAATTAGTAACTAATTATGTTTAATACAGAAGCATTACTTGGTATTGATAGTAGACATAAAGATAAAAAAAGGTGAACAAAGTGATTCACATATGATGATTTAAAATGTACTCAAGTAAAACAATAAAATAAAATAAAATGTACTCAAGTATAATCTATCTAACTTGAATGAGGTATTTATTGTCCAGAAAAGCAAAAAGATGATAAGAGTACCCTCTCTGATGAGGGCATTTTAAACAAATGCATACACCTTGAGTTTTCTGAAGAGTTTTCTGTAAGTGCAAGTAGAAAGTTGAGCAAACCTCCAACAAGTAATCAGAAAGATGAGAAAAAGGAAATTATAAAAACCTCTTTCATTTGGGCAATGTCTGGCTCCCTGGTGACACCTGCTGGCTAATAAGGAACATATCAGAAAGCTTTTTTTAGTGAAAGTAAACTGTCCAACTTAAAATTCCTTTTTGTTCTATCCAGTCCTTTGTCAGAAGTCGTCAAGACTATTAGAAGTAAATGTGAAGAGCTAGGCACAGTAGAGAACATAGCACCTGAAAAATGTAATACCATTTTAACAGCAGACTAGGAGAGTGGATGACTCTAAAAGTACCTAGGGAAAAAATGTTCTACACAACAGATTTTTTTTCCTACATATACTTTAACAACAGTGAAACACCACTCCAATGAGGTCCGGGTAGAATCTAAATTTACATCTGTAGGCATAAACTCTGTATCTAGATTTATATCTATAGGAAGAAATTCCTACAACGGAGGTTTAAAGGATTCCACAATCCATATTACTTGGAAGTAGTAGAGAGAAGTTTGAAAGGAGAGAATGTTTGTATTGACTAATTGACAGAGAGATCTGTCTGTAATTAAGTATTGTATTATCCTGATAAGCCCTTCGCACAGCACTGGACAAACACCAACTGCAGGAATACAACTAAAAAGTGTTTCAGATGTTCACTTGGGGCGCTATTGTATTTGTACACCCTTTTGATCCTATAATGTCACCACTAAGAGTACATACCCTACTAATTAACACTTCTTCAAGAATTGATGCTTTCAAACTGTGGTGCTGGAGAAGACTCTTGCAGAGTCCCTTGGACTGCAAGGAGATCAAACTGGTCAATTCTAAAGGAAATCAACCCTGAATAATCATTGGAAGGACAGATGCTGAAGCTGAAGCTCCAATACTTTGGCCACCTGATGTGAAGAGTCAACTTATTAGAAAAGATTCTGATGTTGGGAAACCTTGAGGGCAGGAGGAGAAGAGGACAACAGAGGATGAGATGGTTGGATGGCATTACCGACTTGGTGAACATGAGTTTCAGCAAACTGCAGGAGATATAACTGTGCCTTATTGCTCAGTGTAATACAGGGAGGTATCAGCAGCATCCTCAGTTATGTTCATCAGGAGGATGCTATGAGAAAATTTACCCAGGACATTCATGGATTACAAGGAGAAATATAAAACTCAAGTTTTAATACATTGCACACTGCTTCTCCATCAAGTCACACCCAGAGTCAATGACATAAATTCATTATAAGGAAAAAACTATTATTAAAAATGAGTTATGGTTTTTTTCTCTTGGCTAGGATATGACAGTCTTGCTTATACTGGGTCTACTTAAGATTATAGCAGGGTTCAAAACTGTTGTATAGATCTGATTTATAATATAGTTATATAACTATCACACCATATTTATAATGTTATATACATTTTATGTGATATATGTGTGTCTATATATATATAGATAAAGATACATATGTGAGAGTGGTCAAGAAAGTTTCAAAACACTGTTCACACTTCAACTCAAAGAGAACCATCTTCTGCCTCAAAAAAACCAAGATATGTTTCTCAGATGAGGTAAAAATATACAGAAAAGGATCTTTGCAAAAGTCCAAGCCACAGATTATTTTTATTTGACAAAAACTAGCAAAGGTTAACTTCTGATTCCTATCACCCCTAAATCAAATGATACCACAAAACTATGTAAGTTCCTAATCAGCAACAAATGGTCTAATTCTCTCAATTATCACTTGATACAACTACATTATAAGAAAATTAATCATTTGGAATTCCTTCTAATGGGTTACAGTAGTTAACTGAAAACCCATCCAACAAACCATGGAGAGAAAAAGCAATTAACACTTACCTGCTGGAAATTTCAAAATCAAATGCTTTTGAAAACTTACTTTCATATTTATCCTTTCCCATGTAAATAGTGTAAGCAGACGAGTTAACTAAGACAAAACAAAAATAAGACATAGTTAGATAACATCATTACAGACACACCTATTTGGTGGGAAAAACAAGGGACAAATGCTTATGACAGGTTGGCAAAACATGGCTGGTAGGCCAAATCCAGCCTTGTTTTTGGACAGCCCTTGAGCTCAGAATGATTCTTACATTTTTAAAGGGTTGAAAGAAGCAAAATAAAGAAGAATAAGCTAGAGAGACTGTATGTGGCTTACAAAGTCTAAAATACTGACCATCTGTAAAACGTTGACCAACCCTCTTAAAAATGGCTGCTTTCCTACTTTCTCAGGGAGGTAGCACAATGCAATTCCAGTTCCATCATCTACTTTTGCCTTCTTCAAAAAAAAAAAAAATATATATATATATATATTTTTTTTTCCCCCAAAAAAAACCACTCAAACTCATCACCTCAACCATTTAAAAACAGGTTCCTATACCTAGGTAAGGTTTATCTTTCATGATTTGATTTAGTTGCATTCCAGGGTGCTGCAAATCATACCTGGCTCCCTACCACATTCAGGGGAAACATGGCTCTCAAGCTTCTCATCAGTGATCCTGAACCCTGTTTATAGAATCACCTAATTTTACCCCAGCTCCCCTTAAAACCAATCAAATCCAAATCTCTGGGGATTTTTTTTTTTTTTAAAGATCTATTTTTATAATGATTTCTAATGTGAAGTCAGTGTTAGGAACTCCTACCCTAAATCAAACTGGATATTCTGGGTATGGCTTACCTTAGAAATGACATTGGCTTTCCTGAGCTAGTGTGTTTTGCTGTGGGCTCCTCCATCTGCAATCAGTTAGGTTTTGTAATTGAAATCCTAACTGGGTCCTGAGTTTTTGAGCAAGTCTACCAAAATCTTTTAGACCCCGTTTGGATCTAGACTCCTGAATTAACAGCCACTGGGTCTCTGTCTACAAAGCCTGGCTGACAGGTGTTAAGGCTGGGCTAGGTGGTCTGCTGGCTGTCGCTCCAAGAGCTGGAACTACTCTATTAAGTGGACCTCTGAACTCTTTCATTTGTAGATTCATAAATTCAGGGTTGCCTGTACTTTCCGAATGAAAAGCTCCTTAAATGATCAAGCATAGTTGCCCTTCTTGGGAACAGAAGACTCCCAATTCCTTCAGTGAGTAGTTATGATGACTACCATCCATATTACTTGGAAGTAGTAGAGAGAAGTTTGAAAGGAGAGAATGTTTGTATTGACTAATTGACAGAGAGATCTGTCTGTAATTAAGTATTGTATTATCCTGATAAGCCCTTCGCACAGCACTGGACAAACACCAACTGCAGGAACACAACTAAAAAGTGTTTCAGATGTTCACTTGGGGCGCTATTGTATTTGTACACCCTTTTGATCCTATAATGTCACCACTAAGAGTACATACCCTACTAATTAACACTTCTTCAAGCAATGAAGCTCTTCATACAAACTAAACAGGCGTTAATTAAGAACTATAGAACACACAAACAAAATGCCATGGATCCATTAAAAAGAAAGAGTAGGTGAATAACTAGCAGAACAGTATTTCTGTGTTATCTATGAACAGTAAGATTCAATCAGTTAAAAAAAATTGTACATATAAACATGCTTACATATATGTTTCTAATATACACACCCATTTTCTTTATACTATGGAAGGATATATATATATGTTTAACTGTTAACAGTGACCTTACCTACTTGCTTACAAAATGTTTAGATGGGTTTTGTAATCAGAAAAAAGGTGGTTTTTTTTGAGATGACTGAAGTAAACACAGCTGTCTCTGCAGGGCAAGCTAGCTAAACTCCTGCCAAGAGAATGACAGATGATGGATGGCGGACCTATAAAATGAGGTGGTTAATAACATAACTGCTACAACCCCAAACTGAGAGGCATTCTACAGAATAATTTTTCAACAGACAGTGTCATGAGAGACAAAGACTGAGCAATTGCTCCAGATCAGAAGACTCCAGAGAGCAATGAATGACAAGAGAATGCAACAATTGATTTGCAGGTTTCTTTTGTGATAAATTCATTACTAGGACACTGATGAAAACTGGATAAAAGTTGCTGATTAGGTAATAGTATTGCTGCAATGTTAATTTCCTAATTTGGATAATGAACAGTGCCTTTTGATAACAGAATATCCTTGATTTTAAGAAAAATACCCTGAGGTATTTAGGGGTAAGACAAAACTTAAAGATGGTTCAGGAAAAAAAAAAAAAACCTGTGAGTGTGTGTGTGTGTGTGTGTGCGTGTGCAGAGAGAGAGAGAGAGAGTGGGGTAAGGGGAGATGGAAAAAGTAGAAAAAGGAAAAGAAGAAAGGGAAAAGGAGATAAGGCATATGTGGTAAAATGTTAGAATTTGGGGAATCTGAGAGAAGGCTATAAAGGAAATCTTTTAATATTCCTGTAACTTTTCTGAAAGACTGAAATGTTAAAATAGAAAATAAAATTTCTTTTAAAAAGGAGCATGACTTCTGAGTAAGAAGTCTGAATTAAGCTCTCCTCCACAGCTTCCCTGATAGCTCAGTTGGTAAAGAATCTACCTGTAATGCAGGAGACCCTGGTTCGATTCTTAGGTCGGGAAGACCCCCCCCTCGCCCCCCGCCCCGGAGAAGGGATAGGCTACCCACTCAAGTATTCTTGGGCTTCCCTTGTGGCTCAGCTGGTAAAGGATCCGCTTGCACTGTGGGAGACCTGGGTTCGATCCCTGGGTTTGGAGGATCCCCTGAAGAAGGGAAAGGCTACCCACTCCAGTATTCTGGCCTAGAGACTTCCATGGACTGTAGAGCCCATGGGGTCACAAAGAGTCTTTCTTTAGTTGCTAACTCAACTTTAGTTGTTGTCTCCTTGACACAAGTGAGCGACTTTCCTTTTCCATGTTAGAGGGATAAAGGAAGAGTAAACTGAATTATTCTAGTACTCTTGTAACTCACCCAAATAATGTGATTAGTATGAGAACTAGTTTTCTTGAAGATTCCTGACTCACATGTAGCAATCAACCCAACTTCTGAGGCGTTGTGATAATTTCATAATTTACAGAACCATCTATATTGAGATGGACACTGGTAAAAGGTACTAAAAACATAAGTGAACTTAACGTGCTTAATGCACTAACATGTGCAGGAATCCATAAATCAGAGGGTCTTGAATGCGACACTGAAAATACAGCAAAGTTAATGTTTCCTTAATCTATTATGGGAGCATGAAAGAATAAGCAGATTTTAGTCAGAGATACTAATTTTAAAAGAGAAGGCAAAAATTTTCTATTGCGATTTCCAGCCCATTTTTTTTTAAGGTTTTTTTTTTTTTGCAGTAAACCATCAGTTGATTGAAAAGCTTGGCTATCTATACAAAGTCATTTCCTTAAGATTCTGTATGTTCAAACTGTTTTCTGTACTGGAATATGTAAAAAATTTTACTACTATATTACTCTGCAATTTTAAAAGCTGCACAATTGTAGGTTTATTAGACTTAAGAGGCCAAACATTTTTCCGACAAGAAGCAGTTCTGATGCTGCCATGGAAGCCAATGAGAAAAAAATAACCCACAAACCAGCTGAAGCCCTCTGCTCTATTAGGGGCATCTCCGTGTTTATGGCTGGCACTCAAAGAATTTAGAATCGCTTTAAGGAGAAAAACGTAGCCTGTGTAAAATACGTTTAGTACCTATAAGTCCTGCCTCGGGCTTCCCAGGTGGCTTACTAAAGAATCCACCTGCCAATGCAGGAGTCAGGGGAGATCCTGGGTCAGGGAAGATCCCCTGGAGAAGGAAATGGCAACCTACCCCAGTATTCTTGCCTGGGAAGAGGAGCCTGGTGGGCTATAGGCAGAGCCTATATATATAGTCTATATATATATATATATCTATATATATAGTCTATATATAGAGTCTCAAAGAGTCAGACATGAGTTAGCAACTAAAGAAAGACAACAACATGCCCTGCCTATATTTGTCATTCCATTGTTGGACTTGTATGGATAACTATGTTGTCAAGGACTCCCGTGAGTGGGGAAGCTACAAAAAGATGCTTCGGTTATATTATGACAGAGGGGCAGAACAGGACAGCAGATAAAAATGCAATTAGGAGCCTATAATGATTTTCAGGCTAGTTTGAATTTTGTTTCTAGCAATTTTAATAATATGGATAAAAAAAAAAAAACCGAGCACACAGAAACAGAGAAATAGCTTATAGCACACTGTGGAAGCCTAAACTATTGAGAAAAATGAGATGTGACAGTGTGATGGAGTAGCAGAGGAGGGGCTCTGTGAGTTACAACTTTCCTGGGCTTCAACTTTCTCAAATCTAAAGAGCAAGTACCACCCTGTTCCCACCCACATAACCACCATGTTGTTAGTTTCACTTAAATCTCACCTTTACCAAGGAGGCAGAGAGTAGCAATAGAATAGAGTCCTGCTATAAGTCAAAAAAATAGCATTCATTTATTCAGTATTTATTGAGTTACTATTAAGAGCCAGGCATTATGCTAGTGGAACAAGGAGGTCCTGAACCTGCCCTCAACGGGCTTACACTCTATCTCAAGCAGACAAAAGTTTAACATCATATGATAAATGCAATGCTGAAAGTATGCATTGTGTTAAGGGGATTCCCCCAAGAGATATACCTAAGCAATCCTGGGGTGGGAACAAGGAAGGAAAGGCATTTGGAAAAGATAGGCGAGAGCTGTCTCTGGGGAGAAGCAGCTAACTGGGGGATTGATTTAAGGCAAAGAGAAAAATATAAGCAGAGAAACGAAGACACAGCAGTTCCTGGGAACTAAACACACCCTTTTCTTGCCTGCCAAAGACAAATCAGAAACTATCATGTCACTTTTCAAAATCTGGGACATTAACTCTGCCCAATGAGTGGCTGTCTCGCCACTCCAGAGTCTTTCGGTAGCATCCAAACCCAATAGCCCTTTCCCGGAAGGGTAAAGCGCACTTTCTGTAAGGTAGAATTGTTGGCAGGTGTCTCCCTTCTTACCAAAGAGCAGCAAGATTAAATGTGACGGGGGTGGGTGGGGAAGAGAAGACTTCACGATGGTAGGGTGAATAAGTCCACAAACTGCCTAATTCCAGGTAGCGACAGGTCTTTCTGATTGAGGGAAAAGAAGATCGCCCGGAGTCAAAGAGAGCACAGAGGATGGTCCCTCTACGCCCCCTCCCCGCCAACCAGGCACTGACGAGGAGGCACACTGGGAGGACTGGGACGGACACGGTGGAGAAACCATCAGGACGAGCGAAGAAGCACCCACTGCCGAGAAGGCACTTAAGGACCAGGCTAGCGGTGGCCTCGAGGTCTCGGCTTCGGAGCCCCACAGTCGAGGTAGGGACCCGGAAGGTTTCGGCGACCACTCACCGCTACTACTGGTGAAGTAGAACACCATGATCCCAGCGGCGGTGGGACAATTAGAGCGCCCAGCAGCAAGATTCAAACCTGGAAGCTCAGGATACCGGAAGCGCGGAGGCCGCGTTTCCCGGAACTGCTCCACGCACTTCCGGCTGACGTCAGGTCGCGTCATAACGCCGGTCGCCGGCGCCATCTTAATTTGGCCGTGGAGGAGGTGTTGGCGCGCCCTTACTTGGGGGTCAAAGGAAAGAGGATGGAGGAAGGAGGATTGGTGGGTGGAAAACGAAGCGGGGGAACTAAAGAGAAAAATGCCATTGCCTGGCTTTATTTTTAGAACCTACACCCTGTGGGCTATCAAGTTGGTTTCCTTTGCCCCTTTTCACCCGCATCTGGGCTCCTCAAAAGTAGAAACCTGCCTTCTTCACCGCTACGCTTTCACTAAACTAATCACGGTACTTGGAACTTAGTATAGAAGCTCATTAAATTTTGAATGAACCCAAATTCCTCCACTATTCTCATTCTAGCTCCATCACTTGTTGGGCATTTTAGGTTGCTGCACTTAGCTGCAAAATGAGGATGAGTGGAGCGGTTAATTACAGGTTATTTTGCCGGGGTTTAGTAAGTTAATAGGTGTGAAAGGTTTAGGACGTGGTGAACACGCTAGAATAAGTGAGTTTCACCGGAGGCAATATGCCTCTCTGCGTTTGGACTTGTACTGTTCTACCTTTAAATCCAAGATCTGCCATCTGTTACCTACGAGACTGAGGGAACCTCAGATCTTCCGGCTGTAAAGTGGGAATGATCTGACTCAGTTCCCAACAGCACTTCGCTTTAACCTGATTATTTATATTATCTTATTATGTGAAGTTAAGCGCATCACTTAACTAAAATTTTTTAGAACTAAGAAATGTGCCAGGGAGTGTACTCGGAGCTGGTACACAAAGATAACAGTAGCTAATAACAAAATTCTCCAAGCCAGGCTTCAGCAATACGTGAACCAAGAACTTCCAGATGTTCAAGCTGGTTTTAGAAAAGGCAGAGGAACCAGAGATCAAATTGCCTATATCTGCTGGATCATCAAAAAAGCAAGAGAGTTCCAGAAAAACATCTATTTCTGCTTTATTGACTATGCCAAAGCCTTCGACTGTGTCGATCACAATAAACTGTGGAAAATTCTGAAGGAGATGGGAATACCAGACTACCTGACCCGCCTCTTGAGAAACCTATATGCAGGTCAGGAAGCAACAGTTAGAACTGGACGTGGAACAACAGACTGGTTCCAAATAGGAAAAGGAGTACGTCAAGGCTGTATATTGTCACCCTGCTTATTTAACGTATATGCAGAGTACCTCATGAGAAACGCTGGGCTGGAAGAAGCACAAGCTGGAATCAAGATTGCCAGGAGAAATATCAATCACCTCAGATATGCAGATGACGTCACCCTTATGGCAGAAAGTGAAGAGGAACTAAAAAGCCTCTTGATGAAAGTGAAAGAGGAGAGTGAAAAAGTTAGCTTAAACCTTAACATTCAGAAAACTAAGGTCATGGCATCTTGTCCCATCACCTCATGGGAAATAGATGGGGAGACAGTGGAAACAGTGTCAGATTTTATTTTTTTGGGCTCCGAAATCACTGCAGATGGTGACTGCAGCCATGAAATTAAAAGACGCTTACTCCTTGGAAGGAAAGTGATGACCAACCTAGATAGCATATTAAAAAGCAGAGACATTACTTTGCCAACAAAGGTCTGTCTAGTCAAGGCTATGGTTTTTCCAGTGGTCATGTATGGATGTGAGAGTTGGACTGTGAAGAAAGCTGAGCGCTGAAAAATTGATGCTTTTGAACTGTGGTGCTGGAGAAGACTCTTGAGAGTCCCTTGGACTGCAAGGAGATCCAACCAGTCCATCCTGGAGGAGATAAGTCCTGGGTGTTCATTGGAAGGACGGATGCTGAAGCTGAAACTCCAATACTTTGGCCACCTCATGCGAAGAGTTGACTAGTTGGAAAAGACCCTGATGCTGGGAGGGATTGGGGGCAGGAGGAGAAGGGAATGACAGAGGCTGAGATGGCTGGATGGCATCACCAGCTTGATGGCCATGAGTTTGAGTAAACTCCGGGAGTTGGTGATGGACATGGAGGCCTGGTGTGCTGTGATTCATGGGGTCGCAAAGAGTCGGACACGACTGAGCGACTGAACTGAACTGAATAACAAACAAGTGCTTTAGGAACTTTTGGGCTTTCCAAAGCAAGAATCTACACTGTCCTATGAAAAGTAATTGTTTTCAGGCCCTCAGTTTTATTTTCTATAAAATGGGAATGATGGTACATATCCCGTAGACTGTGGTGAGTGAAATAAAACACTAAAACGTGCACGAATGCCTGGCACGTAGATGTTACTGCCGTGATTTAATTTTTTATTTAACTTGAAAAAAAGATTGCTTCACCTAACATCTCTAGGAAAAAAGAGTAACCGTACCTCAGTCGGTAAAGAATCTGCCTGCAATGAGGGAGACCTGGGTTGGATTCCTGGGTCGGGAAGATCCCCTGGAGAAGGAAATGGCAACCCACTCCAGTATTCTTGCCTGGAAAATCCCATGGACAGAGAAGCCTGGCAGGCGACAGTCCATCGAGTCGCAAGAGTCGGATACGACTTAGCGACCAGATCACCAACATTATAGCGCCAAATGTCAAAAATAACTTGAGACTCTTAAGCTGCTATTAAAAAAAAAAAAACAGCAAGTGACCTCAATATATCGAGTAACAGAGAACGCCGTCGTTCTGCAGAAAACTATAACTCCCAGAATGCACCTAGGTAAGGCCTCCAGAAAGGAGCCCGGCGCTGCCGCAAGGGGTTCTGGAAGACGTGGTTTCCACCAGGGGAGAGGTTTCAGCCTTGCAAGGGCGGGAGACTCTTGGAGACCGCCTCCTGCGAGGCGGGGCAAGCGCTGGTGCACAACCAATCGTCGAGCCTGCCCTTGGACACGCTGGGAAGCGGCGAATCGGAACGCAGCGGTTTCCGCCTGGACTGGCGCGCGAGAATTTGAATACAGTGGGGGACTACGGGCTCGGCTGAGGAGAGGTCGTCTGTCTGAGGTGCTACCAGGTAAGTGCTTTCTGGGGCCGAGGCGAGATCTGGAAGAATCAGGAGACCAGGAGGTTCTGTGGAACGTGGGGGTGAATGTCAAAAAAGGAGAGCTTTTGCTCTGTGTTTGGCGCATTCTAAGCTGGAGACCAGAGCTAGCGACCTGGTGTCCGCGCTTCCAGGTCTCCGGGTTTCCATCTTTCTGATGCTGAGTTTTCTCGCCTTTTTGCCCTGACAGCGTGTGGGGACAGGGTCGCTTTTCTCTCCTGTCTTTCCTCATTCAGCCTCAGAAAGGTTTTTAAAGCTGCAGCTCAGCACGAATTTCCAGAGACTCAGGTCTTTCTGTTTAACTTGAAAGTTATGCTTGTGTATTAAAAATACACTTGATCCGAGAGGAAGGGGAAGGGAAAATTTATTGAGCAACATACCATCTGCTCGAGAGTTAACATGCGTGATTGTGTTTATTACTCACAGCCTTAGGAGGTCAGAGTATTTTGTAAATAAGAAAAGAAGCGGCTCCTCAGCTAATAAAATGGGAGAGAATTATGCTTCCCCGTTTTCTTGCTGGCTTTTGATGAAAAAGTTATAGGTGGTTTCTGCCTTCATTGTACCTGCAGGCTGTAGGGAAAGACCGTCAAGCCAAAGACGAGAAAATACGCAAAATGGATACCAAGGCAGTGCAGGGTGGATTGGAAGCCTAGGGCAAGAGCATCTAACAGCAGGAGAGCTGTTGGGATTTGGGGGGAAGCGGGTGGTGAAGGTTACGGGAAGGACAGCTGCCCAGGATATAGAGTGATTAAACTTGAGATGAATTCATCAGGCTGTTGAAGTCGGGAAAGTGTGTCCTGAAATGGGGTAAAATCCTTCCTCTTTGGTAGGACCATTTTCCAGCTTGAAATTTGTACTGTTCCTGCTTAATTTAAATTGTACTGTCTCTGCTCAATTAGTGGGGGGTGGGGGTTGGAGGTTGGAGGGGAGGGGGTTGGGCGGGGGGCAGCTTCCCTGGTGGCTGAGACGGTAAAGCGTCTGCCTACCATGCGGGAGACCCGGATTCAATCCCTGGGTCGGGAAGAGCTCCTGGAGAAGGAAATGGCAACCCACTCCAGTATTCTTACCTCTAAAATCACATGGATGGAGGAACCTGATAGGCTACAGTCCATGGGGTCGCCAAGAGTTGGACACGACTGAGTGACTTCACTTTCTTTGTGAGGTAGTGTTTTTAAATTTTCTTTTTTTTTTACCTTCATACTTTATCAAAGTAATTTGCTTTTTTAAAAAACCCTTTTTTTTAATCTTAATAAACCATCACCCATCTGAGAACTTTTTCAGTATTATAAATCGAAGTTTTGATATAGCGATTTTTATACACATTGGATTTATTTGGTTATTATATTCTGTTGCTTTTAGGAGTTAGGATGTCAGCTTTAACGCCAACAAAAAGGAAGCAGTGCTCTTTGAACCATGACACGTAAGTCTCATCCTGAGTGGGAATTCTTAAAAAAATCTACCGTCTTAAATTTTTTTTATCTTCTCTCTCCTATGTCTAAATATTTCCATTCTTTCATTTACCTACTCCTTGTAGTTACATTAATACTTTATATTCTAATTCTAGTCTGGAAATACTATTTACGCTTTTATAATTAATTCTTTAGTGCCTTTGGAGGGAATCAGAAAAAGGGCTGTTATCTATGGCTTGGAAATGTGTGTCAGATCTTTTATTACCTTGCTTCTTTCTGCTCTCTTATGTAATATTTAGCATACTGTTTTGCATATAATAGGTGCTCATCCTATTATACACAGCGATCCTAGAAAGCTGTGTACTCTGTGTATGTTATACCAGAGATATAAATTACAGGCCCTAAGTGGTCAGTTTATTGTGTATAGTTAATCATTTTAGGGAACTTGCTTCGGAGTATATGGCCAAAACTTAGAAATAGGTTTTAAAACACACATACACACACACACACACATATCTCAAAGCTTCTTTGTAAAATGTTTTCACAAACATTATCAGGGTCTTAGTTTTGAAAAATACTCAAATACTTCGTAGACAGAATTTGAGAATTCCAACTGCTAATCTAATAGTGTATGTAGATAGATGCTTTTGGAGATATATTTTTAATATGCCTTCCAGGTGAAGTTGTTTATTGCTTAGTAGTAAATTGACATAAAAACTGAAGCAAAATAACTCAATGGACTGTGTTTCTTTTCATAGCCCATTATCAGAAATTCCATCAAAGAAATTAGTTTTGGACTTCACTGAAAATGTATTTCCATCACCTAATAAAAAGCACATTTGCCAAACCACTATTAAAAATGAAGGAAAGATTCATTGCTCTCAACAGGGCCATTTGATTTCAAGTCCACTCAAAACGACTAAAAATAGATTGCCATCTGCAAATCAAGGTTCACCATTTAAATCTGCTGTGTCTGCTGTATCCTTTTACAACAAAGATAAGTGGTACCTCAATCCATTGGAGAGAAAGCTGATAAAAGAGAGTAGATCCATTGGTCTAAAAACAAATATTGAGGATAAATCGTATTCCTATATGACAGAAAAAATGCAAGGAAAACCAGTCTGCTCCAAGAAAGTGAACAAAAAACCACAGAAGAGTTTGACTGCTAAGTGTCAAGCAGGATATAAATGCATCAAGCCTGTATCAAAGAATTCTAAAAATTCCAAGCAGAACCGAGTGACCTATAAGCCAGCTATGGAGAATAATTGTTACTCAGCTGAAAATAATCTGAATGCTCCTCGAGTTCTAAGCCAGAAGGTCAAACCACAAGCTACTCTCCAGGGTGGAGCAGCTTTTTTTGTTAGTAAGAAAAAGCCCTCATTGAGAAAATCATCCCTGGAAGATAAGCCATTACTGGGACTCACCCAGAAAAATAAATCAGAAGTTATTGAAGAGTCTGATGGAGAGACTGTCAATGAAAGAAGATTTGAGAAAAGGCAAGCGCCAAAGTGTGTGTTAGTAGAAAAAGAACTGAACATTGAGCTGTTGAGTGAAAGAAGTAAAAGTGAAGAGAAATTAATAAAGGTAAAGGGAAACATACAGCTTCTAAAACTAAGTTGGCTTTCTCTGTATATGGTAGTGGTAGTGGTGGTGGTGGTGGTGGTTTAGTCGCTAAGTCGTGTCTGACTCTTGTGACCCGATGGACTGTAGCCTGCCAGGCTCTTCCATCCATGGTATTTCCCAGGCAAGAATACTAGAGTGGGTTGCCATTTCCTTCTCCAAGGAATCTTCCCAACCCAGGGATCGAACCCCCGTCTCCTGCATTGCAGGCAGATTCTTTACTAACTGAGCTACCAGGGAAAACCGTATCTGTATGTATGTATGTAGGTAGGTGTGTGTGTGTGTAGCTAGTCCCTTAAAATGAAGCTCGGAAAAGAAAGAAATGTTGCAGAGAAATCATCATGTCATTTTAATAAGACTGTCTCTTCATTATGAAATAGACATGGAGAAGGCTAATAAGAAGATGAATAGGTAGAAATGCAGAGGGACCCCCCCCCAATACACACACACTTATTTTGATGGATTGAGAATTAATTTTAGCCTGAGCTGTGCCCCGTATTTTTTTAAATTGACATGTATCTATATACAGTGAATTGTACAGATATATAGTCTGAATTTTGATAAACTCACATAGCATGTAACCCAAACCCCTATCAAGATATAGTTGTGTTTTTTTTGTCAGAAACAATATAAAGAATTAGTAGAATTGCTCTTATGGCTTAGGCAAGCAAGAACATGTTCCATTTAGCAATATACTTGGCAATACTTTATTTTTTTATTTTATTTTTTTTAGGTTTTTTTAGGTTTTTTTTTTTTTTTCCATGGATTTACATGTATTCCCAATCCCGATCCCCCCTCCCACCTCCCTCTCCACCCGATTCCTCTGGGTCTTCCCAGTGCACCAGGCAATACTTTAGATAGACAGGAAGAAACATTGCCAGTGGGAACTGCAAACTTAAATGTTTACAGTGTAAGTAAAATTAGCAACAAAACTGGTCTGATCTAGGTATGTTTCCATACATTGATTTAGTGGAAGGAAATGAGGAGCCGAGACCTGTCAAGTGGTAGCCTGATACTTTGTTCCCGGAGATTACTGTCATACAGGAACAAAATTTTGTTTATTCTGGAGGAATGCTTTTATGAAGCCAGATACTATCATCATTATAAAGAATTTTGAGGCAGAGTAGAAAAATAGGATTTTCCTCCCTCTTTTGGCTTAATGAAGCCTACCATCATTTTTTGGTAATATGGTTTTATGGTATTATGGTTTTGGTATTATTGAGGTAGCTCTTTAAGTTCCTTCATGACTGTGGTCCAGAGAAACTTAACTTTTATTTGATAGTCAGTGTTTTTAGGGGGTTCCCAGGTGGCACTAGCAGTAAAGAACCTGGCTGCTAGTGCAGGAGACAGAAGAGACATGGATTTGATCCCTGGTTTGAGAAGATCCCCCGGAGGATGACATGGCAACCCACTCTAGTATTCCTGCCTGGAGAATCCCAGGGACAGAGGAGCCTGGCAGGCTACAGACCATGGAGTTGCAAAGAGTCCCAACACGACTGAGCAACTAAGTACAGCTTAGCTAAGGGTAACTGCTGTTTTCATTAGACAGTGCATAACCTTTTCCCAGCTCTGTGGAGCCTTGAGAAATGGCAAACTGATGACTTGTCCCTACTTCTTCGGAGATAGTTATGATCTTGAATAGGAGTTCTTCTTTAATCAAAAGTTTTTTCCTTTTCCCCCAAGCTGTATGTTCTCTTAAGTCTCATCAAATAAGTAGTGTTTACTGAAATTTATCACAAGTGTGTCTACTTTGTTTTTCCCACCTCCCTGCTACTATCCAAAAAGTGGGAGTTAGAAGCCTCTCCAACTACTCCAGAATGTTTTTCTCTCTTTTGCTCCCTGTTTTTAAAGCTTGTGACAAAGGGTTGGTTATTTTCAGTTTGGTGGCTCCTAGGGAGATTTTTTGGCATTTTTACTGATTTTTCTGTTGTTCAATTTATTTTTGTAGATGGGATGTTCTATGATTTTCATTCTGTCATCTTTATCAGGAAATAATTCATTTTTGACAGGATGACAAATTATAAACTTAAATATGCACACTCTATCTTTTAAAAATATTACATTTAGTAAATATAGAGGAAATTTTCCTTAAAACAGACTGAAAATTGAGGATTTAAAGTCATTATGAAATGTAATTCATGATAAGCTACATATTTTGTTTTAGAAACAGATCTCTTGGGATGCATTGACTAAATGTGCGAAGATTAAGAATTATAGGTTTCTTTAATTTTACTCATTTTCAGGATGCATCAGATGGAGTCATTTCTTCAAGGGAGTGTAAAACTAATGAAAATAAGAGTTGTCCTTCAGAGGAGTCTTTCAGTGAGAACAAGGCAGGTAAGTAAGAGAACTTTTCTTCTCAAAATGAGTTTTTTTCTTGTAATAATGCTTCATTACATGTGTCAATATGAAAGTATATACAATATACTATTTTGGCTTTTTAAAATATTCAGTATCCATGACTTTGTATGTTTGTGTTGCTCTTGGTAACACTGTTGAGGAGGAGACAAGGAGAACTTATGTGAGAACTTAAGACAAAATACTCTGATTAATTGGTCTGTGAGATATGGCCCAGTTACTTAAGCTATCTAGAGCCGAGTGTTCTCATCATACCTACCCTTTTACCCCAAATGATAGGAGGGAGTGAAAAATATATATATCTGTGATCAAAGCCCAATTGTAAGCAGAATTCACTAAGCCATAAGAGGTCACTGGATTTGGCATCAGGAGTCTTGGGTTTTGTCTGGGTCTGCCAGTGATTAATTGTGATCTAGGGAAGAGATCTTTCAAGTAAGAGGTTGGACCCAGGGAATGAACATGGCAATGAAAGCACTGAATTGTAACCACTGGACCACCAGGGAACTCCCACTTCTTTTCGTTTTTTTTTAAATAAGCTTTTCATTTTGTAGTGATTTTAGATTTACAGAGAAGTTGTAAGGATAGTACAAAGAGTACATGTCTTAACCCCATTTACTCTATTGTTGTTGTTCAGTCACTAAGTCATGTCCAACTCTTTTGGGACCCCATGGACTGCAGCACTCCAGGCTTCCCTTTCTTTCACTGTCTCCTGGAGTTTGCTCAAACTCATGTCCATTGAGTCAGTGATGCCATCCAACCATCTCATCCTCTGTCTCCCCTTCTCCTCCTGTCCTCAACCTTTCCCAGCATCAGGGTCTTATTTTCCACTGAGTCTGTTCTTTGCATCAGGTGGCCAAAGTATTGGAGCTTCAGCATCAGTCCTTCCAATGAATATTCAGGGTTGATTTACTTTAGGATTGACTGGTTTGATCTCTTTGCAATCATAAGGACTCTCAAGAGTCTTCGAAAGCATCAATTCTTCAGTGCTCAGCCTTCATGGTCCAACTCTCACATTCATACATGACTACTGGAAAAACAATATTTTTAACCATACAGATCTTTGTTGGCAAAGTGATGTCTCTGCTTTTTAATCCACTGTCTAGTTTCATCATATCTTTCCTTCCAAGGAGCAAGTGTCTTAATTTCATGGCTGCAGTCATCATCTGTAGTGATTTTGGAGTCCAAGAAAATAACATCTGTCACTGCTTCCACTTTTTCCTCTTTTTATTTGCCCTGAGGTGATGGGACCAGATGCAGTGATCTTAATTTTTGAATGTTGAGTGTTAAGTCAGCTTTTTCACTCTCCCCTTTGACCCTCATCAAGAGGTTCGTTTCTTCCTCTATACTTTCTGCCATTGGAGTGGTAGTATCTGCATATCTGAGGTTGTTGATATTTCTCCTGGCAGTCTTGATTCCAGCTTGTGATTCATCCAGCCCAGCATTTTACATGATGTACTCTGCATAGAAGTTAAATAAGCAGTGTGACAGTACACAGCCTTGTCATACTCCTTTCCCATTTTGAATAAGTCCTTTGTTCCATGTCCTGTTCTAACTGTTGCTTCTTGACCTGTATACAGGTTTCTCAGAGACCGGTAAGGTGGTGTTACCATCTTATACTACTATTGTACTTTTGTCAAAACAAAGAAACTAATCACTGGTGTATTACGATTAAATAAGCTCTAGGCTGTATCTGGAATCGACTGGTTTTTTCATTAACATCCCCTTTTTGTTGTAGGACCCAGCCTAGGGATCACATTGTATTTAGTTGCCGTGTCTCCATAGTCTCCTCTTGTCTGTGACATTTTCTCAGTCTTTTCTTTGTTTTCATGACCTTGAGGAGTACTAGCCAGATATCTTATAGGATGTTCCTGCACCTGGGTTTGTCTGATGTTTTTCTCATCATTAGACCGGGGTTATGAGTTTGGAGGAAGAATGACACTGAGGAGAATGCCATTCTCACCACTTTGGGTGCAATGTCCACGTGACATCATAGATGTTAACTTACCTCTATCACTTGGTTGGTCAGGTTTGCCCAATTTCTCCACTGTAAAAGTTACCCTTTTTCCTTTGCCAAACTCTGTTCTTTGGAACTAAGTCATTAAGTCTTAGTTTACCCTTTCAGGGAGGGATGGGGATTAAGCTTCATCTCTTGGAAGGGGAAATTTTCACATATATTATTTGGAATCCTTCTGTTAGGAAGAGTTATCTCTTCTCTCCCATTTATTTACTCATTTTTTAAATAAATAAATAGACTCCTGAATATTCACCAGTATGTACTCATGAATATTTTATATTTGGGGTTAAAATCTAATACTACATGATTTAGTGTGTCATTCATATTGTTCCAGCTTTGACCATTGGGTCAGTTCTCTTTGACATGTCCCCTTCTTTTGCTTTTTGAGCACTTCCTTATTACTTTCTGGCACTACAAAAGGCTATAGGCTCATCTTGCACTTTCCCTAACCTAGTCCTAGACTCAGCCATTTCTCCAAGGAACCATGGTCCCTTCTGTTGGGGAATATTATTTGGAAACCAGGTTCTGGACTTGATGTGGTTATTGCTCCTGGAGCACTTTTGGTGTTGTATGTAAAAACTTACTATGAAACCCAAGTTCATGTGGAATTTTCTTCTAGAAGTTTTATAGTTTCACATTTTGCATTTAGATCTGTGATCCATTTTGAATTAATTTTTATGTGAGTGTTGTCATTGATTTTGTATATGGATGTCAAATTGTTCCAGCGTAATTTGATAGCTATCTTTTTGCCATTGAAAAATCAATTGACTGTACGTGCATGGGTGGTGGGTGTTTTGGGGCTCTATTTTGTTCCATTGATCTGTTTGTCAATACCATACTCTCTTAATTAGTGTTAAGTCTTGAAATCAAGTATTGTGAGTATTTTGGTTTTATTAATCTTTAAAATCTTATGCTTTAAAGCTTTAAGTTTATTCTGTGATACAAATTATTGTTTACTTTTTTCCCTTGCCAGTTTCTCCTGAGTCCAGTGTCTATCCCATCTTCACTATGTGTTCAGTCAACACAAAAAGGTAAGGGTTGCTCTTATTTTAATGTTCAAGGTTTAATTATGAGTCCACTGGGTCTCTTTTTTTCTTATACTATTTAACTTGGAGAACATTTTTCTCTTCCCCATTGAGACATTTAGAACAGGAGATGAAATCAGACCCTCTCATAGAAACTTCATAGGAACTTAAAGCATTAAGAAAGGAAAAGACCTTTATGGGCTGGAATAATAGTAATTTCTTCCATTTTTGTGTAATACCTGACCCATAATAATTTATATTCACTATTTCACTTATCCCCGCAACGACCCAGAAGCTTGATATTGTTATTACCCTTTGCAACGGAGAAAACTTAGTAATTCAGCCACAGTTGCACAGCTCTTTGGTGACAAAGCCAGGACTAGAATCCATATTTAATCAAAGCCCATTAGGCTGTATTGCCTCCTCTGTGTGATAACATACTGATAATAGTTCATGTTTAATGGGCACTCGGGCATGTCATGGTGTGGATACCATCATTACCCCATTTTACAGATGAGGAGACTGGCCAGAGGAGTAAGTAACTTGCCGCAACTCAGAAGCTACACACTATCCTGATCGAAACTAAAACTGGAACTGGGGGAGGCATGGGTGCTTATGAGTATACACAAAAAAGCTCTGAGGACGAAGTTTCTTACAGTTTGAGCATCTCGCTAAGCAGTGTGTTAAGTCACTTCAGTTGTGACCGACTCTTTGCGACCGTATGGGCTATAGCCCACAGGCTCCTCTGTCCATGGGATTCTCCAGGCAAGAATCCTGGAGTGGGTTACAATTTCCTTCTCTAGGGAGCTGCTCACTAAGCAGCTTTGTTTCTTTTTTCCCTGTTTGATGATAAACATCTGAAGATACTGAGCAGAGTACTTCCTAGTAAAGTTTTCCTGCTCTTAGGGCATCTCATCCTGAATTGTCTTGGAGATTGGTTGGGTGGGTAGTTTTTCCCCTTCAAAGACCGTATTCCTAATTTCTTTCACCTTTCCTTTTTCTCATCTGTCTTCTATTTATTGAGGATCAAAACCTATCACAATTAGCTAACAGTGTGTAAACTAACCTAGCATAGGGAGATGTTAGGAAACTGTTGGTTGAATCATTTGAAATTTTCTCATTAGGTAGGACCCAAAAAGTTTCTGTGGTTTAATCTGACTTTTACTTTAGGTAGATCACAGATTGTCTGGGTTTGTACTCTTACATTTGGCGAACATTTATAGAATACCATGTGGTATTGAACTACACTGAATTTTAGAGATGTGAAGATAAGTACAACATGGTTCTGCTGTCAAGGAAGTCATGGTTAGAAGAGGACAGACATTTAAACAAATGTGTATAATAAAGTGTTAACATTGCTAGGCTAGAAGTAAAAATGCCTGCAAGGATGGGAAGTGCTGAGTTACTTAGCAAAGGTTGTATAAGGTATAGAGGAGTCAGTGACTTAGACAAGTGTTTTTTATATTATTGGCATTATTAGTATTGATAGTTTGTCACATCAATAAAAATTTAAGGGCATCACATCTAGCATTTTTTCTTAATGGAATAATACATCTCTCACATAGTATATTTAGTGACCAGTTATGTATGTGTATCTGTATTGGTCATGATGTGAAATATATTTCTCACCATAGGTTTGTCAAGTCATTATAAAAGCCATTTTCTAGTCAGATGATAAGAGGACAGATTGGGTTAGCATAAAGTATTACATAGGGTATTTTTCCAGTGTTTTTTTATTTATCAGTGTGAGTTTCTATTTGAACTTCTTGCTTTGGGTACTTGTCCCCCCCACCCCCCTCCCGCCACTACTCTCTAAAGATTTCTATTTCTTTGATCCTTGGGAGACCTACAGAGACTGCAGCCAATTGGAGAAGCACACCCCATCTAAAAGAGCCTGTGCCAGTAGCTCCAACTTTTAGATTCCTTGATGAAACAGGTCTAATGATCTTCGGGTGTCTCTTGCAATATTGGAAATACACATTTTTAAGTGAAATCTCTAGGTTTTAAAACATTGGTAGCTAATCCAAACTCTATGTGAGCCAATCAAAATATCTGCTAGCTAAATTTGGCCTATGGGCTCCAGTTTGCAACCTCTATAAGCCAGCCCCAGCATTGTCTCCTAAAGGAAAAAGATTGCCTCAACATCTATCCAGCTAAATTTTTTTTTTGTATGAGAATTTGAGAATAGTAGGATGCTGCTTTAGCCGTGTATTAGCCTCACTCACTGCCCCATGCCTCAGTAAAAAGTTGTTGGATCATAATATGCTGGTTGCTGGTGACTGACTTCCTGTGGGTCTGTGAGATCCAGTATTAGAGTATACTTATTTGCTGTGGCATTCCATGAATTTCTTTATGCCTGCATGGGTAAATATTGTCTTAAAATTTGAAAAGCAAGAAAAGATTAATTTTTAAAGGTGACATCAACTTATGAAGAAATCCTATGTATATGCATCTGATTTGTTGTTGTTTAGTCACTAAGTCATGTCTGATGCTTTGTGACCCCATGAACTATAGCCCACCAGGCTCCTCTGTCCATGGGATTTCCCAGGCAATACTGGAGTGGGTTGCCATTTCCTTCAGAGGATCTTCCTGACCCAGGGATCAAACCTGCATCTTCTGCTTAGCAGGTGGATTCTTTACCTCTGAGCCACCTGGGAAACCTATACGCATCTGATACTGTAGATGAAATCCTTTGAACTTAGAGTTAGAAGACAAGAATTTGAATCTTTCCATCATTCTTCCCTAGTTACTTTACCTTGAGTCGACTACTGATCCTGTCTGAGTGGGCCTCGGGCTTCTAATTGTTTCTAGCCCTATTACTTCATCAAGTTATTGCCGATAGAAAGCACTAAAAATTGCAAAGTCCTCTGCAAATGTTACATACATATGTTTTCTTTTCATTATAATTTATCAAACGTGTTAAAATTATTAAATAACACCACCTTTCTATTTCAAGATCTCTAGTTGAAGAACAGTCTTCTGTGGGATCCACCACATCTACTAACTTCTTAAAACAAATCAACGTACAGAAGAGTACTAATACGAAGGATTCAAACAAAGAAACAAAAGACCAGCTCATCATTGTGAGTAAATTTAAAACAAAGCTCTCCTGTATGTGGGTCTCACATATAGAACCTGAAGTCTGACGTGTGGTCTTAGCCTAGTTACCAGGAGTTATAGATGTTCTGAGTTTGTAAATGCTACCTTTGCTGTTGTGGCAGCATTTAAAACTAGTCAAGAATGTTTGTGAACCGATGGTGTTGGGAGTGCTGGCAGTTTAGGAGAGTGCTGATGAGCGAGTTGTCTCCAAATCAGGAAGATTATAGCCAGCCTGTAAAAGACTAAATGAGAAGAGCTACACTGCATTAGACCTGGGTTTGGCAGATGATACCTGTGGGCCAAAGTTGGACCATGGCCTTTGAGCTAAAGTAGCGTTTATATTCTTAAAAGGTTGGTGAAAAAAGGAGAGGAATATGTGTGGCCTGCAAAGCCTAAAATGTTTACTATCTGGCCCTTGGCAAAAAATTTGCAAACACCTATATAGTTCAAAATTTGGTGTTTTCAGTAGCCTTAAGCAATGCCTTGTAAGATAGAATAGGAATTAATGAGCCTTGACATTGAATGTCCCTGAATTCTCTATATTCATTAATTTATCTATGCTTTTCTTAAACTTTTACTATGTATTATACTTAATTTTTATCAGCTCTTGCAGAAAAGAATTTTAATATTTAATTTTTAATTTTATTAATATTTAATTAAAATTAATTTTTCCTAACCATTTAAGGAAAAAATGCTATCTAATGAATGTATAAGTCCTAAAATTTTGCCCTGCTTCTTTGAAATAAGGCTTTTTTAGGCCTCTCATATAAGAGCTTAATAAGGATGTTCCATTTTTCATCTTAGCTATAATATTTATGATTTCATCTTATTCCTTCTTAGAACTATGGGTCCAGCTAAAGAATCTTGGTGTGTTTTTTTTCTGCTGTCCATTCAAAGAGGCAGTTTCACTTCTATTATCATGATGGCATGTTAGGCTCTTCTCATTCTGTTTTGTTGGTGGGTAGAGAGAAAGAGTAACCAAACTTTCATTTATGTTTCACCTGTACCAGCATAAAAGAAAAATAAGGACAAATTTGAATGAATGGACAAATTTACTAAATGCAGAGCTGTCTGTGATGTGTTTAGATGGGCTATTTTTTCTCTTCCAACTGTAGGATGCAGGTCAGAAACATTTCGGAGCCACCATGTGTAAGTCCTGTGGCATGATCTACGCTGCTTCCAGCCCTGAGGATGAACTGCAGCATGTTCAGCATCACCACCGATTTGTGGAAGGAATCAAATATACAGTAAGTATAAAAAAAAAAGGTTTCCGTTTGTTCTAAAAGTGAAACTGCTTTAAAAGAGACATTCTTTTTGCCTAAATATAGAAAGATTTACATATGCAGAAATATTTTATCATCTGTAATTTTGTTGTGTGTTTAATATTTGAGACTGATGGTACTTTAGTTTTAATAGATACGCCATTTCAAACTTCATGTGCTAATATAAGAGAAGTTACTGCTCTTGGTTGAATGAACACCCTGCATCCTTACCTCTAGCTTTTGGAGCAGAACTGAGCAGTCAAGGTAGAAAACTCAAAGATTTGAGGAGTTTCCCCTTTCCTCACTCCAGTTTCTTCTTTCTAGATAACCTCAGAAAAACAGCTTTCTTTGACTCCTCCAGGGTATTTCTTTGCTCTTCATGAAGCACCTTCATGAAATACCTTCCAAGTTCAAATACAGCCTGTTGTTGGCCTTATCTTTATGATTGCACCTGCTACTCAAATGCATCTCTGTTTTTCATGTTTTTATTGCTGTAGTTCATGCCTTCTTAATACTTTTAGCCTGATTTATTAAAATTCTTCTTATCCTGCCCCTCCCCCACTTTCACACTCCTAATTTGTGGGGTTTTTTCTGTATTCCTACAAAGGGCTCTTACTTGACTTCGCCTTATTTTGTAATGAGCTTCCCTTGTGGCTCAGCTGGTAAAGAATCAGCCTGCAATGCAGGAGACCTGGGTTTGATCCCCGGGTTAGGAAGATCCCCTGGGGAAAGGAAAGGCTGCCCACTCCAGTATTCTGGCCTAGAGAATTCCATGGACTACGGGCTCGCAAAGAGTTAGACATGACTGAGCAACTTTCACTTTCTTTTACAATAGATTGTTTACGTGTCTCCCAACAGTATGTCAGCCCCCTGAGGGCAGGAGCTTTGTTTCAGTCATCTTTTATTTCCCTTACCACATTCATGTAGTTGAATTTTATCTTTTTTATATCATTCACTTATTCATCTTTTTTGTCTTCTCCAGACCACATTATTTATTTATTTTTCCACTTTAGATCAAAATGTGATTTTTTCCCCCTCTTTGACAGGCCTGGAAAAAAGAACGTGTTGTAGCTGAGTTTTGGGATGGGAAAATTGTGTTGGTCCTGCCACGTGATCCGAGTTATGCTATCAGAAAGGTATGAGACAGTAGTTTTTCTTTTTAAATTGAAGTATAGTTGCTTTACAATATTAGTTTTTCAGTCTTTGTTTTCCTTCTACTCTCCCCATTCTCCACCAAAAAATCGACCTATATTGAAGTATTATATAAAACACCTTTGCTTATAGATAATCACTGTACATTGGTACAGGTGTTAGGATGACTTTCAAAGTAGTTCATACAAAATTAAACTTACAATTACCAAACAAGTGAAGGTGTGTCAAGAAGAGGTTAAAGAAAACAGATAAGAGTCCATAGTGTATTGCTTGCCTACATCTTCCATTTGTGAAAAATAAACTAAACTTATAAGGTTGAGAAATCAATGGCTCCCGAATCTAATTCTTAGGTTGGTATTGCCTTTGTTTCTTGGGCTGGATGTTTCGCCCCAGTGGACAAGGGATAACGCTGAAACAGAATCTTCCTACTCCCTGTTCGGCTCAAGGGTGCTGAAAATGATCTTTAAAATACTTTCTTAAAACCCTGTTTCTAAAGTGGCAGAACCATGCCTCAGTAGTGGAATAATTTGGGGGTTGTGAAAATTTAAGAAATAGAGACAAAAGAGGTTAAACTGATAAGCATACTTTTGTGTGTGTAAATATATATATATATTTTGTTATATTTTAAAAAACAAATTCATCTCTTTCGGTTTTTGACATTATTAGGTTGAAGATGTCCAGGAACTTGTTGATAATGAATTGGGCTTCCAGCAAGTTGTTCCCAAATATCCAAACAAAACCAAAACCTTGCTGTTTATCTCTGATGAAAAGAAAGTAGTTGGGTGTTTAATTGCAGAGCCCATCAAACAGGTATGGTATGCTGTCTTACAAATTACTGGAGTAACTTTTGAGCAAAATGAAGTAGTCAGGAGAAGTCTCAAGCATTTAAGAAGCTACCATTAATGATCTTTTTCCTTCTAAAATACCCTTGACCATCTGGATAACTGAAGTCATTTATTTCTATTGTGTCTGGTATTTTGCCTTATATAATCAGGATTAGTCAGTCTTAAGCTCATATAGTCTTTTATATACTTGGACTATAAAGTATAGTATTTTAAACAAGCTCAGTTATTGGAACATGTGGCTTAATGCAGGTTAATATATTTGGCAAAATGGTTGGTTCAGTTCAGTCGCTCAGTCGTGTCTGACTCTTTGTGACCTCCTGGACTGGCTTCCCTGCCAGGCTTCCCTGTCCATCACCAACTCCCGGAGCTTGCTCAAACTCATGTCCGTTGAGTTGGTGATGCCATGCAACCATCTCATCCTCTGTCGTCCCCTTCTTCTCCCACCTTCAATCTTTCCCAGCATCAGGGTCTTTTCCAGTGAGTCAGTTCTTCCCATCAGGTGGCCAAAGTATTGGAGTTTCAGCTTCAACATCAGTCCTTCCAATGAATATTCAGGACTGATTTCCTTTAGGATTAAATGGTTTGATCTCCTTGCAGTCCAGGGGACTCTCAAGAGTCTCCTCTAACACCACAGTTCAAAAGCATCAATTCTTCAGCACTCAGCTTTCTACATAGTCCAACTCTCACATCCATATATGACCTCTGGAAGAACCATAGCTTTGACTAGATGGACCTTTGCTGGAAAAGTAATGTCTTTG
This sequence comes from Cervus canadensis, assembly GCF_019320065.1. Taxonomy (NCBI): domain Eukaryota; kingdom Metazoa; phylum Chordata; class Mammalia; order Artiodactyla; family Cervidae; genus Cervus; species Cervus canadensis. Next base: position 647,942 of record NC_057399.1, read on the forward strand.
CTTTTTAATATGCTGTCTAGGTTGGCCATAACTTTTCTTCCAAGGAGCAAGCATCTTTTAATTTCATGGCTGCAGTCACCATCTGCAGTGATTTTTGGAGCCCCCCCAAAATAAAAGTCTGCCACTGTTTCCATTGTTTCCTCTTCCTCATCTTTTTGCCATGAAGTGATGAGACTGGTTGCCATGATCTTGTTTTCTGAATGTTGAGTTTTAACCCAGGTTTTTCACTCTCCTCTTTCACTTTTATCAAGAGGTTCTTTAGTTCTTCCCTGCTTTCTGCCATAGGGTGGTTTCATCTCCGTATCTGAGGTTATTGATATTTCTCCCGGCAATCTTGATCCCAGCTTGTGTTTCATCCAGCCCAGCATTTTGCATGATGTACTCTACATAGAAGTTAAATAAGCAGGGTGACGATATACAGCCTTGACATATTCCTTTCCCAATTTGGAACCAGTCTATTGTTCCATGTCCAGTTCTAACTGTTGCATCTCGACCTGCATACAGATTTCTCAGGAACAGGTTAGGTGGTCTGGTATTCCCATCTCTTGAAGAATTTTCCACAATTTGTTGTGATCCACACAGTCAAACACTTTGGCATAGTCAATAAAGCAGCAGCCGATGTTTTTCTGGAACTCTATTGCTTTTTCTGTGATCCAGCAGATGTTGGCAATTTGATCTCTGGTTCCTCTGCCTTTTCTAAATCCAGCTTAACCATCTGGAATTTTATGGTTCATGTACTGTTGAAGCCTGGCTTAAAGGATTTTGAGCATTACTTTGCTAGTGTGTGAGGTGAGTGCAATTGTGCAATAATGTGAACATTCTTTGGCATTGCCTTTCTTTGGGATTGGAATGAAAACTGACCTTTTCCAGTGCTGTGGCCACTGCTGAGTTTTCCAGATTTGCTGGCATATTGAGTTCAGCACTTTCACAGCATCATCTTTTAGGATTTGAAATAGCTCACCTGGGATTCCATCTCCACTAGCCTTGTTCATAGTGATGCTTCCTAAGACCCACTTGACTTCACATTCCAGGATGTCTGGCTCTAGGTGAGTGATCACACCATCATGGTTATCTGGGGTCATGAGATCTTTTTTTAATAGTTCTGTGTATTCTTGCCACCTCTTCTTAATATCTTCTGCTTCTGTTAGGTCCCTACCATTTCTGTCCTTTATTGTGCCCATCTTTGCATGCAGTGTTCCCTTGGTATCTCTTAATTTTCTTGAAGAGATCTCTAGTCTTTCTCATTGTATTGTTTTTCTCTATTTCTTTACATTGATCACTGAGGAAGGCTTTCTTATCTCTCCTTGCTGTTCTTTGGAACAGCATTCAAATGTGTATATCTTTCCTTTTCTCCCTTGCTTTTAGCATCTCTTCTTTTTCCAACTATTTTTAAAGCCTCCTCAGACAACCATTTTATCTTTTTGCATTTCTTTTTCTTGGGGATGGTCTTGATCACTGCCTCCTATACAATGTCATGAACCTCCATCCATAGTTCTTTCGGCACTCTGTTTTTCAGATGTAATCTCTTGAATCTATTTGTCACTCCCACTGTATAATCGTAAGGGATTTGATTTAGGTCATACCTGAATGGTCTAGTGGTTTTCCCTACTTTCCTCAATTTAAGTCTGAATTTGGCAATAAGGAGCGCATGATCTGAGCCACAGTCAGCTCCCGGTCTTGTTTTTGCTGACTGTATAGAGCTTTTCCATTTTGGGCTGCAAAGAATATAATCAATCTGATTTCAGTATGGACCATCTGGTGATGTCCACGTGTAGAGTCTTCTCTTGTGTTGTTGGAACAGGGTGTTTGCTTTGAGCAGTGCGTTCTCTTGGCAAAACTCTGTTAGCCTGTACCCTGCTTCATTTTGTACTTCAAGGCCAAATTTGCCTGTTACTCCAGGTAGCTCTTGACTTCCTACTTTTGCATTCCAGTCCCCTGTGATGAAAAGGACATCTTTTTGGGGTGTTAGTTCTAGAAGGCCTTGTAGGTCTTCATAGAACTGTTCAGCTTCTTCAGCATTACTGGTTGGGGCATAGACTTGGATTACGGTGATATTGAATGGTTTGCCTCGAAAACGAATAGAGTTCATTCTGTTGTTTTTGAGATTGTACCCAAATGCTGCATTTCAGACTCTTTTGTTGACTATGAGGGCTACTCCATTTCTTATAAGGGATTCTTGCCCATCAGTAATCAGTCAGTTCAGTCACTCAGTCGTGTCCAACTCTTTGCGACCCCGTGAACCGCAGCATGCCAGGCCTCCCTGTCCCTATATAGTAGTAGATATAATGGTCATCTGAATTAAATTCTCCCATTCCAGTCCATTTTAGTTCACTGATTCCTAAAATGTTGATGTTCACTCTTGCCATCTCCTGTTTGACCATTTCCAATTTACCTTGATTCATGGAGCTAACATTCCAGGTTCCTATGCAATATTGCTCTTTACAGCATCGGACTTTACTTCCATCACCAGTCACATCCACAGCTGGGTGGTGTTTTCACTTTGGCTCTGTCTCTTCATTCTTTTTGGAGTTATTTCTCCACTCTTCTCTAGTAGCATATTGGGCACTTACCAACCTGGGGAGTTCAGTATCATATCTTTCATTGTCCTATCTTTTTGCCTTTTCATGCTGTTCATGGGTTTTTCAAGGCAGGAATGCTGAAGTGGTTTGCCATTCCCTTCTCCAGTGGACCATGTTTTGTCAGGACCCTCCACCATGACCCGTCCATCTTGGGTAGCCCTACATGGCATAGCTCATAGTTTCATTGGGTTAGACAAGGCTGTGGTCCATGTGATCAGTTTGATTCATTTTCTTTGATTGTGGTTTTCATTCTGTCTGCCCTCTGATGGATAAGGATAAGAGACTTTTGGAAGCTTTCTGACAGGAGAGTCTGACTGTTGGCAAACTGGGGCTTGTTCTGATGGGTGGGGGCATGCTTAGTAAAGATGGCAGAGTAGAAGGACGTGCCCTTATCTCCGCGAGAACTCCAGAATTACAACTCGCTGCTGAACAACCATCGACAGGAGAGTTTTGGATCCCACCAAAAAAGGATACCCCATGTCCAAGGGCAAAGGAGAAGCCCCAGCAAGACGGTGGGAGGGGTGAAATTGTGTTTAGAAACAAACCCCATACTGACCGGAGACACTATGAGGGCTCAAACAAAACTTTGTGTGCACCAGGACCCAGAGACCCCACAGAGACCGAGCCAGACCTGCCCTTGAGTGTTTGAGTGTCTCCTGTGGAGGTACGGGTCAGCAGGGGCTTGCCACAGGGGCAAGGGGCTCTGCGTGCAGCAGACCTGGGTCACACAGCCTGTGGCATAAGCCCTCTTGAAGGAGGTCGCCATTAACCCCACCATAGAGCCGCTGAGCCGACGCCCCGCAAACTGCAGAACAATTACACCAAAGAAATTCTCGCACCGTTAAAGTTCTAGGACCCACAGCAGATTTCCCTACCTGGGGATCTGGCAAAGGGAATGAGAAGCCCCAGGGATTTTGACTTTGGAGACCAGTGGGATTTGATTACAGAACTTAAACAGGACTGGGTAAACAGACTATTGTTTGCACAAAACCTTGTGCGCACCAGGATCCAGGGTAAAGGAGCGGTGATCCCGTAAGAGACTGACCCAGAGCTGCCTGTGAGTGTTCAGGAGTCTCCGGCAGAGGCGTGCGTTGGTGGTGGTCTCCTGCAGCTGGGGGCCCTGAGTGCAGCAGTGCGTGCCCGGGTCCTTTTGAAGGGTCGCCATTATCTTTATTACCTCCACAGTAGTTTGGTCTCAGGTCAAATAACAGGGAGAGAACACAGCCCCACCCATCAACAGAAAATTGGAAAGTGGTTGTTACTTGTCCTGTGATTAGAATCTGCTTTGGATACTAATTAACAGTGTTCTGGCAGAGGAGTTAGCAAATAATAACCCATGGGCTAAGTGTGGTCTTCCTCTTTTTTGTAAATAAAGCTTTATTGGCCCAGAGCCATGCTCATTTGTCTTCATATTATCTGTGGTTGGTTTCGTGCAACAGTGGCAGGGTTCAGTAGGTGCAGCAGAGCCCACATGGCCCAAAGAGCCTAAAGTATTTACAGTTTGGTCCCATACAGAAGAAGTTTGCCAGCCCTTGTTCTCAAATAGAGATAATAATTTTTGCCCTTCAAGGAGCTTACAGGGTAGTCTTAAGCTAGAGAGAATTATAGCTCAAATGTGTTCTTTTAACCTGACTTTATAATATCATACACTTAGGTCCCTTTACTTTTAAAAATACTTAATTGTTTTAAGACATCTTGAAATGATGCTAGCATAAATTGGTCTTACTCATTTTTATAGTGCCTCCCTTTTCCCTGTTCCCCCTTCATATGAGTGGAGAAAGAAAAGCAGTTGGTTTTATTTGTTACTTCTGTAAAAGTAATCAATTTGGCCTTTTCTTTCTTTGATCTTAAGTGCACTGTTTATGTAGTAATAATAGGCAATACAGATTGTCTCTGATTTACAACTTTTCAACTCTGCAATGGTGTGAACCCATAGGCATTCAGCAGAAACTGCTTCAAGTTTTCATATTTTCCTGGGCTAGCCGTATGCACTTTTGTGATGCTGGGCAGCAGCAGAGAATGGCAGCTCTAGTCTACTAGGCGATCACAAGTATAAATAAACAGTATATTTAACAACCGTTCTCTACATACAGCCTTTTTGTTTTTCATTTTTCGTACAGTATCCAGTAAATTACATGAGATATTCAGCGCTTTTTTTTCCCCTTGTATTATCGATTTGATTTTTATTTATTTGGCTGTGCCAGCTCTTAGTTGCAGCATGAGGGATCTTTAGTGCAGCCTGTGAACTCTCAGTTGCAGCATGTGGGATCTAGTTCCCTGACCAGGGATCCGACCCGGGCCCTTACATTGGGAGCTCAGAGTCTCAGACACTGGACCACCAGGGAAGTTCCAGCAGTCTGTTATAAATTAGGCTTTGTGCTGGATGATTGTTCCAAACTGTAGTCTAATGTAAGTATTCTTAGCATATTTAAGGTAAGCTAGGCTAAACAATGAGGTTTCGCAGGTTAGGTGTATTAAATGCACTTCTTTTCAATGTACAGTGTTTTCAGCTTATCACCTATGTTTATTAGGATGTAACTGTAAGTTGAGGAAGATATGTATAGCCAACTGACTTGTACATGTACCCTTACTCATTCTCATTTCAGAAGCAAAGTGTTCTTGATGGAAGTTAAAGCTTCACATGCACCTAAGAACAACTACAGTGTAAAACAGTGACGATAGCAAATGCTGGTGTGGGTGCAGGGAAAGGAGGTTTTTTCACTCTTTGTTTGAGGGAATGTAAAATAGCACAGCCACTCTGGGGACAGCTCGGCAGTTTCTTAAAAAATTAATCATACATTTACCATATGACTCAGCAATCATAGTCCTGGGCATTTATTCCAGAAATGAAAACTTATGTCTACACAAAAACCCATAGCTGAATGCTTATAGCAGCTTTATTTGTAATAGCCAAAAGCTGGAAACAACCAAAGTGTTCTTCAGTAAGTGAGTAATTAAACACACTGGTATATCCATACAGTGGAATATTACTTGGCAATAAAAAGAACAAATTGTTGATATATGCAACAACTTGGACAGGTTATCAAGAGCATATTGCTGAGTGAAAAAGAGCCATTCTCAAAAGATCACATGCTGTTTGAGTCCATTTATATGATATCCTCAAAATATCAGAATTTTAGAGATAGAGAACAGATTGTTGTTACACACCTTAGCAATGGTGGAGGGGAGAAGATGGGTGTGATTATAGAGAGGTGGCAAGAGGAAGAGCTTCATGATAATGCAGTAGCTTTGTATCTTTATTGTAGTTATGGTTAAATCAGTATTCAGATATGATGAATTGTCACAGAACTGTCCCACCCACGTTGTTCCCATGTTAATTTCTCAGTTTTGGTATTGTACTACAATTAGGGAAGATGTAACCATTGGGGGAAATAGGGTGAAGGATACACATCCTCTCTGTACCATTTGTCAGCTTCCTCTGAATCTACAATTATTTCAAAATAAGAATTAGAAAAAACTTAAAACACCAATTTCATAGTTTATATGCAAAAACCTTTAGTGTTTTTTTTTTAGGATATCATATATACACTTTAGGATGGAAAGAATGAGAGAAGCTTATGTGCTTTATTAAGAGCCTGAATTTTATCATCTTTTTAAATCAATAAAAGAAGGGAGTTTCACATTGGTATAATACACCAATTGGTGTATAATTGGTATAATGTGGGAATATCTCAACACCACTATCATTTTTCTGCATTAAGTGAATATAATTGGGCAAGAATTCAAGAAATAGCAAAGAACTAAACATTTTTGTGAAGGTGGAATAAGATTCATTTTAGAAAAAAAAAAAAAGATTCATTTTAGATACATAAGTTTTGTTTTAAAAGAAATGTGAACTCAGCTGTACCATTAGCTCTAATGCCTCTGTGCATCATTGCAGGCCTTCCGTGTCATGTCTGAACCAACTGGCCCAGAAACCCCAAGCTCTAAAGAATGTCAGAGGGCTTGGCAATGTTCAGATGTTCCAGAACCTGCAGTGTGTGGGATAAGTAGAATCTGGGTCTTCAGACTTAAAAGGAGAAAGCGCATTGCGCGCCGACTGGTAGACACGCTCAGGTAAGAAGTGAAATTGGCTAGACCCAGGTGAGCGCTCCCAGAAGCTTCCCTGGCTCCTGAGCCAGAGGGGGTGACGTTGGTCTGTGTTAACACTACCAAAGTCAGGCTAACGCAATGCTGACACTGAAAAAAAATACTAGGTGTCCTCAGTTTTGCATACAGTATTCCAAGTGTGAAATGTTCTAGACCAGTGCTTTTCAAACTACCTGTAGTCAAAGACTGGATTTGTTTATAGACCAACACATTAATAAGATAAAGATAAATTGCTAGGAAATGAAAGAGAAAAAGAAGGCAAACAAATGGAAAATACAAGCCCAACTTTTTATTAGATTCAACAGATGTAAAATTAAATAAATATAACCTGTAAAAACAAAATAGAGGTTTAAAAAAGAATTGTAGAAATTGTATGTTTATTGATGTGTGACTAGATGATTAACAGAGACTTACTGTAACACAAATGTAACTAAATATAAAAGTGAATTAGCAGACAACCCAGAGAATAGTTATTTACAAATCATTTATCTAATTAGTAAAAGTCTAGTATATCTAACATATATAAGAGAACTCTAACCCACACATACCTTACAAAGGGGAGCAGTGAGAAAAGTTGGTGTCTATGAAGATTTTTATTTGTAGTTAATTGTGAAATAACCTCCATTTTCTTTATTTTTTATTGAGATACATAAATTTGGGATGGAGGATGTGTGTGTGCATGTTAGCCACTCAGTTTTGTCTGACTCTTAGCGACCCCATGGACTATAGCCCGCCAGACTCCTCTGTCCATGGGATTCTCCAGGCAAGAATACTGGAGTGGGTTAGCCCTTCCCTTCTCCAGGGGATCTTCCTGACCCAGGGATCAAACCCAGGTATCCTGCATTGCAGAACATTCTTTACCATCTGAGCCACCAGGGAAGGCCATGGAGAATACCAGTATTTAACCTGGTTCTACCAGGCAGTAGTCCAGTGCTTCTCTAATGTGAAAGTGCCCATGAACAACTTGCGGATCTTGCTCAAATGCAGGCGTGATTCAGTAGATTGGGGTGGGCCTGAGATGCTGCATTTCTAACAAGCTCTTGACTGATGCTGAATGTTGCTGGTATGTAGGTAATACTTTGAATACTAAGGCAATAGATTGTAAGCAGTGATAAAAATCAAGTTGCAAAGGAGAAATATAAAACAATCATTTGAGAACATATCTTCTCACACATTTGGGTTGGAGATACAGGTAACATAATTGGCAGCTCTCCTGTATATGAGGAGCCTAATCCTCTCTCTACAGGCAATGTATGTTTTAAGTCCTCACAAGTGAACAGTATTATTCCTAATTGTTTTGCATCAGAAGCAGCTGAGGCTCAGATAGGATTATTAGTACAGATTACACTGGTGGAGCTAGTAAAAGGAGAGTTAGGACTCAAAGCCACAGATCTAATAATACTCTTTGAGTAGCTCATACCATTCATGAAGACAAAGACAACTGCTTAATCAGTATTTTGCTTTGGAGTCTAGTATATATAGCAATACACTTTTTATTCAATTATATAGTAAGTGTACTTGAAGCTGATACCTTTACTTCTCATTGAATCCAATTCTTTTTTATTTTGAAGTAATTTCACATATGAAAGAATAGGAAGAATAGTAAAAAGAACACCCTCAATATCTTTGTCCAGATTCTTTTTTATTTTCTTCCTGAATTATTTTAAAGAAAGTTACATATAATATGCCTCTTTACCCCCTTAGTACTTGAGTATGTTCAAGTATATTGTCTTACATAAGAACAGCTCAGTTACCAAATTTGGGATATTTAATATCTAATGTATAGTCCATATTTCAGTTTTATTATTTGTCTCAAATGCCCTTCATAGCATTTTTTTTTTCCTCTTCAGGATTACATATTGCTTTTAGTCATAATATCTCTTTAGTTTTCATCTTCCTTAACTTGTAAGTTACTTAGCCTTTCTTTGTCTTTTAGGACTTTGATGAATTTGAAGACTAAGGCCAGTTATTTCATAGACTATCCCTCAGTTTTGTTGAATCATTTCAGCTATTTCACTTTATTGCTTTTAATCCCAGTTGAGCTGGAGCAAGGAGAGTTGTAGTCAAAATGCAGTCAAAATGTAGTCAAAAGGCAAAATTAGGTTTTGCCTTCTTAAGAAGCTCTGAATGTGTGATGTGGTTGAAAGGAAGATAGTTATTGGTTAAAATTGTTGTTTTTTATTGTAATTATCTGTGGCTTTTAGTTAGCAATATTATTTCATATCAGTAGCTTATTACCACAGATCACCTACAGTCAACTGGATGGTTTGTATGGTTCTCTTTGCCTCTCAGCAGAACTTATTATGGGCCTTAGTTTTCTCACCTGTGAAATGATACCATTAAACTTCCACCCCCTAAAATTTAAGACATTGAGTCATTTTACCACTTAATAAAATGATTTTAACTAAGAATATTTTAAAAGATTGAGGGGCTTCCCAGGTGACTCAATGGTTTTTAAAAAAAACAAAAAAAAAGCCCATTCCTGCCAATGCAGAAGACAGGAGTTCGATACCTGGGTCAGGAAGATCCCCTGGAGTAGGAAATGGGAACCCACTTCAGGATTGCCTGGCAAATCCCATGGACAGAGGAGCGTGGAGGGCTACAGTCCATGGGATCGCAAAGAAGTTGGACACGACTTAGTGACTGAAAAACAAAAGAGATTGAATTTTTTTAACTAGATTGCTTTAAAATATTGTGCTCATGTTTAATCAAACTTTAAAGTTGGTTCCATTGTTAAATTGTCTTTTCCTCTGTTTTTAGGAACTGCTTCATGTTTGGCTATTTTCTCAGGACTGATGAAATAGCATTCTCTGACCCAACACCAGATGGCAAGTTATTTGCAACCAAGTACTGCAACACACCTAATTTCCTTGTATACAATTTTAATAGCTGAGACCAATTTCAACTATAGAACAGTTATGTGTGAATGAGTTCTGACAGCCCGTTATCATAAATACAAACTATTTAACAAATAGCAATTATCTAGGGATACAAAGAAAGGGAAAATCTTTAATGTATACTGACTAGCACTCTGAATCCTTAATTATGAAACTTTGTAGCTATAGCTGGAAAATTATTTCTCTTCTATGTAAGAACATTGGTTTTTCACAGAAATTTGACCAGTTATTTATAAAGTACACTTTGAGGCCAGAATTACTTCATGCCTGATCAGAAAGTTTAAAGATAGGCAAATTTCCATCCCCATTTTTTAAAAGTAACTCCTGATTTCACATACAAAATTCTCATTTTATAGGTACTTGGCTGTAGCAACTCAGTTTGAGTGTAGTTAAAGTATTTTGAATTTCCAATTTGTACCAGGGAAAGATGTAAGGAATAATGTCCTTTTGTATAGAACAGAATTTATAGCTAAATATTTTTTCATTTTAAAAATCATTATTCAGAAGGCACACTTCAGATTTAATTAAAATTAAACTTTGTAATTGCACTATTGTCATTTCATTAATTTTTGGTGTTTGTGCTACTTTTCTTTAGTGAACTTATTACTAGTGATTGGTGTCTAACAAAACAATACCCAGTTGGATTAAATGATTCATATGGTTAGATTTTAAATGTATACTAACAGAACCAAGGTTAATAAATATATCTAGGCTGATGGGCCACAGAACATGATGACTTTATGTAAATATACCTAAATATGGATACATTTTTCTAATATAATTCATGGATACTTACTTTGAGATATTCAGCTTTTTTTATTATTATAAAGTCATGTAGCTTCACTCTGGCAGTAAGACTCTAGGGAAGTAGTGTCCAGGTCGTAACTATAGAATCTGTTCCTCTACATTCTTCTATTTGCCTTTAAGTTAGTAGTTCTAAAATTTAAAAGTTTGGGTTCTAAAAAGACTGTGAAAGTGTTAAAATGTGTGTAAATTTTCCAAACATTTTAATGCTAGTTTCTGTACTGCTGTATTTAAAAATTGTCTGAAATATTTTATTTGAAAACTTTTATTAACATTATTTTGCTCAATGCCTTTATGATGAATCAATTAAAATTCTTTTCTGTATTATTTTTCTATTCTCTTATTCAGTTGAATGTACTGATTTTCATTTTAGTTTGTGGTTGTGAAAAAACAGTCATTGAAAACTATATCTACACAGCAACCTGCACAGATACTTAGAGCAGCTGTTGACCTAAAACAAATAGACTGCCACTTATCTTTCTAGCGAAAATGGGTTTATTCAAGATCAGCAAAGAATTACAGTTCAGGGTCTGCAGCCATATTGACCATGTTCAAGTCCTCAGCAAAAACATGGAGAGAACTCTTAAGGAGAGAAAGAGGAAGTTGGGAGGGCAATAGTAAACAGTCCTGCACTTAGCATTGGGTGAGTTGTGACTGTCTCTCATTGGCCGAGCTGTTGCTAGGTAAGAAAGTCCGCTTCTTTTTGGGCTCTGCTGTCTTCATAGGGCATGCACGAGAGCTCCCCCTTCTAATCTGGCGACTTTATTTAATAGTAATTTTGATTAGAAATTTGTTTCCAAAATAAATTTTAATTTGTCACACAAAAGTATATGAAAATTCTAAAATAATCTACACATTGATAGTGTCATTACTTTTTATTAAACTTTTTTTCCCATTTTATTTTGCCAAAGTATACTTAATTTTGGGCTTCCCTGATAGCTCAGTTGGTAATGAATCCACCTGCAATGCAGGAGACCCTGGTGCAATTCTTGGGTCGAGAAGATCCACTGGAGGGGCTTCCCTTGTGGTTCAGCTGGTAAAGAATCCGGCTGCAATGTGAGAGACCTGGGTTGGGAAGATCCCTGGAGAAGGGAAAGGCTACCCACTCCAGTATTCTGGCCTGGAGAATTCCATGGACTGTATAGCTCATGGGGTCACAAAGTCAGACATGACTGAGCAACTTTCACATACTTTTTTTTACAGTGTTTCGGGTATATAGCAAAGTGATTCAGTTGTATATTTTTTTCAGATTCTTTTGCATTACAGACTACAAGACATTGAATATAGTTCCCTGTTGGTTATCTATTTTATATATAGGAGTATATATCTTTTACTCTATTTATTTATCCCCTTTCCTTTCCCCGTTGGTAAATATAAATCTGTATTCTGTGTAAATCTGTTTCTGTTTTTTAAATAAGTTCACTTGTTTCATTTTTAGGATTCCACATATAAGTGATATATTTTTTCCTTCTTTGACATAGTATGATAATCTCTAGGTCCACCCATGTTGCTGCCAATGGCATTATTTCAATTTTTTATGACTAATATTCATATATATGAATATATACCATAAAATATCTATATATACTTTATCCATTCATTTGTTGATGGACATTTATGTCGCTTCCATGTCTTCACTATTGTAAATAGTGCTGCAGTGACCACTAGGGTGCTTGTCTTTAAGTAGTTTTTGTCCTCTCTGGATATATGCCTAGGCGTGAGATTTCTGGATCGGGTGGTATATCTTTTTTTTTTTTTAAGAACTTCCATACTGTTCTCCATAATGACTGCACCAGTTTACATTCCCACCTATTGTAGGAGGGCTCCCATTTGTCCATACCCTCTCCAGAGAACATTGTTTTTGTTGAAGTTTTTGTTTTGCCATAAAATACGAATTTTATTTCACATCTCTTTTATAGGGGCACTAATCCCATTTGTGAGGGCTTCACCCTCTTGCAGTCGCCTTCCAAAGGCCCCACTTCCAGATACAAACACGTTGGGGATTAGGTGTCAACATATGACTTTCAGTGGAATGTTCACTTCCAATCCATAGCTACTGTAAAATGATGTTTACCACAGATTTTGTTAGATATGGACACCTTTTCTTATATTAAGGTAGTTCCTTTCTATCCCCAAGTTTCTAAGACTCCTTTAAACTTCTTGAAGAGATACTGAACTTTATCAAAACTTATATTCCATCCTTTGATTTTTCCTATATTAATATGGTTGTTTAAATGTTAAACCAACCTAGCCTTCCTGAAATAGATCCAACTTGGTCTTGATGAAGTTTTTCTTTTTTATATTATCAGTTTGGGTTTGTTTGGGATTTTTCACATGTTTATGAATGAGATTGGGTATGTATAGGATCTGCAGTGATGTTTCTGTCTTGACATGTCTTTTTTGCTCTCTAGATGAGATCTGATAGGGGCTTATCAATCTTTCAGATTTTGGAAGACCCAACTTTTGGCATTGTTGACCCTATTATGTTTATTTTCTATTTTCTATGATAGGTTTTGTTTTAAAATTTCTGCTCATTTATTTGCTATTGGAAAGGAGTCTTGGTTTTTCCTAGATTCTTAGCTCACCAATTTTTCAGCCTTTTTTCATGTAGCATTTGAGACTATAACATAAGCACAACTTCAGCAGCATGCTTTATATATATAGTTTTCCATTCACTTTCTTGACACTTTAATGATGTTTTAACAGAAGATAAACCATTAAGGATGTGTATAGTATTGCTTGATACAGTATTGCTTGATACAATTCATACTAAAAGGAACCTTCTGTTGAATTCCAGAATTGTTTAAAGCCCAGAGTGCAGTGGTTCTTAATCTAAGATCCCCCACATGACTAATTTTTACCCTAGACGTATCAGTAGATTGAGAAGCACAATTCAGTACTTGAAAAATCCCAGGGAGATGTGGCTCACAGGTAGAAAATAAGGATTCAAATCACTCTCATTTTACAGATTAACATAAGGCCAAGAAAGAGGAAAAAACCTACTAACGTTCACTCAGTAAGTTTAATGACAACACTGAATACAATGGAGTACAAAATAGGATAGCACACCTTTGGGTAACTGACATGTCCTTTATTCTATATTGTCCTATTAGAGTTTTATTTACACCAAGACTGTGATATGCTTAAGATATAGATCAGTAAATAAAAATATTAAAGATACCAGTACAGAAAATGCATTCAACAAATTAAAGCAAAAACCAAAGCTCTGGAACAAGACAAGCCTTAACCAAAAATGTCTGGATATACCCAGGGAACTCCTCTTATGAGCCATATCCCAGGTCTCGGGTCTCAGTGATCCTATTTAGTAAGCACATCAACCAAGAAAGGCCAGCAAAAGGTTTTAAGAGGTAAGCAAATGTAGACTTATTTTGTAATATACAAAGTGCTAATTTCAGTAGATCCATTAAAATAGAGAACATCTGAGAAAGATCATCAATAAAAGTCACTCAGCCCAAATTAATGTTAGACATCAGTTTTACAGCACTATTTTAAATCTATATAAACATGTTCAAATTTTTTAGTAGTTTCTTAAACTTTATAGAAAACCCTCTACAATTTTAAATGCTTATTAACATAAGCATACTTGAACTACCTTTATAACAAACAGTTGTTCAAATGTTAATAAGGTGCTATCTATGGTCCTAAAATAGGCCACTTCCATCTAATAATTATGGATCGTCATAATAACTACATAAATGTATCATGGTAAACAGAATAGCTATATACATGAGCCATACTTGAGGCTCCAGCAGTCATGGGTATGAGGTGATCACAGGACATCCACTTCTAAAGCCTCAACAATGCGCGCGGCAGAAGGACGGTCTTTAGGATTTTCATTAGTGCATACGGAGAAGAGCTCAATTACTTTCTGGTACGTTTCATCCAGTTCCTCCATGTTAATAGGTGGTCTAGTTCCCAAAGCTGCATAGTATGCATCATCATCAAAGTCACTTTCATCAAAAGTTTTATCTGCTCATGAAGGAGTTAAACAATTAAAATCACTTTAAATCATGGAAAAGTTTAACAACTCAAGCTCACTGTCCTGAAATAATTCATCATCCAATATGCTTTTCATTTTACACAGTCTCTTCAACTGTCCTGCCATGGTGTAGATTAATTATTGTCAGGGAATTAAAGGTTAGCAACCCCAACCCCCTTACTAGGGTAGCTTTCTAATCATTGTCTCAGGCAAGAGGGGTTTTTAAGGTAACTTCTTGCTCCTCTGATTTTCTCAATTTATCTCCCTTTTCTCAATATACATCTCATTTGTATGAGGTTAAACCAGTGTCTGACCCTGCAACCCCAAGAACTAGCCCACCAGGCTCCTCTGTTCATGGAATTCTCCAGGTAAGAATACTGGAATGGGTAGCCATTCCCTTCTCCAGAGGATCTTCCCTGGAGGGGAAGAACCCAGGTCTCCCACACTGCAGGCGGATTTTTTACCATCTGAGCTACCAGGGAAGCCCCAATTTATAAATTATTCCTTAGTTCAAACTGAGAGATTGGGATTTATGTTAAAAACATGTAGTTATACCTTCATCATCATCATCATCTGGAAGATTAATGTGTGGAATAGATAAAGTCATCATTTCCCACAGAGTAAGACCAAAGGCAAATATGTCTGCCTTGTCAGTAATAATACCATCCTCCTCCAGAGCTTCCTTAGGTTTCCAAGGCTCAGTGCCGATGTAACAGGCCTCGGGGTCAGTCACTGAAAACAAGATACAGGGAAACTGATCAAAAGGGCAAGCACCAGAAACCACTAAGAAAGGCAAACAACCCAAAGAAAAGTGGGCAAGTTATCTAACAGGTAGTTTAAAGGTTAATAAATATAGCCAGTAAACATGAAAATACATTCAACCTTGTAAAAAGAGGTTTTCTCTATCAGATTGTTAAATATTCAAAAAGCTAGTCAGTAGGAAGGGTGTAGAGAAACAATTCTCTTAGAATGGGGCACAAACGTAGATTGTGGATGTCTGGAGCACAGACTTGAGCCAGACTGCCTCACCCGGGTTCTAAGACCTGTGAGAGCTCTGTGACCCTGAGCACATCACCTACTCTCTGTCTGTTTCTTCCTTTTTCAAACTGTGCTGTCTCAGCTGAGAGATGACCACTTCCCTGCGTCTAGAATTGCTAGATCAGGAAAGAGGGAACGGGTGGAATTACACAGAGGCTTTTAAAGCTTCTCTGCCCAGGAATGACACAGGTCCACTCGTGTTTCCATTTAAATGTCAGGGGCAACTTCTCAATTGTCATGAGACGGCCAGCTTTCTAGCTGAAACTGGGATTAGACTGAATCACTAGATCAATCTGGGAAGAATTAACATCTTAACAGTATTAGTCCATAATCATGATCTCTCACTTACTTAATGTCTTAATGCTCTCAGTGAAGTCTTATGGTGTTCAATAAAAAGGTCGGACTTTTGGTTCGACTTATTCAATTATTTTATGCTTTTTGGTGTAGCGCCCCCCTCCTCTCATTTATCCCTGGGGGATACATTTCTGGATCCCCAGCGGATGCCTGAAACTAAGGACAGTACGAAACCATATATATATATATATAGTATTTTTTCCCTATACATGCACATCTTTAATAAAGTTTAATTTATAAATTAGGCACTGTAAGAGTAACAACAAAAATAATAAGATAGAACAATTACAATATACTCTCATAAAAGTTATGAGAATGTATTCACTATCAAAATTATCTTACTGTGCAAATGTGTGCCTTCTTCTTAACCATGCACTTAGAACACACAGTGGCCATAACTTTTAAGGTTTGAGGTGTAATAGCAAAACTAGTATGAATATTTTTCCTACTTCAAAATTTCACAGATACAAGTTGCAGCAGATCTCAGCAAACTCAGCATCCAATTTTTTTTTTCTTTCCTTATTAAGTCTAGAGCTTTCACCTTTTCACCTAAAGGAAGCACTTTATGGCTTTTCTTTGGCACATCTGAATCGCCAGCATCACTATACACTTTGGCAACATTATTAAGTAAAATAAGCGTTACCTGAACTTAAGCACTGCCATACCTGCAACAGTCATCTGATAACAAGGTGGCTGCTGAGGTACCTTCCATCTAGAATAGGAATCCTTAAAGGGGAAGGACTGTGTCCTTTTTTCCTCTATATAGTGCCTAGCACAGTACCCGACTATACATACTATTAAAAATATTTGGTAAATAATCAACCCAGAAATTACCATCATTAACATATGGACTTTTCATCAGGAAAAGACTGAAGGCAAAAGGACAAGGGGGCAGCAGGGGATGAGATGGATAAATAGCACCACCGACTCAATGGACATGAATTTGAGCAAACTCCAGGAGACAGTGAAGGACAGCGGAGCCTGGTGTGCTGCGGTCCACGGGGTAGCAGAGTCAGACATGACTTACCGACTGAACAACAATAGCAATGTATCCTTGTAGCTTATTTATTTCATACACAGTAGTGTGTGTCTCTTAATTCCCTATCCTTTTCTTGTTACTTCCCTCTCCCCACTAGTAATCACCAGTTTGTTCTCCACATCTATTTCTTTTTTGTGATATTCACTTGTTTATTTTTTAGATTTCCTAAGTGTATGCTCAGTTGCTCAGTCCTGTCGACTCTTTGTGACCCCATGGACTGTAGCCCACCAATCTACAGGCAAGAATACTGGAATGGGTTGCCATCTCCTTCTTCAGGGGACCTTCCAAACCCAGGGACTGAACTCGTGTCTCCTGTGTCTCCTGCATTGGCAGGCGGATTCTTTACCACTGAGTCACTGGGGAAGACTCCACATTTAAGTGACAGGCGAATTTTTAATTTAGCTTTTTATTTATTGACAGTAAATGCCATCATAGTTACCTTCAAGGAAGCACAAACACAGGGTTCACAGCCGTACAGGACTGATGCTGCCTGGCAGTGAAAATCTAAGGTGTTAGCATGTTTACTAGGATTCTTGCTGTTTTTAGTATGCTTTGTTTTCAAGGGTGCATGGGTTTTGATTCTTCTGTTACAAATCTTCTGTAAGCCTAGTCCTAGCTTCTGACTTTTGCAGAAATTAATATAACAGATTAATGTAAAAAATACCCATACTGCCCAATTTTTTTTTAGAATGTGTTCTTGGGAATGGAATTACAGGACTGAAGGGCATAAACATTTTTAAGGGTTGTTTTTCAGAGAAAATACATATATCTAAACTGCCCTCTGAAAAAGCTACACACTGTGGTAATTCCTATTGCTATTCCCCACCATCTACGTACACAGAAGGACTACCTTCTAGACACATAGGAGGACCACACTTTCTGGCCTGTCATGTTCTGGGTGAAGCCATTTGACTAGTTCAGGGCAGTGACTTGTCAAAGAAGTGACTTACGTCATTTCTGAACTGGGGCATTTCATTGTCAGGGCAAGACTTTCTAGGGTGGCACTGTAAACAGAACTTTGGTGATGATAAAAATGTTCTTTATCTGTTTTGTCCTGTATGGTAGTCACTAACCACATATAGCTACTGAGGACTTGAAATGTGGCTAAAGTGGCTGAGAAAATGAATTTAAAGAATTTTTAATTTATTAATTAATTTAAATAGCCATACATAGCTAGTGGCTACTGTAGTAGACAGGCTTCCTGGTACCTCAGTAGTAAAGACTCAGCCTGCAATGCAGGAGATGTGGGTTCAATTCCTGGTTCAGGAAGATCCCCTGGAGAAGGAAATGGCAACCCACTCCAGTATTCTCACTTGGGAAGTCCCATGGACAGAGGAGCCTGGCAGGCTACAGTCCACAGGGTCACAAAGAGTCGGACACAGCTGAGTGACTAAACAACAACCAAAAAAACTGCAGTGGACAGTGCAGTTCTAGAGTTTTTTACCTTCCACAGTGATGGACACAGTGGTGGACAACAGTGGTGGACACAGCGATGGACACAGTGATGGACACAGTGATGGGCACAGCGATGGACACAGTGATGGACACAGCGATGGACACAGTGATGGGCACAGTGATGGACACAGCGATGGGCACAGCGATGGACACAGCGATGGGCACAGTGATGGGCACAGTGATGGGCACAGTGACTGCAGTATTCCATACAACAGACACCCTAGCGTGTTAGGTCCTCATGTGAGAATGACATGGAACACAGGCCTAGTGGACATGCAGCTTGAAAAATAAGCCTCACTTATTTTAAGGTACTGAGGTTTTTGAGGGTTTATGTTACCATAGCAAAACTGATCTTAACCTGAATGATCAATTATGACTTCTATGCAGTGCATGACAGTATGTTAACCTAAACTCTTGCTCATACTAGAATGGGGAAATTTTTTAATGACTTTTTTAGTAGTCATGACTTCTTTTAAAAAGTGGTTTCTGCCTCTCATGTCCTTCTTAAGCCCAACATTAAGGAAATATTTACCAACAATTTTTTTCTGTTACTTTTTAAAAAATTTTCAATCTACAGAGATTAGAGTGTGAGAACAGAAAACAACTTTCTCTAACATAAACAGATACCGGAGACCCTCCGCACCCGTGCGAACATGGCGCTGCAAGCGGTGCGGAGCGTGCGGGCCGCGGTCGGCAGCCTGCGCGCCATCTCGGCACCCAGCGAGCCCTGCTCGCCGCGGCCCTGGGGACTGCGGGCGGGTGCCGTCCGGGCGCTGCGCACCGGCCCTGCTCTGCTGTCGGTGCGGAAATTCACAGAAAAACACGAATGGGTAACAACAGAAAACGGTGTTGGAACAGTGGGAATCAGCAATTTTGCACAGGAAGCGTTGGGAGATGTTGTGTACTGTAGTCTGCCTGAAGTTGGGACAAAGTTGAACAAACAAGAGGAGTTTGGTGCTTTGGAAAGTGTGAAAGCTGCTAGTGAACTCTATTCCCCTCTGTCAGGAGAAGTAACTGAAATTAATACAGCTCTAGCAGAAAATCCAGGACTTGTCAACAAGTCTTGTTATGAAGATGGTTGGCTGATCAAGATGACATTCAGTAACCCTTCAGAACTAGATGAACTAATGAGTGAAGCAGCATATGAAAAATACATAAAATCTATTGAGGAATGAAAATGGAACCCCTAAATAAACTACTTTGAAACAACTTAATCTAGCATAGTTGTCTTAAATTAGTGGTGGATAGATATTTTAAAAGCAACTTATAGCAAAAGAAACTACTTGTAACAATGTTTCCTGAAGAAAATACCCCTTAACTTTCTAATGCCTTCAGATAAACACTGTGTATCTTTTCCACAGCATCCTGTGATTTTTAGGCTAGGCTCCAGTTATAATATTCAGAATTCCTGAAATTATCTCTGATGAAACTAATTATAAAAATTATGTAATTCAACGATAACATGGTTATCTTATACCTTATATGACATTGTAACTTGCTTACAGCTATCCTTGGATTTGGGTCAAAATGATCTTCCCACTAGAAATAACTGCCAGTGGAGAAAAGTTTGTTAGTTGTATAGTGTCCAGTGAAGAATATTACTGTCTTAATTTTGCAATATACTGTGTTTGCTGGTGCTATTTTTATACAGTGACGCAACAGCCTTGCAAGAGAATAAACAATTTAATAATAAAATATTCAACTTCTTAAAAAATAAAATAGATACCATCATTTACTAACTTAACTACCTCTTTTCCCACTAATACAAAAATGTCACCTTTATCATATAACAAATCTCATATATTTGGGAACTATCTTTTGACTCTTATGTTGAAATTTTCTGTCTAGTTTGGCATTAGTGTCACTTACTACAGTTTCATAATACTTAACATTTCATCAAGAAAATTCCTACTCAACACTTTCACAGAATTTTCCTGGCTGTGTTTGAACATGTATCCTCAAGGATAATCTCTATATTCTCTTTGACATGTTCTATAATAACATAGATTATATTGGGATATTGCAAAATTTGTAGATTTTTAATTCATTTCTGCTTTTTTCTTCTGGGGTTTCTTTTTTTTTTTTTCTAATTTCAGCTGAAAACTCAGTTTCATAAAGGTTAAATAATGACAGTGTTTTATCAAATAGGTTTTGATTTGCTCTTACATTCTCATTATTCTCTAAATAGTGTGTAACTGGAATTTCACTTCTTCTCAGCTAAGGACTATTTACAAATATTTTAAATTCCTGAAAAAACTGAGTTTTTATTTCCAACTGTACATGAATTTCTGTATTTATAGCTCTGAGGATAATGAATGTTAACCTTTAGTCTATTCCTACTTTTGTAACTTGAGGTTTTCTTTTGTAACCTAACCAGTAGATGGTCAATTTTAATAAATATTCTAATGCATAGAAAATGAACTTATTATTTACTTAGATCTTCTACATCTTAGTTTTTCTATTAGATCTATTAATGATTGAGACAATTAGGCTAAAATCTTATTTTTATTCTTTTTGACAATTTCTCCCTTTATTTGCTAAAGTTACAACCTCGTACCAGTTATTTGGCCTAAGGGTTCATGCCAGTTCTACCTTTATTGACTACAGACATCATTATGAGGTCAATTTATTTATCTTGGTGTTTTCCTTCAATTCAACTTGTAGACTTTAACTGGAAATTAAGATGTACGTAAGTTATAAACAGTATTAGCCTCCCCTATACCTTATATTTTGGAGACAGGAACAGCAACCCACTCCAGTATTCTTGCCTGGAGAATCCCATGGACAGAGGAGACTGTCAGGCTATGGTCCATGGGGTCACAAAGAGTCGGGCATGACTGAGCGACTAACACACACACACACACCATTTCTGTTTATATAAAGATGCAAATTTAAATGTTATTTATTAAACAATATGTTGAAAGCAGTGGTTTTCTTTGAGGCTTCTGGCTCTGTTCCTCATCAAGAACATATCTTAAATTCCCTGCAGTTTCTCCAACAAGTGGTGCTAGGCAAGTTGTACAGCCCTATGAAGTTACAACATACCCCCTCACCATCCACAAAACTCAAAATGCCGTAAAGACTTAACATAAGACACCATAAACTCTTTAGAAGAGATCATAGGCAAAATGTTCTCTGACATAAATCCTACCAATGTTTTCTTAGGTCAGTCTCCCAAGGTGATAAAAATAAAAACAAAAATAAACAAATGGGAACTAATCAAACTTATAAGCTTTTGCACAGCAAAAATCATAAGCAAAATGAAAAGACAACCCACAGAATGGAAGAAAATATTTGCAAACAATGCAATTCACAAGGGATTAATTTCCAAAACACACACACAGCTCATATGACTCAACAACAACAAAAACAAACCCAATAGAAAAACGGGCAGAAGATCTAAACAGACCAACATTTCTCCAAATAAAAAATACACATGGCCAACAGGCATGTGGAAAGATGATCAACATCACTATTAAGAGAAATGAAAATCAAAGCTACAACGAGGTACCACCTTCACACGGGTCAGAGTGGCCATTATTAAAAAGCCTACAAATAACAAATGCTAGAGAGGATGTGAAAAAAAGGGAACCCTCTACACTATTGGTGGCAATGTAAGTTGGTACAGTCACTGTGGAAAACAATATGGGGGTTTCTCAGGAAAACTAAAAATATGACGCAGTAATCCCACTCCTGGTCATGTATCCAGACCAAAACAGAATTCAAGAGACACATGCACCACTAGGCTCACAGCAGCACCGTTCACAATAGCCATGATGTGGAAACAACCGAAATGGCCACTGACAGATGAATGGGTAAGAAGACATGGTATATATATGCAATGGAATACCACTCAGTCATAAAACAGAATGAAATAACGCCATCTGTAGCAACATGGGCGCAACTAGAGATTATCACACTAAGTGAGGTAAGAGAAAAAGACAAATACCATATGATATCACTTATATGTGGAATCTAAAATATGAGACAAATGTACCTGCCGATGAAACAGAATCATTGGTACAGAAGACACACCAGTGGTTGCCAAGGGGGAGGGGGCTGGGGAAGGGATGGAGTGGGACATAGGGGTTAGCAAATGTAAACTTTTATATATAGAATGGATAAACAACAAGGTCCTACTGTACTGCAGAAAACTGTATTCAATATCCTATGATAAGCCATAATGGAAAAGAATATTTTAGAAAAAGAATGTATTAAAAAAAAAAAAGAAAGAAAGAACATACCTTAAATTCCCTAAGAAGAGAATGGTTAGTATTCACAATAAAGAGAAGAATGAGGTGGGGTGGGCCAAGGGGCAAAACGCAGAAGACTGGCCTTAGTTAGTAATCCTCTTCTACTCCCATTCCAGTTTTTTCTAGCAGTTTCCCAAATCTTGTCATTATGCTGATGCTAAATGAATTTCTTTATAAAACATAAAAATTTTATTTTCTATTCCCAGATCTTTTACCACTTAAAATCCCAATCCAGGTTAGAAACACTTCTCCATGTTTCTTCAATTAAAATATATACTAATGAGAAACCAATAATTTATATTGTATATGTGGCAAGGGAAGGGGCTGGAGGCTGAGTAGAACAGAGACAGAAGAGATATTTTTTATTACACACTTTTTATTAATAGTTTTTGATTTTTGAAGAATGTGAAATTATTATTTTTAAATATGTAATTAATAAAAACTTAAAAACTGTACAGAAACCAGTTTAAAACAGAATTCTGCTTACCAGTCATATTTTCATCCAATGGAAGAGAGACTCCTACATCACAGATTTTAATTGTTTCAAAATCACCTTTAATAACAACATTTGAAGACTTTATATCTCCATGGAGCAGTTTCTTATCTTGGTGCAGATACTAAAATAGTGAAAAATTTAAAACATCTGAGCAAAAATACAAACTAATAAAAAAGTGTATAACTTTCAAACAAAAACAACAACCTGAACTCCCTGCCTAACATACAGACTTCCATCTGTCTACCATTTCAAACTATTTGATGCTAGAGAAGGGACCATCCCATGCCATCTCTTAGTCTACCATACTCACCAGAAATCTGAAAGATTCTTTGGAAATTGATGTCTATTTACAGATAAGCCAACTTTTAATTTTCAAGCCAACCTCACATACTTATACATCAAAGACTGATACTGCAGATTTCAAAATGTACTACAATTTTACAAAATGTACAATTATTTTAGAAATAATTTTGTAACCTTCACAATGACAGTTTCTGCAAACAAATTATTGAGATAATGCTACACATACTTCACAAGGAGAAGAGGAAGCAGTAATGTAATCTAAGGCTATACTTTAACCCTTTCTTAGAAATGACAAGTGATAATATTCATCCATAATCAAAAACATCCTACAAAACAGTTATTTTTTCATTCATCATCATTTAGGCATCTACACTCCATGACTTGGGCCTGCAAAAGATGCAGAAACAATTCTTGGTATTGAACTTGGAACACTTACTGTGCTTACTTAAATGCTGTTAACCTAAATTGAATATGCTCAAATATATTTATAACGTAATTTATTAAATCTATTATATACACACATTTAAAATAATTTTTAAATGATTAAAATTATTAGCTTATCCAACCTATTTAAAATAGGTTTTTCTATAGCATATTAAAATATATATTTAAAAATACATATATATATTTAGAAATACTGCCTTTTCCCATTTCCACATTTCATGAATCAACTTTATTTGAACTCAACATGCAACTCTTGACATCACTACATTACATAATCTGTTTTTTGAGTCACCCAACAATTTTCTGGAGCCGTGATTACTTAAGTTATTCAAGATACAGAATTTTTATTTCTAACAGTATGTCTAACTCAAAGATACAATAATTTATTTGTATAACCCTGAAAGGGTTTTTTCACTTGACCTATAGATGTATATAAACAATGTCTAATATCCCACAAAGCAGTCTTTGAAAGGCTTGTTTACAGCAGCAGAGGGTTAGAATATACCCCCAGGAATAATGACTAAACAACAGTCCAATTAACTAAATCTAACATGTAATCTCTATAAGCAAAACTTCCTGACATGGGTTATTTCAGGCCATGTGAAAGTGTGAAGGCCTCTAACAATACTTTGTTGGTCAAAACAGTATACTCTTCAGCATGAAAGATTCTAAAAAGATTTAAGGCAACTCGCTCTCTTGGAAAAAAAAATTTTCACCTTGTAACTAGGTATATTAGTATCTGTCCATCATAGATGAATAGATAAAGAAAATGTGGTATACATACACATACACAATGGAGTATTACTAAGCCATTAAAAAGAATGAAACAATGTCATTTCTAGCAAAATGGATGGACTTAGTCATACTAAGTCAGAAAGACATGTACTATATGATATCACTTATATGTGGAATATAAAACACACAAATGAACTTATTTACAAAGCAGAAACAGACTCACAAATATAGAGAACAGAGCTGTGGTTGACAAGGGGGAGGCTGAGTGAGAGAGGGAAAAATTGGGAGTTTGGGATTAGCAAATGCAAACTACCATATATAGGATGGACATACAACAATGTCCTGCTGTTAAGAACAGGAAATTAAATTTAATATCCTGTGATAAACTACAATGGAAAAGAATATGAAAAAGGAGATATAACTGAGTCACTTTGCTGTACAGCAAAAATTAAACACAACATTGTAAATAATTTCATTTTTTTAGGTTCCACAAAACTCATTCAAAACATAATAGCATAGTTACCTTTAACCCTCTTGCCATGTTCAAAGCAACTTTTAAAATTATGGCTGCTGGAAAAGGATCTCGGCTATCTTTATTTCGTTCTTCTATTAAGTCATTTAGAGACTTTTCACCTCCATATTCCATAGCAAGACACAGACTGCCATCGCTAGCTTTAGTGAAAGCACGGTAACCTCAAAGAAAACACGTCATTTTCTTACTGGAGTACGGAACAACAAAAGTATTTAATTCTTTTACAGTAATGTGACTGAAAACAGATCTAGATCAACACTGTCAAATACAAAATGAAACAGCTAGTGCTTACAAAACTTGTTTAGTAGATCTAATTTTAAATGCCTTCAGTGTTTGCCAACAGTATCACAAATTGAAATATTTTTTAATACTCTATGCCTTCCTCAGAGAAGGCAATGGCACCTACTCCAGTACTCTTGCCTTGAAAATCCCATGGACGGAGGAGCCTCGTAGGCTGCAGTCCATGGGGTCGCGAAGAGTCGGACACGACTGAGCGACTTCCCTTTCACTTTTCACTTTCATGCATACCATAATGACTATATCTATTCCATGAAGTTTTAAATATATACTTCAGTTCAGTCACTCAGTCATGTCCAAGTCTTTGCGACCCCATGGACTGCAGCACTCCAGGCCTCCCTGTCCATCACCAACTCCCAGAGTTTACTCAAACTCATGTCCATTGAGTCAGTGATGCCATCCAACCATCTCATTCTCCGTTGTCCCCTTCTCCTCCTGCCTTCAATCTTTCCCAGCATCAGGGGCATATTCAAATTGCCAACATCCACTGGATCATTGAAAAAGGAAGAGAATTCCAGAAAAACATCTACTTCTGCTTCATTGACTATGCCAAAGCCTTTGACTGTGTGGATCACAATAAACTGTGGAAAATTCTGAAAGAGATGGGAATACCAGACCACCTGACCATGAGAAACCTATATGCAGGTCAGGAAGCAACAGTTAGAACTGGACATGGAACAACAGACTGGTCCAAATAAGGAAAGAGAGTACGTCAAGCCATATTTTGTCAACCCTGCTATTAACTTTATATCAGAGTACATCCTGAAAACGCTGGAGATGAAGCACACCGGGATCAGAATTGCTGGAAATATCAATAACTTCAGATATGCAGATGACACCACCCTTATGGCAGAAAGGTGAAGAGGAAACTGAAAAGCCTCTTGATGAAAGTGAAAGAGGAGAGTGAAAAAGTTGCTTAAAGCTCAACATTCAGAAAACTAAGATCATGGCATCTGGTCCCATCACTTCATGGGAAAATAGATGAGGAAACAGTGGAAGCAGTGTCCGACTTCATTTTTGGGCTCCAAAATCACTGCAGATGGTGATTGCAGCCATGAAATTAAAAGACGCTTGCAACCTAGACCATATTAAAAAGCAGAGACATGACTTTACCAACAAAGGTCCGTCTAGTCAATGCTATGGTTTTACCAGTACTCATGTATGGATGTGAGAGTTGGACTATTAAGAAAGCTGAGCGCCGAGGAATTGATGCTTTTGAACTGTGTGTGGTGTTGGAGAAGACTCTTGAGAGTCCCTTGGACTGCAAGGAGATCCAACCAGTCCATCCTAAAGGAGATCAGTCCTGCGTGTTCATTGGAAGGACTGATGCTGAAGCTGAAACTCCCAGTACTTTGGCCACCTCATGAGAAGAGTTGACTCATTGGAAAAGACCCTGATGCTGGGAGGGATTGGGGGCAGGAGGAGAAGGGGATGGCAGAGGATGAGATGGTTGAATGGCATCACCGACTCAATGGACATGAGTTTGAGTAAACTCCAGGAGTTTGTGATGGACAGGGAGGCCTGGCGTGCTGTGATTCATGGGGTCGCAAAGAGTCAGACACGACTGAGAGACTGAACTGACTGACTGACTCTGCATATAAATTAAATAAGCAGGGTGACAATATACAGCGTTGACATACTCCTTTCCCAATTTGGAACCAGTCTGTTGTTCCATGTCCAGTTCTAACTGTTGTTTCCTGACCTGCATACAGGTTTCTCAGGAGGCAGGTCAGGTGGTCTGGTATTCCCATCTCCAAGAATTTTCCAGTTTGTTGTGATCCACACAGTCAAGGCTCTGGCGTAGTCAATAAAGCAGAAATAGATATTTTTCTGGAACTCTCTTCCTTTTTCAATGATCCAACGGATGTTGGCAATTTGATCTCTGGTTCCTCCTCCTTTTCTAAATCCAGCTTGAATTTCTGGAAATTCATGGTTCACGTACTGTTGAAGCCTGGAGAATTTTGAGCATCACTTTGCTAGCATGTGAGATGAGTGCAATTGTGTGGTAGTTTGAGCATTCTTTGGCATTGCCTTTCTTTGGGATTGGAATGAAAACTGACCTTTTCCAGTCCTGTGGCCCCTGCTGAGTTTTCCAAATTTGCTGCATCTAAAAATATACATTTTTTTTTTTTTTCTGGCCAAGCCACACAGCTTATAGGATCTTAGGTCCCTGACCAGGAATCAAACCGACACCCCCCAGCAGCTGAAACACAGAGAACTAATCACTAGATTACCAGGGAAGTCCCACTAATTTTTATTTCAGAATGTTTACATTAATTTGATTCTTGCCAAACTTCATCACACCCTTCATTTTTAAATTAGTGTAAGCAGTTAAAATATGTAAACCATTTCTGGATAAACAAGATACTATACCAGATAACTGTTATTAAGTAAATGTGAACTTACCTATAATGTTTGGGTGGTTGAGGCTTTTCAAAATCTTAGCTTCATCAGTTAGTCTCTTTTGATACATACTCTGATAATCATCATTACATCTAGGATTAATCTTTTTCACAGCCCAAGGAGAATGAGACAAACCTCTTGGAGATCTTAAAAAATAAGTAACCAAAAATGTACAGAAAGATTAATACATAATACAGTTCAAATGACTAATAAGAACTTTCACATTTTGAAAAAGACTTGAGTATTTTAGGTTTTTTTTTTAATTTTTAAATTTTTAGACTATCAACATTTCTGTTATACATCCTTTTTAGCTGTATACATACAACTGATGAATCTACTGATTACAAGAGAAGTCTGATATTGGAAGGGAAGGGTTAAAAAGAGAAAACTAGAAGGAAAAAGATGAAATCTTATAGATTTTAAACTTCAAAATTTCTATAGTATTTTCTAATTTTTTCATTCAATCATGTCAAACTACCAACTACTTAAAAAGCATTTAACTATATGTACCAGATATAAATTATAGAATGTTAAAGTAATAAACATTAATGTCTAAGAAACAATTTAAAGAAGACATGTACAAAATACATTTGGCTCCTGTGTAATCATGCAAATAACAGACTGTTTTTTACAAACAAATATTGTGGCTCTAACAGACAAACCAATTCATCTGATATACTTCTCACCATATACATGTGTTTAAGGAGAAAATAATAAACGTATGAATAGGAAAAAAATGTAAACTGTCTATTTTCTAGGAAGATGCAGCTGTTTAAGAAATGTAAGGTATAAATTTTTTGAGGTCTAAATAAACAAACAGGTAAAATGAAGTCAGGGAAAGGTCTGTTCACCCCATAAGGTAGGCATTTATGAGTATGGCCAATTACAAAGAACACAGTGTAGGCAACATTTGGGCACAAAAGTCAAAGAGCCTCAGAAGGTAAAGATTGAAAGTTCAACCATAAGAACATAAAACGAGATGGAACCAAGAATCTGTTTAGCTCTGTACTACCTCATGAGCACAGCTCTGTGACTGCAGGACCTTTTTTTTAACATCAGAAAACATGTATTCAAAGGATCATTAGATTTCTCAATTCATATACATCTATCATGTGTAAGTATACTTAAACTATTCTTAAACCTCCAGTTTTAGTTAACAATAACAGCATTTGGGAATAACCTCTTCCATGTTCTTTTAATATAAAGATTTATTTTTCAAGTTTCAAGGGGTACCCCATAGCTCTTGATTATTTATAATTCAGTAAGCAAGTCCATCTTCAGCTTTTCCGTATATCTTAACCTACCTATATCCTATCCTAACCCTGTAGGTTACAGAATGGAAAGGATATTATTTACATAATCTGAATAAAATGTTGCCAAGTTAAAAGATGGTTCATGGAAAATACTAATACAACAGGCAAATTTCTGTTGAGATTGCACAAGGAAAAAAACAAAAAGAGACACAAACAATACTGCCAACAAAAATGGGGACATATTCAGCAGAGATTTAAAAAATATTCAAGTGAATACTAAAACGTTTAAGCCAATAAAAAGGTAAAATGGACAAATTCTTTAAAAAAGTTAAGAAAACTGATGAAAGAAGAAACATAATCAAGAGTTTAAAAATCTTCCCACAAGAAATACAAAACATAGATAATTTTAGAGTTGAGTTTACTAAACTATAAAGAAACACTCCATTTCATACAAACCACTCCAGGGAATAGAATGAAAAGGGACTATGAGTCTAGCATAACTTTAATTAAAAAAACAAAAATCAAACAGGGACAACAGAAAAAGAAAAATCACAAGCCAATTTCACTTAGAGATGTAAAAATTCTAAACAATAGCAAAATGATTCTATCAGTTTATTAAAAAATAATAATACATCACAGCTATGTTGGGTTTAATCCAGCAGTGCAAATTTAACAGTAAATAATATATACTCTGAATTAAAATGAACATACACATACAAATTTGATCCCTCTCAGGTACCACTGAAATAAAAACTTCAGTTTGAAGACTAAAGACTTGACTTTGAAAGGGGAAAAGCAGAAGGTATTTAGCCTGAGGTAGACTGACACAGGCGAGAACCTGCGGTCTATGTAGGAACAGAGTAATTCATGACCAAATGTGCCTGAAGTGCTCAGTGAGTTTTCACACATGAACATACCTGTGTTATCAACATCCAGTTCAAGATATACATGTCTAGCATCCCCACAAGATATGGGATGTCATCTTAAAAAGGAAAACTTTTTAAGATAATAATTAAAAACAAGATAATAATTTAAAACAAAATAATTAAAAACAAGATAGACAAAAATGAAAAGCAAAATAGAAGTATCAGAAAATGAAGTTGGGAAAATTTCTGAGAAAATATTAATAGAACAAAAAGAGAAAATAGAAAAACAGACCAAAAATAAAATAAAGGTAGATCAAAGATTTGAGACAGTCAATTCCTAGGCAGGTTGATAAGAAGTCTAGGGGTCCCCATGGAGAGAGGGGTCTGGAATTCTCAAGGAGGAAGAAAGGACAAACTTTTTTTCCCCTCTACATTCCTTAGGATTATATAGCAATAATGTATCCTGCTTGAGGACAGTCTCTGGAAAAAACCTTCTGGCTAATTCTGTTAAATCATGGGAGTAGGTCTGGTGAGGTCTTTACAACCTCTAGACATTCCTTTGATTCACTGTAATAACTAATTGGAGAGTATATAATTCCAGTGCTAAGGCTAGCAAGTGGCTACTCTTTCTACCCCACTTCTGATGTCTATGTCAGAAGCTTTCTCTATATCCTTTATACTTTAATAAAACTTTATCACACAAAAGCTCTGAGCGATCCAGCCTCATCTCTGGCCCCAGATTGAATTCTTCTCCTCCGGAGGCCAAGAACCCCAGCGTCTTTGTGTGATTCAGAAACAACCTTTCAGATTGGGCCAGTAAATCCCACATCCAAATAATAGGAGTTCCAAGACAGAGAACAGAAAAATAGAGGTGAAAATGATCAACAAACTAATTTTAAAAAATAACCTCTCAAAAATTCAATAGCAATTTTCAGGTTCCAAGAGGCCCATACCCATGCATGTCACTGTGAAATTCAGAACAGTGGTGACAAACAGAAGACCATAGAAGGTTCCAAGAGAGCAGGACGAAAAGACAACATAGAACAGAAACATCAAAATTCAGCAGTCAGAGAGGCTTCAGAATTCTCAAGAACAGCAATTGAACAATGTTCTCAAAATCCTAAGGAAAACATACTTCTGAATGAGAATTCTGACCTAGAAAAACAAAAAAAGCCACTCAAGTACAAGTATAAAGTGAAAACATTTTTAGAAAAGTAAATTCTCAAAAATGTTATCTTCTGTGCATCTTTTCATGGGGCACTAACAAATGTCTTCAGCCAGATGAGATGTAAACCAAGAAATACTAAGAAGCGAAATAAGAAAAACAGAGGATCCAATTCACCAGAGACGCCAAGGAAATCTCTAGGCTACTAAAGGAAAATCCCAAGCTAACAGAGCCACATGAAGGACTGGGAGGGTCAGGGGGGAACTGCTACTGCCAATGAAGTTTTCTAATTAAGTCACATACAGTGTAACTTTGTTAACAACACACTCCACATTCTAAAGAAACTTTTTTAAGGAAAAAAAAATGAGACTAGCCACGAAACTGTGATAAGTTTTTCTTTCAAAATAACTTAAAACAAGAGTTTTAGACATTAAAAAAATTGAAGTTCACAAAACTAACAGCAGACAAACACACAAAAGGGGGTGTTTAAGCTGCAAAGACGCTTCAAGAAGACCCACTTATATATAACCGCTATACTAGTCTCAATTCACCAACTTTTTATTCAAATAAGTATTTCAATTTGGAAACAACATAAACCTAGAGAAGCTAATGATATGCTGCCCTGGACTAATCAGGCTAATTCCTAGGGAGCACTAAACAGTACATAACTGTTCGCCACTTCATAAACATGAAACTAGGTACAGAGTAATGAATAAAAGAAACAACTCTGTAAAAATGTGTTTGTTGTCATATGTAATATTATTGGCTATTAGCATCTATTTTGGTATTCCATTTTTCTTTTAATAATACAATTTTCCTACTTTAGAATCAGGTATTTGCCCTTCTCACTTAACAATGATGACATAAATAAAATAAAAATATTTACTTCTTTAGAAGAGAATATCCTGAGAAGGCAACTCTCCAGATAGAAGAGATTAATAGTCACTGGTATCTCCCAACACTGGTATCCTCTTTGAAGTTTTCTTATTGAGAATCCTGTGTTATTATCACACAGGAATCCCTTTCCTCTGTCATTTCCCTCTCCTACACAAGCCAAGGAAAATTGACAAATTACCTCTCCTTTAATAATCCATTAAGAGGAAGCTAGGAGAAAGATGTACCAGGTAGAGCTCTGGCAAAAATATGAACATACCCCAGATCTAAATATTTGAATTTTCACATTCCTTTTTGTCTCTAAGTACAGTAAAACTATGGTTCCATGTAAAAATGTTAACGTGAAATCTTATACTCACCTTTGCATAAGGTAGACATTTACCCCAGTACCAAAGCCAAGCTTCTGCATAAATGGAGAGGCAGGAATATTTATACATGGAGTTAAACGTAATGCTAAATGTCAGAAAGAGAAATAAAAGATAAAATTAGTATTTGAAAAGACCTCCACAGATGCACCCTAACGTTCTCAACAAATCATTGTTAAGAGAATTAACTGGCAAAGTCTTGCAAAGCAACTTGACACTATGTGTCCTAACTTTCAATGGATACCCTTTGACCAAATCTACTTTTGGAGCTCTATTCTACGGTAACACTTAAACAGGGGTCAGCAAAAACAGTCTGTTTTTATATGACCCATAAGCTAAGAATTGATTTTTACATTTTAAAAGGGTTGTTAAAAAATAAAGATCTCTTGGTTGAATCCTTAGACTTCATGACTCTCTTCCAACATGGCCCAAGACAACTCTCCAGACAACACCATGGCAACAAAGTATAGAGAGAAGCTATACCAAATTCACAGATCAATTGAAAACCCTCATCAGCACTTTTAACCAAAAACCTTATCCAGATTATGTTACCAAATGAAGACTTGCCTTTAATAACACTGAAGAGCCTAGAATCCAGATTTGGTTTCAGAATCAAAGAGCTAGAACTAATTTCAGAAAAGATCAGAACCTGAGGATGACTTCGAATCAAGCCAACACCAAGATCACCCTGAAGAGCAGATTCAAAGTAGAAAAGACAGACAGAGTCAAACCAGCTACACTCCTCTCAATTACACACCCTCATCAAGGCATTTATGCACAACTCTTATCATGGAATGGATTCCAGACAGCAACTTGCTAAAGAAGCCAGGGTTACAGAGTCAAGAATTCAAATCTGGTTTCAAAACAGAAGAACTAGATTCCATGTCCAGAAAAGAAAAGAACCCCAGGCGGCCTTAGAACAAAGACAATTAGGGACAAGATCCTGGAGGTGAGAGAATCCAAGGTACAGACACCACACAGAATGGCAGCAGTCTCACCAGGGACTGTCTTATTCCTCTGGAGCCAGAACAGGGACACAGAGACAGATTCAGTGTACTTGATAACATTAGTCTGGACTCTAAACCTCTAACTCTTCCTGGCACATACCCTTCTAAACACACCTTCAGCTTCTCCAGGAGCTGAGCCTTCTGGAGACAGTAAACAGGACTTCAGGAGACAGAGACACATACAAAGCACCACAAAGAAAATAAATTTATTAATATTTTTCAGCAATCACAGTAATGACTAATTTAGGCAAAAAGCAAGGAAAGAAGGGAGGAAGGGAGGGAGGCAAGCAAGGAAGAAAGAAGAAAGGAAGAACACTATGCCAAAAGGGTTCCTATATGACCCACAAAGCCTAAACCATTTACTATCTGCCATTTACAAAAAGTGTGCTAATGCCTGCCCTACAGCATGCAGCCAAAGCCACCACACACACACGGGAATGCGTGCATGCGTGTGAATAGTGGGGTCTGCTTTTGTGGCTACAAAAAAAAAAGAGAAAAGCCTAAAAGGAATCATCATTAGAGTCATAATTATAGCATATCTATATTACAAAGTAGTATCAGGTTATTAAAAGAGATGAGATAGAGTAGTCCTACTTTTGCTCATGAACAATTAACTGCTCTTGGATTGCCCTTTTGCCATGAACAACTAGAAAATCTGACAAAGTATAATGGTTTTCACATACTTGACAATAGGCAGGGCAGGACTATAAACTCTGAAAGGAGAGAAATTAATGAGATGAGTCCTATCACTGCCCTAACCTACTGCTTAGAGACACTTTCCAGGCTGCAGCACAAAAAAAGGAAGCTCAAAGGTCTTGTCAAATTGAAGTGACAGATTACCCTCTGTCTACTGAATTGCCTTGGAAAATACCCTTCCCATATATAGAGGGGGAAAGATAAAGTAGTTCCTTTGAGGTTCAAGTTAAGTTGCTTCTTCACCAGGGAAAACCTACAATTCTGCTAGAATGTCAATAAAATTAGATCACAGATGACCAAACTTTGACCTATAAAAGAAGTCTTATTTCTTAAGATCAACATTATAAAGATGACTTATACTAAAATTGTTCCTGTGTGATAGATAACAATGAAGGGATTAAACTATAATACTATGAAGACATTTCTGATATCAGTAACAATGAAGAAAGGTTTTATATCTTACCAGATTTCCTTTTTTCAGATAATCTGCTTGGTGTTTTGAAATTACTGGTTTCTTCCATTGTAATAATCACTTAAGGTCCTATGATAAAAATAAATAGAAAGGTACACTGCAGTTATAAAGAATACATCTTTCATTCATGAAGAAAAAATTCCTATAATACTGTCACTCATTTACAAAAAATTTGAGAACTGAAAAAGACCATAACAAATGTTTAGTCCAATTATATTTACAATGAGAAAACTGAAACCCAGAGAGGTAGAAAGATAAAGTAAAAGTAAAATTACATACCCAAGGTCATGCTATTAATGATCGTAGGTCTTTATTTAAAAAATAATATATGCACTTGGTTAAAAAAAGAAAAAATGACCTAGCACCCTCCCACACTTCCCAGGAGTAATTATTAACAGATTTTTTATATGCTTTTAAGAGCTTGGCTTTGTAAGCAGTATTATTTATAACAGTCAAAAAAAGGAAACAGAAATAGCTATCAGATGATGAATGGATAAAGAAAATATGGCATACACTACACACAATAAAATATTATTTAACAGAGTATATATTCTACACAGGGAATATTATTTAGTCATAAAAAGGAATGAAGTACTCATATATACTACAACATGAAAGAATCTTGCAAACCTTATGCCAAGTGAAAGAAAGCAGACACAAGAGGCCACATATATGATTGTTTTTCCACACAATATCCAGAAGAGGCAAATCCACGCACAAAATAAATGAGTAGTTGCTGTGGGCTGAAGGGAAGAGAGAATGTGGAGTGACTGCTACTGGGTGTATGCCTTCTTTTTTGGGGTGATGAAAATGTTCTAAACTTAGGTAGTAGTTTAATATATTCAACTCCATTCCAAAAACCACTTAATTGTACACTTTCAAAAGAGTGAATTCCATGATTTGTTAATTACATCTCAATAAACTATTCGTTTAAAATTATCTATGAAAATACAATGTACATACACAAGCAAGTTAATCCAGGCTTTTTTTTTCTTTCGTAAGATATTTCTTAAAAAATTCTTTTTTATTAAAAAAAATTTACTTTTCTTTTGAAAAAAGGTTTGGTTTTGTATTAGATTTACTGTAAAGCAAACTGTTCCTGTCTGTAAGCTCGTCTGGACTGTCTATAAAAAACTAGGAGGAAGAGAGAACATTTTGCTTAAATGCTGCATTGAGCCATTTAATATCCCTTAATAAAGAGCACCTGGGCTTCCCATGTGGCATTAGTGGTAAAGAATCTGCCTGCCAATACAGGAGGTTCGATCCCTGGGTCGGGAGAATCCCCTGGAGGAGAAAACAGCAACCAACTCCAGTATTCTTGCCTGAAGAATCCCACGGACAGAGGAGCCTGGCGGGCTCCTAAG
Source organism: Cervus canadensis (assembly GCF_019320065.1). NCBI lineage: Eukaryota > Metazoa > Chordata > Mammalia > Artiodactyla > Cervidae > Cervus > Cervus canadensis. Next base: position 683,763 of record NC_057399.1, read on the forward strand.
GCGCTTCCGTAAAAAGTACAGAGTGTCAAGCTCTGATTTGAGAAAAGAGCGATTTCTTTCTTCGAATCCCCACCCTACCCTGTAAGTCTGATGCGCACTCCGGTCTCCAAGATGCTTCTTAAGATAATTCCAGTTTAACGCCATATTCCCAACGTCTTCCACCTTCCTTTAAGGCCCCAAGTTGTCAAAAAAGCAAAGAGGCCGCGGCTCGAAGGCGCGGGACCCGGGCCAGGCCCACTCGCGGCAGGACCCCTAGAAGCTCTCTCCTTACCAGAGCCACGAGGTGGGACAACGAGACGTCCAGGGAAAGGCTGTCTTGAAAACTGGTCCCGAGCGGCCCCCAACACTCCGCGGCCGCCAGGGATGAGGGGGTGCGGTCCGACCAGCCAACACAAGGACTCGCCTACCGTTGTTCCAAAGGGAACCCGCCGGGCTTTCAAAATCGCGCACGCACCGCCCCTACGTCGATCGCGAACTACGGGGCGGCGCAAAGGACATACCAAGCCGGATTCGCCGTTCCTGTTCTTTTTCAGTCCTTTCACTCTGTTCATCAATCCCACCTTACTACCCAATAGGGATACTTTGAAGCCAAATAAAAGGTAGCGAAGCGCAGCAAAGGGCGAACTGACTTTTACAGCCACTGTCAGCCTTTCAGAGGGACAACTTCAGTTAAAAAGAAAATATATGCCTTATTTAGGCTGAAATCCTTTCCCAGTTAGCGAACACTGTGCCCAGAATGTGTGATGGTTCTTTTGTCATTTTTATTACAAATTTGGCCTTGAAACACTATAACTAAAAATGCGCTTGTCTTGAGTAGCAACATACTCAGAAATTTTGCTACCTCTTGTAATCACTACGTTCAGTTCAAGTGAAAGTGCAAGTCGCTCAGTCGTGTCCGACTCTTTACGACCAGTCCATGGAATTCTCCAGGCCAGAATACTAGAGTGGGTAGCCTTTCCCTTATCCTGGGGATCTTCCCAACCCAGAGATCGAACCCATGTCTTCCGCATTGCAGGCGGATTCTTTACCCGCTGCGCCACAAAGGGATGTGTTCATTTATTCAACAAATATTTAGAGAGCATCTTCCCCCTTCTCCGGGGGATCTTCCCCACCCAGGAATCGAACTCAAGTCTCCTGCATTGCAGGCAGATTCTTTACTGTCTGAGCCACCAGGAAAGCCCAGAGAGCACCTACTATGTGCCGGATGTGCATCAAATGCCCACTGCAGAAGATATACTATAGCAGTCACTAAAAGGGACACGAAGATGATTAAGTCACAGAGCCCCCTCCTGCTCAGGAGGAGCTTAGGCAGAGGGGGATGAGGGAAGGGTAGGGAAGTGTCCAAAGAAAGAAACACACACCAACACAATACAAAAGAGACTATAATGTAGGTAACTATAGTTGTAAGGCCCATTTCTTGCAAATGAGGAAACTCAAATGGCACAGAGAGGTTAAGTAATTTTCCTAAAGTCACAGAGCCAATAAACGGTAGAGTCAGGATTTGAACTCATGCTTAATTTAGAGTTCCTCTTTAATAAACGCGTTCAAAACCTCTTCCCTCTTATACACACACACACACACACACAAACAAACACACACACGTCTCCACCTTCAGGGCCCTCCCATTTTTGGCCATCCTCTCCTAAGCAGAGATGGTCTCTTTCTGTGTGTGTGTTCAGTTGCTCAGCCATGTCCCACTCTTTGCCACCCCATGGACTGTACCCCACCAGGCTCCTCTGTCCATGGGATGTTCCAGGCAAGAATATTGCAGTGTGTTGCCATTTCCTCCTTCAAGGGATCTTCCCAACCCAGGGATCAATCTGCATCTCCTGCATTTGCAAGTGGATTCTTTATGATTTAAGCCACCTGGGAAGTACCCTTCCCTCTACTTTCATTCTGCTATTTTTTGCGGAGGCATAATATACACCTCATCATCTTTTTAAAAAATACCTATAATTTGCTAGGCTTTTTATTAAGTTCTACAATTTTACAAGCTCTCTGTTTTCTATTCTTATGGCTAACAAAGCCAGAGCCTGACAACGTCTTAATTAAGCACTGCCTGTGCAAAGAAACCCTGGGGAGATGAGGATATTGACACAGGTGTCAGATGAAGCAGAAAATAGTCACAGGAATGAAGGCCCTTGGGTAAAGACTTATAACCATCCTGTTCCCCATCTTGTAACTATAAAAGCACCTCCAGAGATTATCGGAAGAAACATCTGAACTTCACAAGCTTAATGTTATTGCCTGTGAAATGTAATCATTAATCTCAAAATCTTGCACCCCAGTCAGTTGTCATAGGAAACAGTTTCCAACCTGAATGGGTAATTTCTCCCAGAGTATAAGTGGCCTGGATTCCCTGGCTTAGGCAAAAGAGACCCAAACTCTGTATTTGATTCTTGGTTGGTTATGCCCAAAGGAACATTTGCATCCTCATCTTTTTATGGCATAAACTTCAACTTCTGCTCCTTTCATCACCTCCCCTTTTTGAGCCTGGTTTAAGGGGGGGGGGGAAGGATATTAATTTTTTCCCTCTTTTCTACTGCTATTGCATTTCAATTTTCTTTGAGGCCATATGGATACTGCTGATTGGCTAGAAGAATGATGAGAATGTTTAGGGAAGAGGAAGAAAAAAAAAAAAGAAAATTTCAAAATGTGTTCTTCTTCTGTCTGTGTATCCAACCAGTCAACATGTCCCTAGGGAGCTGTATGGCATCCTGAAGCCACTGGGTCCACAGCTGAGGCCACTTGGGTCCCCACCCCACGCCCCATCTTAGTGCTGCTCCTCTGTGTCCCAGTTTTAGTGAGTGGCTCCTCCATCTATCCCCAGGGCCTGAGCCAGGAGCTTCTCTTCTCCTTTATCCATCCAGGTTCTGACAACCCTTCCCTATGGATCTCTTAAATCCCTGTCCTCCTCCCCATTCCACCTTGGGCTATAAACTCTCACTTCTCTCTGTTGGTGACTCCTAATTTACCCCCTTCTTCCTGTCACTCCTGTCTTCCAGGTGATTTTTCACACTGCGTGCATGCTAAGTCAATTTAGTCGTGACCAACTCTTTTCGACCCCATGGACTGTAGCCCACCAAGTTCCTCTGTCCATGGGATTCTCCAGGCAAGAATACAGGAGTGGGTTGCCATTTTCTCCTCCAGGGGATCTTCCCTGACCCAGAGATCAAAGCTGCATCTCCAGCATCTGTTGCATTGGCAGGCGCTTGCTTTAACACTGTGCCACCTAGGAATCCCTGATTTCCACTTTGCTGCCTCATTAATCTTCCTGAAATGTAAATCTGGTCATGGCACTCCCCTGTTTGCAATCCTCCAGGGTTCCTCATTAAGTCCAGGGTGAAAAACAACCCCCTTAGCATCTGACTGAGTGTCTCTAGCTTGGGTTCCTCTAGCTCTGAATCTGGTCTCCTCTTACACTGAGTTAAGGTAGTTCCTGGAACACACGTGTTTTCTCATGTCTCCACCACGTGCACATGAATTCCTCTCTGCCAGGAAAACCCTCCCCTCTTTCCGACTGGCTCAGCATCTACTCATCCTTCAGCTCTCAGCTTAAGTGCTGCTTGCCCCAGGACACAATCTCTAATGGCCCCAGTCTATGTGATTTCTCCTCTACGATCCCAGAATGCCTTCCAATTCTCTCTAGCTCAACACGTACCCCAGTACATTGGAATTTTCTCTCTACTTCTGTCTTCCTCCACTAGAACGTCAGCTACCTGCATAGATGAGTGCTCAGAAATGTTCAGTGAATACCCGAGTGAATGACAAGATGGATAAACACTGTTGCACAGAGAATTTATCTTTCCCTCAGTGACACCGAATGCCAATTTGTCTGGGAATCTGGTCCGAGCTGGCAACTTAAATGTCTTAGCCATGGCCCCTGAATCAATGTTTGCTGGCTGTTATGGACTTAATGTTTGTGTCCCCCTAAAACTCCCATATGTTGGCGCCTGTACAGTGGACACAGTGAGAGAGCTCTGGTGGTAAATTGGAAATTGTCAGTGAGATGTACTGGGTGTGATTTGGAACGCAGAAGTGAGATGGAATCCCTTTCATGTCTTCTCACCTACATCATGTGGCAAGCAGAGTCGTGGAATCTGAGGTTTCAGTAGCTGTGTTCTGGTACCTGGTCGCTCACTCTGTGGCCTTTGAAAGATGTCTGCAGTGATAGTGGTGGTCTCTTGGCCCCTGGGTCAGAGTTACAGTGGATATTCTTGAACATGACATTCCTAGTTTCCTGCCTGGCAATGGGAACAGATATAGAAAGCTCATAAAGGGCAGATGAATAACACGAACAGTGACACAGTCCACCAGAGTATCCAAGAAATCTTCACAACAAACAGCCAGGAAAATATGGACTTAAATGTAAAATACTAAACATAAAACTTACAGACAAAAATATAAAATGTAAAGCATATGATTCTTTGGGGGCTCAGTAGTAAAGAATCCCCCTGCAATGTGGGAGAAGAGGGTTTGATTCCTGGATTGGGAAGATCTCCTGGAGGAGGAAATGGCAACCCGCTCCAGTATTCTTGCTTGAGAAATCCCATGGACAGAGGAGCCCCGAGGGCTACAGTCCATGGGGTTGCAAAGAGTCAGACACAGAGACTAAACAACAAAAATAAAACTTCTAGGGAAAAACGTAAAAAACAAAACTATAAAAAATTTAGAAATACACTGGTGATACTTGAAGAAAAATTTCAGAACAAAGGGCTAGGTAAAGAGTTTATAGACTCGACATTAAAGGCATGCTCTGTAAAAAGAAAACTTGGGACTTCTCTGGTGTTGCAGTAGCTAAGACTCTGTGCTTCCAATGCAGGGGGCCAGGGTTCAATCCCTGGTCAGAGAATTAGATTCATGTGCCACAACAAAGAGCTTGCATGCTGTAACTAAAGATCCCATTGTGCTTCAGCTAAGAAACAGCACAGTCAAATAAGTAAATAGCTTTTTAAAAAAGAAAAAATCTATAAATTGAACCTCATTACAAAACTTTAGTTCTTCAAAAGATCCTGTGAAGATGTAGCAACAAGCTACAGAACTGAAGAAAATATTTTGTGAGCCACACGTCCACAAAGGATTTAATTCTAGACTATTACATAAAGAACTCCTAAAATTCAGCAGTTGAGAAATCAATCCAGACTGAAAATGGGCAAAAAACATTGTAATAGGCTGAATGTTGTTATTGTTCAGTTGTTAAATCATGTCTGAATCTTTGCGACCCCATGGACTGCAGCATGCCAGATTTCCTGTCCTTCACCATCTCTCAGAGTTTGCTCAAACTCATGTCCATTGAGTCAGTGATGCCATCCAACCACCTCATCCTCTGTCGTCCCCTTCTCCCCCTGCCTTCAATCTTTCCCAGCATCAGGGTCTTTTCCAATGTGTCAGCTCTTTGCATCAGGTGGCCAAAGTATTGGAGTTTCAGCTTCAAGCATCAGTCCTTCCAGTGAATACTCAGGGTTGATTTCCTTTAGGATTGACTGGTTGGACCTGGCTATCCAAGGGACTGGCCCCCAAAGACATGGGGTTCTAATCTCTGGAATCTGTAAACATTAGCTCTTTTGGAAATAGAGTCTTTGCAGATTGGATTAAGTTAAAGGATGTTGAAATGAGGATATCATCCTGGATTATCCAGTGGGATCTAAATGCAGCCACATGTATCTTTAGAAGAGGAAGCAGAGGAGCCTGACGCAGACACACAGGGGAGAAGCAGTGTGAAGAGGGAGCAGAGAGAGATTTGAGGATACTGACCTTAAAGAGGTGGCCATATGGCCACCAACCAAGGAATGCTGACAATCACCAGAAACTGGAAGAGGCAAAGGATGGGTTATCCCCTAGTCACCTCACTCATACTCTTCATTCCACAGCAATCTGAACACCTGCTGAAGCCTGCTGCCTCATAGATGATGTTTCTGACTATGACCCTTCCTACTTAACATCACAGAGAAACCACCTTTGGTCTAATTTTTTATCATCTGCCTCATGGATGCACCTGTGGAAGTAGGAAAAAGCTAAACTACTGGGCAAACATGACATCTTCTTACAGTTTAATTACTTTTGGCTTCATACTCTGGTCTCTCCCCGCTCCCTCAAAGGACAGCAAAAGGGTGTGTCAGTTCAGGTGGATGGTGATCACGAGCTGGAAACATTTAAGGATAGAAAAGAGAAAACAGGGACTTCCCTGGTGGATCAGTGGTTAAGAATCTGCCTTCCAATGCAGGGGACGTGGGTTTGATCCCTTGTCCGGGAACCAATATCCCACAAGCTGTGGGACAACTAAGCCTTCGCATAGCGACTACAGAGCCCACAGGTCATGACTAGCAAGAAGCACATCTTGCAACTAAGAATCAAATACTTATTTTTGCAGCCAAAAATAAATAAATATTTTTTTTTAAAAAAAAGAGAGAGACAGAAAATAGGAACAGGAATCTGGGTGAACTCTAGGAGGTAATATTTTTGTCTGGAGCAGCTTCCTAACACTGGGGATCTGGGGTCGGGAGTGCAGCTGCAAGCTTGGAGCAGAGTAGAAGCTGGGAAGCCCTCCACACAACTGCCTGTTAGGAAGACTGAACTCCACCAGCCTTTACTCATCCTCAATGGCTAAAGATTTCCACTTGCAGCTCTGACTTTTCCTACCACCCAACAAGAAATGAAATTTTGCTTGTTCTGGGAATATGGGGCCTGAAAAACAAGAAGTGCTTTGGAAAAATGTGCTGGGATCTGAGTGGTCTGTAATTGATGAGTTCCTTCCTCCATTGTGGTCCAGCACACTGGGAAGATGGAACAGGGAATTCGAACCCTCCCTCAGGGAAGACGCCTACTTAATGCCTAACAAAGATGAGTATTCCATCCTCAGTGATTGTGTAAGACTTCTGAGCTGGTTCTGACATCTGGCCACAATTTCGGCACCCTGCCGTTGTTGTTTTTGCTCTCCGATGTTCTCTGCTTTCGAATTCAGCCAGAAAACATTTTGATTCTCAGCCTCTTAGGGTGAATCAATACAGTGGGAAACAGGAAAGAGGTTTTGGTGGTTTACACTTCAACTACCCAATACCTATGTGGAATGCACAGAGAGTTTAGATGAAATGCAAATCTTTCTGCTTACGGCATGCTGTTGGAAATTATCCTGCCACTAAGGCAACAGCATATACTAAATAGACTGAGTGAAGAGAATAAACCAGATGTTCTCAAGACGTAAGAATATCATAGGTTCAGGCCCTTTCCTCTGGGGATCTAGTTAAATGGAGAAGCTGGTCAGGCTGTACACACATACCATATATTAAATCCCGTGAAACAGAGCCATAAAAACAAACCCAGAGCTTGTTACCACCAGGCTGCCCTTAACCAGAAATCACTTTTCCAGCAACATGATACACCATTTTTTTTTTAAATGGTTGCTCGTCGGGTGAAGAGCTAGATGGGTATCAGAAGGAAAAGGCCCCCAAGATCTCAATACCTATAGGCCTTCATGTACCTATTAATACTTTCAGCACAAATCCTGAACCAGAGAACAGTCCTAAGCTAGGTATGTAGCTTATTAAAATGACTGCTGGATGGAGGGAGAGAAGGAAGGAGCTTTTGTTTATTCACTTGTTTATTTATTTAGATTGTAAGCCTGAACTTAAGTGGTCTTTGATGAGGTTTCCTCTGAGAGTGGTAAGAGGGGTTTCACTTTAAGAACTGTTCATGAAAATTCCAGAAGTGGATCAATTTATTCAGTTATTCATTGAACAAGTGCTCCTGGGCCAGGTTAAAAAAAATTGAGAAAATTCATATATATATTCATATGTGGGCTTTCTAGGTGGCTCAGTTGTAAAGAATCTGCCTGCAAAGCAGGAGACCCAGGTTTGATCCCTGGTTGGGAAGATCCCCTGGAGAAGGAAATGGCAACCCACTCCAGTATTCTTGCCTGGGAAATCCCATGGACAGAGAAGCTTGGCGGGCTACAGTCCCTGGGGTCCCATAGGGTCGGACATGACTAAGCAGCTAACACTTCAATCTGTAGAAATTGTGAGGCCTTTAGAGGCATAATCACCAAAACAAAAGGAAGGTAGTCCCTCAAGAAGACTATCGGAACCTGGTCAAAGGAGGAAAAAGCCAAAAGGACTTGCCAGGATATTGCTCCTCTGAGGTGGGGGACAGGCAGGAGCTGGGAGGCAAGAAGAAAGGAGAGGCATCCACTATGCTGAATGGACAGCACCTTGAGTTCACCGTGTGGTTTAGACCCAAAAGTCCAGTAGAATAGAGTTAGAAATTTCAGGCCAGATCAAGACTCAAGACATGCTTTTAGTTTTGTTTTTATTTGTTTGCATCTTCTGCAAGTTCCTTTTTCAAAAAAAGACTACTTTGGAAAGTATATTTATTTTAATGTGTGTTGAATCAAAATCCACATATATGGAACTTCCCTGGTTCTAGTGGTTAGGATTCTGTGCTTCAATTGCAGGGGGCATGGGTTTGATCCCTGTTCAGGGAACTCAGATCCTACATGCCATGGAGTGTGGCCAAAAAGAAAAAAAAATTCACCTACAGTGAAATGCATAGGTTTTATATACACAGTTGATAAATTTCACTTATTTTACACACAATACACAAATGAGTACATCTACGTAATAAACACTGCAGTCAAAATAATACATTATTTCTGTCACCCCCAAAGTTCCTGTTTTTCCCATTCCTGATAATCTCCATCACTCATAGGTAACAATTGTTCTGATTTTCATCGTCTAATTAGTTTTATTCATCCTTGAAGTTCATATAAAAGAAGTCATAAAATATGTACTCTTTTTTTTACTGAATTAATATGTCACAATTTGTTTCTCTTTTCTTCTGCTGATGGATATTAGAGCTGTTTCTAATTTGGGGCTATTGTGAATACAACTGCTATAAATATTCTTGCACAAGTCTTTTTGTGGCTATATGTTTTCATTAGTCTTGGATAAATATTTAAACTGGAATTTCTAGGTCATGGGGCATGTGTATATTTAACTCTATAAGGACCTGCCAAACCATTTTTCCAAAATTGCATCATTTTACACTCCCACTCACAATGTATGCTTTTATTTCTGGTGTAAAGTGGTATTTTATTGTGCTTTTAATTTCTATTTCTCTGAGGACTAATAATGTTGAACATCATTTCATATGCCTGGTGATCATATTACTTCTTTTTCTAAGTGTCTGTTGAAATGGTTAGCCCATTTTTCATTTGGGTTGGTTGTCTCTTTATTATTGACTTGTACAAGTTATAAGTTACATAAGTTGTATAAGTTATAAATTATAAGTTACTCGGCACACAAATATTCACTTGTTGCATGTAATGTAAATATTTTCTCCCAGTCTTTGACTTCACTTTTGATTTTCTTGACATCTTTCAATGAACAGATTTTTAAATCTTTTATGAAGTCAAAGTAAATAATTTTTCATGGTTAGTGCTTTTTATGTCCTTTCTTTTTTTAAAATAATTTTATTAATTTTGGCTGCATTGGGTCTTCATTGCTGCACGCAGGCTTTCTCTAGTTGCAGTGCACAGGCTTCTCATTGCCGTGGCTCCTCTTGTTACAGAGCATGGGCTTCAGTAGTGTGGCGTGTGGGCTCTGGAGCTCAGACTCAGTAGTCGAGGCACGTGGGCTTAGTGGCCCTGAGGCACATGGGACCTTCCGGGAGCAAACCTGTGCGTCCTGTGTTGCTGGGCAGATTCTCAACCACTGGGCCACCAGGCGAGTCCCCAGTTTTCTTCTAGAAGTTTACAGTTTTACGTTTTCTGTTTTTTCTTCACTTCTACAGTTTTATTTTCCCATTGTCAGTTCTTTTGAATATTTTGAATATATTGGCCTATACTAGATATCTTAGAATTTACTCCAGATCAGGGTACTAAATAAATTATCAAGGCCACTCTAAACCTATAACTTCAAATTTATCTCCTAATATTTTCCCAATACTAAGCACTTAGATATGTTATCTAACACAAGTCAAATAAGATCGAATGCTAGTATAGATTCTCTAGTAGTAAAATTCCATAACTTAGTGATATCTCAATTTTGGATGGTTAAAAACTCTTACAGTGTATAGATTGTTATAATATACAGGTACAGAGTTCTTAGAAAGCTAGTCCTCGAATGTTAATTTGTGAAATAAAAATCCTTAGCTTTAGTGCATTAAAAATAGAAATATCATTACAAATTCTTTCAAAGCTGTTTTAAAATTTATTTTAAAATAATTGCTTTTAAAATAATTAAATATTTAAAATAATTAAAATAACTGGAGAATAATTGCTTTACAGAGTTGTGTTGGTTTCTGCTCCACAGCAACATGAATCAGCTGTAAATATACATATATCCCCCCTCTCTCTTGAGCTTGCCTCTCACCCTACCCGCCCTCCCCACCAATCGCAACCCTCTAGGTCACCGCAGCGCAATTTTTGCTTTTAATTTGGGTTTATGGTCATCTCAACTTTTGGGTATTGCAGGAGATAGGGGTCAAAGTTCATCCCCCATCCCACTTGACCCTCCCCGACAAACGTCTCCAGTTCCTCCTGTACTGTTCATTGAAAAGATTTTTCCCTTCGTAATTTTGTTGAAAATAAATTGACAGTATATATGTGGTTATATTTTTGAACTTCCTAATACATTCTTTTGACCTATTTGCTTGTCCTTATGACAAAATCATATTGGCTTGATTAGCCTATTATATCTAGTCTCTGAATCAAGCAGTAGAAGTCTTCCAACTGTATTTTTTGTTTTCAATATTGTTTTGACTATATTAGGTGCTTTGATTTTCCACATAAATTTCAGAATTATTTCATCAGTATAAACAAAAAAGTGTTGGTATTTTGATTCTATTGTGTTGAATCCATAGAGCAATTTGACTTCTTAGTAATATTGAGTCTTCATGTTCATAAACAAAGTATACCTCTCCATTATTTTAGGTCTTCCCAGCAATGTCTTATGGTTTTGCATGTCTTTTGTTAAACATATTCCTGGTGGCTCAGTGGTAAAGAATCTGCCTGTCAATGCAGGAAACTCAGGTCTGATCCCTGGGTCGGGAAGATCCCTTGGGAAAGGAAATGGCAACCCACTCCAGTATTCTTGCCTGGGAAATCCCATGAACAGAGGAGCCTGGTGGGCAACAATCCATGGGGTTGCATAACAGTCAGATACAACTTAGCATCTAAACAACAGCAAACAACAGTCGTTTCAAGTCGGCTCCTGATTCCTGTTTACATGACTTTAAGTTTTTCCCAGTTTCATTTTCAAATAATAAGACAAAATGTTTTAGACTCATCTTGTACATTTCTTGCCACCGACTTGGTATCAGCCATTTCTTCAAAAAGACCCTACATTTTTCTTTTTAAAGTAGGATGTTTCAATACCACAATCTGGGTGCTAGGGATGAACGTTGCTTTTGGTTCGATCACTGTTTCTAGGTCTAACTGTTCCTTAAACAGGCTTGCAACCAATTTTCCAATGTTAGCCACACCTTCACACTCTCCTCCCTCTCAAAAGTTATAATTGCCCCTAGGTCCTAAACTTTCAGGAAATTCCATAGCCTTCTCCCCCCAGCTTTCCTGGTAGCCCAGCTGGTAAAGAATCCACCTGCAATGCAGGAGACCCCAGTTCGATTCCTGAGTCAGGAAGATCCACTGTAGAAGGGATAGGCTACCCACTCCAGTATTCTTGGGCTTCCCTGGTGGCTTTGCTGGGAGAGAATCTGCCTGCAATGTGGGAGACTTGAGTTCGATCCCTGGATTGGGATGATCCCCTGGAGAATGAAACAGCTACCCACTCTACTATTCTGACCTGGAGAATTCCATGGACTATAGTCCATAGGGTCACAAAGAGACACAACTGAGCAACTTTCGCTATAGCCTTCTCCAATCATGGTTAACATCCAGTCTTTTCATGTCTGTTCATTCATTTCTGGTCCATCATCTTCCCAGTTTGTTATTGCATTTGTCTCCCCTCCTATTAACCCATTCTTGTGGGTTTATGCCCGCAGTAGACAAAATCGCTTTATTCTTGATTCATGGGGGCATTAGGAGGAAGTGAAAGAAAGTACATGTGCCCACTTTCTCATTTTTTACTTCTGAAAGTCTCCCTTGATCTTTGTATCCCTGGTTCACATCTAATCATTATTACTCCTATTTGTGGAAGAACAGTGTCCTCTCTTGGGCTTGCTTTGTGACAAGATGGGTCAGTCCAGGACATGTTGGATGAGTTTTTCCTAGACACTTTTCATTTCTCTTCTTTCCCCGACTTTGCCCCATATATTCCCTGACAATCACCGCATCACCTCAGTTTTAGATCCTGAACCTGTGTTTCAACACACATCTGTGATCCAGATTTTCTGATTCTCTCACGTTAGAACCCCTTCTTGCTTATGAACCTTGCTATGGACTAGTCACCAAAGCTTAATCTAGAACCCAGATTCCTGGATGAGGCAACTGGCCAACAGTAATCTGCAACAGAAACCCTTTAGCTGAGCAAGCCCTGAATGTGCTGACTTTTAAGGCACTTTTAAGGTCTGCTCAGACAGAAAGAAAGCTTTAGGAAAGGACTATTCTGATCTATAAAGCATGGGATGTCATCAAGCCAGAGTTCCTTGGGTCTGAAGGAAGATGAGCTCTGTTCCCCAACCCTAAAGTCCAGGGAGGAGACTTTTTTCAAAACATTTCATCTTCTGAGGAAGAGACAAAAAGACACATTATTTGGTTTGGAAGTTATTTTGCTTTGCCCGAGCTTTTCCTCATCTTCCAAATAATTTGTGGGATGAGTGGATTACCTGATATCTCTTGTGAAAAGGAAAAAAGGAGAGAGAAATAATTCTCATGATTCTCTGGGGGAGCAATATGGACTTCAAAATGGAAAAGGAGGCACCAGTGACATATTCTGTTCACCTCCAGCACACACTGCGTGGGGGATGCATCGACCACAAAATTCACGGTGCCAGAAATGAATGCCAACTGCTTATTTTCAAATGTGACATAATTTCCAGAGAATTTGATTCTGATCATTGCTATGACTGCCCGTGGTCATTCTGTTACTGGAAACCTACAATGCCAGTTCTTTGCTAAGTGTCTTTGGCAAGGCCTTAGTTAGTGTTTAATCACAGTAAGAAGGTTCCAAAGACTTTATTAGCGTATAAAGAATTACAGAGATATTAGCCTAAGCTGGATGGAGCCCAGAGCAGCTGTACTGCGCTTCAAGGGCAGGAGGATGTCTCAGAGATATATTATGCTAACAGAAAAGCACCCTGGGATTTAACCTTTACAATAATGGACGTTAAGTGTTCCTTGTTTTACAAAATAGCTCTATTTCTGAAAATTGTGTAAATCTGACATCTCATACCCCTTCTTATTTCCCAATCAATAATTACAATATCCAGAACACTTAATCTCCAATTATGGCTGATGTCAATGTACATACTGTTTATCTTTTTTTATGTATTTATTTCTAATTGAAGGATAATTACTTAACAGTATTGTGTTGGCTTCTGCCAAACCTCAACATGAGTCCGCCATAGGTATACCAATGTCCCCTCCCTTTTGAACTTCCCTCCCACCTCCCTCCCGTCCCACCCCTCTCAGTTGTTACAGAGCCCAGGTTTGAGTTCCCTGAGTCAGAGAACAAATTCCCACTGGCTATCTATTTTACATATGTTAATACATACTGTTGTCTTTTAATTCTTCTCCTTTTCCAAGTTTCTTTGACAAGTACTTGAATAGAAAGGATGTAAATATCTAATAGCTATGTATTTAGAAGACTGTTTATTAAATGTTTCAGTAAAATGACTATTCACTCAGTTTATTTTGATTTTTCCATATGGATAGGAATTAAGTCTAGGTCCAAATGTAGGACTGGGGTAGCACTGCCTTGTAAAAATAAGGGAGTCCATTAAATTTGCCATTTTTCTTCGTTCAGCTTACATATTTTGACGGTTCCAAAATGCCAAATTTTAATCAGTCTGTAACAATGTCTCCACAGAACCACCATTGAAAGACTAAAAATGGGGAATAAATGACATTTTAGAAGGCTAAATGCATTCTATTTGAAAGATTTTCCTTCGTAATCTTGATTATGACATTCTTCTTTTTATTGATGCTCAAATGCCCTCTCAGATCTGAAATGTTAATGACTTGTGTAAATGGTTTTTCAAAGATGTCCTTATGTGGCAAATATTAAAAAGAGCCTCCCAATATTTTTGGGAAATTAACTGATCCGTGAAACTCAGAGGCATAGGATCTGGTGGTTTACTCAAACTTCTAGAATGTCTTTGCATGTAAGGGCATCAGGTACTGGAGTGTTTTGGCTATGCATAATTTGTGGAAGGAGATAAACATGATTTTCCTTTTGAGAGTAAAAATAAAAATATTCTGGGGCTTCCCTGGTGGCTTAGTAGTAAAGAATTTGCCTGCCAATTCGGGAGACACGGGTTTGATCCCTGGCCTGGGAAGATCCCATATGCCTTGGAGCAACTAAGCCTGTGCCCTACAACTATTGAGCCTGTGCTCTGGAGTCAGGGAACTGCAACTTGAGGGCACGTGCCACAACTACTGAAGCCCATGTGCGCTAGAGCTCATGCTCCACAGCAAGAGAAACCACTGCAATGAGAAGCCTGAGCATTGCAACAGAGAGCAGCCCCTGCTCGCCATAACTAGAGAGAAGCCTGCACGGCAGCAAAGACCCAGTGCAACCAAGTATAACAAATAATTAAGTGATTAAAAATAAAAATATCCCACTGTTGAAAGGGGTGCAGTCAATATATTTTCCATTAATAATTAAATATTATCCCTTTCAAATTCACCTAATTTTCCATTCATTGCAGTGCTTGATTAGCCTACATCAGTGTTTCTCAAAGTCAATTTCGTAAGCATGAGTTCCCTGTGTAACAGTTTTCCATGCTGCATGTAAATCACCACAGTCTTAGGCAGCTCTAAATTACAAACATTTAGGTTTCCTCTTCCAGGATGACAGTAAAAAATGCTCTGCAGCCTCCAGCAAAACAAGCATAACTAGTGAAAATTATCTTTTAAATCCTAACATTTAAAGTCTCTGGAAATTGTCCTTAGGGTATACAGAAAATAAAGAAACACTTATTTAAGAAAACACAGTAAAATTTGGTAAGAACAGTGAGGGTCTGTAGCATTTGAACCATGACTCATCCATTTCCTCCCCACTTGCAGATCAGTGCGACAGCAACTCTATTCCAGGAAGGTGAAGTCAAGGACACAGCGCTCCTTCTTCTCCCAACTCTTACTTAAGGGATATGGTATCTTCCTGGGAGAGGTAGCCCACCAGAAATTTTCATCAGCCCCAGTGACACATTGGTAAGGAGGCTGAGAAACTGGAAACCTCATACATGGCTGGTAGAAATCCTGCCTTGGGAAACAGTTTGGCACGTCCTCAAAAGTTTAATCATAAGAGTTACCGTATGGCCCAGCAGTTCCACTCCCACACATAAACCCAAGAAAAATGAAAACTTATGCCCACCCAAAAGTTCTCATGCAAATATTCATAGCAGCGTTATTTCTAAGAACCGAAAGGTAGAAACAACAGACACTCATCAGTTGATGAACAGGTATCACATGTAGTCTTCCAGGTGGCTCAGTGGTAAAGAATCCAGCTGCCAATGTAGAAGACACAAGAGACTCAGGTTCAATCCCTGGGCTGGGAAGATCCCCTGGAGGAGGAAATGGCAACCCACTCCAGTATTCTGGCCTGGAAAATCCCATGGACAGAGGAGCCTGGCAGGCTACAGTCCATGGTGTCACAAAGAATCCAACCATGACTGAGCATACATAGCTAAGTGGTCTATCCACACAGTGGCATGTTATTCAGCAATTTAAAAGAAACGAAACACACATGCCACAACATGGATAAACCTTGAAAACATTACGCTAAGTGAAAGAAGCCAGTCACAAGAGACCACATATTACATGATTCCTTTTTTACAAAATGTCTAGAATAGACAAATTTATAGATAAAGTAGGTTAGCGGTAGCCTAGGTCTGGTGAAATACAAGAAAGATGGGTGACTGCTAAAAAGTATGGGCTTTCTTTTGGGACCAATGAACATATTACAAAATTGATTGTGGTGACGGCTTCACAATGTTGTGAAGAGAATAAGAACCATTGAATGGTACACTTTAAATGGGCGAATTGTATTACATGTGAATAAAAGTGTGAAAAACCTATATACGTCATTTTTAGCTCACATTTGCCATGGATCAGGAATCTAGGCATGACTCAAACTGAATCTGTGTGTTCCTCCCACCTCCATCCACTCCCTCCATATTGAAAGAATCGCTCCCTCTCTGATGATTTCCTGTTGGTGCTTTCAGAAACCTCTTTTGCACCTTCAACCTCAAGCCAGTCAACTCCTACCAATTCTTCTTTCTTAATATATCTAGAATTTGGTCCTCACCGTCCTTTTCTATTTGTAAAAAAATTATTTATTTTGTTGCTCTGGGTCTTTTTGTAGCATGGGGGATCTTTAATTGCAATATGTGGGATCTAGTTCCCTAACCAGGGATCCAACCCAGACCCCCTGCACTGGGAATGCAGTCGTAGCTGCTGGACACCAGGAAGGACCCTCACTGTCCACGTCTAAAACGACTTCCTTTCTCCATAACCCTGTTCTCTCTCCTGGATCACTACAATTGCCTCTTACCTTAGATTCTATTTGCCAGACACATCTATTGCCTTTTCATACCACTAAGTTAATTATGCACTATGGATTCAACATACGAATTTGGGAAGGAGGCGCAAAAATTCAGATGCTAGCACCAGCGATGTGACTTCAGGCAATGTACCTAAACTGGCTGTGCCTCTCTGGCTTCACCTACATAATTATAATAATAACAGCTGTAACTACCTCATAGAGAAAGACAAAAGGTCAAATGACAAATCAGATAACATGTAAAGCTGCCTTCAATTAGCTTATACTATGCAAATGTAAGGCTTTATTTTTATTGATGATGATCATCCATCATGATGAGTCATCACTGGCCACAAATAACTGGCTGGCTTAAGGAAGCATGCTTATTCAGGCTAATTATCCTTTTTTTTAATTGGAGTATAATTGCTTTTCAATAGTTTCTGATGTACAACAAAGTGAATCAGCTATAGGGGTACATATACCCCCTCCTTCTCGAACCTTCCTCCCACCGCCGCATCCTGCCCCTTCTGGTCGTCGCAGAGCTGTACCACACAGCAGCATCCCACGAGCTACCCATTTCACACATGATAGTGTATGGATGTCAATGCGACTCTCTCAATTCGTCTCTAAGCTCCCCTCTTATCCTCATCACAGGGAAACTACAAGGGTTTTAGGAATTCTGTCCCAGGAACCAGTGCCATGACCAAAGGAACACATTCACTTGAACACAAAAATCATTGGTCAGCTTAGAACTCTTTCAGTGTCCCTCAAGGGGTAGGTGTCGGGAGGAAGACAGGAAGTGGAGTCAGCTGTCATCTCATAGCATTTGGCTTTAAAGAGGAGACACATAGGACAATAACTAGAAGTATGACCAAGAAAATTATGTTCTTAAGCCTTGCCAGAATTTTAAAGTTCTAACTTAAGACCTGACTCCTTTCATTCAACATTTTACTCAACGTTTATGAGGTCCTACCATGCGATGAGGAAACACAGCTGAACATGATCGCGGTCCTAGATGACAAACAACTAGCTGCGTCCAGTTGACCTGCATCTGTGGGTCTTTGAATTTCTGGAGTCTGCAGTTCAACCAACCATGGATGAAAAATATTCCCCCCAAATCCAGAACAATTCAAAAGGCAAAACTTGAATTTGCCCAAACCAGCAACTACTGTTGACGGTTGAACAACAGAGGTTTGAACTGTGCAGATCCACTTATACACCGATTTTTTTCAATATATACTACAGTACTACACAATCCAAGGTTGGTTAAACTTGCAGAAGTGGAACTTCAAATATGGAGGGCCCACTGTCAAGTTCACTTCTAATTTTTTAGTTCAAGGAGGGTTGGCATCCCTAACCCCCAAGATGGTCAAGGGTCAACTGTCTTTACATAGCATTTACATTGGATTAGGTGTTATAGGTAACCTAGAGATGATTTATAATATCTGGGAGAATGGGTGTAGGTTACATGCAAATTACACCATTTAATATAAGCTACTTGAGCATTCTTGGATTTTGGTCTCCATGGGAGATCCTAGAACTAATTCCCTATGGATACAGAGGGATGACTGTATACAGTTCCTGAGCAGGAGAGACAGTTCTGTGTGTGACATGAAGGTGTAAGAGAGCCCTTACTGGCATTCTTCTTCATAGAATTTGTAAAACCTTTATAGGCTTGGGGGCTTCCTCTGTGGCCCAGCGGTTAAGAATCTGACTGCAATGCAGGAGATGTAAGAGATGTGGGTTCGAGCCCTAGGTCAGGAAGATGCCCTGGAGGAAGGCATGGCAACTCACTGAAGTATTCTTGCCTGGAGAATCCCATGGACAGAGGAGCCTGGCAGGCTAGGGTTGCAAAGCCATAGGGTTGCGAAGAGTCAGACACGACTGAAGCGACTTAGCAAGCAAGCAAGCAAGCATACAGGTTTTGAGGTCGAATAAAATCAGAGCTGGAAGGGAACTTAGAGATCATCTAACACAGTCCTTTCATCTTACAAATGTAGGAATTTGGGTCCCAAAGAGGCTACATAGCTTGCCCAAGGACATACATATAGTAAGTGGCAGATTCAGAAAATAAATCCCCTATCTTCTGCTTCCCAATTCAGGGAATTTTCCACTACTGCATGCCAGATCATACACACAAGTGTCCACTTCTTGTATTTCTAATTTCATATAGCTGAACTATTACTTTAAATGGTAATGTTAATGAATTCCATGAGTCAGCGCTTATTTTCATATTCTGCCAATTAATCATGGTTTGGGGGTAATTCACTCCAAGGCCTTGGATTGTAAAATGCAGCGTCAGCTGTTTTTTTTTTTTTTTTCTCAAGGTAATTCATTTCAAAATTTGGACCAAGGACACCGAATGTCGTTCAGAGTTAGCTGGATTTGTCTCTAAATGTCCTTGAATTAAAAATCTACAGTCCTGTTTGGTTTTCCCACAGCACAGCTACAGGGAGCAACTGTAACATTGGGTGGGGGTGGGAGGGGGGTCCCACAGAACCTGGAGAGGTGGGTTGGGAGGGGGGTCTCACAGAACCTGGAGAGGTGGGTACACTGGGGAACGGGAGGCTCAGGCTTGAGGTAACCCTGCTGTAACCTGGTGGGTGATGTGCCGAAGCGACTGTTTTGGGAGGTGCCCTTTCTTTTAACTGCAGCTAGAGATGACAGTGGGAAGAACTTCTGTGATTTCTGACCCTGGACTCCCCTTCTGCAATCTGGACTGGTCTCTTACCATCTGTAAAATATCACTTTCATTTGGAAACCAGGAACATCTTCTACTTCATCTAGAACTAGTTACTTTCCCAGCCAGGAGCACATGGAAGTCAAGGAGAAACAGGAAAAAAAAAAAAATCATTCAGTTACACAAAACAGCCATTTTTATGCCCAAGGCACTTGGTAATTGGATTAATCTTCAGGGGCCTCTGCCATCCAACCTGATCTCTTGAGCTTGTCAGAAGAGGCAAAGACTAGAACTGTGGTCTTGAGCAAGTAATGTCATCACTAAGCATAAGAGATGGAAAACCTTTCTGAGCTCACGTAGTTTATTATTATAGACATGGAAGGCAGACTCAGAGAAATGAAACATCCTACATTACTTATATTTGTGGGGGTGCCTGCCTTCTCTCATTGCTCTCATGCCTCCTCACCTGTCAAATAAGGAGGTTGAACAAGATGACTTTTGATACCCTTCCCAACTCCGACATTCAATGCTGCCTGACAGGCGGAGTGGCCAGGCAGCCTTGGGCATCACCCAGGAATCTGACCTTTTGAATCTCAGGTACAAACCAGACCTACTAAATGAGAATCTGAGTTTGAACCAAATCCCCAGGTGAGTCCTATGCACATTAGAGTCGGTTTTAGAACAATCAGGTTGATTTGTATTCTTCCCGGAAGGCTTTCAAATGTGTCATTCTCTTGTTGGCCTGCAGATGTCAGCAGAGAGCTAACGGTGGTCTTTCTGGAGAGGCGGGACCTACAGAAAGTTTTTATTCCCATTTCTCCTGTCCCGCCCTTCAAGTTCCTGAGCACTCTGGCCTGTTACCCAGCAAAGCTGGAGGAGTGGGCTGCAAAATGTATTTTGAAGCTGTTCACATCACAGACACTTCATTGTCTGCCCTTCCAGAAAAGAACTGGACCTAGAGGCCCTTCTGTCTCATGAGCAGACTCCCACTGAGTGATTTTTTTAAAAACCCAAAATCTGTGTTTC
Source organism: Cervus canadensis (assembly GCF_019320065.1). Lineage (NCBI taxonomy): Eukaryota > Metazoa > Chordata > Mammalia > Artiodactyla > Cervidae > Cervus > Cervus canadensis. Next base: position 704,121 of record NC_057399.1, read on the forward strand.
CTTGACAATTCAGGCAAATCTGTGGTGGATACTCTGACAGTATGGTACCATAATGAACTATATTTTGGTCCCAGAATTTATTTATTAAGGTATTTGTATTGTCTTGTCTCAATCAATTCTTAAAATTTTTAATTATAATGACCATCTTTCCAGTAAACCAAAGGTCAAAGTCTTCCATGTTATTATATAAATATTAGTCCCTTGGACTGCAAGGAGATCAAACCAGTCAATCCTAAAGGAAATGAACCCTGAATATTCATTGGAATGACTGAGGCTGAAGATGAAGCTCCAAACCTTTGGACCTAAGGCGAAGAGCCAACTCATTGGAAAAGACCTGATGCTGGGGAAGACCGAAGGCAAAAGGAGAAGGAGGTGACAGAGGATGAGATGGTTGGAAGGCATCTCAGTGAACATGAATTTGAGCAAACTCTGGGAGACAGTGGAGGACAGGGAGGCCTGCAGTACTACAGTCCATGGGGCTGCAGAGTCAGACACAACTTAGCGACTGAACAAAAACAATTTGCATAACCCATTAGACTTTTTAAACACTTTTAATTTAACATATTCTTGAAAACTATTTGTAACATAAGGTGTGTAGGCTACTCTGAGTTATAGGTGATGGTCCTGAAGCTGGAAGTTCATCTAGTAATTTGTGAAAATAAGACTTGGATCCAGGTGGCACTAGTGGTAAAGAATTTGTCTGTGATGCAGGAGACTGCCTGTACTGCAGGAGACCTGGGTTCGATTCCTGGGTTGGGAAGATCCCCTGGAGAAGGAAATGGAAACCCACTCCAGTATTCTAGCCTGAGAAATCAGATGGACAGAGGAGCCTGACCGGCTATAGTTCATAGGGTCGCAAAGAGCCAGACACAACTTAGGGAGTCAAAATACATGACAAAATCTCTTTAGACCTGAGACCTCAGCAGCACAAATCTGTGCTCCTTGAGAAAAAGACAGCCCATGAGGTGAGCCTGCACTGGCCCAGGCTCTCTGCTGAAACTTGATGAGGTGAGGTGACAGAGACTGGAGGTTGGGAAGGCCAAGGTGGCTGGAATTTGCTGGGCACAGCATCTGAGACTAGGGAGCCACTTAAAGAAAGTTCCAGAAAAGTGCACAGGGTTCCCTTGTGTTGTCTGCTGAATCTGTGTGAACCCCGGGAGGCTGGGTAGAACAACTTCTGAGGAAAGCACTGATACCAGAGCTCACAGTGAGCTGGGAATTGTTCCAGTTCCCTCCAGCTAGGGTGGGAGGTCCCCATGTAGGGCAGGGGTCCCCAGTCCCCGGGGCTACAGACGGATACTGGTGGGTGGCTGTCAGGAGCTGGGCCGCACAGCTGGAGGTGAGCGGTGGGTGAGCAAGTGAAGCTTCATCTGCTTTTACAGCAGCTCCCCATTGCTCGAATTACCACCTAAGCTCCACCTCCTATTAGATCAGCAGAGGCGTCAGATTCTCACGGGTGCTCAAACTGTACTGCGAACTGTGCAAGGGAGGGATGTGGGTTGCATGTTCCTTGTGAGAATCTAATGCTTGACAATCTGAGGTGGAGCTGAGGTGGTGGTATTAGCAATGGGGAGTGGTTGCCACTGCCTCACCCCCAGATGGGACCATCCAGTTGCAGGGAAAAAAGCTCAGGGCTCCCACTGATTCTGCATGATGGTGAGTTGTATATATTTCATTATATATCACAAGGTAATAATAATACAAATAAAGTGCACAATAAAGGTCAGGCATTGGAGAAGGAAATGGCAACCCACTCCAGCGTTCTTGCCTGGAGAATCCCAGGAACAGCGCAGCCTGGCGGGCTGCCGTCTATGGGGTCGCACAGAGTCGGACACGACTAAAGCGACTTAGCAGCAGCAGCAGCAAAGGTAATGCACTTGAATCATTCTGAAACCACCTCCCCCCACACCCAATCCGAGGAAAAACTGTCTTCCATGAAACTGATCCCTGGTGCTGAAAAGATTGGAGACCACTACCCTAGGGGACTAAGAGTCCTCCTGGAAAGCGCCTTAGCCTGTTCTAACTGGGGGATGAGCTGGTGAAGAGGATTCAGTGACAAAGCTCCCCTCAATCAGAACCCACTTCAGCTCCCAGAATGGAAAGGTGGAGGAGAAGAGAAAAGGAGGGATGGGAGAGGTGTTCCGTGGAGGGTTGAAGGGAAAGCTGTTCCAAGAAGAGAAAGACAGGTGCTTCACACAGTTGACGTCTCATAGAAATGTCAGAACAACTGTCAGGAAACAATGAGGCTGAAGAAACCACCAGGTGACTATGGTGGAGAATGCTGTAACTTCTCTTTGTGACTCAAACCCACAATAGCTGTTGGCTTGACCATAGCACATGCAGGCACCAGATGTTCTTGGGCATTTGAGACCAGGGAAATTTGGGGCCTTGTAGACATTAGAGGGGAGAAGTCCTTTTCTCCACACAGCCTGAATATAGAGTGGCAGCCACAGTGCTTTGGGGGTGGGCATCACCCGGCTTTTTAGAAGAGGAAACCACGATGCCTCTGGTGTATTTCCAGAAAGTCTACTTTTTGACCTCTTTTGGCAAATTATTAGGGCCCACAGCCAGCCTGGGGCCATGAGGTTTTCCCGGAGGTGCAGCTATGAGCACGTGACTGGGAATACCCAGTGACCCGGGTGATCCCCACACACTGCCCGGGTCACTGCCTGGGAGCTCCTGCCTCTCACTGGGTGATGAGGCCCGGTGGGTTCACAGACCTTGAGTGGTCTTCTTATGTGTGAATGGAACTCTGGATGAAAGCACATCCCCAAGTAAGAATTCAGTCGTGTTTGACTCTCTGTGACCCCATGGACTGTAGCCCACCTGGCTCCTCTGTCCATGGGATTCTCCAGGCAAGAATACTGGAGTGGGTTGCCATTTCCTCCTCCAGGGGATCTTCCTGTCCCAGGGATTGAACCTGGATCTCCTATATTGCAGGCAGGTTTGTAATCGTCTGTGCCAACAGCTCTGGAAAAGTGAGTAAATTGACAGGTGGTTTTTCCTTTAGTGAATACAAAAGTAATTCTCTTATAAGCTGGGTCTTGATTATCATTCTTTTGCTTGAGACCCTTTCCTTAGGTTACCTAATAGGGCTTAAGACTTCATATGCCATCAAGTTCTTGGTCTAGACTATGTTTATCGTCCTCTGGAAGCATTAAGGCAGCTTTGCCTAAGCTGCCCATTCTACCCATTCCTGCTGAAAAATGATCAGACCTTTCCAATTTTCACCCACCCCCTTCCCATGCTCACTGAGTTTTCATGAGAAAGAATGTGAGGGAAACTTGTTAGCATCATGTTTTCAGCTTTATTGAAATTCTTACAAAAGGTCTGATGTATTTTAGGCCTGGCCTAATTTCCTTTAGTCCCTGAAATACAGGATCATGGCTATTTCCATGTCCTTTTAAGTAGGAATGTAAACTAGTAGACTTTGCTTTTAAAGTTCAAACACGTATCACTATGGTTTTTCACTGATGTAAAGCAAAACTTATGTTTTCCCAAATGAAAAGGCCAAGTAAGAAAGTTACATGCGTCTTCATTGGTGGGATAACTGGATTCTTTGTCAGAACACACTTGGGGATTTATTTCACTCAATGTGACATTCTTCCACATTGAGTATTTTCTTTTTTTTTTTAATGCAAACTTTGCGATGTACTGAGCTATGTAGTAAAGAGTGCCGTGTTCATATATGCATACATATATTGGCTCTGGGAAAAGATGCATGAGTACATGCATGTTATGTAAACATAGCAGATAATAAGCATATTATAAGCAAAGAACAACCAATAGCATGTATTGGTTTCGTTGTCAGCCAGGAGCTTTGCTGGTCTTATCCCCAGAGGGTCCCAGCTATCACTTTCCCCAGGCAGGCGATGCTCACCAGGTAGGAAAGGTGATTGTGTATTTGAGGCATGTCTGAGTTGGTGGGCCTACGCTCACTAGCTTCCATGAAGCTCCCCAGGCCTAGAACACAGAAATGCCCAGCATGACCTCCTCTTCGTGTCAAAAGCAGACTCTGATCTCCCCATCATTAGGAAAGGGGTGCAGACTGAGGGCTCCCAGAGGCCCGCAGCCTCTTCTTCCCCTAGATGTAGTAGGGAATCCTCATTTCCTTCCAGTCTTATATGCTCCATCAGGACATGTGTTCTCTTGACCACAGGATGACACCCAAAGCGCCCTGGAAGGTTCTGTACCATCACCTCCAGACAGCTCTGAGACACAGGCAATGTGGCTTTAGCCCTGATTGCCAGATGACTGCGGGTTGGCCTTGGTTTAACCCAGATAGCTCCTGTGCCACCCCCCAAACCCACCCTCCTGTGTGGATGGCCGCTTGGAAGCCAGTCACATCCAACCCTGAACTTACACCCTATGGGATTTGGAGTATTTAATCTTTAGTCACACTTGTGCCGCACCCCAGCTCCTTGCTTGAGTCTAAGCAAAGACACACGAGAGTTCAGGTCAAAACAATGGTCTCACTCTCCATCTGGCTGATGGGCTAGGGGAATGGGTCACTTGAGTGGCACCTGGAGGTCAAGTGGTAGGTACCCAAGCCAGCATGACTTGTAGGAGTGCTGCAAAGTGATACGTGAATTGAGCGCCCAGGATACTACGTAGCACACGTGGCAGTCACTCAGTAAATGTTCCTTTCACTTGCCTTCTCGGCATCCAGACTGGTTCCTGCAGGAGGCTGGCATCTCCCTCTCACTCCTAGAGCCGCTCCTGCTCTATGTCTTTCCTGAACTAACAAACGCTGTGCAGAGGCAGAGTAAAGAGGGGAAGGTGAATCACTCAGTATCGTCTCTTGCTGGTCAAAACTCTTGGCCTGAGGTTTGGGAATGATCTGCAGAGTAAACGACCTGGGATGCCTCCTGCCCATCTTCACTGCTGCATTGGTCACCAGGATCCATCGGTAACTCACAGACCACAGAGAACATGGACAAGTAGCCCTGATGGCATGGTGTTTAGAAGACTCTGGGAAAAGGCAATCCAGTCAACCAGGGCTCCACACAGGAACCGTGGTGGAAGGGAGAGACAGGCATGGATCCCAGAGTTGTGCTTTGGAATAGATGTCCAAGAGGAGAAGGGCGACAGGTCACCGTGGTCCTGGGATGGGAATTACAGGGGTCTGGGGGTGCTGGGCTGGGCGTGGAGGGCAGAGGCGTGGCCAGGGGAGCCCCGAGCATTGCCCCCACCCCAGGAATGCAGGAAGGAGGCTGGGCAGCTGGGCCCAGACTTCGGGCTGTGCCCACTGTTAGTGTCTCTTGCACGTCACGCCAGCATCCTCAGCGTGCCCGCAGTTTGTCACCCCCCACTTGGAGAAGCTGCAGCGGAAGATGCTTTCCTCAGTACCCTTGCAGGCGACATCGTCCATCCAAATTCTCCCTGTACCTGTGGAGACAAGTGGACACGTGTCTTAGCAGAGATGCAGGGGCACAGGACAGACAGGCGCTGTCTGTCAACGCTGTCTGTCCCAAATCCTGCCTCAATTCTCCAGTCGAGTGGACCCCCTGCCTTCACCACGCCACCGAGACCAACACATCTTCTCTAGGCGCAGTTTCTTGAAAGCAGCATCAAAATAATTTACAGTGAGGATGGGTTTCCCTGGTGGCTCAGTGGTAAAGAACCCACCTGCCAATGCAGGAGATGTAAGAGTCGTGGGTTCAATCCCTGGGTGGGGAAGATTCCCTGGAGCAGGAAATAGCAACGCACCCCAGTAGTCTTGCCTGAAGAATCCCATGGATAGAGGAGTCTGGTGGGCTACAGTCCATGGGGTCACAAAGAGTCAGACACGAATTAGCAACTAAACAATAACCAGGATGGTATTTACTGAGCAGCTCCGATGTGTCAGGCCTCTTACACATATGATCTTCGTCCATTCCCATCACAGTGCTGTGAGATAGGCATGAATAACCCTTTTTCTAGATGGGAAAACTGAGGTTCAGAAAGCAATCAGTGCAAGGTGTCTCAGCTTGTAAGTGGCAGAATCTGAACTCAAGCCCAAGTCTTGCTGTCTCTCAGGCCCACACTTTATACAAGATGCTTAATAGCTTTTGAGATTTTGGCCATGCCACATAACCTGTGGGCTTTTAGTTCCCTGACCAGGGATCAAACCTGTGCCCCCTGCAGTGGAAGCACAGAGTCTTAGCCACTAGACCACCAGCAAAGTCCCTGCTATTGAGATGTACCTTGTGGCCTTTGCTGCTGAATATTCAGACAAGACATAATCAGAGGGACAATGTCAAATAGATCTAACTTGGACAGATCCAGTGCCCCATAACCAAATATCTCAGTGTCAACATCACCTCCAGTCTTTTGAAATTTAAAGCTGATGGTCTCACACAATGAGCTCCAAACAGTGGTCCTTGGAATGACAGCAGATCTCAGAAATTAACATTATCACCAGACATATATGCTATGACAGGCGGAAGCATCTGTAACCATAAGCAACTAGCTCAGTTCCCAAAATACAAGGTCCCTAAGACAGTCCAGCTGAGTTTTGCCCACCTGTTCACCCCGCCCTGTTCACTCAGCTCTTAGAGGAGGACCAACCTGATGGTCTGAGGGTGCCCATGCAGGGCACCTTTAGTTGGTTTTCCCAGGATTGTACCAAGTCTCAAGAGACATACACTTGGCATTGAGGTCTTCAATGAATGTTAAGGGAATAGGGCAGCTGCATGAGGCTTCAAGGGAATGGAAAGGGCTTGTCTGGGGTCAGAGTGGTCAGTGGAGAGGGGAGAAGTCACCTGGAGCCCCACTGACTGATGATCTGGCAGGGCCATCAACCATGTTCTGGGGGGTTTTTGGGGCTGATGGTGAACTCAGGTCTTTAATTGTGGGAGCTCACTCGGGAGCCCTCTGGAGTGCTGCCTGAGCTTCAGGGCTCCCATCGCCCATGGAGTCAGTAGCGTAGAGCTTTGCTACTCAAAGTGCAGTCCTAGATCAGCAGCATCAGAGTTTGTTAAAAATATACAACCTCACGCCCTGCCCAGGACCTACTGACCAGAATGTACATTTGAACCAAGTGGTCCTGCATTGAAGTTTGAGAAGGACTGCTACAGCAGAAATAGGGCTTTACAACAAGTAGGACAAATCTCAAGTCTCAGCCCATCCAGGAGGACCATTTCAGTTGTAAAAGCGGGAGGGGATTCCCAGGACGTGAGACTTTCGGTGCTGAAACTAAGTAAACTGAGAACCTACTGGGTAAACTTACTTGTTATGTTCAAGAGCTGGTACCAGAAATCATGGGGCTGAAGGTCAGAAACTGTGTTCCAACATTACCATGTCAATCTGGGCAAGTTAAACAAGGTAATTGTTGTTGTTTAGTCACTGTGTAGTATCCAACTCTTTGCAACCTCATGGACTGTAGTCCACCAGGCTCCTCTGTTCATGGGATTGCCCAGGCAAGAATACCAGGTTGCCATTTCCTTCTCCAAGGGATCTTCCTGACCGAGGGATTGAACCCCAGTCTCCTGCCTTAGCAGGCAGCTTTTTCACTGCTGAACCACAAAAGAAGCCCAAATGAAGTAATAGTTCCTGTATTTTAAAGGGTTTTGAAATGCACCAAAACCCTACATGAAAGGCAGTTCAGGGACCCTAGCACCTGATCCTAGCACCATGCCTCCTTGTCCAGTCTCTCAGCAGCCAGACAACCTCTCCTTTTAGAGGAACTGTCGAGTATTGCTGTTGTTTAGTTGTTAAATCATGTCCGACTCTTTGAGAATTAAGATCCTCAAACCTGTCACTCACCCCTGGACTGCACGGGAAATTCCTTCACAAAGAGCATCCAGGGAACACCTAAACCATTTTGCTGCCCAGTAAGAAGCTCCAATATTTTGGCCAGCGATACAAAGAGCCAACTCACTGGAAAAGACTCTGATGCAGGGAAAGATTGGGGGCCGGAGGAGAAGGGGGAGACTGAGGACGAGGAGATTAGAGAGCATCACTGGCTCCATGGACATGAGTTTGAGCAAGCTCCGGAAGATAGTGAAGGACAGGGAAGCGTGCTGCAGTCCAAGAGTCGGGCATGACTGAGCGACTGGACAACAACAAATTGATGCAAGGACTTAGTGGTTTGGACATATTTTTGTTATGCTGAGATATTCAGCATGAATATCCCCTAGCAGTGAACTAGGGGAAAGAGCTGGGAGGAGAGATCTCCCGCTGTCTTTTTAAATGTTATTTGTTCATCATAGCCTCTTCCCTGGCCGGATACAGTGTGCCTCTTACACAATAAGCCCTTTGAGGCTGAGCAAAAATTCTCAGATTAAATGTCTCCTGGAAAACACATCAGTTTACAAATTACCCAGGAAAAGGTTGCAGACCCAAGAGCTCCGTGGGATTAGTCACACCCAAAACAAATAAAGCAGCAAATGAAGGAGACTGACAGATACAAAACAGGACCACGGTTACCAGTCCGAATGCGTACACAGGATCACGAAACTCCAAACTCTAGTTGGGCTTTGGCTAGGGAGTTCTAGCTAGTGTTCAGTCATGGAAGAGCCAATAAAATGAGAACAGGGTTGTTAAATCAGCAATACTCACAGCTGCAGTTATTGGGATATCACTAAAGGGGCCAATGAACTCGCAGATCATCTCTGCTCCCTGCCGTGTCAGAGAGGCTAGAACTCTCATGAATCCAGACACCAATCACTGTGTCAGCTGACATCCATGAGAGCTGACACCTGACGCTCATTGTGTGGCCTGAGCACCAGGAGGTCAGTATCACCCGGGAGCTCATCAGCAATGCAGGGTCTTAGACCCACCAGAACCTGAACCTGGGTTTGATTCCTGTGTCAGGAAGGTCCCCTGGAGGAGGGCACAACAACCCACTTCAGTATTCTCGCCTGGAGAATCCCATGGACAGAAGAGCCTGGCGGGCTACAGTCCATAGGGTTGCAGAGAGTCGGACACAACTGAAGCAACTAACAGACTGTATCCTAACAGGGTCTCCACCAGTCAACATGCCTCTAAGTCTGAGCCCTGCTCTAGTTAGGTCTGCTCCTCCATGCTGGTTCTCTCTGTGAGCTCCATAACAAGCCCCATTGGGAAGCAGGAAGGGGGTTCTCTGTTCCCCCACTTTAGAGTCAGAAAACTGAAGCTACATGTGAGGTTTTATCTTATGGAGGCAAAACTGAGACCAGAGGCCAGGTCTTCTGACACTTGGAGCCTAAGGGGATGCTGGAATGTGAGGGGATGGTTGGGATGAGTAAGCAGAGATTTTATTTTATTCTCATCATTCATTCATTCAATAAATATTTAAGTGTCTACTCCATGCTCAGCACTATTCTGGGTGTTTGGGCTACATTAGTGAACAGAAAATGATTTTTTAAAAACCCACTGCTGGTAAGAATATACATTGGTGGAGAACAGTATGGAGGGTTCTCAAAAAACTAAAAATAGAATTACCGTATGATTCAGCAATCCCACTTCCAGGTACATAGCCGCCAGAAACAAAAACTAATTCAAGAAGATACATGCACCCCAATGTCCATGGCAGCATTATGATTATACAGTTGCCAAGACAGGAGAGCAACCAAAGAGTTCCTCAACAGAGGAGTGTATAAAGAAGATGTGGTATATATTATATATACAACGGGATACTACTCAGCCACAGAAAAGAACACAACTTTGCTATTTGCAGCAACATGAATGAACTTGGAGGGGCATCACTCTAAGCAAAATAAGTCAGAAAAATCAAATACTTTATGATATCATTTGTAGGAGGAATCTAAAATAACACGACAAACTAACATGACTATACCAAAAAATGCATATGTACAGAAAACAAATTAGTGGGTACCAGTGAAGGGGAAGGGGCAACACATGGATGGGGAATGGGGAGGCACAAACAATTGGATGTAAGACAGGCTACAAAGATGTACTGTACAACATGGAGACTATAGCCAATATTTTGTTATTACTGTAAAGGGAAAGTGACCTTTAAAAATGGTACAAAAACAAAACAAGAAAAAGCAAAAATCTCTGCTTCATGGAGCTAACATCTGAGCTGCTGCATGTTTACTTAGAGTGATATTAATAGAAGGAATGAGTTACCCTGAATCCTGAGGGCTGCCATCAGAGTGCCACACAGAGGCAGGCAGGACCGCTATCAGACAGATATTTAAGAGAAAGGAAAACTGAGGCCCCAGAAAGGTTAGCAGACCTGTCCCACAGCTATTACGGGAGGAGGAGATAGTGACCTCTGATGCCCAGCCAGTCTAGTCTCTGATCCTGACAGAAGCACATACACAGGGCACTTCATGGATCACCAAGTTAAGAGGTGGCACACCAAATTCGGCCCACTTCTTGCTTTTGTAAATAAAGTTTTATTGGAACACAGCACCCCCCCATCTAATTACACAAGTCTACCTTGTAGACTGCAGCTACTTTTGTCTGTAGTTACTTTCATGCGACAACTGCAGAGTTGAATGGTTGTGAGACAGACCATCTAGCCCACAAAGCCTAAAATATTTACTTCTGGCTGTCCCTTTAACATTTGCTGTCCCTTGCACTAAGCCACCTCCCAGTATTTAAATTTGATCTTAAGAAAAAAAAGAGCAAAAATGCTAATAATAATTAGAATGGACACTCTCGATCCATCCATCTACCTCCACCTACAAATCCATCTGCATTTGTACCCACCCTCACCTCCTTTGTCTGTCTACCTATTTCACAGATTTTCTCAGTGGGTCCAGGACCAGTTCCCTGGGTGCTGCCCTGGTCTCACCCCCTCCATCTCTTTCTGGACCCTGTTCCAGCCATCACCTCCATCTTCTCCAACTGCACTCCCTCCCTCTCCAATAGCTCTTGGACCAATTTAAAATTAAAAAAAAATAAATCATCTCCAAGTCTTTCCCATTTGGGTCTTTCCTTGTTTTTTTCCCAGGGACACTGATCATTTATTGAGGCCTGGCCAGGAAAACTTTTATGGTGCCAAACCACCAAGAGCATGCCAGGCTCGGCAGTTTCTTGTATGGCTCGGGGAGGATGCAGATTCTGCAGGCACACCAGTTTCTTCCTTCCTTCTTTCCTCGAACCTTCCTCCCGTTCCTCTTTCCTCCCTCCCACTTTCAGTTCAGTTCAGTTGCTCAGTTGTATCTGATTCTTTGTGACCCCATGGACTGCAGCACGTCAGGCCACCCTGTCCATCACCAACTCCCAGAGTTTGCTCACTCATGTCCATCGAATCAGTGATGCCATCCAACCATCTCATCCTCTGTCATCCCCTTCTCCTCCTGCCTTCAATCCTTCCTAGCATCAGGGTCTTTCTAATGAGTCAGCTCTTCACATCAGGTGGTCAAAGTTTTGGAGCCACTTTATGCAGTACCTATCACATCCCAATGAGCCAGCTCATTGGAAAAGACTCTGACTGGGAAAGATTGAAGGCAGGAGGAGAAGGGGATGACAGAGGATGAGATGGCTGGATGGCATCATCGGCTCAGTGGACATGTGTTTGAGCAAACTCCAGGAGACAGGGAAGGACAGGGAAGCCTGGCGTGCTGTCCTTGGAGTTGCAGAGTCAGACACGACTTAGCGGCTAAACAACAGCAAATAAACTGAAGAGGAATGAGCTAAGGTGGAGAGGAGGGAAAGGCATTGCAAACCTGAGGAAGAGCTGGCGATAGGACATGGAGATCGAAAACGGCTGTATGAGCTCGGAGCCCACATATGGGTGCATGCGGCTGAACGGTGCTCCGCCGAGGAGTGAGGCACTTTAGGACAGACCTTACTGCACTCAGCTAAGGAAAGCGGACTTGATCCTGAGGGCAGTAAAGACCCGCCAAGTGTTGGGCAGTGACAAGCAGGAGACCATTTTAGAAAGAGCCCCGGGAGCCAGGAAGAGGAAGGCCTAGAGGAGCAGGCGGCGAGCAGTGCGTGCAGGAAGGGGCTCCTGGAGGATGCCCCACCTCCTCCCAACAAGCAGCAAATGACTGTGTGCCCCGGGCCTGCGCTATGCTAACTGCTTGCCATACACGATCTCATTTTTCATTTACCATCCTCCTGCAAAAGTGGAAGGGCTGAAGCCTGGGGAGGTTAGGAAGTCTGCTCTAGGTCACCAACCAGTAAGTGGCAGATGTGGAATGCGAGCTAGGCTCTGTCCTAGAGGCTGAGCTCCGAGCCACTGCTCTACCCAGCCTGAGCTCCTAAGGCAAGAACAGTGAGAACGAAGAGGAGGGGATGGAGTCAAGGGCCCAAGAGGTCGACACTGGTAGAATCTGTAGGACCCAGGGACTCAGCAGAGAAGGAACAGGGGAGTGGATGAGGAGAAGGGGAGGGACAGGTCTGCAGTCCTGCCTGGAAGGACAGAAACACATCGTAAGAGAAATAGAGATGATGGATGGCAGGGCTAGAGCTGGGGGCCTGGGAGACTCCATGAGGCTGAGGGTGAGCTGACTGGGGTAGGGAGTCTGGGCACCTGCCTGAAGGGAATCTGTGGTCAGAGGGGCGTCTGGACCTGAGGTGCAGCCCGCCATCTGCCAGGAGAGGTGGGCATCCCCCACCCTGCCCCACAGTTGGTGGGGCAGGCGAGCCCCCATGCCGTTTAGAATCTGTGAACAAGTCCACCTCCCCCTAAAATGAACATGCTAAGGTCAGAGACTATGCTGAGCCTAGTGCCTGCCCACAGAAGGAGCCGGAAGCCGCTCTGGGAAGAAGGAAGTGCAGCCGAGACAGGAGGCCCCCACCTCCCCCTGTGGACCTGTGAATAACACTGGGCCGGCCCGCTTGCCCAGGTCTCAAAGACCACGTGACCTAAGCTACTGGACAGCGATGGGGAGGTCAGGCCACTGTTCACTTTTAGGGCTTCTCTGGTGGCTCAGACAGTAAAGAGTCTGCCTGCAGCACGGGAGACCCAGGTTCGAACCCTGGGTCGGGAAGATCCCCTGGAGAAGGAAATGGCAACCCACTCCAGTATTCTTGCCTGGAAAATCGCATGGACAGAGGAGTCTGGCAGGCTACAGTCCATGGGGTTGCAAAGTCAGACACAACTGAGCCACTTCATATTCATATTTAATGGTGCAAATCTGATGCAAATGTAGAATCGAGTCTGGCTTCCCACTGCCTGATTTAAAGACTCCAGTGGCATTACTATACAATATTTTTATATATGTGGAATCTAGAAAAATTGTATAGATGATCCTATTGAAAGCAGAAATAAAGATACAGATGTAACGAACAAACATATGAATACCAAGGAGGAAAGAGGAGTGGGTGGGAGGAATTGGGAGATTATGATTGACATGTATAAGGGCTTCCCATGTGGCACTAGTGGTAAAGAACCTGCCTGCCAATGCAGGAGATGTAAGACACGTGGGTTCAGTCCCTGGATCGGGAAGATCCCCTGGAGGAGGGCATGGCAATCTGCTGTAGTGTTCTTGCCTGGAGAATCCCATGAACAGAGGATTGTCCTGGACTGGCGGGCTACAGTCCATAGGTCTCAAAAAGCTGGACAAGACTGAAGTGACTGAGCATGAGTGACGTATATACACTATTGATACTATACATAAAATAGGTAGCTAATGAGAACCTACTCTATAGCACAGGGAACTCTACTCAATGCTCTGTGGTGACCTAAATGGGAAGGAAATCCAGAAAAGAGGGGATATATGTATATGTATACCTGATTCATGTGTATACCTGATTCATTCTGCTGAATAGTAGAAATTGACACAACATTGTAAAGCCACTACACTCTGGTAAAAATTAATTTAAAAAAGGCTTGAGTAGCAATTGTAGGGATTTCCCCTCAGGCCATATGATACAAATGTCGAGGAAGGATCTCCTGCATTGCAGACAGATTCCTCACAGTCTGAGCAATCAGGGAAACCCGATATGTCCCAGTGTCTCCTAGTTTATATTTTATCGGAACTTGAATTTGTATCCGACTTTTGTGTGAAAACTGTATAAATGTTAATTATGTTGAATTGGTTTCACAGTGCTTTTCAGAGCTATCATATCCTACTTCTCTGTATATTCGTTCTATTCATTTTTGAGAGTTTGATATTGAAACTCCAACTAAAAGTCTTAATTTATCTACTTTAAAAAATAAAGTAGAACTATATGTAACCTGGTTCTGTATTTTCCAAGTCTCCTGTAAATGTGTTATCAGACTTTCATAATTTAAAAAAAAAATTTTTTTTTAAATAAAGGGAGGATGAAAGAGTTTTAGGTTAACCCTGCTTATGACAGTCAAATGACCTAGTGTGGCTTTTCTAAAAGAATGTATGACTTTTCCCCCTAAAATGTTTTGCTTCCACATATTAGGGAGAAGTCCTCATCAGAGCCGAAAATGGAAAAGTAAAGACTGATTCCCCATTTCTGTTTGTCCTGCAAACAAAGATGGCAGCTTTCCTTGCAGAAAACAGGCTGAGACCCACTGCACAGCTTCAGGTGGGAGGGAAGCACTTGTCCCCTCTGGGCTGTCCTCTGTGGAGCTGGACCCTTTGAACTCCCTGCTCACTGGGCCTTTCAGTCCAGAGGCCAGGACGCTGGGGTCAATCGGCTGCTCTCCACCAGCTGTCACAACAGCGCTTCAGTGAGCGCGATTGTCTTCATGGGCTCAGACTGGGCAGCTTGTAAACAAGAGATGTTTATTTCTCATGGTTCCAGGGGATGCAAGTCCGAGATCAGAGTGCCTGTGTGCTCAGATGCTGGGGTTCTAGGGACAGCCCCATTCTGACTGGGAGGCTCCTGTGTGTCCCCACAGAAGCGGGCAGAGTACCCTTAGGTTCTTTTACTAAGGTCCCATTATGAGGGCTCAACTTGTGACCTGGACACCTCCTCACAGGCCCCACCTCCTAATACCATCACACTGGGGGGTCAGGATTTCGACATATGAATATGTTGTTGTTCAGTCGCTTAGTCGGGTCTGACTCTTTGCAGGCCCATGGACTGTAGCCCACCAGGCTCCTCTGTCCACAGGATTCTCCAGGCAAGAATCCTGGAGTGGGCTGCCATTTCGTTCTCCAGGGGATCTTCCGACCCAGGGATGGAACCTGTGTCTCCTGCATTGCTGGCGGATTCTTTACCACTGAGCCACCAGAGAAGCCTGTGTGGATTTGGCTGGGGGGGGGGGGGGGGGGGGGGGGGGGGGGGGGGGGGGGGGGGGGGGGATGGGGTAGGAGGGACACAAACATTCAGTCCACAACAGGGCAGGCCAGCAGGAGACAAAAGGAGAAAGGGAGTCCAATTCGAGGGAAGGAAGGAATGTTCTAATGGTCAGAACTGTCTGAAGACGGATGGCTGGAGGCTGCGAGCCCCCCGAGGTGGGAAGGACCCAGGTGGAGGCCGGGTGACACTCGGCAGGACTGCCGTCGAGGGGACCCTGGATGGGAGGGCAGGCCTAGGACTCCGGGCCCCTCGCCCCTCGTTCTCCGCTAGTGGGCGCCCTACCTTGTCCGAACTGAGCGGTGCGGTGCACGTCCTCGG
This sequence comes from Cervus canadensis, assembly GCF_019320065.1. NCBI lineage: Eukaryota > Metazoa > Chordata > Mammalia > Artiodactyla > Cervidae > Cervus > Cervus canadensis. The sequence continues at coordinate 719,547 of NC_057399.1, forward strand.
CGCCGGGGAAACCCAGCATGCGGCACACCACGTCCCCGTCCTTCTTGTCCCAGCCGTCGTCACACACGGTGCCCCAGCGCCGCTCGTGGTACACCTCCACGCGGCCCTGGTGCGGGCCCGAGCCGTTCACCAGCCGCACCATCACCGCCTCCACGCCACCTGCCGGGAGCAACGCAGGGTCACGGTCACTCCCCCGAGCCTGGACACAGCCGTGGCCCCCCGGGGCCCTCCCCGGCTCCCCACCCCACCAGGATGGGGACGGGGGCTGGGGCTCCAGTGACGGCCAAGCAGGCACCCAGCAGAAACCGTGGTGTCACCCCTGCCCTTCTCTCCACCTTTTTTAATACTTCTGTTTTTCCAGAGTAGTTTTAGGTTCATAGCAAAATTGAAAAGCAGGAACAGTGCTGGCTTTGGCAGTGCATGTGCTAAAATTGGAATGATACAGGGAAGACTAGCAAGGATGACATGTGAATTCATGAAGCATTCCATAATTTTTTTTTTACAGCTGCAATAGAAATCTGATACAAATTTCAGCATGGAGTGCATAAATTCCTGCTAATTACTGATCATTATTTAATCACTTTATTGAAGATCTAGGTCAAATCCACATTTAGTAATCATAGCACTAAGTAAAAGTGTGAGAACTGGCTTTTCCCTTTACAGTTGGTGACTCTAGATATCCTATGAAATGAAAAAAGGAAAAACTTAAAAAAAAAAAAAAAGAAGGTATAGACAGACCGCCCCCCCCAATCCCAACAGGGATAGCTTCCTCCCCAACCATCAACACCTGCCTCCAGAACGGTGCATTTGTTACTACACTTGATCTTAGCCAAAAGGCCGAGAAGCGATTGCATTTGTTATAATCCATGAACACACAGAGACATGTCGTAACCACCCCGAGTCAAGAGTTTACACCAGGGTTCACTCTTGGTATTGTCCATTCTATGGTCTGGAAAAATGTATAATGATATGTATTCACCAACACAGAATCCTAAAGAATGGTTTCACTACCCAAAAAATCTTCTGTGCTCCATCCCTTCATCCCAACCCCCACCCCTTAGCCCCTGGCAAACACTGATCTTTTTCCTGTCTCCATAGCTTTGCCTTTCCCATAATGCCATATAGTTGGGATCATACAGTATGTAGCTTTTTCAGATTGGCTTCTTTCATGTAGTAATATGCATTTAAGGCTTCTCTTTCCATGGCTGGATAGCTCGTTTCTTTCTAGCACCGAATAATGTTCCATTGTCTGGATGTACTACAGTTTAACTATCCATTCACCTAGTTTGGGAATTATGAATAAAGCTGCTACAAACATTCGTGTGCACGTTTCTGTATAGACATAAGTTTTCAATTCATTTGGGTAAATACCAATAAGCAGGATTGCTGGGGTCTTCCTGGTGGCTCAGCTGGTAAAGAATCCGCCTGCCAATGCAAGAGATGAAAGAGATGATGGGTTTGATCCCTGGGTCAGGAAGATGCTCTGGAGAAGGGAATGGCAACCCACTCCAGTATTCTTGCCTGGAAAGTCCCATGAACAGAGGAGCCTGGCGAGCTATAGCTCATACAGGTCACCAAGAGTCTGACATGGCTGAGCCACTGAACACCTCACACATCCGTCATCCCTGACTATTCCTCACACATGAGTATATAAGCTGCAGCCAGGTTATCAGAAGAGGCTGAGGATGAGCAAGAGAGCAGAGACTCCTTCAGATGGAAAACAGTGAACGCAGCAGGACTCAGAGGCCAGGTCTGAGACAGAGACGCCACCCGGGAGCTATCGTGACAAGCCAACCTGGAGCCGGCAGCAGCAAACACAGCCTGGCCCGGGCTGGGCGTCTGGCCCTGGTGTGTTGGCTGAGGCTGAAAAGTCAGTCTTGATTTCTCCCAGACCTGCCTTGCCTCTGTCAGCACCCTGTCACGGTGGCCGTGGGCCACGCCAGGCCAGGAGGCTGCCAACGGCAGGCTCCGTGTGGGGTCATCAGTAGAGGGTGAGTGGCAGGAGGAGGCTCTGCGTCCCAGAGCCGGCGAGGCCGGGTTCAAGGTCCAAATAACAGGAAGAAGTCGGGGGCAGCGTAGGCAGCCCAGCTGACATTCAGAGATGGCCCCGCATCCTCCGCTCTGGCCAGCCTCACTCACTCTTCACTTCTTCGTCTTGCCAAGTAAGCAACTGACCATCTGTTAGGAGCCTGGTCCTGTTGTAGGAGGGATGGACAGATCCATGAACAAAGTCTCTGCCCTCGTGGACTATGTTGTAGTGGACGAGACTAGTCATAGAGCTGGGAAACAAATTCAAATATAACTATGGCCATGTAGGGATGGTGCAGAGACAAGAATAGAAACACAGGAAGGGAACAGAGTATGGGGGGAGGCGCCATCTTGGTCGAGGAGACGCCATCTTGGTCGAGGAGACAAGGAACGGAATGGACCATGGAGGGTGCCACTGTGGATAGGGACACAAGAAAAGGAATGGAGGGTGGGGGGCACCGTCTTAGACGGGGAGTCGGGGAAGGGAATGGAAGATGGGGGAGCACCATCTTGGTCGAGGAGACAAGGAAGGGAATGGACCATGGAGGGTGCCACTGTGGTTGGGGACACAAGGAAAGGAATGGAGGGTGGGGGGCACCATCTTAGACGGGGAGACAGGGAAGGGAATGGAGGGTCAGGTGGCACCATCTTGGATGGGGAGACCAGGAAGAGAAGGGAGCATGGGGGCATCATCTTGGACGGGGAGGCAGAGAAGGGAATGGGTAGCGGGTGCCATCACAGACAAGAAGACAATGAAGGGAATGGAGCTTGAGGGGGTGCCCTTTCAGATGGGGAGACAAGGAAGACCTTGAGTGGAGACCTGGAAGAGCTGAGGGAGAACAAGGACCCCTCCATCTTAGGAAAAAACCCACTCTGTACCCTGGCCTAACATTTTCACATCCTTTAAATCTCAAGTTTGAATGTCACATCTCCCAAAGAAAGCCTCCTGTGGCCACCCATTCCCATAAGACCCCTTCTGTGGACATATCTTATCACTTCATGTAACAGTTGCCTGTTTACTCTTTTAGGACACTGGGGGAATTCTGAGGACAGGTCATATAGCCTGATACAGTGCCTGGTACTTCGACGTGCCCAGGCCGGGCCCAATGAAAGCATGCACAAATGAATGCACTCAGATAGCATATACCCCAGAGGGCAGGTCCTGTCTATGGACACAGTCAGTGACTTTGGTGTGAGTCTGAATGGAGAGTCAGCATCAGGACTACCAATGTTTCCAACACCCTCCTTATTACATCTCAGTCTCTTCTACTCACTCCCCTCACTGACATCTTTCGGTAGGACGACCCGGTGTTCTGGACCCAGAACTCAAGCTGTTGGTTCGATGACCATACATTCTACATGAGAAAATAAGGATGTGGTCTGACATGTGATTATAGTGAGTGCTGAAGGAAATCTGGAAAGTGTCACTTGGATGCTGAGGCTTCAATGTATATGGAAGTGGCAAAAGAATATTTGGAAACAGGACAACTTCAAAACATTGGAAGCATATGGTAACCATAATTATGGGACTCAGAGCATCAAGTTCAAGGCTGTTTCTGCCCATGCTCCCCACTCGCCAAGCAAGGTCACAGCCCCCATCAGTCCTGGGGTTATGTGTGTTCCCCAACCCACGTACACCCAGACACCAGAGTTGATTGATCAAACACTGAAGCCTGTCCCTTGTCACTTGTTCCTAGGTCCCCCAGATCCAGGACTTCTCCCTGCAATGGAGGCTGAACACAGTCCCTTGCCCACGGGGTCAGCAGACACTGAAGGTCCCAAAAGAATCAATGAGGCAAATTTGGATCTAGCGCCATCTTATGGAACATAGCACTAAGCTATGATTTTTTTTTTTTTTTTTGATGTGGACCATTTTTAAAGTCTTTATTGAATTTGTTACAATATTGCTTCCATTTTCTGTTCTGGTTTTTTGGACTCGAGGTATGTGGGAGCTTAGCTCCCCAACCAGGAATCAAACCCACAGCCCCTGCATTGGAAGGTGAAATCTTAAGAACAGGACCACCAGGGAGGTCTCTAAGTTATAATTTTTTAATCCTTTCTTCCCCCTAACAAGAGCGCATCCCTGTGGCTACTTCCCTGAGGAAAACCATAAGCTGAGATTTGATCTGATTATGATGCTAACTGCCCCAATGAGGGACTCAGACAGTCTAAAGGGGCAGTCCCATGAACAACATCCCGGCCTGCTTTGCCCTAAGAGCTACAGGGGCGGCTGGAGGCAGGCCGTTCCCAGGCCAAGCCACCATGCCACCTTCTGGAACCCACTTGGGGAACCACCCAATGATGCCAACACGGACTTCCTCTGCAGCCTGAGACGAACGTCATGACTTGCTAAGAGGTTTGGGTTTCTGTGGGCAGAGGGTGTAAACTCTGCCTTTTCCCAGCAGTTTCTGCCCTGGAGCAATGCTTTCCCACCAGCAAACCACCACCGCTGGGGAACGCGCTCACCCCACCGCTGTCAGCCCCACAGAACGAGAGGCGGCGTCCAGGAGGCTGCGTCAGCCTGGTTAGTGCCCAACGCCCCCCACCCCACGCGCCCCATTATACTTCCTGTAAGTCCAGGGAGCTAATGCCTTAGACATCCACCCAGAGTGGCCCCATGGAGTGCGCCTGGTTATTTGGGGTCAAGGAGATGCCTCTCTTTGCACAGGACAGTAGAGGGAGGTGGAGGGCAGTGGTTTGGATTGTTCAAAACCCAGGCACTGGGACTTCCCTGGAGGTCCAGGGGTTAAGACTTGGCCTTTCAAGGTGAGGGGTTCGGGTTTGATCCCTGGTCGGGAAGCAAAGATCCCACATGGCTCGGGGCCAAAAAACCAAAACACAAAACAGAAGCGGTATTGTAACAAGTCCACTAAAGACATTAAAAATGGTCCACATAAAAAGAAAATCTTAAAAAAATAAAACCCAGACACTCCTAAGCCAGTAGACAGAGGGGATGGCTCAAGCGGGGGCAAAGGTCCTCATGCTTTCACAACCTCATGTTACCTCCCTTAACAGCTGCCCTTGACCAACAGGTCTCCACTTCCTTCTTCACTTTCCACCTCAGTGAAGCCCCAGGAAGTCCTTCCTGAGCAAACTGTTGACACGCAACCCTGAAGAACCCACCACACCCAAGCAGTTCCCCTATGGATATCTGAGTTTGATTCACAAAGGGAACCCCCTAAGTGAAGAGGATATGACACTCGTTCTCTTGTCCACTCTACCCGGCAGACTGGAATCTACCTGGACATGTGCCCACGGTTTGCAGCTGGAGAGAAGGGACCACCACTCGGTTCCCCACCCTGCTGTCTGCAGGAAGAGTTCCACCCACACTCCACCTCTGCTCCGGGCGACCCAAGCTCAAGAGAAATACCAAGCGCTGCTCCTCACTGAACACCTGGAGGATGAATGGGGAGTTGCTGACTTGACAGCTTGTCCCAAGCCCTTGGCCACTAAGTCCTGGGCAGAGTTTTTTCCTGGTACCTCTCACAGCAGGGACACTCACTGTTCAGGGAAACTCCACTGTTTCCCCTAGAGCTCCAGATTTGGGGTCACAGGCTCTCCTCTGCTTCTTTTTTCTGGTTGTGCTGAGTCTTTGTTGCTTTGCACAGGCTTTCTCTAACTGTGATGAGTGGGGGCTACTCTTCATCAGGGTGCACAGGTTTCTCATTGCAGCAGCTTCTCTTGCAGAGCATGGGCTCTGGGTGCACAGGCTTCAATAGTTGTGGCCCATGGGCTTACTTGCTCCTCAGTATGTGGAATCTTCCCAGACCAGGGAGCGAACCTGTGTCCCCTGCATTGGCAGGTAGATTCCTATCCACTATATCACCAGAAAAGTCCTGGATCTCCCTTTCTATACAAGGCAGCAGACAGAGAAGAGTCCCTTCCATCACAACCTCAAACAGCAGCATCACTTTTTGTCTGGCTGGGTAACCACAGGAGAGGAAGCTGATGTAGGAAACCCAGGGCAGGAGACTGGCCCTTTCTGGCTGGGTAGACTCCTTGCTCTCTCACAGATCAAAGGGTTCCATCATTTCACCAGCAAGTTTTCCAGCGCTTCAATAGTTCTAGCCCTGCTGGGAGCTTTCTGCCTAGCTGCAGGGCCAGACCATAGAACCCACCTCCTCATTCTCTGACCTGCTCTGTTGATGCTGCCCACTACCCAGGCCACTCCTGGGATCGACAATGAGGCCCTCACCCGCTCTTCCACAGCAAGACCTCAGGTATGCTCTTAGCTCCTCAGTTAAACAGGGTGGCCCCTCAGGCACAGATGAGGTCAGATTGTGAAGAAGAACAAAACCTGATATATGGATGAAGAAGCCTCTGCATTTTCTGGGGATACCTCTAGCAACAACTTCTTCACACTCAGTTGTGGGCTACAGATGTCACCACTGTTCGACACATGCAGCTACTTCTAGGTAATCGCCACAGTGTCTTCAGGCTTTTCTAACCATTGCAAGAAGATCAAATCAGTCAATCCTAAAGGAAATCAACTCTAAATATTCATTGGAAGGACTGGTGCTGAAGCTGAAGCTCCAATACTTTGGCCACCTGATGCAAAGAACCAACTCACTGGAAAAGAACCTGATGCTGGGAAAGACTGAGGTCAGGAGGAGAAGTGGGTGGCAGAGGATGAGATGGTTGAACGGCATCACTGACTCAATGACATGAATTTGAGCAAACTCCAGGAGACAGTGAAGGACAGGGGAGCCTGGCACGCTGCAGTCCATGGGGTCGAGAAGAGCCAGACATGATTTAGCAACTGACCACCAACAACGAACCACCACAAATAATGCAGAAACCTAGAAGGGGTAACAGAGAGCTGAGCAGAAGCATAAAGAAGCAAGGATGGTGGAATGAATAAGCCATGTTGGACATGAGACACTAGAATGAAGACATGAATCCTATTCCTGAAGCCACCAGAACTGTCTTGGATTCTAAGGACTTTCCTGTTCCAGGCTCTGAAAGCCTTAGTATTACAAACCCTAGTCTTCTGAAGCCTTCCTGGGTGTCCTTACCGTATACCCGCATTACTTGAAGTGACCCAGTGAGTCTCTGGTCCTGGTTACCAACAATGCCCAAAGGCAGCACCTGTGATCCCATGCACCCATCTGAGGGCTGGTTAGTGACTTGCCTCTTGGGTGTTGAGTGGGGTGGGGAACTCAGATGGAGGGAAACACGGTGATCCCTCTGGGGAGGCAGCCGGGGAGAGTGGCACGAGGCTGATTCTGGACTTAGAAACAGGGTTTAAATTCTGGCTCCACTAAAGACCCGATGGGATCGCTCTATACTTACCTCTTGTTACAATGGGGGAAATGGTGATGGTTGGGAGCAAGAGCGCTTGTCAAGGACTTGGCTCATCATGGACACCCATCACTGTGAGCCCCAGCCCCCACCAGCCTGCACTTTGCCCAGCGACCTGTGGGCAGCTCTGAGGCATCTTCATGACTTGTGGAGATGGCTTGGGTACCAGTAGCCCCATCAGGGATGTATCCCTTTTTTTTAAAAAAAAAAAAAAAGGCCATGCAGTGAAGCATGGAAAATCTTAGTCCCTAACCAGAAATCAAACCTGTGCCCCCTGCATTGAGAGCAGGGAGTCTTAACCATTGTACTGCCAGGGAAGTCCCCAAGATATACCCTTGAGAGTCTTGTTGCAAAGTAAGCCTGCTGCTTGGGGAGCGGGGGAAATGGTGGATGGGGGGGGCAGGGCAGGCTCAGCCCTCCAATTGGATTAACCTCCTCCTAACTTCCTCTGCTCTCCCCAGGGCTCAGTTCCTGGCTTCTTAGCCTGGGAGGGGAGGGGGACAGGGGCGTCAGCAGAAGACTGGCTCCTGCTGTCAGCAAGTTTCTGCTCACTAATGCAAGCTGGATGTGATTCGTTAGGCAAGGCTGCTCCAGAACGGTCTAGGAATGTGGAGCCAGGGCTGAGGCCACTCAGGGGCTTCCAGCACAAATCTAGTATGTAGGGATTCTGTTTTCAAAACAAATCCTTGCTCTCTTTCCCTTGTAGATATACTGATAGGAAAAGCAAGGTTCTATACAAAGCAGACTGGGTCTACCCCAGGTGCCCTGGCCTTGGCATTGAATGTCAATGTTGGCCTTGAACCCGGCCCCCTCCCTCACTTCATATACAGCATTCCTCTCCACTCTGTGTCAGGCCTGACAGCTGCTCATTCTGCCTCTGGGAATGGAAGGGAACTTGACAGTATCTCTGGGGAACCCATTCCAGGATTTTAAAGCCTGCATCTGGTTTCACTCACAGGGCACTGGCATCTCTGGATGACTCCAGGGTTTTTTTCATCCAATTATTCCCTACCTTACTTTACTCTATTTACTTTGGGTTTCAGGGTTATAATTGAGGGGGCAAGATGCCGAATATCTTTCTCGAGTGTCTGGTGGGAGCACAGCCGAGGGAGTGGCTGTACTATTTGGCCTCTCAGTGGGCCTGGGAGGACAGTTTAACAACTTGGAACTGGTTTTGAGAGCTAGGGTACCCTTTAGAACTACCTACTGCCTATGTCTGCACCTGGCTTAGAACCACCCCGGACTCAGCGACAACAAAGGCGGATTCTGCCCGGGAGAGATTTCAAGTCAAGGATGGATGACGAAGGGAACTCATGGACACCGAGGGCCCGCACGCAGCATGTCAGTCCCGGGGCAGAGTGCTTTACCCACGGCTTTGCTCATTTACTCTTCTCAGCGGCAACACGAGTTAGTCATCATGACCTTCACTGAACAGAGAAGAAATGGGCCCAGAGAGTCAAATAACTTGCCTAGGGTCACACAGCTGCTCCGAAGTGGAGCCAGGGAGGAGAGCAAAGGCCCTTCATTTTCAAACCACAGAGCCGGCTGAACACTGAAGACAAGTACTTCCCTCTCCATATGAAAAGTGCCTTTCATCTGTCTCCCAGAAGTCCTCTGGAGCTGCAGGAATGCAGGTCTTTAGGAGTAAAAGAAAAAGCCTGGGACTTCATGCAGCAGTTCTTGGCCATGGGCTGTCTCGAAGAATCACCTGAGTGCTTCAAAATCACCCAGGAGGTGCTGCATTTAAAATGGGTAACCAACAAGGACTTGCTGTCTAGCACAGGGAACGCTGCTGAATGTCATGTGGCAGCCTGGATGGGAGGGGAGTTTGGGGGAAAATGGATACATGTATATGGTTGGCTGAGTCCCTTCGCTTGTACACCTGAAACTATGACGTTGTTTGTTAATCGGTTTCACCCCCATATAAAATAAAATGTTTTTTAAAAAATATTAACCAGTGGCAAAGTGGGGAAGGGAAATTTCTGAACAGATGGCAGGTATTGTAAATGTCCAGACAGGGCTAAAAGCACTGCTGTAGGGGACAGATCTAGGATCAAGCCTGGGCTATGCAATTTCATAGTAGCTGGGTCTTCCAGTGGTCCCTAACCTTTTTCCGGCCAGGCTCTGCTGCAGGGCATCACTTCTAAACTGTAGTCTGGCCTGTGGGTATGCCTTATAAAATACTATTTCCTAATGGTGCAGGCGTGCGTGCTAAGTCGCTTCAGTCATGTCTGACTCTTTGCGACCCCATGGATTATAGCCCACCAGGCTCCTCTGTCCATGGGGATTCTCCAGGCAAGAATACTGAAGAGGGTTGCCATGCCCTTGCACCAGGGACCCATTTCGTGGATGACAATTTTGCCACAGACTGGGAGGAGACAGGGGATGGTTTCAGGATGATTCAAGAATGCACATTACATTTATTGTGTGCTTTATTTCCATTATTATTATATCAGCTCCACCTCAGGTCATCAGGCATTAGATCCTGGAGGTTGGGGACCCCTGCTGTAAGGCACATCAATGTCACCTCCTCCAGGAGGGCATCCCTGACCCATGGCCCCCACCCATGAGAAATAGCCTAGCACCATTCCCTCAGCCAGCCCCATGTCCCCACAATAGTAAACTCTGGAGAAGACAGGCATTCAGCATCCTTGTGGTTCCCACTCATAGCCCCACTTACAGGCAGAAACCTGGCACACTGCCATCAGCAAATGGTACTAAGTGAGTGAGTGAGTGGATGAATGAATGGGTGAGGGGCTTCTGGAACAGAACCGATCCCTAAGTACCCCAGACCCCACAGGGATATGCATCAGAAGGGCCCAAAAGTCCAGGGAACTTTGCTTCTCAAGAGACGAGAGGAGGGGAAACCCGGCACAATCCTGAAGTCTCACAGCTCCTTTAGGTGTGTTTATCTTGCCTTTCAGACCCTGCCAAAGCAAAACAAGTCGAAAGACAGGAGGTTGTGGGGAACAGAAATAAACACATGGGGCTGGGAAAATAGGCTCTGATGCTCTGCAGCTGCAGAACAGAGCCCCAGGGATAATCTAGACCGGCTGCCCTTTAAGGAGGCTGAACTTTTCTTCTCCTGTGAAGAAAGAACTCCCCGTGCCCCCCAGCCGGCCTGCAGCATGAGGGCTTTGTGCTGCCCAGACAGGGCACTGCCCTTTCCCCTGACATCCACAGCAAATGTGGTCCGTATGTGAAGGACAGGAGCCATTCCACAAGCCTAAGGAATTTCCAGCCAGGCTCTGCTGGAGGGCATTGCTTTTAAACTGTGGTCTGGCCTGTGGGTGCACTTTATAAAATGCTATTTCCTAACGGTGTGGGCGTGAGTGCTAAGTTGCTTCAGTCGTGTCCAACTCTGAGACCCTATAGACTGTAGCTGGCCAGGCTCCTCTGTCCATGGGGATTCTCTAGGCAAGAACACTGGAGTGAGTTGCCAGGCCCATGCCATGTCCAGGAAGGTCAGAGGATCTTCCTGACCCAGGCATTGAACCCTAACTGACTCTAAATATGGTGCTTTATGCCTCCTCAAAGCATTCTTGTTAGGTCTTATTTGATCTTTACAGTCCTCCTCTGGGATGGCGGGTATGATAACCCATTATACAGATGAGGAAACTGAGACTCAGAAGGAAAGTGACTTCCTCAAGGTTACGTGATGAAGTGGCCACACCTGGTCTCCAGTCCAGCAGCCCCACAGGCCACTGTACTTTGTCTTTGATTGGGCGGGGGCAGTCTTACTTCCTGGGCAGAAAGAATAGCAGAAGTATCTCCCAATTATCACTGTCTTTTTTATACTGGATTATTTTTTCTTAACTGTTGACTCACCCATTGGCCCCCTCAACTCTACCGCATATTCTTTAGAATCCAGGAGCTTGTCTTGGGTGACTGTTTCTCTAATGCCCTATGGGGCTTCAGCAGGGGCTCAGCAGTGAAAGAACCACCTATAATGCAGGAGATGCAGGTTCCACCCCTGGGTCGAGAAGATGCCCCGAGGAAGGAAACAGCAACCCACTGCAGTATTCTTGTCTGGAAAATCCCATGGCCAGGGGAGCCTGACGGGCTACAGCCCACGGGGTCGCAAAGACTCAGATCCGACTGCAGGCCTGAACGATAACAACAGCAATGCTCCAGTCGTGGCTGCCTGGCTCCCAGCAGGTGTTCAGTAAAAACGTATCTGATCAAATAATAAATGAAGGCTTTCCCTGCCCGGTCCTGAAGCAGGGGTTCACTCCCATCACTGCAGGAGGATGTCACTAACAGAAACTCGGCTGGGAGCTGGATTTGTAGGAATTTACTGGGCGGCTCGGGTAGGGAGCTGAGTCCTTTGCTTTGCATTTGTTCCTGGGCTTTTCAAAGGGCAGTGAGGGGTCAGACAGGGTCAACAGGCCTTTAGAAGTAGCAAGAAAAGCTGTAGAGCCAGGACAAAGGCCATGATCCCAAGACTCTACCGTTACATACACAGCTGTGAGGAGGTGCTGATGTTCACAAGGCATTCCTCTAGAGCCTTCACGGACCACTGCCTTAGCTCCAGGGTTCATGACCAATGCTAGCGGCCTTTCCAGCCTGGATGGGAGAGGAGTCCGAGGGAGAATGCGAGCATGCTAAGTCGTTTCAGTCAAGTCCGACTCTTTGCGACCCCAAGGACTGCTGCCCACCAGGCTCCTCCCTCCATGGGATTCTCCAGGCAAGAATACTGGAGTGGGTTGCCATTCCCTTTTCCAGGGGATCTTCCTGACTCAGGGATTGAACCCAGGTCTCCTGCAGCTCCTGACTGCAGGCAGATTCTTTACCTCTGAGCCACCAGGGAAGCCCTTGGGGGAGAACAGATACATGGATAGGTATGGTTGAATCCTTTTGCTATTCATCAGAAATCATCACAACATTGTTAATTGACTATACCCAAATACAAAATAAATAGTTTAATTTAAAAAAAAAGAAAAAGAAAAAAAGACCGTTGGCCTTTCCTAAAAAGGCTCTTTCACACCCTCTGGCTTCGTTCATCCTGTCCCCACCCTTCCCTGTTTCCTCTCTCCATTCTGCTCTCTTTCAAGTTCAAGGTCTGAGACGCTTGGCTGGAATGCTTCCCCATCTGTGTATTCTAAATCCTTGTTGTTTGTTTTTAGTTTTATTTTGGGGTGTGCAGCAAGTGGGATCTCAGTTTCCCAATCAGGGATCAAACCCACGTTCCCCCTGCATTGGAAGCACAGGGTCTTAACCACTAGGCCACCTAGGAAGTCCCAAAATATCTTCATTCTCTCTCACTCTCTTTTTCCTTTCTTTCTTTCTTTTTTTTTTGTTTTTTGTTTTTTGCTGCACCATGTAGAATCTTAGTTCTCTGACCAGGGAGCAAACTCATGCCCCCTGCATTGGGAGCATGGAGTCTTAACCACGAGACCGCCAGGGAAGTCCCTCTAAATTCTTGAATCCTGCCTGCACACTGGGTCCACCACTTACTAGCTCTACCTTGGGCAAGTAATATAACCTCTCAGAACAGTTTCCCTATCTGTTAAATAGGACCATGACATACACCTTAAAGAGTTCTTCTAACATGTGAGGAGCTTGGGGTGGGAGGTGGTGGTGATGATGAGTTCTCAGTAAATAGTACCAAGCTCCATATAAGCCCCCAGGATCCTGGTGGGAACAGAGGCACCAGGGCAAGGCACTCGCCCAGCCTCTAAGTCAGTGAATCAACCAGCCATCCTGCCCTGACCACAGTATCCACAGGACCTCCTGGGATGTGTCCACAGGCTCTGCCTACCTCTTTGTTCCCTCAGAATTCCACAACAGCACTCTTTGGAAGAGCGGCTGAAATTCAGCACCAGGGGAAATAAGCCCATCTGAACAATTGGTTCCAAGTACATCCCTGAGGCAGTTTTCCATGGTCAAAGGACAGGAGGGGAAGTGCAGCCGTGAAATGAACGCAGTGGCAGCTAACTCTGATCCAGTTACATCAAAAAGACATGGGGGTGGGACCTCCCTGGCTTACGCTAGTGCCTGCAGCATCTTTACCACCCAACCTAAGATGACTGAGTACAGGGTCACGGGGATTACGAACAATTCCTGAGTTGGTTGAGTTGCTTTCTCAATAAACATGTTAACCATTCCTGGTTTTAATGTATGTCTGAACTTAAAGTTTTCTTCATACAAAACCCACATCAAAGACTAAAACTTCAATTCTTCAGGGGTTCTAAGGCACTGTTTTTGTAGAAAATGCCTCGCTTACCTTCAGTCTGAGGTTTGTATTACTAAAAGTTTTCTTCGGGGCAGATCCCAGAAACCACCAGCTGTTTGTCAAGGAGAGGGGGATGCTGTGGTCCTCCAGGCCCCCTAGGAGGAGGGGTGTCAGCTGAAAATGGTTCATGCAAGAGACAGAAATGGTTTGTGCTCAGGGGCTATGTTGTCTCCAACTGATGTGCGACCCCACGGACTGTAGCTGACAGGCTCCTCTGTCCATGCGTTTCTCCAGGCAAGAACACTGAAGGGAGTTGTCATTTCCTTCTCCAGGGGATCTTCCTGACCCAGGTATCAAACCCATGTCTCCTACAACTCCTCCACTGGCAAATGGATTCTTTACCACTGCGCTACCTGGAAAGCCCCAGAATACAAATCCTAGTGGGCCTGTTAGTGACCTCCCAGTATCCTCTGATTCTCTGTGAGATCTCGGATTCTCCAAGGGGGCTGCGTTGCCCCAGGGCCCAAGCTTCAGCTCTTCCCTCTCTGTTTTCTCGGCTGGGAACATTAGAGGCTCTCAGGCAGCCCCCCTATTCCCACCACACTCCCCCACTTCACCCCCTGACTTCTTAAAGGAGCCCAGCTTCGTGTTTTTCCTAGGCTTCTTGGATCTATTCAAAGCCATCAAACTAAGGGCGGCTCGGATTCATCGGAACTGAGCAGCTTTCTGCATTGAGCAATCTGAAGCTCTCCTGGAAGGGGTCGCTGGAAGCTTTCAGGAAAAGTCACTGGATTTGTTTTCGGAAAGCTTAATACAGGCTCTTGGCAAAGCAGAAGGCCGACAGGGCCAGATCGTGTGCAGAGCAGTAGAGAAAAGAGGAAATTGCGGTTGGAGAGGTTCAGAGGGTGACCTCAAGGCCACATGGCTGGGTCAGAAGGGCACTCGGATCTCAGGATTGCTGCTCTGCAGCCTGCCTGTCCCCTCTCCTTCTCAGGAAATCGGGGATTCTGAAAAATAGGATTTTCTCGAAGGGAAGTAGCTCAGCGAGAGCAGAGCGGAGGCAGCAGGGAAGCCTGGGCCCAAAGGGGACCTTTCAGTCGGGGCAGAGCCGGCCCGCCGGGTGCCAGCTCCGGCTGAGGTGCTGAGGGCCACCGGGGACGGCTGGGACTCCAGTGGCCTGGCCCGGGTCCTGCCTCCAGTCTGGGCCTCCACCTGGCTGTTCACCTCCCACTGCTGCCACATCACATGCTGCTTACACTCATCCTGGCTGCCCAGAGACCAGGCCTGACCTCCTGTCCACGGATCCCCAGATGCCTTCCTGGCCTCGGTTTTTGACTCCGGCTTCCAAACCTTGGCTGCTGCACCAAACGTTTTGGGTTTATCAGACAGTGCTCTGCTGTTTCACGTCAGGTTCTCTACCTGGAATTCCTTCACCTTCTCCAGACACCAGATGGACACCAACTTGGTCTTAAAGACTTGGATCAAAGACACGTCATCCAGTGACCCCCTTTGTACATTCGTCTCCTACAGCCCCTCTGAGGAATGTTGCACATCCTTCTCAACTGGCGGCCTCTGAGCTCCTCAAGGTGAGGACAGGCCTTCCTCGTGGGGCTCTCAGCCAGGGCCTGGTCTCCAGCAAAGGCCCAATGAATGTTCACTAAGTAAGCGAATAACCGACATTCTCTTCCCTAAGTGTTTCTTTCCTTCCACACATCTACCTTTTCCCTGTGACAGAAGTGAGACGAACCCCTCACCCTCTTGACTCCCTTCCAAGCTGGCTCTGTGCTGTGCTGGCTGGGTTACTGACCCGCAGCTTTCAGGCCTTGCCTGTCCCTGCTCAGTTCTTATCAGGTTCCCAGGGCTCCTTATCTTCCACGTCCCTGTGCTCACTTCTCCCTCAAGTGTCTCCTACTCTGCTCCAGCCAGCACCTAAAGCAGTATTTCTTTATTCAGGTGCTCAGTCGTGTCCAACTCTTTGTGATTCCATGGACTGCAGGACCCCACTCTTCCCTGTCCTTCACCATCTCCCAGAATTTGCTCAAACTCATGTCCATTGACTCGATGATGCTATCCAACCATTTAATCCTCTGTCTCCCCCTTCTCCTCCTACCCTCAATCTTTCCCAGCATCAGGATCTTTTCCAGTGAGTCGGCTCTTTGCATCAGGTGGCCAAAATATTGGAACTTCAGCTTCAGCATCAGTCCTTCCAATGAATATTCAGGGTTGGTTTCTTTTAGGATTGACTGGTTTGATCTCCTTGCTGTTCAAGGGACTCTCAAGACTTGCTGTTCAAGGGACTGTTCAAGAGTCTTTTCCAGCACCACAGTTTGAAAGCATCAGTTCTTCGGCAGTCAGCCTTCTTTATGATCCAACTCTCACATCCAAACATGACTACTGGAAAAAACATTGCTTTGCTGCAAGACAATTTTTCTGAGTGAGTTTTGTATCTACATGTATTTTCAGTCACCAAAAATAAAGGGAAGGGAAGAAACATTTAAAAAACACTTTTCCATCTCCACCATCCTGTGGTGTTTGCATCTGTCAGGGACACTATTTGAGGATAAAGAGAAGGGGTGAACAAAGGCAGAAACTGAATACAATCAGTCAGGAAGAACAGGAAAAGCCTGCGAGGGGGCAAGTGTTGCTGTCAGAGGCAGAGCCCCCATCCCAGGCATGAAAACTTTAGTCTGGCTGATCCCAGAGGCCCCCAAGCAGGTGAGACAGTCAAGGCTTGGTGAAATAAAGAACAAACTCTGAGATGGGGAAAAGTCTCTTAAAAGTAACTGAGAATCTAAAAAAATACAACTAGGGATTTCCCTGGCGGTCCAGTGGTTAAGTCTTCACCTTCCAATGCAGTGGGTGCAGGTTTGATCCCTGGTTGGAAGCTAAGACCCACATGCCTTGGGGCCAAAAAACTAAAACATAAAACAGAAGCAATATTGTAACAAATTCAGTAAAGACTTTAAAAATGATCCACCTCAAGAACTTTTTAAAAAACTAAAAAAATAAGTGAAAAATACAACTAGTGAGTATAACAAAAGAGAAGCGGTCTCAATATCATAGAGAACAGACAAGAGGTGGCCAGCGGGGAGAGGGAGGAGGGGAGGGGCAAGACAAGGGCAGGGGATAAAGAGGTACAGACTATCAGGTATAACATAGGGATGTTTTGTACAGCTTGGGAATAGAGCCAATATTTTGTGATAACTGTAAATGGAGTATAATGTTTAAACATTATGAATCACTATATTGGACATCTACAACATATGACATTTTATATCAACTAAACTTCAATTATAAAAATAAATTTTAAACAATGAGCATTGCTAAGGAAGAAATTAGCAATTTCATATTAAACCCACTAAGGAGAGTGGCCCACGAGGACCCCCATGCTGACCCCCATGTCAAAGGCCAGAGAGAATGAATCAGAGAATAAGAGAGGATCCAAGATGGCAGCACAAGGACTGCTAGTGGACTCCAGACCCATCTTGGGTCTTGGCTCTGCGCCTGACGAATGCCGCTGGGTATGGGTGGGCTCCTGATCCTCTTCCTCAGCCTTCTTATCTCTCTAACAGGCACATGATTTATGCCTCCTGGATAGGACTGGAGAATTAAGTGAAATGTGGGGCACAGACACGTTATTCTCCGAGTACCAGGTGCTAGTTGGTGAGCAGCCCTGAGTGAGTGCCCACTTTAACTTGGAAGTGTGGTTTACTTTCAAATCATGCTGTTGCTGAGGTAGTCAAGTTGTGCCAGGAATAAGATGTACACGCGGTTGGACTAACAGATGCAAGTGTACATAAAAAGTCTGGGAGCTCTGTCCCTCACGTCTGAAAGAATGCTAGCTTCTGGCGCTACACTATCCCAGACAGATTCCCTGGCATGTCCAGAGACAGGGGTGGATGGAAGGCAATTCATAGACTCCAGTGGATGGTCTTTGCATCCTATATTCTGAAAGAGGGGTTTTCCAGGTGGTGATAGTGGTAAAGAATCCACCTGCAAGGCGGGAGACATAAGAGACCTGGGTCAGAAAGATCCCCTGGAGGAAGACATAGCAACGCACTCCAGTATTCTTGCCTGGAGGATCCCAAGGATGGAGGAGCCTTGCGGGCTATAGTCCATAGTGTCTTGAAGAGTCAGATCCAACTGAAGCGACTGAGTGCGCGCACACACACGTTCTAAAAGAGAGATAGAAGGAATTCTCTGGCGGTCCAGTGGTTAAGACTCTGAGTTTCCATGGCAGGAGGCATGGGTTCAAACCCTGGCTGGAGAACTAAGATTCCACATACCATGAGGCATAGCCAGGAAACAAAACAAAACAAAACAAAACATTGAGAATCTGTTAAAGCAGAGACAGAGATGTCTCAGCAGCAATGGAAAAGAACTGTCTAGAAACCACAATCCTGATCATTTATTTTGAGCTTATATACTGCATGCTAGGGTGTCCACTGGTTCCCCACCCTGCCAAACACTCAGAAACCTACTTCCCTACATACTGAAAACACACACAAGGTGTTAAACATTTTTCAATTTTTCTGAGATGCTACTGATAGCTATCACTAAGCTCTGGCTTGGAATTTACCCTTAGCCCCTCCTGCATACTCTTTCCCATGTGAATCCTAATTGAGGAAACATTTTTAAACAATCTGAATTTACATCCTGCTTGAAATTCACGCTGTGGGGCTTAAACAACACAGATCCTTTACTTACTCCCTCGCTGCAAAAATACTATTTATTTTTCTTGCAAATGGACCATCGATGAGGGTAAAACAAATGTCTTTCTGTCTTGAGATGTGTAAACCTAACTTTTTTTTCCTGGCCAAACTCTCAAAAGCCAAACATGGTACCAGCCTTGCCTCAAACAAACAAACAACAATAAAAGACCTTTACCTCTCATCAAGCAGAAATCAGAAGCTCTGTATTCTATCTAACCTCACTTTGGCCATGACCTAGCTGGGAGACTATGGGAATTCTGTCCAGCTGTCTGGAGTGGAAGAGGAGATGGTTTGAAATACCATCCAACCCCTATGACTCTAAAATCCTAAGACTCTAAAACCCTATGACTCCAGGCCAAAACATGGATAAATAATTACAAGATCTTGTTCTGAAAAATAGTTTAACATTGACTTAAAACATGGGTTCTGAGAAGTCTTTGCTATAATACCTTCTTCAAAGGAAAACCTCCAATATCCGATTCTGACCTGAGGAGGGGTCTATGCTTTTTCTCGTCAATCCTTTTAACGTAGTAACACCCCCACCTGCTGGAGTTTTAGGTTTTTGCTGTTAAAGGTGGGAGATGATGGTGGAGGTTTAGTCGCTAAGTCATCTTGGATTCTTGCGACCCCATGGACTGAGGCCCACCAGGCTTCTTCGTCCATGGGATTTCCCAGGCAAGAATACTGGAGCCATTTCCTACTCCAGGGGATCTTCCCTTCCCACGGATTGAACCTGGGGGTCCTGCATTGCAGGCAGATTCCTTCTCGCTGGGCCACCAGGGTAGGAGGTGTTTGGTAAAGGTTCCAAGCCTCAGGGGCAAGCTGGGTTCCTAGAGGAGGGTTCCTCCTCTACCACATCCTTTTTTGAAGGAAGGTGGAGCCCTGCACTAAGAACTTTTTCTTTCACTCCTGCAAACTCATGGCGGGGCTGCCCTGGGCTGGAGGAATGACTAAGAACCCCCGCAGAAGTAGGCACTCAGCGTGGGTCAGAATTTCTTCACTTTTCTGTAAAATGATCTCCTGGCCCCTCCTCAGAACCTCAGTCCCAGGGATCCAGTGAATGCCTCTGGGACCACAGTCCGTGGAAACATAACCAGGAGTCTGACTACAGTGTGGGTTTGGCATGAGCAGAGGCAGGCTGGTGGGTGGAGGCCGTGGGAAGGCCCAGGTCTCAGCCCTGAAGAGCTTCAATTGCCCTCCTTCAGCCTCAGGCCCGGTCACCCCTATCTCCAGGTGGGGGCTCCTCGAAGTTGTTTAAGGAGCCCACTCCTCCTCTTCAAGACCAGGGGCCTGGGAATTCCCTGGCGGTCCAGTGGTTAGGGCTCCACACTTTCACTGCCAAGGGCATGAGTTCAATCCTTGTGTCAGGGACCTAAGATCCCACAAGCTTTGAGGTGCACCAAAAAAAAGGTGCAGGGGCGGGGACGCTTCCCTGCTGGCTCAGTGGTAAAGAATCTGCATGCCAATGCAGGAGATTCGGGTTCCATGCCTGATCCAGGAAGATCCCACGTGCTAAGGAGCAACCGAGCTTGTGCACCTCAACTATTGCGCCTGTGCTCTGCGGCCTGGGAGCCACGACGACAGAAGCCCGTGCACCCGAGGGCCTGTGCTCTGCAACAAGAGAAGCCAAGACAACGAGAAGCCTGAGCACCACAACTAGAGAGCAGCCCTCACTTGCAGCAACTAGAGAAAGTCCATGTGCAGCAACGAAGACCCAGTACAGCCAAAAAAAAAAAAAAAGACCAGAGGCCTTCCTCTCATTCCAGAATCAGAGAAGGCCGATGCCTGGGTGTTCTGTCCAGCCTCTGCTCCTTGCCCTGAGAGTTTCTACTTCCCACTCCAGGCCTCTGAGAACGGGAAATGGACAAGGCCGTTCAGCCTGGTAGGTCTGCAATGCTTATGTCTGTCTTTCATGCCTTGCATGCTGCATACGGTCCCCTGTCGATGGGGTTGAACCTGCAAAGCCACCCACTTTCCTGCTCCATCACCGATGGAGACATTCTGTCCCAAATGTCGGGGGCAGTTATCCGAGCTCTGGGCTTCAGGGCAAAAAAGAAGCCCAGCAGTGCCTGAGAAGGGGCCGGCCAGCCTCTGAGTGCAGAATAGAGGCTCCAGGGCCACGTGGATTCGATGCCCTTCCCCCAGGCTCCCTGCCCAAGCCTGGGGGAGCCCCCAACCTCTGCGACTCAGCTCTCTCCCACACCCATCCCCCCATGCACTGTGCCACCAGCTTCAGGGCCCAACCCCACTGCAAAGCCCACCCAGCCAGGCCCACCGAGGCAAGGTAAACAGAGATGAAAACATCCCCGTGGGCTGCATGGTGACTGAGAGCCCACAGCTCTTCCAGGCTTGCCCAGCGCAGCCCACCCCCTGCTCTTGAGTCAGCTGGAGAAGCTGCCAGAGAATCTGACAAACATCCCTGAGTACACACTGGGTGGGCGGTGTCTCTGCTATCCCTCTCAGAGGTCATCCTTCCACCGTCCTTCCTTTCCCACCACCCCATCAGGACTTCTCTTTTTCACAGGGAAATGTCAGGGTCCTTCTCAGCTGCCTTGGCACTGTTCTACTGGAAGTCAACAGTCAACAAAGGGCTGCAGAAGGCAGTGTTCAAGAGACAAAGTAGTTTGCCCAGCTCTCAAAGAAACATGACTCAGATATATCACTGACATCCTAGATCAGATCTAGACTCCCTTCCTTTGCCTTCAATTTTTTTTTTTTTTTGGCTCCTGCATGGTCCAACTGGAGAAGGCAATGGCACCCCACTCCAATACTCTTGCCTGGAAAATCCCATGGACAGAGGAGCCTGGTAGGCTGCAGTCCATGGGGTCGCTAAGAGTCGGACACGACTGAGAGACTTCACTTTCACTTTTCACTTTCATGCATTAGAGAAATGGCAACCCACTCCAGTGTTCTTGCCTGGAGAATCCCAGGGATGGGGGAGCCTGGTGGGCTGCCGTCTATGGGGTCGCACAGAGTTGGACACGACTGAAGCAACTTAACAGCAGCAGCAGTGTGGTCCAACACATCTCTTCTAGCTGATACATTCCCAGCCAAGCCCTTGGCTGTCCTTGAAAGGGACTCTAGATAATGCTAGAAAGCATATAGATTGCTTGTGGATTACAGCATCCAAGGTAAGGTGTGGAGAAGGACACAGCAGCCCACTCCAGTATTCTTGCCTGGAGAATCCAATGGACAGAGGAGCCCGCCGGGCTATGGTCCATGGGGTTGCAAAGATTTGGACACGACTCAAGCAACTTGGCAGGGCACAGCATGGGAAGATGAGTGTACGGAGTCCCTGTAGATATGGGCATACCTGTCCTCAGGTACACCCATCGCTTTAGAGAGACAAAAAGCTATCATGCACCTTTCTCCTATTGGATCCTTAATCACTGTCCTAGGAAAGGAAAGGGCAGAGGAAGTAGGAGGCAAGATAAAGATTCAGGGACTTTGGAGAAGGCACTATTCAAGAGCAAGGTCTCTTGGCCCTGCATAGCTTGGATGGAAGTGTCACTTTAAGGACCCACTGAAACCAAGGATCAGCCTTCAGGAAACCCTCACGCTGGGTCCAAAGTGTGCACCTACAGTGGAGTCTGTCCATTTCCCCAGGCCCTGGATTCCTGGAGAGCCCACACGAAAGCCCATATGCCTTAGAAGAGGGTAAACAGCT
This sequence comes from Cervus canadensis, assembly GCF_019320065.1. NCBI lineage: Eukaryota > Metazoa > Chordata > Mammalia > Artiodactyla > Cervidae > Cervus > Cervus canadensis. The sequence continues at coordinate 741,430 of NC_057399.1, forward strand.
TGAGCCTTTACCCAGATGGTATATTTCAGAACCCCCAGAATACTATGTACTACTGATACCATTTTTTTAACTTGGCTAGAAAACTCTATTCATTGAAACTTGGCTTGGAGGCTCGCTGTTCTCTGGCAATCTCTCCAAGGTTCTACATGGAGCCCTTCATAGTGGAAATAAGCCCTGGCAAAGAGTGTTATAACTAGATAAACTGACTTCCCTTGTAAACACTGTAGGAAGGACCCTGGTTGTCATTTCAGGGTCATTTCTGAACTCAGTGGTCTGCCAAATGAGATCTCCAGCATCACTGCTCAGTTAGTGGCAGAGGAAAAAAACAAACAGGTTTCTGCTTAGCCTCAACACCTTTCCCATATAACTACCCAGGTAGGTCAAGCTCTTTAATGTAGTCAGTAACTGAATTTTAGCAAGCATCTCTGATGATTTGAGAAAGTCTGTCTGAATTGGTGTATTACATAGGACACTAATAGTTAATACCGAGTCCTAATCATGTGTCCTAACCACCAGTTACATGGATTGACTCATTTAATTCTCACAAATGACTCTATGGTGTAAGAACGCTTTTTAATCCCATTCTATAGATGAGAAAACTGAGGCACAACATTACATTGTGAGGCAGCCACAAAGAAGCCTGGGCAGTCTGCCTCCAGATCCTTCCACACAACCACTGGAAACATAGCCTGTGCCCCTGGGGTATAATTCTCTCTTGCTGGACGAACTGAGCCCTAGAGCAGGTAGGTAGCTTCTTTGACACTGGAGTTGGGGCCAATGGCTCCATGTTCCAGACCCCAAAACTTGTGGGGCTGCTTGGGGCAACAGCCAAACCCATGCCAACCCAGAATCCAGTGACTCCAACAGAATTTCCTTACTGGCATCCACTGATCTGTCTCCTTTCTCTCCCTTCTCCCCTTTTGGGCCTCGATCACCTAGAACAGAGGAGGAAAACCCACATTAGAAATGGAAATAAATCCGCATGGTGAACAAAGTCTTACCTGCAGGAGACATTAACCCCAAACCAGAGAAACGCTGAGGCAGGAGCCCGCAGACCTGAAGGCCATGTGTGGCCGGAAGGGAAAGAGCTCGAGTCAATTATGCTGTCTGTCCAGTTCTCCTTGGAAGCAGGGTGGGTGGGCACCAAGCCGAGAAGTTTCCTTCCCTCTTAATTAAAACACAGAGGCGCATCGCAGCACAGACTTAAAGGAGTGCATGGTATCCCACAGGGAGAAGACAAAGAAAAGATATTCCTATTAAATAGCCAAAATTTTAGAAGCTCAAATCCAAGGTTGCTCTAATAAGCATGCAGGGAGAAAAGGAAGCAGGGAGGGTCTTCAGTTACAAGGAGAAACATAGGTTCTACATCAGGCAGATTTTCTGGTGGGCGAGGCTATACAACACGAGGGAGAGTTTCCAGGGAATTGTGGCATTTCCTTCCCAGGATATGGTTAAAAGAACAGAGCTCTTTTCTCAGTTAACATCTCACTCTACAAAGAAGTTGAAAGGTCCTGACACCACTCAAAAGGACATTAAAAAGACCAGGGGATTCCATCCAAGTGCCTCCAGAAAGACAACTGTAAATCAAAAGCTTATGGCAAATTCTCTCACGAAAAAAAAGAAGCCAACAAGTTCCAGGGAAAGATGCCTTGAGTGATCCAAGTTTTGGGGAAAAAAAAAAAAAAAGGCAACCATATATGTAAATATGAATGTGCTTTTGGAAAAAAGTCTGGCAGGATGTGCTCCAAAGTGTTTACAGTAGTTACTCTGAAGAGTAAGCACATAAGAGACCATGAAGGAGGGCACTCACTGTTTACTTTAGACTTTATACATTTCTGTATTGTTAAATTGTTTTTAGTAAGCATGCGCTGCTTTTGTAATGTGTTTTAAAATCAATTTTTTTAAATGTGGATTATAAGAGGAAGGAAAACCTCAGTCTGTTTAATCACCAGTCAGAAAGCAGAATAAAAATTCCCAGTGATCCAAGATTAACAGGTCATCCTTGATGTGGGCTGAGAACAAGCGAGAAGGCAAAGGCCAGGGAAAGAGTGTCAGATTTCTTCTTCTGCAATGGCGCTAGGAGGTCTGGACACTTGAACATGAAAAGATGGGAAGGACTATAAAGTGGGCTCCCCTGAAAATGAACAAGGTGACTATTAACATGAAGGAAAACAAGTCAGAAGAAACACTACTGACAGTGGAAATCTGAGGACTGGTTAAAGTTTTAACTATTTGGGGGATCAGAAGAATATGATCCCCCATATCCAAAACTGTAAGGAATCTGGCAGTACTGGGGGGAAGGGCTGTCCTGGGTTTGCAGTGTCTGTTCTCCTGGCCCAGTTTCCTCTGGTTACGTCACTGAACTGCAACCAAAGGAACACTTCCGTGAACTTCTATAGTGCTGTAGAGTTTACCGTGTTTTCACTCATATACATTCCATGTAATCCTCATGAGAGCCCAGTGAAATATGGAATCATGAGGATTTCTAGTTTGGGGATGGAGAAACTGATGCTTAATTGGGAATTCCCTGATGGTTTGGTGGTTAGGACTCCATGCTTCCACTGCAGGGGGCATGGGTTCGATCCCTTGTCCAGGAAGTAAGATCTCGCATGTCACGTGGCATGGCCAAAAAGGAAATAAAGAAGCAGATGCTTAAGGAGATTCCGTGACTTGCTCAAGGTCACTCAGCAGGCCAGTGGCAGAACCAGAATTTGAGACCGGTCCACATTACAGTGCCCACGTTGGTGTGCAGGGGCGGGTGGTGAGCAAGCATGCTCTGAGATGCACTGTTACCTTTGAAGCCACGCATGCCCATTGGTCCAGTGGCTCCCAGCTTCCCTTCGTCGCCCTTGGGGCCAGGCAGTCCTGGGGTCCCTCTCTCCCCTGGCAGACCTACGGAGATAAGAAAGTTGTGGGGCCTCAGACTCAGAACTGGAAGGGCCCTCAGTGACCATTGTCTGGCTCAACCATCCACCTTCCCATTGCCTCTGCTTCTTGATTTTTTTTCAGTTAAAGATGCTGTAAAAACAGAGCCCAAAAGGCCAGCACAAACTCTCCCTGTCAGCACCTTTAACCCAGTGAGTCTGGACCCCTCCCCAAGAAAGGTCCAAGTCTACTGTGAGCAATGTCAGAGGTGCCAATCTCATTTGGGCGAGATCTCTTTAGCTCTACCTATGCTGGAGATTTAGATTTGCAAAAAAATTTTGAGTCTTTTGAATGTGCCAGGCACTGTCCTGAATACTTTTCATTAAGTATCTTATTTAATCCTCCCCATAATCTGAGGTGTTATTCCACCTGCATTACCAATGAGAAAACTGAGACCTAGAGAGGTGAGGCAACCTGCCCAAGGTCACACAGCAGACACTGTTGGAGACAGGATCTTAGCCCTGATGGGCTGGCTTCACCTCATGCTGGATGAAAAGGGCTTATTGGTACTTAGGGTAGGAAGAAGATGAAATCACTTCTCATTCTATGGAAAAAAAAAAATAGAAAGGTCCCTTCCCTGCAGCAAACACAGGGAAATGTACAGAAGGGGATGGTAGGCTGACAAGGAGGGAGGAAGTCCGAAAGCTCAATAATTGGGGTGAAACAGGCTGCTGATCCGTTAGGCCCCAGGGCTCCAGGCCACAAGGCTCGTGACACCAGCCGCAGGTCACCATGGCGACCGGAAGTCAACAATTGCTTTCACCCAGTGAGGCCTCCGCCCCTGGAGGCCTGACCTAAACCCAGAGTTATCTCTGCAAAGCAGGGCACTCTGATTAACACATTAATTGTTCTTTCCTGCTTTGAATGTTAGTTCGTTTTCTTTGGCCTTTTTCCAAGACATGAAGAAATCTGTCTTTCACTTATGATTCCTCTACAGCAAACACCAAATGACCAAGGTCCCAAGAGGGTGGAAGGACCTCAGAAAAGGGCTTGATTCCTTTTTTTTTTCTTCCCTAACATAACATTCCTGCAGGCCAACAGCCTTGATGTCATGGAATTCTGAATCTCATGCAGGATATGCCCAGGGCTACCCCATCCCATCACTGACTGAGGGGGAAAAAGAGGTTCCACTGCTCTGGTAGCCCTTGCTACTGCTAAGTCACTTCAGTTGTATCCAACTCTATGTGACCCCATCCCTGGGATTCTCCAGGCAAGAACACCAGAGTGGGCTGCCATTTCCTTCTCCGATGCATAAAAGTGAAAAGTGAAAGTGAAGTCGCTCGGTCATGTCCGACTCTTCGCAACCCCATGGACTGCAGCCTATCAGGCTGCTCCGTCCATGGGATTTTTCAGGCAAGAGTACTGGAGTGGGATGCCATTGCCTTCTCTGCTGGAAGCCCTTGGGCATCCTTAACTTCTGAGTCTAGGGAGCTGCGCTGAGAGGCAGAGGCCAGGAGTGAAGGCCAGGCTGTGAGCTCCGCCTCCACCAGCCTCTGCCTCCTCTTGTGTTTGCAGCCTCCTTAGAGATTTAGGAAGGAGAGGGTTTGGAGGTGTAATTCCTGACATAAATAAGCAGATACCTTTCCCCTGATAAGCCTCCCCTTTTCTTACATCACTTAAAACAGGGATCCCCAACCTCTGGGATCTAATGCCTGATGATCTGAGGTGGAGCTGAAGTAATAACAATAGAAATGAAGTACAGAGTAAATTTAAAGCATTTGACTCATCCCGAAACTATCTCCCCACCTCACCGTCCTTGGAAAAATTGAATTCCATGAAATTGGTCTCTGATGCCGAGAAGGTTGGAGGCTGCTGACTTAGAATCCTACACGTGCGTGCATGCTCAGTCATTTCAGTTACGTGCGACTCTTTTCGACCTATGGACTATAGCCTTCCAGGCTCCTCTTGTCCATGGGATCCTCCAGGCAAGAATCCTGGAGTGGGTTGCTGTGCCCTCCTCCAGGGAATGTTCCCGATCCACGAATCGAACCTATGTCTCCTTTGTCTCCTGCATCCCAGGCAGACTCTTTACCCACTGAGCCACCTGGGAAGCCCCAAGAAGACTCTACACTCTCCTAGAAAAATGCTGCTCACAGCATTGACAGGTTGGGATGCAAAGCTTGATAAGGCAATGGAACAGCAACTCCTGAGACAAGGCATCTAAGGAGAACACACTCTTTCCGGAAGGTCCCAAAGTACCCTCCCTGTCAGCTACTGGACCTTCCAGTCTGTCACTAGGGCATGTAGCAAAGGGCAGGAGAGGACAGGTATCTACTGACTGGGGTGGTTTCTGCAGGGGGCAGGGAGTCAAGTGCTGGGGACTCAGGAAATGCCGAGGGGGTGCGGCATACTTGAAGGGTTGCTCTAGATCAGAGGAAACCCTCGATTCCTTCTGATGATCCTGGTCTCAGGGGCCCTGACTCCTGGGGTGGGGAGTGGCTTCAGGGAGCTGTAAGACTCCTGTGCACTCTTTTCCTTCAGATTCTGGTACTTTCTATGGAAAAGGATTTGCTCCATCCTAGTGTTACACAACTTTAAAAAAATGTTTTAAGCTTTCCAAATCAGAAAGAGCTTATATAGTTTTTTTTAACTGACTTATCAACAACAGGGCTTCCCTTGTGGATCAGATGGTAAAGAATTTGCTGGCAATGTGGGAGACCTGGGTTCAATCCCTGGGTGGGGAAGAGCTCCTGGGGGAGGGCATGGCAACCCACCTCAGTATTCTTACCTGGGAAATCCCATGGACAGAGGAGCTTGACAGCTACCGTCCACAGGGTCACAAAGAGTCGGACATGACTGAGAGACTAAAACACACAGTGTTACACCAACAACCTCTTAGGCTTTTAACAGGATAGGGTGTCTGAAGCTGAGTCGATTGGGGACTGTCCTGAGAGCCCTATCACCAACACCCTCGATAAAACAGAAAGTCAGGGATGGATGGGGAAGCCCCTTCCCTTCCTGCTATGTCCAGGTCCCTCCTGGGGCCCCCATTACCTCGAAGTCCAGGTAGTCCAGGGATTCCAGGCTCGCCTTCTTTCCCTGCATCCCCTGGATCACCTTTGGGGCCCGGTGGTCCTGAAAGGATGACAAACAGCACTAAGGTTACAGGACAGCTTTCTGGAGCAGGTCGCCTGCAGAGGAAACAAAAACTCCCTCTGAAGGACTTCTGTGGTGGGTCAGCTGTTAAGAACCTGTCTTGCAATGCAGCCACATGGGTTTGATTCCTGGTCAGGGAACTAATCTTCCACATGACGCAGAGCAGCTAAGCCCTCAGGCTACAACTACTGAGCCCACAGGCCACAGTGAAAGATTCCATGTGCTGCAACTAAGACTCGATGCAGCCAAATACACAAATATTAAAAAGAAAAAAAAAAAAAACCCTCACTCCTACAGAAAGGAAAAGTAAAAAATATGCTTTGGAGGCACACGGGGCTCCACTTAGTCCACCTTTGTGTGTGTGTGTTGTGTGGGGGTTGGGGGGAGGCAGAAATCAGAGAAACCTTCCTGGAAGAAGTAACATCCACAGTGAAACTGCAAGGAGGAACAGAAGCGGCTAAGTACAGGGAGGAGTGAGAGTGTGTTATGGACTGAATGACTGTGGTTCCCTCATCCCAACATCAAATGCATGTGTTGAAGCTCTACCCTCCTATGTGATGGTACTTGGAGTTGGGGCCTTTTGAGAGGTGATTAAGGTTAGATGAGGTCATGAGGGTGGGGCCCCCATAATGGGATTAGTGCCCTTATAAGAAGAGACCTCTGAGAGCTGTTGAGAAGCAGAAGAGACAGACCTTGGCTAAATGTAGGTGAAAGCAGAGGAGGCAGCCAGGGTCAGGTTCAGATTTCTAGCTTGAGCACCTGGATAGAAGAAGGGGTTTCTAAATGCTCCTTAGCAGGGCCTCCTTCCACGGTGAGGCTCCAGCATGGCAGGGATTCTAGCCTGTGTGATCTGAGTCAGTCCACACATGCTGGGTGTCAAGACCACATAGCCAGCTAGTGAGCGAGGGAACCGTGGATCAGCTCAGGGCTGTGTGGCCTCATCCACCCTGCCTCGCTCATCATGCTAGATGTCACACCATTCCCAGAAGAGACCTGACCCTTCATGCCCTGCAGCCTGCTATTCCCAGGCTGGTGAGCCAGGGGGCCCTCCCCATCAATCTCCTATCACTACCTGCCCCACCGATGCTGCTCATTGCCACTCTCGTGGCCAAGCCTTCTCTGATCCATCATTCCTGCCACATGTGGGCACGGCCTGTTTGAACACATGCCCTTGGTACTATTTGATGCTTATCCCACACTGCCTTGTCCTGTAGTCACAAGTGTTCTCTTTTTCCTAACAAAATGGCCAGCTCCCTGAGATAGGACCACACCCTTGGCATCCCTTTACTGGCTATGAAGATCCAGATTCTAAATTCTCCATTCTGGCTGCTCAGTAAGACAAAAAAGAGGACCAAGGAAAATGCCCCAACTGTACTGTGCTGGGTCAAACTGTCCCTGCCAATTTCATGTCCACCTGGGACCTCAGAATATGACTTTCTTTGAAAACAGAGTCTTGGCTGCTGTAATTAGTTAAGATGAGGTCAGATTGGAGTAGGGTGGATCCTAACCCAATTTCTGGTGTCCTGACAGACAGACACATGGGCAGAAGGCCAGGTGACCATGGAGGCCACGGTTGGAATGATGCGTCTACAGGCCAAGGAACACCACGGATAGCCAGCAAGATCAGAAGTCAGAAAGAGGCCAAGAAAGATCTCCCCCAGAGCTTTTAGAGGGAGGATGGTCCTGTGCACACCTGGATCTCAGACCTCCAGCCTGCAGAACAGTGAGAGAATCGATTTCTGTTGTTTCAAGTCACCCAGGGGCTTCCCTGGTGGCTCAGTGGTATAGAATCCTCCTGCCAATGAAGGAGACTTGGGTTTGATCCCTGGATCAAGATCCCCTGGAGGAGGAAATGACAACCCACTCCAGTATTCTTGCCTGGGAAATCCCATGGACAGAGGAGCTTGGTGGGCTACAGTCCATGGGGTCACAAAGAGTTGGAAACGACTGAGTAACTAAACAACAATATGCCACCCAGGTTGCGGTGCTCTGTCATGCAGCCCTAGGAAACCAAAACACGTATACTCGCCCCCTAGCAGTCACGCTTGCACAATAAATACTTGCTGAATGAATGAGTATATGAGATCAGAGGGTGTTAAGACACACAAAACAGCTAGGCGGCCAAGATCAAGATGTACTGATACATTCCCAAAGTTGGCACTGTCCTCAGACCCTAACCAAAGTTGACAGTGGTTTAAGAGTTCAATGGCATGAGAACAGGGGGAAAAAGGAATCAACAACTGAAAAGTGCACAAATCGTTAAACAAGGATTTCTGAGTTACATGGATCATGTGAGGAGGACCACAGTTTGTAACCATCTTCCTCTTTTCACCAGGGCTTCTCTGGTGGCTCAGTCGGTAAAGATTCCACCTGCAATGCAGGAGACCTGGGTTCGATCCCTGGGTTGGGAAGATACCCTGGAGAAGGGAATGGCTACTACTACTACCTACTCCAGTATTCTGGCCTGAAGAAACCCATGGACAGTCCATGGGGTCGCAAAGAGTCGGACATGACTGAGCAACTCTCACTCCTCTTTTCTAGGAAGAAAAACAAAGTATGACTGGCCATGTGGACCTCAGCTTTCAGAGAACAGGACTGAGACACCACACCTGTTGGGAACACGCCTAAGATTATATAGCAGAGAAATACAGGGGAAAGAAGCGAGTGAGCTTTACAATACCCATGCCAGCAATCCCCTGGCCAGGTCAAGGCTGCAGCAAAGGTTGCTGACAGCAGTTCCTAAATCTCTGCCCATCACGGCTTGTCACTGGGCTGTTACCTTCCTCTGTCCCCAGACCACTCCACCCCTTCTCACTCTTCCCTGCTTGTTCCTGTCCTCCCCATTGGAAACTTGGCACCCTGGGATCAAGCAGGTCGATGATGCTATGGACCATCCTCCATTTCTTCTATTCGCTCTAAGATGGGTGTGACCCAACACATGGACCTTCCCAGCAGTAGTTCTGGCAAAAACAGGATGCTACCCAGTGGACTAACTCTGATGGAGAGGCATCAAGGGGGCAGAGATCACTTGGAAGGTGGAGTTTGAGGATGGAGATCTTGGGTTCAAATTCTGGGTCTGTAAAATCTAAGTAGAAATCTTCCTCGGGTGCTTGTAGTGAGGAGTAAGGGAACTCAATGACATGGTGGATATATACGGGCTTGAGAACCTGTGAGTGGCAAGACCGTCCCTGACCATCTATACCCCACTCTTCAAAATGTGTCATCAGAACTATGCTGAGATTACTGAGGGTGGCTTTAGAATAGCCGCATCTGAAACCCCCCTGCCAGTTCAATAAGAGCCAGATTCTAAAAATATCCTACACGTGGATAGAGTTTTTACGATACAACTAAGTGCTTAGTGTGGGCTTCCCTGGAGGCTCAGTGGTAGAGAATCCGCCTGCCAACATCTGGGCTGGGAAGATCCCCTGGAGAAGGAAATGGCAATCCACTCCAGTATTCTTGCTTGGGGAATCTCATGGACAGAGGAGCCTGGTGGGCTCCATGAAGTCGTGAAGAGCCAGACATGACCGAGAAACTAAACAACAACAGCAAGTGGTTAGTGAAGACCTTTACTAGAGATTCACTGGGAAGAAGCCAGGGTGGCTAGTAAAGGCAGTGCTGATTTCCAGGGCTTAGTCGTGTCCTCGGGTGGTACTAGCCTGGCTGACTCAGAGGAGCCTGGAATGTGGCCAGTCTGGGTCTCAAGAGGCCCGGCTGTCTGGAGCTCTGAGGACCAAGCACATCTTCAAATCAGCGCTGACTGCTGGTGATGCATTCTTGGGATCTATTTATTCTTGTTCAGTCGCTAAGTCATGTCTGACTCTTTGCGACCCCATGGACTGCAGCACACCAGGCCTCCCTGTCCCTCACCAGCTCCCAGAGTGTGCCCAAGTTCATGTCTATTGAGTCAGTGATGCCATCCAACCATCTCATCCTGTTACCTCCTTCTCCTCCCACCCTCAATCTTTCCCAGCATCAAGGTCTCCTCCAATGAGTCAACTCTTTGCATCAGGTGACCAAAGAAGTGGAGCTTCAGCTTCAGCATCAGTCCTTCCAATGAACACCCAGGACTGATCTCCTTTAGGATGGACTGGTTTGATCTCCCTGCTGTCCAAGGGACTCTCAAGAGTCTTCTCCAGCACCACAGTTCAAAAGCATCAATTCTTCGATGCTCAGCCTTCTTTACAGTCCAAGTCTCACATCTGTACATGACTACTAAAAGCCTAATTCGGTATCTTACTACTCAGACAGATCATCAAAATGACTACTTGATGTCCTTTTATCAGGAAACCAGGCTGACAATCTGGAGCTTGCTTGGACTCCTCCCTTTCCTCTGCTCCGCACCCTTCCTGGCTCTCATCCAGGTGATTCCCGAGGCAGGTCTCTCTCTCCTTCCTCACTGCCTCCCTCATTGGGGTCCTCCCAGCCTCCTTTCCTGGCTCCAGCTTCTCTCTCTGACCCACTGTTGCTGTCTGATTGATCCCGTCAGAATCAGGTGTACTCAGAGCCCTCGGAAGCCCCTCACAGTACAACGAGCAGCCCTCTCTGTTGGAGACTCCTGCAAATCATCCCCAACCTGACCCCTTCTTCTGCAAGCTCACAGTCTGATGCTTCTCAATACAAACTCTCTTCCACCTCAACCAAAGCTTTCTCCTCATGGTGTCCCGAAGTACTAGCCAAGTCCTGTCCCTTCTAAGAGGCCCGTCGCTCTCTGAAGCTCACCTTCACACTCATCCCTCTGATCTCAGAGGGCACCTGGGCCAAACCCCCACATCTCAGAGCTGGGAGAAGCCTCAAGCATCACTGTGCACAGATTCCCCAGGGAAGCATCAGAGTCTGGATGGGCCACTCTACACCCACGCGCCTGTCACCGTCCCTCCTCTCAGACTGTGGTCCCCAAGGAGGACAGGCCTACCTGTGGGGCTAGAGCCCCACTCTCCAAGGCCCTGGGCCTCACACAGCATCCAGCATATGGGAGAGATTCAAGGCATGACTTCTGGGGAGTCGTGGAAGCTATTATGTGGTGTCAGCAATCCCAATGGTCCCTGCATGAGCATTATTTTTAATTTTATTGCAGTGTAGTTGATTTACAATGCTGTGCTAGTTTCTTCTATATAGCAAAGGGATTCAGTTATATATATATATACACATATATAATATTTTTGTATTTACAATATACCAACAAAGCCTGTCTAGGCAAAGCTATGGTTTTTCCAGTAGTCATGTATGGATGTGAGAGTTGGACTGTAAAGAAGGCTGAGCGTTGACGGGATCAATCAGACAGCAACAGTGGGTCAGAGAGAGAGGCTGGAGCCAGGAAGGGAGGCTGGGAGGACCCCGATGAGGGAGGCAGTGAGGAAGGAGGGAGAGACCTGCCTCGGGAATCACCTGGATGAGAGCCGGGAAGGGGGCGGAGCAGAGGGAAGGGAGGAGTCCAAGCAAGCTCCAGATTGTCAGCCTGGTTTCCTGAGAAAATGACATCAAGTCAGGTCCTGAGTAGTCAGATCCCGAGTTAGGTTTTTAGCAGTCATGTACAGGTGTGAGACTTGGACTGTAAAGAAGGCTGAGCGTCGAAGAATTGATGCTTTTGAACTGTGGTGCTGGAGAAGACTCCTGAGAGTCCCTTGGACAGCAAGGAGATCAAACCAGCCTATCCTAAAGGAGATCAGTCCTGAATATTCACTGGAAGGACAGATGCTGAAGTTGAAACTCCAACCTGATGCGAAGAACTGACTCACTGGAAAAGACCCTGATGCTGGGAAAGACTGACGGCAGGAGGAGAAGGGGATGACAGATGAGATGGCTGGATGGCATCACTGACTCAACGGACATGAGTTTGAGCAAACTCTAGAAGATAGTGAAGGACAGGGAAGCCTGGCGTGCTGCAGTTCATGGGGTCACAAATAGTCGGACACAACTTAGTGACTGAACTGAACTGATATATTTCATATTTTCCATTACGGTTTACCACAGGATACTGAATATAGCTCCCTGTGCTATATAGTAGGACCATGTTGTTTATCCATTCTATATATAATACTTCGCATCTGCTAATCCCAAACTCCCAATCCATCCCTTCCTGCCTCCCCTCCCCTAAGGTTCTCTGTATCTCTGAGTCTGTTTCATAGACATGTTGACCCGTATCATACTTCAGATTCCACATGTAAGTGGCATCATGATATTTGTCTTTCTCTGTCTGATTTACTTCACTTAGTATGATCATCTCTAGGCCCATTCATGATCCTGCAAATGCATTATTTCGTTCTTTTTGAGTAATACTCGGATGAGTTTTAAGATTCTCACCATCTACATCGGCGCCATCTCAGCTTTTCTATCGCTGGAGCAGGTCGGAACAGAGGTAAGCTGGGACAGGAGGAGCAGAGGTCACTCCTCCTCAGCCACAGGAACAGACCAGAGCCCCTCACTGTGCTTCTGGCCTGGCGTCCACATTCTTCTCCCGGCTCCTGCCACAGGGGGCAGGGGAGGTGGGAGCAGAGCAGCCCCATGCCTAGGTCCCTGCCTGTCCACCAGCCGAGCCCACCCCCCGGCGCAGTTCTGCAGTCACCCGAAAGCCCTGAGCCGCTCTGGCTGGAAGCATCTCCAGCTCAGAACTAAGGATTTGGGGACTGGGGAGAGGGCCTTCCTTGGTGGCACAGATGGTAAAGAATCCGCCTGCAATGTGGGAGACCTGGGGTCGATCCCTGGGTTGGGAACATCCCTTGGAGGAAAGCATGGCTACCCACTCCAGTATTCTTGCCTGGAGAATCCCCATGGACAGAGGAGCCTGGCGGGCTACAGCCCATGGGGTCGCGAAGAGTTGGACACAACTGTGCGACTGAGCACACACGCAGATTGGGCAGAAACACCAGGATTCTTCTGGGATCAGCCAACGGGAAGGGAAAGGCAATTCACTCTCCCTTCCCAGATCCTGAAATGAGAGATGGGGTAGGGGACCCATGGGTGTTGGAATCTAGACAATGACCTGCCAAGAACAAATGTTCATTGATAGCTGATGCGGTGGGCCTGAAGCCAGCGAAACAGCGACCCTAATGTAAACATTGCAGCAGAACTATGCTAATCCCAGGGTGGCTGCTGGAGGTGGGGTCCCGCAACTAACGGCTCTGCTCCCACTTCCCTGATGTCACTGGGGCTCTGGATTCTCATCGCTGACGTTTACGCTGACATTTACACTGTAGTGAGCTCTCGGGCCTCAATTCGTGTGTCCTCTCTGGGGCCCCAAATATATGCACCGGGCTGTGGCCAGCCTGCAAAGCCAGCTTTCCCCAGAGCCTCAGGCAAAGGGTCAGTGGGCAAGGCTGGGTGCAACTAATGACTTCCACAGCATGCACTCCCCTCCTGTCCCAGCAGAGCCTCACCTCACCTCTGCTCTGACCTGTTCCAGTGAAACAGAGAAGATGAGACAGTGACAGTGCAAATGCGGAAAAGCTTAAAGCTCATTCAAGGGACTTCCTTGGTGGTCCAGCGGGGAAGAATCCGCCTGCCAACGCAGGGGACATGGACTCAGTCCCTGGTCTGGGAACAAAGATCCCACATGCCACAGGGCCACCAAGCCCATGTGTCACAACGACTGAAGCCCCTGCACCCTAGGTGCTCCAAACAAGACAAGCCACACGAGAAACCCACCCACAACAACTAGAGAAAGGCTGCACACAGCAGCGAAGAGCCTGCAGAAGACCCAGGGTGGCCAAAAACAAATAAATACTTAAAAAAGAAAAAAGCTCACTCAAATATTATCTGCTCCATTCCCCTCCCAGCAGAGTTGGATGTGGAAGGTGAAACAACAGAGCCCCCTGCCACCCGCTATGGTGGGAGGGGGAGACACAGTGCCCACATATGAACATTTGTTGAATGGGACGCTCTACTAGATGGCCTATTTTTTTCCTCAAAAAAGCAGCCTACGGATACGTATGCTTTGCCAACTTGCTTTCATGAATTGAGAGATGAATCTTCTAGCCCAGCAGGGCCACTGGCTGGGGATTTGATGTCAGCAGGTCATTTCTCTGCTCTGAGCTTCCAGGGCCTTAATTACAAAACAAACGCAGGATGGGCTAGTTGATTTCAGAGCCCATTTGTCACTCTAACCTTCTGGGAGTCTATGATCATCCACGTTGCGGACAGAGCCTGCTGAGGCTGGAACACGTGGCTGCAGTCTTGCCATCAGGCCGCTGCTCACACACTACCCCTCCGGGGTGCCTCCCCTCTCTGCTTAGCTTTCCTCCTCCTGGAACTCCTCGTCTGCCTGATCATCTAGGTTCTCTGTTTCTTTCAGCGCCACAGAGAGATTCAACAGACCTGATCAGTGCTGAGAACGCAAAGCAGGAAACAGAAAGCACCACTGTGAATGTACACAAAAGACAAGCCAGAGGCAAAACCTGTAGAAAACTGTATAACAAAGTGAGAGAATGCAACCGTTTGGGGTCACGCTCAAGAATAACATAAACAAGGTCACATATATATAAATATACACAGTGGAGCATTTGTGGATTCTGAGCCAGGAAAAGGAAGAATGGGAGGGTGTGCGGTGTGTGCATGCTTAAAGACTGAGTGGAACTGAACAAAACTAGTAAAGAAAAGCCACTCAGACCACAATATACAAATTCAGCAAAGCTTCTCTGCTAAAAATCCCTTATCCAAAAGCCAGTTTTGTCTTGTTGAAGTTATGTGGTAATTATATTCCGCTATGCCAAAGAGAGCTCTTTTTAATCACATCATTTGGGTCCCCAGCAACCATGAGAGATGGAGGAAGGGGAGGGAGACACAGCACAGTGGTGGTCCTGGGAGGGACAGGGGCCTCATCTCTGAAAAGCCAGCAGCCCATCAAGAATGCAAAGCTTGGGACGTCTCCGGTGGCTCAGTGGAAAAGAATCCTCCTACCAATTCAGGGGGTTTGATCCCTGGTCCAGGAAGAGTCCACATGCCATGGGGCAACTAAGCCCTCCTACTGCAACTACTGAGCCTATGCTCTAGAGTCCACGCTCCGCAACAAGAGAAGTCACCACAATGAGAAGTCCATGCACCGCAACTAGACAAAGCCCGGGTGCAGCAACGAAGACCCAGCGCAGCCAAAAGTAAATAAATAAATACCAATTTTAAAAAATGCAAAGCTTGAAGACTGGAAGGCAGTCCTGGGCAGAACTGAGGTGAAACTTCGGTACAAGGGAAGCAAGTGTGGAACTTCGTTTCAGAACCAAAGAAAGACCTCTTAGAGGATTCCACCGGAAGAACCGTGGCAAATGGGTGATCTGGCGCTGTTTTAGCTTGAGCCAAAAGGAGAGTGGACTCAGAAACTAAGAAAGTGAAATGCTCGGTAAGGCCAAGGAGGCTGCACCAGCAAGAAGCATGGGGATATCATCTGTGGGCCGGGAGAGGAAGGAAGGGGGAGTGCCTGGTGGGAAAGTGCTCCCCTGAAAATGTTAGTCACTCAGTCGGGTCTGACTCTTTGGGACCCCATGGACTGTAGCCCGCCAGGCTCCTCTGTCCTTGGGATTCTCCAGGCAAGAATACTAGAGTGGATTACCATTCCCTTCTTCAGGGGATCTTCCTGACCCAGGGATAGAACCTGGGTCTCCTACAGTGCAGGTGGATTGATTCTTTACCAGCTGAGCCACAGAAAAGCCCAAACAGAAGAGACTACCTCCCATATATAGGGACAGACCTGAGGGACCACTCTCCCTTCTGTCTTCATGGCTCCTAGCCAATCTCTTTCCACCCTGGAAAGTACCACAGTTAGTGACCAAAACATGCTTTTTGAGCCAGAAAGACCCACTTTGAACCTCTGTCACTTTGTCACTTGCCAATTGTAATAAACACTGGGAAATTCATTAGTTTCTCAACCATAAAATGGGTTCGGGGACTTCCCTGGCAGTCTAGTGGTGAGGACTCTGCGCTTCCACTGCAGGGGGGCTCAGGCTCAATCCCTGTTTGGGGAACTAAGATCTCACATGCCACATGGCATGGCCAAAAAAAAAAAAAAATGGGTTCAATAACACCTTTTTTGCAGGATGTGAGGATTAGCAGTTGTCAATGTCCATTTAGAGAACTAACGCTGACAAAACGTCTGTTCAACTGTAGGCTCACCGTAGGTTACGATTCAGTGTCGCTGCTGTTACTAAGCACTGACCAGATTGGGCTGGTGCTTCCCAGGTGGTGCTAGTAGTAAAGAACCCGCCTGCCAATGCAGGAGGCATAACCCAACGTGGGTTCGATCCCTGGGTCGGGAAGATCCCTGGAGGAGGACATGGTAACCCACTCCAGTATTCTTGCCTGGAGAATCCCATGGACACACGAGCCTGGCAGGCTACATACAGTCCATGGGGTCGCAAAGAGTTGGACAGAACTGAAACAACTTAGCATGCAGGCTGGGGAGGTCAAGGAAACAAACAGCTGAGACCCCAGGTGTGTGGATTTGGACACACAGCCTCCTGTTCTCCTTTGATTTCTGAAATGTGAAACCAAAGTCACCCAAGAAAAGAAAACCAGTCCTCTGACGACATGGGCTCAAGATGGAACAGTTGTTCCACAAACATTCCTCAAGTTTCAGTCACATGGGTCACACGGTAGAACAGATGAGGGTGGACTGAAGTTACCAGATGGAGCCCTGGCGTTGGGTGGAAAACCCTGGGCTGGCCATTGAATTACACACTTAAATGGGCGAATCTGAGGACATGTAAATTGTGTGTTAGTCACTCAGTTGTGTCTGACTCCATGTGACCCCATGGACTACAACCTACCAGGCTCCTTTGTCCATGGGATTCTCCAGGCAAGAATACTGAAGTGGGTTGCCATTTCCTTCTCCAAGGGATCTTCCCAACCTAGGGATCAAACCCAGGTCTCCTGCATTGCAGGCAGATTCTCTACAGTCTGAGTGAGCCACTAAGAAAGCCATGTAAATTATACCTTACTAAAGCTGTTGAAAGCAAAAGCCCTGGGTTGGATCATTTCTAATTGTGTGGGCCTGGAGTAAGCCAGGTATTTCCTCCTGGAGCCTCAGCTGCTTCTCTACAGAAATCCTATTGGCTCTCCAGTGAATCCTGCCTTCAACCGAGCTCACAGCTGGTGATGGGGACCCACTTTAAAACCAAATGATGTTTTATTATTATAAACCGGACTTGGAAAGTATTATGCAAGTAGAAGTCTCCATCATGACTACTTTCTGCTCTGATAAATACAGAATCTCAGAGGAGGGAGACTTCAGTGGACTAGAGTTGCCAGGGGACTCCTGGAGGAGGTGGGTCTGAGTGAGATGGGAAGGAGCAGTGGGGTCTGGATGAGGAGGAGAAGAAGGGGGCTTTGCAGTGGGAGGAAAGGCTGGAGGAAAGCCAAGGGAGTGGGCAAGGAGGGGTGTGTCTCCAGGGCAGGGACAAGACATGTTCCACTGGACTGGATGCTTCACACAGGGCAGCGGGTGCAAGCTGGCTGTCTATGGACAATGTAGGAACCACAGATACATTGTATTTGGCCCACAGAGTTAAACAATTAAAAATTCTAGAACATTCCACGTTTCTGGTTTCTCTGGAAAAAAATGGGAAGACCTTGTCTATGCTGAGGCCAAAATGGGCCAGACCTGTCACAGTCCTTACTATTCCCCCGACACCGAAGTCACTTTACGCATTGACATTGCTCCACTAGCCCCTGCAGACTGAACCCTGGTACAGGGGACCAGGTGGAGAAGGCAGGGAAGACAGGCTGGGGACAGGGATGCAACAGAAAGCACATCATCTCTGCAATCAGGAAAGCTGGGGTTCAAATCCTGGCCCATCACCTCCCAGACTGCCACTGTAAGCAGCCTCTTAATCTCATGGTTGTTTTTAAAAGACATTCTATGAGTTACACTTGGCCCAGTACCCAACAGAGCTGGTGTTCAAAGTGGTATTATCACTGTCCACTGTCAGCCTAAGGGCTTTTGGTGAACCTGGCAGACTCCGGGGCAGTCATGGTGGGTTCTGAGCAGCGGGTCGTGCAGGAAAAGTACATTTCACAAACTGTGCCTCTGACAATGATGTGCAGGGTGGACAGCAGTGGGAAGGAATGGGGGAGAGGGGAGTAGGGGTGCAGTCGCTCAGGTTTGCAAGAGAGGGAGGTTGGCTATAAAGATGCTCATGTTTGTGGACCTGGAGCAAGAGGCCGAATGGAGGCCTGCACGTTTTTGCCATTATATTTAAGAGTGAAAAATGAAGCTAACACACTGTTAAAGAAAATAAAATATGTTCTTCTACCTGGATGAACTATGGCTTTTTAACAGCCTGGAAGGGCAGGTTCAAATTTGGAATTCTCCCAATTTTTGTAGCTCCACCTGTGCATGGTCAGGCCACCCAAGATGGCTGTTCTCTTGCTCTCTGTCCATCCCCCACCTGACCAGTGCCTGCTTCACCCACACCTACTCACATCATTGACCTTCCTACATACTCGCCTTGGGCCCTAGCTAGTGACAGCTTATCAAAGCGGAGGTGAGGGGCGTGCCCCTATGCTGGTTTCCCTGGTAACCAATGAACCCACCCCACATCAAATCCCTCTATAACTGGCAATCTCCCTTTCCCCCAGGAGCAAAGACCACTGCCAGGACCTGCCAGCTGTCTGCCACACACAGTGGGGAGTCGCTCCAGAACCTTGCTTCAGACTTGTCAGCTCCCCTTTCCATTAAACCATCCTTGTTCCTGTTGCTGACTCCAGGCTCTTTCTTTGGTCTTAAAGATGGGCAAATGCAAGCCTTGTAGATGTTTGGTATGCAACCCAACACAATGGAAGCACCAGGACACTGGGGGAGCACCTCCCTATCCCCAGTTTGAGCCCTGCTTTCCTCCCCAACCCCAAACTCTTGGAGGCTCCAGCTGGTACATCCAAGGCTCTGCCCACCCAGGGCCTCGGGAGCCACCCTGGGCCATTCTCATGGCTGGGGGGGGTGTGAATACTGAGTGTGTGCTGTCTGGGGGGAGGAGAGGGGTGGCAAGGAGGACCTTTATCCTGTGCAGGCCTGGAAATGCGCATAATCCATTTGGATGGAACACTCCAGGGTCTTTGGGGGTGAGACTTAATAAAGGAGGTGTGGGCTTGGGGAGGGAGCCGGACTCCCAGGCCTGGAGAAGGCACGTGCATCATGCGGAAGAAACGCTGAGCGGGAGGGGCCCTCGCAGTCCCCCAGAGCCCGGTGGGTGGCGGAAAGGGGGGTACCTTTGGCCAGGGAGATGTTGCGCAGCGCGATGGAGTGCTCCCAGTCCTTGAGGCGTAGGTCCTCGGTGATACCGTTGAGCACGGCCAGCTCCTGCTTGAGCTGCAGCTCCAAGCCCCGGTGCGCCAGGCGCAGGCGGCGCGCGTCCTCGCTGGCGTTGCTCACCAGCACGCGCAGGTCCCGCAGCCGCGTGCCCTGCAGGGCCACGTCGTAGGACAGGCTGAGGTTGAGGCCGCGCAGCGCGCCGCCCACGTCCGCCAGCTCGTCGCTCAGGGCGCCCACCCGGCGCGCCAGCCCGTCCAGCAGGCCGGCGTGGCGCCGCAGCAGCAGCTGGCTGCGGTTGCTATCCACCTGCAGCTGGTAGAGCTCCAGCTGCGCCGCGTCGCTCTGCTGGGCCGAGCGCTCCCGCAGCAGGACCACCGCCTGCTCGCTCTGCGCCGCCTGGGCCTGCAGCCCCCACAGCGCCCCCTCCAGGCGCTGCACCGCGCCCGCCAGCGCCAGCAGCGAGTCCGACTGGTTCTGCAGCGCGTCGTGCGCCTTCCACACCTGCTCGCTCAGCTCTCCCTGCAGCGGGGCCTGCAGCAGCCGCAGCTGCAAGTCCCGGAAGCTCTCGTTCAGTCGGTTCACGTTCCGAGTCAGCGCCTTCAGGTCGTCCGGGGAGCTCCGGGGCCTGGACACTGCGGA
Organism: Cervus canadensis; assembly: GCF_019320065.1. NCBI lineage: Eukaryota > Metazoa > Chordata > Mammalia > Artiodactyla > Cervidae > Cervus > Cervus canadensis. The sequence goes on from NC_057399.1 coordinate 761,321, forward strand.
GATGGAGGAGAAGGAAGAGGAGGAGAGATGAGACGGGCGCTGCGGAGGTTCTCCCTCAACCCCCGACCCCGGGGCTTGGAAAGCAGGAGACGCTCAGTAAGAGGAAGGGGAAGCGGAGGTGGCCAAGGCTGAGTGCCTTAACACATCCCCTAAACGGTGTTCAGCCGGTGGTCCCCAAACACGTCTGCCCGTGAGAATCACCTGGCCAGGGATCCCACCTGGAGAAGTTGTGGTTGGATGGGTCTGGGAGGTGACCCAGGCTTTGGAATTTTAAAAAGAGCCCAGGGTAATTCTAAGATGCGATTGAGTTTGGGAACCCCTGGACTCATCTATGGGCTTCCCAGGTGGCGCTAGTGGTAAAGAACCCGCCTGCCAATGCGAGAGACATAAGAGATGCAGGTTCCATCCCTGAGTTAGGAAGATCCCTTGGAGAAGGGCCTGGCAACCCACTCCAGTATTCTAGCCTGGAGAATTCCATGGACAGAGGAGACTGGCAGGCTACAGTCCACGGGATCACAAAGAGTCGGACAGGACTGAAATCGACTTAGCATGCACGCAGGCACAGACTTATCTACGGATGAGGTTGGTCCGTAGGAACCGGTCTCTCTCTCTCTCTCTCTCTTTTTTTTTTTTTTTTGTTTTTTGGAAAGGATCAGACATCAGCAGTTCCACGAGGCTTACCCTCCAATATTCTGTGTCATCCTCTCCACTTTAGAAGGGAAGTACCCTTATCCCCTGGAGAAGGAAATGGCAATTCGTTCCAGTATTCTTGCCTGGGAAATACCATGGACAGAGGAGCCTGGCAGGCTATACAGTCCATGGGGTTGCAAAGAGTCACTAAACAGCAGCAAAGGACCCTTATTTAAGCCCCTTAGGGCTCAAGCTGTTACCGTTGCCCCAGGCAATGGCAAGTAAGACCTGGAGACAGGATTCCAATCCAGAGGGCTTGCTTGCTCTGGAACCCAGATGCTGTCCTCCAAGTCTGCTCTGGAACTGTCTGAAGGGACCATGCCAGCAGCAGACTCAGCCAGGCTCCGGGCAGCGCTGGTAATTCCCACTCCTCAATTCGGGGTCCCATTCCCTCTAGGCCAGGGGAGATGCTTTTTACATCCATACCTTCTCTTATCTGGGGCTTACCAGATGGCGCTAGTGGTAAAGAACTCATCTGCTAGTGCAGGAGACATAAGAGACTCAGGTTTGATCCCTGGGTGGAGACTATCCCCTGGAGGAGGGCATGGCAACCCACTCAGTATTCTTTCCTGGAGAATCCCATGGACACAGGAGCCCGGCAGCCTACTGTCCATGGGGTCTTTATACAACTGAGTGAATTAGCATGTGTGCATTTCCCTTCTCAGGCAAACGACCAGCTCAATGGTCTCCCACCCTTTTCCCTTGGAGAGGTTTCCTTGTCTTGATTATAAGCAGCTAGTTCACAACCTGAAGGGAAGGCGTGTGCCTCTGAGTCATTATCATCTAGCATCCGCTGTCTCCTGCATGCCCAGGGAGCACTTAGGGACACAGCAAACCCTGGTACCTCCTGGGATGTCCAGGAATGCTGGTCTGTTTGCTGCACACTGCCCACAGCTTTGTCTCCCCCTCTGATCTACATGCCAGAAAAATGGAAACTAGTAGTGGGGGTGGGGCAGAGTAGGAGGTGGAGACAAAGGAGGCACAGGGGGAATTCTGCCTTGGAAGTCTTGGGATGGAGAGAGTCAGGGAATCTAGTACACAGCTTGTTCAAGTCATGAGAGGATCCATATACACTAGCTCTTTCCTGAACTTCAAGCTGGGACAGAAGAAGGTGGTTTTGTGGGTGCTGGAGCTGATGCTTCTGCCAGTGCATGGCATTTATGGTGGCCGCCCTGGAGGATGTAAGTCATCTCAGATTGCATTCAGAGGCTCACAGCATTAGAGAGGCATTTGAGCCCCACTTCAAATTCTCCCTTGAGACTTCCCTGGCAGTCCAGTGCTACCACTGCAGGGAGCAGGGTTCGATCCCTGGTCTGGAAACTAAGATCCTGCATCCCACATGGCATACCCAGAAACAAACAAACAAAAAAATGAAAATAGTCAACAAAATTAAAGTGTTCACTCAGCACTTTAATCTCCAAGAAAATCATATGCCCAACCTCTGCTCATACACATTCTCTCCACTTTCAGTTAGTTCTAAGTGCTGGAATGTTCTGTATTCTGTTCAGACTTGAAATTTGCCTCCCTGTAGTCTCTAACCACTGGTTTTGCCCTCTGAGGTCACAGAAAGCTAGTGAATTTTACTTTTCCCACAAGTCAGCTCTTCAGAATCTCAAAGACAGTGATCACATCCTGGCTATGTAACACTGTTTCTGGTTAAAGTCAGCAGTTCCCTCATCAACTGTCTCTTGACTGGCCTCTGAGCCTCCATACCTCCTGGCTAACCTCTTCTGCACATAACAGGGTGTCAACATCCCCTTACAGAGTGGGGCTTGATCTAAATTTGTTTTTTGCCATGGTGTATAAAGACTGGGAAAAGTTTGGAAGAGGGGTCTTCAACTTCATTCTGGTCAGAAGACTCTCTACTATGGCCCAAACTGAGTTTTTCAGACTTGCATCATTGACTTTGAGTCTAGGCAGCCTTCGGTGAAAAGCTTCCCCATTTTACAGATAAAGAGACTGAAGCCATGAGCATATTCATGATCTGCCTAACGGCATGCTTCCTGACTCCTGGTCCAGTGTTTCCTTTCACTGCCCCACTACTCTGGAAAGTTAGTGAGAGTCGTCAAGGGATTTCTCTGGAAAGATCCAGTGGTTGAGAATCCACCTTGCAATTCAAGGGACATGAGTTCAACCCCTGATCAGGAAACTGAGATCCCACATGCTGAAGAGCAACTAAGCCCGAGCCACAATTAGAAAGCCCATGCTCCACAACGAAAGATTCCGCCTGCTGCAAATAACACCTTATGCAGCCAAATAAAGAAATATTTTCTAAAAAGAGTTGTCAATAGAAGTAAAGGTTCTGGAGAAATGAATCCGTGATGCAATCACAACCCAAGTAACCACAGGAATTGCCTGCATGTCATCGCAGGCCAGGACCTGATTGTGTTTGTCCAATATTCGACCAGATTGATTGACAGGTATTTGAGACAGGGCAGTTGGAGACCAGAAAGCCTGATATTTTAGTGTCAGCCTGTGCTCTCGATGCTCTGAGATTCAAAGAAACACCGCAGCTCATCAGAAGCAGTAAAACACTAGGTTTGTTAATTCTGGTTTTAACATTGGGATTGCAAGTGATTAAGAGGAACAGTGCAACTACTTGATTTTAATGCTCATTAGCTCAGGCCTGTCAGAGGCAACACTGAAGGAGGCAGTTTCCCTTAAAGCCACTCTCTGCCAGCTCCCACCAGCCCCGCCCTCCCTCTGTGCCCTGGGAGGCCCCCCGCCTTGCCCATCAGCCCCCAGGTTTCAGATCTGAGACCCCTTCTATCTCAGAAAACTGGACTTGAACTTGCCCGTATGGTGAAGGTTGACAATCAGCCACCCCTTCCGAGAGAGTCCATCTGAGTCTTTGATTATCTTTCATTGCACAACCAATTTTAACATAAATTGAAATAAAGAAAAAATTCTTCCACCATCTCACAACCTCCAACAAAGAACACTGGTTTCCTTTCCATTTTCTTCTAGTTCCATCCGAACGCATACCCAGTCTTTACAATTCAATTTCTGTGCTTTCAAATTTGTGAATGATTATTTCACACTTTTCCCATCTGTCCTTTATAATTATCCTTCTGATGGCTGCCTAAGAGCCCATCAGGGAGATGCTTGGTAATTTACCCACTCTCAATCATGGAAAACAAATGCAGAAAGGTCCCTCCTTCTCTTGAATTTTTTCCTACCAATAAATTCCTAGAGGTTGGATTAGTAGAGCCAAAGTTATAGACATTTTTATAACTCTTAAAAATTCCAACGAAATCACAAAAAGAAAAAAAAAATTCTAGCCAAATCACTTCCCAGAAGTTATACCTTATTTGTAATTACATTATAGGCTTTCCAGGTGGCGCTAGTGGTAAAGACTGCTAAGTCACTTAGTCGTGTCCGACTCTGTGCAACCCCATCCCTGGGATTCTCCAGGCAAGAACACTGGAGTGGGTTGCCATTGCCTTCTCCGAGAGGTAAAGAACTCAGCTGCTAATACAGGAGACATAAGAGACTCAGGTTCAATCCCTGGATTGGGAAGATTGCCTGGAGGAGAAAATGGCAACCCACTCCAGTATTCTTGCCTGGAAAATCCTACGGACAGAGGAGCCTGGTAGGCTACAGTCCATGGGGTCACAAAGAGTCGGACGTGACTGAAGCAACTTAGCACACACGCATACATGTACATTATAGATTTTTAAATGTGCCAGTTTCAATAAAACCTCAATGCACTGAGTATTACAATTTTCATATGGTTAATGTCACAGATACAAAATGGTAGCTTGTTATTTTATGCTAGTATATTTGCATTTTAGAAGTGACTTTCTCAAGGCAATGCATTACCTATCTTTACAATTTGATTTCTGGGCTTTTTTTTTTTTTAATTTAATGAATCAGCTCAAATGAATGATATGGGTATTTTAGGTACTCAGTCTAATCAGAACAAAATTATTTGAAGGAATAAATACTCTTTGGGCATCCAGTCATGCTGTAGAAGCCCAGAGCAGCCTCCCTCTTTTGGGATCACTTACCCACCCCAGAAATGAATTATCTCCTTCCAATAGTCACAGTGTGTTCTCAGCTCACACTACCCCACCCCCTCCTACCCCATTTAATCCCTTCCAGATGTTTGCTGTCCTCAACAGGGAACAATTCTTCCTTGAGTGTGACTCTCTTAATTCATGTTTATGCAAACAGTTCATTTATCTCTCTGCCTGCTGTATTTACTTTTAATTGCTCTAACTATTCTTTAGCTTTCATACTTTCACAAAGGAGATGATAAATCATAGAGTAACAATAATTACTGGCATCTCCCGAGTCCTTACTCTGTGCCAGACATGTTCTAAGTACTTCCCATATTAATGCATTTAATTTCATAATAAGCCTATAAGTGTTGTTATGATCATCATATTCTAAATGAGGAAACTGAGGCACACAGAGGTTGAGTAACTCACAAGGTCACCCAGTTGATAGACAGAGGAGACTGACTTTAGACTCAGGTCATTTGGGTCCAGAACTCCCTTTGTGATACCATCTGTCCTGAATATTCATTGGAAGAACTGATGTTGAAGCTGAAATTCCAATACTTTGGCCACCTGATGTGAAGAACTGATTCATTTGAAAAGACCCTGATGCTGGGAAAGATTGAAGGCAGGAGGAGAAGGGGATGACAGAGGATGAAATGGTTGGATGGCATCACCGACTCAATGGACATGAGTGTGAGTAAACTCTGGGAGTTGTTGATGGAGAGGGAGGCCTGGCATGCTGCAGTCCATGGGGTTGCAAAGAGTCAGACGTGGCTGAGCGACTGAACTGAACTGAAAGGGTGGAAGGCACAGAATAAACTTTTAATTTATTTTATTATTTATTTATTTATTTATTTTTGGCCACATCGCGTGGCAGGCAGGATCTTATTTTTTCCCAGCTATGGATCTAACCTACACCCCGTGCAGTGCAAATATGGAGTCTTTACCACAGGGGAAGTCCCTAGAATACACTTCTTAACAGAGATGCACAAATATGGAATAAGCTTTGAAGGTAGTGAGTTCCCCATCATAAACCCATGCAGGAGTCAGGCTGCTTGGCAGGAATCATGGATTCTAATTCAGATTCTGATTCAGTATTAATTGCTGAATCCTAATGAATGTGTTCATGTACACTTTGTAATAATGTTTGACTGATGGATGAATATCTGTCTCAGGCCACACCCTGGGCTAGGTGAGTCACACAATCACATCTCCTGCAGTCTTCCCACCAGACCCCAGTCGTGAACTGGCTCCCTGTTTCATAAGCATCGTTTATGCTCATTAAAAAATGATCATATGCTGGTGAAATCAAGGTACTCCAGACTGACCAGAGAGGCTGCGTTCCCCAAACACATCAGACACACCCACCATGCCAGCAAAGCAGGGGAGGTACCTGTGAGCTGGAGGAAGAAAAGCTAAGTGTTCTATTTGAGGTTTGGCGACCTAAGTCTTGAGCGCTTGTGTTATTAATCCTTTATCTTTGTATAAAGTTTCACACTCATTATCTCCCTTAATTTTAAATATAATTCATCTTGAGAGGTAGGCAGTGCTGCAAGTATTCCTAATATCCTCAAAGGGTAAAAAAGAAAGAGGCTCAAAAAGGCAAGAGATGCCAGAAGCATAAATAAGGATGGATTGGGGTCATCTGTCCCGTTATCCAGTCTTCTGTCCTCCATACCTGCTGCAGGGGTGGTCAGCCCTATACTGAACTCCAAAGTCTACTTGGGGGAGCAGGGTAGGAGATGACATTTATTAAGCACCTACCACATGCTGAAGCTGAAGCTCCAATACTTTGGCCACCTGATGCAAAGAGCCAACTCCTTGGAAAAGACCCTGATGCTGGGAAAGACTGAAGGCAAGAGAAGGGGGCAACAGAGGAAGAGATGGTTGGATGGCATCACCAACTCAACAGACATGAGTTTGAGCAAATTCCGGAAGATAGTGAAGGACAGTGCTGCAGACTGTGGGGTCACAAAGAGTCGGATACGACTTAGTGATTGAACAAAAATATGCCAAACTTAGCTTTAGTCCCTTGTTAGGAGTGACTTTGTTTCATCTTCCCAGCACACTTGTGAAGTAGGAATTCTGCCCATGTTCAGATGAAGGAGCTTGAGAAGGTAGGAAAGAGTGAAAGGAGACTCAAGATGCTTGGTTTATGAAGGCCCTGCTGGCCCCACCCTTACACAAGACAAACAGCAGAAGGTATCTCTCCCCCTTTTTTCCAGGCCACCTGAGCAGAAGTCCTGCATCAGCCTCAGAAGTGAGAGGGAATTGTTAGTGGTTTGGGTGGCGGGGGGTGGGGGGCATGGAGAACTGGCATCCTAGTCTGATGGAGAAGCCAGTGGAGGAGGGGAACAGATTCTAGAATGCAGTCAGGAGACATATAACTGTGTGGTCCCCCCAAGCCTACAGGCAGATTGTATCACCATTTCACAGATGAAAAATTGAAACTCAAGCAACGAAGTGAGTAACTCAAGACCATCTGTGAGTAAGAGGTGGACCTGCCCGGCTGTTTCACTGTCTCATGCAGCCATCCTACCTTGTCCTCATTTAGGCTCACGATGCTGCTGGGAGGAAGGTGGGTATCAGAATTCACAGAGCATCACATTAAGGGGCATCCCAGGTGTCTCAATGGTAAAAGAATCCGCCTGCCAATGCAGGAGACAAAGGAGATGAGGGTTCGATCCCTGGGTCGGGAAAATCCCCTGGAGAAGGAAATGGCAACCCACTCCAATATTCTTGCCTGGAGAATCCCATGGAAAGAGGTGCCTGGTGGGCTACAGTCCCTGGGGTTACAAAGAGTCGGACACGACTGAGCATGCATGCAGACACATTGAGGGCAGAGTTGGGAAAGGATGGGGCTGAAATGAAACTGCAAGTCAGGCACCTCAATTTAAGCACTAAGAAAAAGACAGGAAAGGGGGCTTTCTTTCGGGAGGTCTGCAACACTGGGCTGGATTTCCTGAGATCTGGATACATGTGACTTTAATAGAAAATTCATTTAAAACTGGAGCGTAATGCTCATTCCAAATTGCATAAGAGAGAGGTTACCGGCAGATCTTTAGCACTTAAAGTGATGCCCATTTTCACTAGGGCTCCCCTGTTTCCAAGAGGTAGGAGGAAACCAGGGCCAACCTCGTGGTGTGTAACAAGGCCCCGAATGCAAAAGGGCCCCATGCTGGGGGCTTACTGCCCTGCTCTCGCTCTCCGGAAATTTTGGATAATTTTATTTTTGAATGTGTGTTCTGTAAATGAAGGGCAGAGGCAGGGGAAATGAAGCAGATGAAGGAGGTGAGGTATTAGAGGACATGCATAAGGACCCAAAGAGGAAAGCAGCAGATTGGTAAATTTGGAAGTGTTAGTGTTAGTCGGTCAGTCGTGTCTGACTCTTTATGAGCCCACGGACTGCAGCCCACCAGGCTCCTCTGTCCATGGGATTCTCCAGGGAAGAATATGGGACTGTGTAGCCCGGAAGCCCCTTCTTCAGGGGACCTTCCTGACCCAAGGATCAAACCTAAGTCTCCTGCATTGCAGGCAGATTCTTTACCATCTGAGCCATGCTGGTAAATTTGGGGTGAGTTTATTCACTTTTTTTTTAAGTACTGGATTGGCCGAAAATTTGATTCGATTTTTCGGTAAGCTGTTTTGGAAAAACCTGAAAACCTTTCTGGCCTACCCAATATCACATGTCCCTGCTCCGAGCTCACTCAGCAGGATGTCCTGGATCAACATCCCCAGGCTATAGACTGTCTTCTTTGTCTGCAGCCCACCATCCCCTGCACTCACACAGAAGAGAGCCGGGAGCTTGCAGCCACAGCTCAGAGCGGCAGGAGGCCCTTTGAGAAGGAAGCCAGCAGAAGCTCCGTCTTTACCCAGGTGGCCTGAGCTTTCTGATGCTTTGTTCACCTGAAGACTCATCATTCAGTGGCTCAGGGCCACATGCTTTACCCACATGCGTGTGCTGTCCTGAATGCCTGTGTGCAGTGGCCTTGGTCAATTCTGGGACTGGAGGGCTCCCTAAGTAAGTAAGCCCAGTGGCCAATTCTAGGTCCTTCAGGCAGGATCCAAGAAACAGGCATGAAGGATGCAGACTGCTTCTCTGAAACGGTGCGACCCAGATGCCCAGTCTTTATACATAGACCTCTCTCTGGCCCATGGAGGAGCACAGACTCTGAACTGGGGGATGCATGGAGCAGAGGCTGACTGCCAGCCAGCAGACAGCCGTGGATATCCACATTAGGATGGCCTGGCACAACCTCAGAGCAAGAAAAACCCCGCCAATATGTTGGTTGCTTTCCCCAGAGGTGTGCAGGGTGCTCTGTGCTCCCGGCACAAGCGTTCCCTTTGGTGGTCCAAGCCAACGGAGTCTCTGATAATTCAGTCTTGATGACCATGGAAATGGGATTCAAGACAAATGATGAAAAAGGCTCTTCTTGAGGAGGCTGTCCCCAGGACCCTCACTTCAGAGGCCAGAGTATCTGAAATCATTACGAGCAATGTCAGGAAATCAGCATTTTGATGGAGTGCATGCATGTGTCCTCAGTCACTCAGATGTGTCTGACTCTATGCGACCGCATGGACTGTAGTCTGCCAGGCTCCTCTGTCCATGGAATTCTCCAGGCAAGAATACTGGAGTGGGTAGTCATCCCCTTCTTCAGGGGGATCTTTCCCACCCAGAGATTGAACCCTCATCTCCTGTGTCTCCTGCACTGGCATGCGGGTTCTTTACCACTAGCGCCGCCCGGGAAGCCCCATCCTTAGAGAAGCAGATCTAAAGACCATTCTACACATGGGTGTGCTTTCTTTTTTTTATTATTGTTTCCTTTCTTCCTTTTATGGATCTTTTAAAAAACTTTTTATTTTATATTGGAGTAGAGCCAATTAACAGAGAAGGCAATGGCAACCCATTCCAGTACTCAGCCCTGGTGGGCTGCAGTCCATGGGGTCACTAAGAGTCGGACACGACTGAGCGACTTCACTTTCACTTTTCACTTTAACGCATTGGAGAAGGAAATGGCAACCCACTCCAGTGTTCTTGCCTGGAGAATCTCAGGGATGGAGGAGCCTGGTGGGCTGCTGTCTATGGGGTCACACAGAATCGGACATTACTGAAGTGACTTAGCAGCAGCAGCAACAGCAGCAGAGCCAATTAACAATGTTGTGACAGTTTTAGGTGTCCAGCAAAGGGACTCAGCCGTACATATACGTGTATCCATCCTCCCCCAAACTCCCCTCCCATCCAGGCTGCCACTTAACATTGAGCAGAGCTCTCTGTAGGTCCCTGTTGGTTCTATTTTAAATATAGCAGTGTGTACCTGTCCATCCCAAAGTCCCTAACTATCCCTTTATCTGTCCTTATCTTTTCCTTCTTTTTAAAATGTATTTTTTAAAAAACAAATAAGTGGTATATTACTTTGCTGGGGCTACCATAACAAAATAGCACGGACTGCGTGGCTTACACAACAGAAATTAAAAACCAGTTGTCTTGTAGTTCTGGAGGCTGGAAGTCCAAGATCAAGGTGTCAGCAGGTCTGATTTCTCCTGGAGGCCTTTGTCCTTGGCTTGTAGCTGACTTCGTTCGTCCTGTGTCTTTCATGGCCTTCCCTCTGTTCATGTCTGTGTCCTAATCTCCTTTCCTTATAAAGACACTAATCATACTGATTTAGGGCCCAACCTGGTGACCTCATCTGACTCTAATCACCTCTTTTAAAGACCTGTCTCCAAATACAGGCATAGTCTGGGGTATCGGGGGTTAGGACTTCAACACTTGAATGTTGAGGGGATGCAATTTAACCCATATAAGTGAGGCCCTTTACTAGAGATTAACTGGGAAGAAGTTGGGGTGGACAGTAAAAGCGGGTGTTGATTTCCAAGCTTCTGTCATACCCTTTATTGCAGTTATTTCTAGAAAGTGGCCCTCAAAGACTTACTAATGGAACATAGCTATAAAGAAATAAAAACCTGAGCTTCCCAAGTGGTCCAGTGGATAAGAATCCACCTGCCGATGCAGAGGACACAGGTTCGATCCCTGGTCCAGGAAGACCCCATATACTGAGGAGTAACGAAGCCACAGCTAACAAGTCCAAACTCTAGAACCCGGAAGCCGCAACTACTGAGCCCGTGATCTGCACCAAGAGAAGCCGCCACAATGAGAAAGCCGTGAACTGCAAGTAGAGAGTAGCCCCTGCTCGCTGAGACTAGATAAAGCCTGCACTGCAATGAAGACCCAGCACGGCCAAAAATAAATTCATGTTTTCAATTTTTTAATTTTTTAATTAAAAAAATAAAAGCCTCTCCTTACAAATTTAGACCCTGTTCTCAAACCACACGTGGAAAGCAGAGTCCATTGAGAAAAAAGTGACCTGCCCCATGGTCCACGCTCGGTGATTTCCCCAGGCACTTTTCTTTGGCATTTAAGCTGGAGTCTCCTCATTGACATACAATATGATAAACACCCTAACCTATTTTGAAACAGTCCATCAAGAAAGGGGAGGGAGTGTAAACATAGCTCTTTTTGAGCCCAGAGTTGATCTTACCTCCAGTAGTTTTCATTCTACTTGAAAAGGAAAGTGAAACAACAACAAAGAAAGCAACAAGCCCTGAAAGCCAACCTGCCGTATTTCACTTAATGCACGGGCCCTTCTCTACACACGTTACACCCCCCATCGCAGAGCAGAAACTCACTGTCTAGGATCTCATGTCATCACTGGGCTATCACACGGCCCACTCCCACTTTTTAAGAAATGCAAACAAATGCTTGAATATTATTAAGATGTGAGACAGTTTTATTGGGTCATATAATTTATAAAAAAAGAAACTTTCCTATTTAGCACTTAGTGATTTCTGGATACCATGCTGGACACTTCACCCTGTGTGGAATATCTGACACCCACCCCAGTCTCTCAGTTTTTAGAGAAGTCCTCAGAGGCAGATGTTGTGGGGGAACATCAGGGGTTTTGATCTACAGACAAGATGCTTACATCAGTGTGAAAATTAAATGTATGTGATGGAACAGGTATTTTTGTGCTTCACAACCTCAAATGCCCCGTCCCTTCTCCTTGCCTCCCCAAGGCTGGGCTCATGGTTGGACACTGGGGAGATGAATTGTATGAGACCTAAAGAGACAGCCCAGCGCAGGCCTTCAGAACTGGGCTCTGTGCTCAAAGGTGCGGACAATCTCTTTCTCAATATGGCATCATGGTTTCAATGTCCAAGGCTGCTTTTTCCACGCCTCCCTACAATGGGACCTCTTTCCCTGCCCTTCCTGCCCACAAGGGTGCATTTCCAGTCTCAGCTGGAATCAGACACGGAAGGCTTGAAAGATACCTTGGCGACCATGTGGATGCCCCTCCCTATTTCACAGGTACGAAAACAGAGTCCTAGACAGAAGGACCCTCTTGCCCCAGGTCACACAGCTATACAGAGGTGAAGATGGGATGATTAACGCCATGTTTCATCCACTTAACAGAAGAAAAGAGAAAACTAATAGTAATGGCTGTTCACTCAATTCTAGACAGCGGACTGGGTGTTATCATGTATTTTAACTTTTGAGATCCTTTGAGATCGCGGTTCAAATACCTATTTCTCAGATGAGATGTGTCCTGTATTGTATGTTTGTGTGTATGTACAGGCATGCCTTGTTTTATCACACCTTGCTTTATTGCACTTAGCAGATACCTGATTTGTACAAATTCAAGGTTCGTGGCAATCCTTCATCAAGCAAGTGTCATTTTCCCAACATTTGCTCATTTTGTGTCTCTGCATCGCTTTTTGGTGATTCTTGCCATATTTCAGTTCTCCTCCCTCCTTTCCCTGCCCTGCCAGCAAAAAGATTATGACTCTCTGAAGGCTTAGATGATGGTTAGCATTTATTTTATTTTATTTTATATTTTATTATTTTGGCCACACCATGCAGCTTGTGGGATCTAAGTTCCCTGACCAGGGATTGAACTCATGCCCCTTGCAGTGGAAGTGCACAGAATCCTAACCACAGGACCACCAGGGAAGTCCCAGCATTTTTTAGCAATGAAGTATTTTTAAATTAAGGTATGTACATTGTTTTTTTAAGACCCAATGCCATTGCACACTTAATACACTACAGGATAGTGTAAACATAACTTTTATACACACAGGAAACCAAACAATTCCTGTGACGCACTTTATTGCAATATTCACTTTATTGTGGTAGTCTGGACCCAGACCCACATGATCTCTGAGGTGTGCCTGTATATATAATTATTTTCTGTATATTATGATATTCTGACATCTTAAGAAACTTTTCTGTCTGGGAAGCGACTGCTCCCCCTGAAGCTGGCCAGTTCTCAGAGATGCAAAGGGCCCTGCTGGGAGCATCCCTTTCTATCCAATCTGGAGCCACACCTCTTTTCTCTGCCCCCAAGAAACAATATTTCTCTGCCTCAATCTTCCCAAGGCTGGGTAACAAGGCAACTAGAGAACACCTCTATAGCCCACGGTCTGCCAAAATTATTCAAACTAGCTAGGACTGCCTTGTCTTTCTCACAGAAATCCCAATAAAGGCTGGGACCCGACTGTTTCCCTCACTCCTATCTTCTGCCTTCTGACCTCCCTTCCTCACAAGGTTCTGTGTGGCCTGCGTGCCTCCTGTCTCTGGTATCTGTGAGTATAAGAAACTCAGCCTGAACCTCTGTCTCCTCTTGTGGCCACATCCACCTGGCCATTTCAGAAAAGAATATATGACATGTTCATACGTCCAGTTCTACAGATGAAGCTTAGAGAGACTGAGTGGCTTGTTCAAGAAAACACTACTAGTGAATGGCAGATTTAATCCATTCATCCATTCATCCATCCACCCACCCACCAATCCATCCATCCATCCATCCACACATCCATCTATCCATCTACCCACCCATCTATGCATCCATCCACCTATCCATCTATCCATCCACCCATCAACCCAGCCATGTGAATTATTACTGGTAATAATGCAAAAGATTATGTGACTTTCTGTTGTATCCCATGCATGGACCATCTCCCGGCTCCAGCGGGACCTTCCTTATGCTCCCCTCCATCTCTCCAGCCTGCCTTCCCAGCAACAGTCACATGAGGCCATCGTCTGAAATCAGTGAAGGCAGCAAGGATGTTTCTGTGTTTCTATCTTTCTGGACAATCTGTTCCACCAGTGCTTGTTTTCAAACCGCTCAGTATCAGTCCCCAGGGCCTCCACACGGCTTTTGGTTGGAGTGATGTAAACCTTCCCATTGGCAGGTTTCCTCAGATCCATCTTTCTTTGCTTCTTGAGCCTGTCAGAGTATTTTAAGGAGGTTGGAAATTATTCTCACAAAAAAGCACGTGAGGAATCTGGGCCAGACTTGCCAGGAATCTCAGCACTTATTGGGTTTCCTTTTTCAGAACATGACGTTTGCAGCCAACGTGTCAGATCTCTCACATCTTTGTTCTTTAGAATTCGGACTCCTGGTACAGTTAGACCATGGATGCCTTGAGCTAAAAGTGACCTCAAGAATCATGTACTTCTCAATTTCAGAAGAGGAAACAAAGGCTGATAAAGGTGATATGAAAATGTCCCAGGTCATCTAATAGTTGGTGGCAGAATCAAGGCTTGGGCTCATATATCATAAGACCCAGTTCCTATCTCTTTCTATCAATATGGTATCACACTGGTGTCCAGGAAACCAGACAAGTTATCAACCCACCCAACCATCCATCCACCTGTCAACTATAAACTGGTGGTTGCCAAGGGCATTTGCCATCTGCCCCTGCAGAGATTGAACCCTGTGCCGCTGCAGCTGCCAACCTTAACATGCCCTGAAGGGAATTCAGGGTAGAGAGTGAAGCATTCTGTGCTCCAGGGAAGCTGGTGGCACAGGTCTTTAGATAGATATTTTTAGGAATTGGTTTCATGATCCCAGTCCTTGCATCATCTCATATTTAGAAAAGCACTAAATCCCTCACGGTGATATCAGCTCCTCGTGACTAGAAGAAAACCCTTTTGAAAGTAAGGACTTGATTTTATTAAACTCTCCTTTCATCAAAATCTAATATATTGAGCTTCCCCCACTGCTTCTTTGGAACAGTCTCTCAGAGCTATCTGAGGTACTGTTTCCCAGGCTGCAGTCCTCAATTTGCCCCCAAATAAAACAACTCACAGCTCTCACATGTTGTGCATCTTTTTTTTGGTCAAAACATCCATCCATCCATCCATCCACCCATCCATGTGAATCACCACTAATAATAATGGAAAAGCATTTCACCCAAAGAGGCAGATTTTTTCCAATTAAAAACATTTACTCCATGAGTATGAATTATTTTGAAATATTAATTGGTCCCCAGAGTATACTGTATGATTAGATTGGATATCTTTAGTGTTGCAAAAATATTTAGTATTGTGAAAGAGTCATGTGAAAATTGTGCCAGTAACAATCACCAATCACGATGTGGGATTATGTGGGTTCAGAGTCTTTTCTACAAAAGGGAACAATTTTAATGATGACTTTTAACATATTGTAATTTTTAAAAGAACACTGCATGCACCTCATGTGTACAGTTCTTCAAAAACTGACAGCTTAGTATGAAGTACAGATTATATAAAGGAAGTAGATTTGAGAATTTCATAGACTTTGAAAATTGGATGGGTCCTCACACGTAGATTAGAAAGGAAGGAATATCAAACTTAAGAGTGCAAAGGCCTGGGTTTGAATCCTGTCCATGATTTCACTTGCTGCTCTTAGACAAGAGAAGTCATTGTTCTGAGTTTCCCCCTTTTCCTCTAAAAATAGAATTAATAACATCTATCTCAGGATGTGGTTGTGAGGTTGAAGATAAGGGTAAACTCTACTTGAGCACTTATTACGGGCCAGGCACGGTGTTATGTGTTTTATGTAGATGTTATCTCACTTGAGGAAATCAAACATGTGGAAAGAAAACCCCAGATCTATGGAGAAGTCCTATTCAAATTCAACTATTGGTATTCAGGTAACCCTCAACTCTAGGTGCCTTCTCTTCCTTCACTGATTGTCAAATTAGTTGACATTAATAGTCATAATGGTACTTTGAAGAGTTGTATAAAGCTTGACATTTACAAAACATTGTTATGTGCCTAATTTTATACTTTTCACCAGCACTGAATCCTCATTTACATTAAATGAAGAACTGAGAGCAGTGAAATGTTTTCTCCACCATCAGCCAGTGACACCCAGTCCCATACACCTTTTATCCCTCATCTTCCTCCTGTTTGTGACTCACTGGCACTCTGAACCCACGGTTTTTCACCCAGTGGGGCCCTTTGGGATGAAGAGGGTGATGACCCTTCCCTACTGCTTCCCACTGGATGCTTTCCAAAGAAATCGAAACACTCACTCCCCTCTCTCCTACCACCAGCACCACCAAGCTTGTCAGCTTCCCATCAAGAGGGGACCTGCCACCGTCAGTAGGCAGATTGATCCTGGTAACTCGACTGCCTCCGGCTATGCCTGATTCACGGCTGCGCCCGGAGTCAGAACCACTTTCAAATGCCTGGGGCCTCTAGGGAGTTCTACTTCGTACTCATCAGTGACAAACCCCAGGCAGCTGCATCACCCTTCTTCCCTTGCTTTAACCTCTTGGACCTCAGAGAAGAAGAATTGTGCTGACTTGGCCCATCCTTGTGCTGTTGGAATATACCTGGCATCGATCTGCTTGCGTGGGTTGGTAGGCTGGAAGAAATCCCCTTAGCTGCTATTCAAAACTGTCTTCATGTTCTTTGACACCCAAGCCTGCTTTATCCCTCATCCTTAGAAGTAACTCTGTACCCACTTTATCAAGGATAGGAGAGCCATGAGCTCTGCATCCTCTGCACCTTGCAGGCCTGCATCCACACTGTTTTCTCCAAGATCAGAGTGAGAAGCTTCCCACCACCCCTGACCTCTGCCCTCTGGTGC
Organism: Cervus canadensis; assembly: GCF_019320065.1. NCBI lineage: Eukaryota > Metazoa > Chordata > Mammalia > Artiodactyla > Cervidae > Cervus > Cervus canadensis. The sequence continues at coordinate 777,930 of NC_057399.1, forward strand.
CATGCCCCTCAGCTCTGCCCGGGAAGGTGAGTGGTGGGGATGCACGGTGCCTGGGGTGTTAATGGGTTCTCTTCTCTCCTCAATATCAAAGATTTCCCACAAGGTCATCATTTTAATATCTGAAGACAGATTCCCTTTCCTTTTTGTTTTAAAAAAATTTTTTTTTTGATGTGGACAATTTTTAGTCTTTATTGAATTTGTTACAATATAGCTTCTGTTGGTTTTTTTGACCACAGGCCATGTGGGATCTTAGTTCCCTGACCAGGGATTGAACCCATACCCCCTGCTTTGGAATGTGAAGGCTTAACCAGTGGACCACCAGGGAAGTCCCTCCTTTTATTATTTTTTTTAATTAGTATAATAGTGTTACAGACTCCCTTTCCTTAAGGTTTCAAATCCCCTCACCACCAAAACCATTCTCCTTTGAATGTGTCTCAGCTTGTCTGCATCCTGCAGTAAATGTTTAACAACCAGTTCTCCGAGGGAAAAGCAAAATTCCCACTTTGTAGCACTTGCCAACTTCTGAGGTGTATTAATAAATACTCTCGCTATGGCCAACATCGAGCTATTGACATCACAATTCATAACTGAGGAAAGATGCATGTAACTGAAGTCAGCCTCAGACACAGACTCCAGGGTCTGTGTCCACTCTAATGTCACTGAGGTGGGCTAGGAAAAAACACCTTTTCATGACCAGATTCGTGATAACTGATTCAGGCAAGAATTTTCAGTGAATGATGAAATGACTAAGCGAGAGACTGTTGTATATCTACAGTATATCCAGACAGTATCAAAGAGTCTCCATCACTTTGAATTAGAAAAGAAATAAAAGGTACCTTTACAGTAAATGCAGCCCTCAACCAAGAGATCAAAGTTAACATCATCAATAAAGGAACAAAATGATGTAATACTCCTCCAGTGGGATTCACTGAGCAAGGTTTATGAAATGGTCCTGCCACGAATGTTTAACTGATATCTAATCACAGAGAAAGAAACAAACTCAAACAGAGATATTATGCCAAGCAATAGACCAGTGTTCTTCAAAAATATCCTTGTCATGAAAAACAATCAATGATTAGGAGTTATGTAGATAACAGAAAGACTAAAGGAGCATGGTAACGGAATGAGTAGTCCTGGCTTTGAAACTGTGTACAAGCCCCTGAGTCCTTGTCTTCTGAAGTAAAATGCTGATTCGAGAGTTAATGCTTGGGGAAAGGGAAGATGTTTAAACAAAGAGTAGCTGTCGGGGTGAGGAACTAGTAATAATCTAATAGACTATAAATCTGCCACATAGCAGAGTCACCAAACACCCAGCTCCCTGAAAGATATAAAGGTCTGACCCACATTCCTGAGCTGTTTTTACGGGAAGCAGACCGCCCCCTCCAGATGAAAACTGCTGACCACAGGAGCATGGACCCTAGACTGGTTGAAACCAGTGGGTGGATGATGCCTGAAACTTCACCTTGATGCCAACCAGTCCAAGAATTGTCCACGAGCTGATCACGCTCTGCTCTCTGAGCACTATAAAACTTCTCACTACCCGATCCCGGATGGGTCACAGTGTCTTGAGGGTATTAGCACACTATGGCACCCTTTGCCTGGTAAAGCAAGAAAAGCTACTCTTTTCTACTTCACCCAAAACTTTGTCTCTGAGTTTCTATTCGGGACCTGGTGAAAAGATGCTGAGTTTCAGCAAAAGCTTGGATCCTGTAGCAGGTTTAAAAAATTGCTTTAAAGTATGTTGTTGTTCAGTCGCTAAGTGGTGTCTGACTCTTTGAGACCCCATAGATTGCAGCATGCCAGGCTTCCCTGTCCTTCACTATCTCTCAGAGTTTGCTCAAACTCATGTCCATTAATTCAGTGATGCCATCCAACCATCTCATTCTCTGTTGCCCCCCTATCCTCCTGCTCTCAATCTTTTCCAGCATCAGGGTATTTTCCAATAAGTTGGCTCTTCACATCAAGTGACCAAAGTATTGGAGCTTCAGCTACTGGAGCAATTGAAGAAAGTTAATTATGGACTATATATTTATGATTGTACTGTTCCTATACTAAATTTCTAAATGTAAAAACTCTAAGTGGTGATATAAGAAAACTTCCTTGTTCTTGGAAATCCATACTGAAGTATTTAGGGGTGAAGTTTACAACTTACTTTCAAATGGTCCCACAATAAAAAAAAAAATAGTAATAACAATGAGGAGGATGGGAGAGAGAATGAAAAGCAGCAAAATGTTAACAATTGATGGACCAAGATGAAGGGTACATAGACACTCATAATACAATGTAGGTTTAAAATGATTTTCAAAATAAAAAACTGAAAAGAGAAAAAAAAATGACAAACACTGAGGAGTTGTCTAGATGGGACGATCACCTCCCTTATTCTACACATTGCACCTCTATTAATATGGCTTTGATTGCAATAGCTTTTGATGAGCAGCTGTATCACACAGTTACTCATTCTGCCAACCTCAAACCGTGAATCTTGCTTTAAAATTACTGTCAAGTACACCTTTCCTATACTGGAACACAGGACCCCACACTTATGCATGTAAGATTATTGGGTCAGGGCTGTTTCTCTGGGATTCAGATTCCTTTTGGATTCAGAGCCTGCATTTCTTTGAATGAAAAACAGATCTCTGAACTGCAAAAAATAAACATGTTATCTGGGATTAAACTACACGCAACAAAATTTTTATTGAACACACAAAATGTGCAAAGCAGTGGACTGAGTACAAAACACCCAGCAATGACTAAATAAGTGTGATTGCTGACTTCAGGCTTCTGGAAGGTAAGAGCTAAGTCTTAAACTTCCTTAGTCCCCCATGAGCATGTAATAGACACTTATTTAGGCTCACATAGGTATGCTGGAAAAAGCCTTAAAGAGGCAGTTTCTTAAGAGATGATACAGTTAATAATCAAATGTATAAAAAAACCTTTATGAGATGATTCATTACCAAAGAAATGCAAAATAAAATGAAAACTCTCTAAAAATAATGGGACAGGGCTACATCATGCTGGCAAGAATTGGGTGAAATCTTGTGTGTTTATATGCTGCTGATGACAGTGTCAAATACTTTTGGAAAACAATTTGGCAAAATGTATCAAGAGCCACAAAAATGTTCACATCTTTTGTCCAATAATCTCACACTTGGGAATTTACCCTGAGGAAAAGTCCAAAAGAAGGGAAATGGGGTAGCACAAAGAAATTCATCGCATTCTTATTTGTAGGAGTGAAAAACTGGGGAAAGTTGTGACTGATGCATTTAGGAATCATTACCTAGCTGTATATCCACTAGGTGGACTTTGATGATGACCTAAAAATGACAGTTCTGAGGTCTATCATGCAACAATGTGGGAAATGCACCTGCTTTAAAATTAAGCATCTACATACACATATCTCAGGATCAAAACTGGAATGCTTAAAAATAATTGATTTTTTTGTGGTAGAATTATGAGTAATTTTTACCCTATTTCTTGATGGTATTGTTATGTTTGCACAAAATAAAAGTTTTTAAAATAATCATCTATTGATGAGCATACACACACAGGAGGACACCGAGGTATACCAAATACGGACTCTGAACCAGACAACTGAAAACGCTCAGCCAGAGGAAACCCGGAAGAAATGCCCCATCAAAGTGATTCAAACTACCACAAGGATACCACTCTCTCTGAGTCTGCCCATGCGTCTAACCACAAGCATTGTACTATTTTCCCCTCCTAATAAATACTTCATGTGTTTCCCTAAAAAAAAAAAAAAAAAGAGATAAAATAATCATCTACTAAATAGAGGAGGGAAGGATTGTGCTATAGGCTAAATCATGTCCCGGCCCCCCAAATTCATGTGTTGAAGTCCTAACTCCCAGTACCTTAGAATGTTAACTGTATTTAGAGGTAAGGTTTGTAAAGAGGTAAGCTCAAATGAGGCCGTGAGGGTGGAACCTGGATCCAATTTGACTTGTGTCCTCATAAGAAGAAAGATACCAGGGGCATAAGACCTGGTCAAAAGGCGGCAAGAGGGGTTTCCCTGGTGGCTCAGTGGTTAAAAAAATCTGCCTGCCAATGCAGGAGATGCAGGTTTGATTCCTGGTCCGGGAAGATCACACATAGCAAGGAACAATTAAGCTCAATAATTAAGCTCAAAAGCTATTGAGCCTGTGCTCCAGAGCCCAGGAGCCACAACTGCTGAAGCCCACACACCTGAGAGCCTGTGCTCTGCAACAAGAGAAGCCCACAATGAGAAGCACTCCAGCAGCAACTAAAGAGTGAAGTCCCACCCCGCTCACGGCAACTAGAGGAAAGTCCATGCAGAGGAGAAGGCAGTCAAGATTAATGCACTAATTTAAAACATTTAATTTAAAATTGTCAAAAGGCAGCAAGAGGGGAGCGGTCTACAAGCCAAGGAGAGGGGACTCAAGAGAAACCAAGCCTGCCATCACCTTAACCCTGGACTTCCAGGCTCCAGAGCCACGAGACAATAAATTTTTGTCGTTTAACCTACCCGATCTGCGGTATTTTGTTATGGCAGCCTGAACTGACTGTTGCAGGCAACCCAGCCAGGGAGGGTCCAGGCTGCTATGGCCAAGGATCTGGCAATCAGAACACCGGGAGTGGCAGGCGGGCGGTTATCCACACTCCAAGTGTGCCCAGGACCACAGAGAATCTCCCGAGGTCCTTCTAACCGCCTTCAGCCCGTAAGTGAAATGTCCACAGGCAGTGGCCCTAAGACTCGCTGCAAATCAGAAGCACACAAGTCACTCTGAGACGATAGCCTGGAGATATTCCGATTGAGGATGGGATGAACCCTGGCTTCCCTGGAGGTTCAGAGGGTAAAGAATCCACCTGCATCGCAGGAGACCTGGGTTCAAGATCCCTTGGAGGAGGGCATGGCAACCCACTCCAGTATTCTTGCCTGGAGAATCCCATGGACAGAAGAGCTACAGTCCGTGGGGTCACAAAAAATCAGACATGACTGAGCGACTTACACACACGGAGCCCTGGCAGTCTGCATTTCTAATAACAACCCTGTCCCATTTCTATTTCAGTGACATCATTGTGCTGAGAGATGTGGGAGAATGAAAGTTTATTATCTCTGTGGCTTTTGGTTTTCTTCTCGAATTTCCTTCAACCTCTGCCGTCTCTCCCAGCAAACAGAGGTCTCAGGTGGTCAGACTGTCTTGTGGAAATTTCAAGTACAAAAATCCAAAGGGTAAGCCATTTCTACTTTGGGGGATACCCCCAACAAAATTGAAAACAGACTTGAATGGTTATTTGCATACCCATACTCTTTACTTGCAGCAGCCAAAAGTTGGAAGCAACTCAAGTATCCACTGATAGGTGATTGGATAAACAGAAAGCAAGGCATATACAGACACACACAAAGGAATATTTGTTGTTCAGTTGCTAAGTCGTGTCTGACCCTAGGCAACCTTATGGACTGCAACACACCAGGCTTTCCTGCCCTCCCCTATCTCCTGGAGTTTGCTCAAACTCACATCCACTGAATCAGTGATGCCGTCCAACCAGCTCATCCTCTGTTGCTCCCTTCTATTGCCTTCGATCTTTCCCAGCATCAGGATATATAGACACACACAAAGGATTATTACTCAGCCTTAAAAAAGGAAGGCAGTCCTATCGCATGCTATAAAATGGATGCAACGTGAGGATATTAACTATGTTAAGTGAAATCAGCCAGTCACAACAGGACAAATACTGTAGATCTCATTTATATGAGGTCCCTAGAATAGCCAAATTTGTCAAGACAGAAAGCAGAAGGGTGGGAGCCAGGGGCAGGGGGTAGGGGAAATGGGTAGTTGATGTTTCAAGGGTACAGAGTTTCAGTTTAAGAAGAAATCTGGAGATGGATGGTAGAGATGGTTGTACAACAATGTACACTGAACTGTGCACTTTAAAATGGTTGAGATGTTAGGTTTTACTTTAGGTCTCTTTTACCACAATTTTTAAAAAAATTCTTAAGGGGAACTAAAGAGAGGAGCTGGGGTGGGGCAGGGGCAGGAAGATGGAAGAAGCCTCCGCTGGGTCTGGGGACCAGTCCCCTGGGGTGAGGGTGGGACTGAGGGGCGTGCCCCGCTGGGTCCACACACGCGCCCCAGGCAAATATTACTCAGGCTCTGGTCAGTCCCACCCAAGGCCAGATGATAAATGGGCCGTCTGGGAGCCGCTGATGCAGCCCCAGCTCAGCTTTTACAACTGAAGTTTCAGGGCCTGGCCTGGGGCCCGTGGGCTGGAAGCTTCTCCCCTTCCCCCACCTTCTCTGCCGTCAAATGTAGAGGAGGAGGCGCCTGCAGCCAGCCCCACTCTGAGGGCGGTCAGGACCCCCGGGCAGCTTTTCTACTCTTTGGGAGACAGAGAGCAGCCTAGGCCCCACGTGTTTGGGGTTTGTGTGCCTTCAAACTGCCTTTTCCCCTGGGGTTTGGTGGGTAACCTTCCCAAGTCCCTCTCCAAGGAAGAAAAACAAACAGCTGAGAGCAGGCGGCTACAGCTGTGAGACATTTTCCAAGATTGAGAAGGGGGAAAAAAAAACAACTATTCCAGTCCAAACGCCTAGTTAAATCAAAAGCAGTGGGCTGCAGAAAGGAATGGGAATGTCTCCATCACCCCCTATGTTATCAAGAAAATTTTTAAATTCATCCTCAAGAGTTCATGGTTTTTACCGTCCTTTATGATATGTTACAACCTGTTCTGTGGATCTGTTTGTATAATGTGTGCCAGAAAAGCAGACGTTATTTAAAAAAAAAAATCCTGCATGGCCAGGCTATGGGAACAATCTCAAAGGGATGGAACTGTGGATTGACTTGGAAATAGCCTTCTTCGTGAAAAACCATCCTCCTTGCCCTAAACAACCAGATGCCTCAGTTTCTCTATCTACTTCTTACCCAGAGGCCGTGAGCTGTGGGGATGGAAGGATGAATTCAGGGAGACCTGAGATGTGGGCCTGTTTTGACCTCATGTGGACAGGACTCTGCTTCCAAGCTGAGCTTCCTCCCCTCACTGGGGGCCAGGTGGAAACCATGAGGAGGTCGCACGGGCATGTAGAACGAGCTCTTGGTTGGAAAACCCGAGGCTGACCCCAGCTCTGACTCCTACCACAGGTGCCAATTAAACTTAATGAAGGTACTTGCCCAGTGGTCCGGTGGTTAAGACCCTGCATGCCAATGCAGGGGACGTGGGTTCGATCCCTGGTCGGGGAACTAAGGCCCCACACGCCGCGCGTTGCAGTAAAAAATAAATACATAAATAAATAATAAACTTAATGGAAACTTAGTCACCTGTGGGAACCAGCAAGCTCATGAGCCTTAGTCTTCTCATCTGTAAATGGGGACGATATTCACCTCACCAAGTGAAATGGTGGATGCAAAATAGAACATGACGGTGACGGAGTGGGGGCTGCGGTGTGAGGGTGGCAGCTGCCGTGTGGGAAGGTGGGGGCTTCGGGTACCACACATTGGGTAGCTGGGCATCAGGCCATAGTTGCCACGTGAAAGCTCAGAGAGCAAAGAAGGCAAGAAGAGGGCAGAGTAGCAGCAATAAATCACCCACTCCCAGCTGACCCCCTTCCGCCTTGGCCACAGCCCATTAAAGAGCTCATCATGGGAGAAACGAATTATTATGATCAAAGACTGGAGCCTGCGGGGAGCCACCCTGCCTGAAGCCTGGCAGTGCTTTGGGTCTGCGCCCTCCACGGCAGGCGGCCTGGTGAAGACGGTCGGTGGGCACGGCTCCTGCAGAGGGATGGGGGGCGGTGGCGGGGTGGACACTGCCCCAGCTGAGGGGAGCAGAGCTGCCATTGAAGGGACAAGAGCTGGGCCAGCAGGCTGCTCCTGGGCAGGTGTGAGGGCATCAGCAGGGCCCCCAGCAGGGAGTACATGTGACTCTCTGAGTTCCCTTCCTCCCTGCGAGGCCCGAGCTGAGAGCATCACCGCCCCCCACTTCTCCCCCATCCCGCTCCCACTGTCTCTGAGCAGAGTCCCCAAGAAGTGGGGCTTAGCACATAGCCACTGCCAAGTGGAGGCAGCCTTGGGGTCTGAGGCAGTGACACCAGCACATTCGTAGCCATTAACTCACCCAGGCCTGGGCTTTGACAAGAGCCAGAGTTCGGAGGCGCCAAGAACATGTACGCCTTCCCAGAACCTGGTCCAGGCCCCTGCCTAGTGAGGGGACCCTCACCCTCCCAGCCCGGAGCAGTCCTGTTCCACACTGTGCCTCAGGCCCATGCCTGGGGACACCCTAACATCCAGATTCCACCCTCCCATCCCCTCAACACCTGCAAACAGCTCCGGCTTTGCCACCCTCTGGCCAGCAATGCGATTTGCCCTCAGCAAATGGTCCAAAAGCCCTGGAAGAGATCTGGGCCTTCAGGGCAGGAAATTTCTTAGTGCCAGGTCCCTGGTGCAGAAACCACGGGGGACAAGTCAAGGGTTCCAGTTGGTCACGTTCTCTTGGTCCCCAGGATTCCTCACCTTGAGGGAAGGGATGTGGTCAGCAGAGGAATGGAGGGGGCTCTCTAAGGTATGGGGGCAGGGCAGGGGCTCCAGGCCAGGAGCCTGGGTCTCAAAGTGGCAATAACTTTATCCTTCTCAGCAATGCCCAAAACACTGATGCTGACTCTTTCTCTGGAATCTAAGAGATACCCTGGATATACCCACTCAATCAACCCTGCTTAGATCTCTTACAAAATACCTATTTGAGCACTCAGTTCGAAGAGGAAAAAAATAGGTTAGTACGGCCTAAACAGCTTATGATGTGGGTCATGCCAAGAATTACCATAATGTATGGTGTGCTGGGACTCCTTCCCAAGAGAAATGGTGGGTGCTTCAATACACTGCCTCAATCCAAGGGTCACCACATTCCTTGGAGGATGGCATTAGGATCACCACTCACTGAGAAGCAAACTGCAGGTCAAATAGGTTAAGTAATTTGCCAGAAATCACAGACTGAAAAAGAGCAGATTGGGACTAGAGTCCAAGTCTGGTAACTTCAAAATCTAGTGTGCTTGATTCAAAGGTATTCACATGTGGCCCTCACAGATCATGGTTTAGTGGTGAGTGACAGAAACCAGCAGCCTTAATATAAGAGTGAGGGGGAAGATGGGCTAAATGGATGCAAAAGGGGTATAGTAATGGGATCAGGGGAACTTTTGCGAGCTGGTAAAATGTTGAAGGTCTAGTCCAGAAATGATCAACATGGAGACCCCGACATAACCTTTAAAGAGCCTCAAGAGTAGAAATGGGTTTTCTAGACAGCCAACAACTGATAATCACTGATGAACCAAAGGATCAGGTTTCCAAGCTCCCAGGGGCAAGGCCTCCCGCCCCTGGCCACACAGCTAGTGGGAGTGCTAAGAACAAGAACCAAGGGCTGGACCACAGTGTGGAGACCTGTCCTCCTAGTGGGGCTGCTGACCTGCCCAGGAGAGACCGAAGACGGAGCCCAACCTAGAACGTGAGTGTCCCTCACCAGTTCTGCCCCCCATCCCTGGGGACACTGCACGTGAGCTGAGACCAAGGAAGCCGGGTCCTTCCTCTTTCCCACAGGAGGCTGTGTATTGTCTATGTGTTTAATTTTCTGTATATTTCAATGTTCTGACATTTCTTCCTGGCTGGGAAGAGACTGCCCCTCCCTGGGCTAGCCAGTCCTTAGAGGTGCTGGGTGTGAGAGCCCAGCCCGGTGCAAGCTAACCCACCCAGAGCCACAGCTCCTCTCTCTGGCCTGCGCAGACAATTTTCCTCTGTCCTAATCATCCCAGGTGGCTCAGCAGTAAAGAACCTGCCTGCCAATGCACGAGACACAGGTTTGATCCCTGGTTCAGGGAGATCCCCTGGAGAAGGAAATGGCAACCTGCTCCAGTATTCTTGCCTGAGAAATCTCATGGACAGAGGAGACTGGTGGGCTACAGCCCATGGGGTCGCAAGAGAGTCAGATACGACTTAGCAACTAAACAACAATAAAAGAGTGTGTTGGTGAATCCAGGGCTGTCAGAACTACGCTGGGAGCTGGGTGTTGTGTTCCCCGGGTTACAGGATTCCCGTGGCTTTTTTAAAGGGTGGTTTTATTAAATCACCAACAACATTAGAGGAAATTGAGAAAGAAGAATGTGTACCAATAAGCCTCGCTCTACCACAGTTGTTTTCATTCTTCCCAGTTCCCTTCTACCCTTTCTCCTTTCATACACACATCTACTTGCCAATCGCACTGGAGCCTACACACGCAACTGGGCAGTCTTTTCTCCCTTGACATGATTTCATAAACATTTCTCCGTGTTGCTTCATAGTTATTCGGAATGGCTGTGTACTATTCCTTTGTGTTGATTTACGGTGGTTTAGCGAAACAATCCTTAAGGTTGGACGTTCAAGGTTTCTCTAGTTTTGAGTGATGCTGAATAACATACTAGGACTTCTGGACACCTGCTGTTTTCCTTTGAAATCATTGCACTGAGTCAAGCAGTAGATTTTGGAGCCAAAGTGTACTCACTGCTTTTATAGATCCTGAAAGGGCATTGATTTCCCCGAGGCAATCTGCTTGTTTATTCAGGCTCCAGGGCTGCTAATGGCCAGGAGACAGGTGTTAATTGGTAAAAAAAAAACAACAGAGAGCCTTTCCCCCACTCCTCCCAGAAAGACGTGTTTTTTCCAAAACCCTGGCAGATAATATGCTGAAACGTTAGTCTGTTAGTCCGAGGACAACTGGCCAGACCCCGTCGTCGTTGACGACGGCAAGAAAGAGAAACAAAGCACTTTGTAGAAGGAATCCCTCCCAGGGTGACTCAGCATGGCCAGGACTCTGAAGGATTCCCGACTTCTCCGCCCTTGGAACTGGCACCATCGCCTCCTAGAAGTCACTTCGGACACCTTCACTGCCCTCCTCCATGTTCATGCAGGTGCTAAGTCAGGGTGGAGATTCCAAAGACCCCACATAGAGAGGGGATCTTGAAAAAGGAGAGTTGCCTCCAGGTAGCCCCCAGGATGATAGCTGAGCCCTGAGTGATGCTCTCATCAGAGAGGAGTGTGGTGAGGGACCACTGGGAGAGGCCAACCATGTGCCCTAAGCTGGAGCGGAGCCCAACCTGCCTCTCTTAAGGGATTTCTCGAGGAGGGGAGCCTGCGGAATGACACCACCCCAGCAGGTTGAGCCGAGAACGCACAAAGGGGCCAGACCCCACCCTCCGCCCTAATTACAGGGCTTCCCAGGTGGTTCAGTGGGCAAGAGCCTGCCTGCCAGTGCAGGAGACGGGGGTTTGATCCCTTGCTTGGGAAGATCACTTGGAGGAAGAAATGGCAACCCACTCCAGTATCCTTGCCTAGGGAAATCCCATGGACAGAGGAGCCTGGAGGGCTGCAGCCCATGGAGTCTCAGAGAGTTGCGCACACACTGGCCCAATTCCTCGCCTCCTTTGGTTTGCTCTCGAAAAGATCTCACAAAGGAACACAGAGATGCCTGCCAGCCATCAGGCCCTGCTGGGCTGTTCAGCTGGAAGGACAGCTGGGGCCAAAAAACTCAGTCTCCCAGCTCTGAGGGACTTCTTAGAGACGATAGCAGGGAGCCCCTAAACCAGGATCAATCATGCAAGACACTTTATGTGTTATTTCACTGAATCCATAACACTGGTTGTTGTTTAGTCACTCAGTCTCGTCCGACTCTTTGCAACCCCATGTACTGCAGTGCGCCAGGCTTCCTTGTCCTTCACCATCTCCTGGAGCTTGCTCAGATTCATTGAGTCAGTGATGCTCTCCAGCCATCTCATCCTCTGCCGTCCCCTTCTCCTGCCTTCAATCTTTCCCAGCATCAGGGTCTTTTCCAATGAGTCAGTTCTTCACATCAGGTGGCCAAAGTGTTGGAGTTTTATCTTCAGCATCAGTCCTTCCAATGAATATTCAGGACTGATTTCCTTTGGGATGGACTGGTTGGATCTCCTTGCAGTCCAAGGGACTCTCAAGAGTCTTCTCCAATACCACAGTTCAAAAGCATCAATTCTTCTGCGTTCAGCCTTCTTTTAGGTCCACCTTTCACATCCATATACACCCATACATGACTACTGGAAAAACCATGGCTTTGACTATATGGAAATTTGTTGGCAAAGTAATGTCTCTGCTTTTTAATAGGCTCTTTAGGTTGGTCATAGCTTTTCTTCAGGAGCAACTGTCTTTTAATTCCATGCCTGCAGTCAAGTGATCATTATTATCCCCAATTTAATGTTTTATAAAATGAGGTTTAAATAATTTTCCCAGGTCACAACTCATAAGTGATCAACTGATATTTGAACTCAGGTTTGCCTGTTTCCAAAACTTTTGTTCTTTGCTCTATGCTGTGTTTTACAGTTTATCTGTGCACATCTGCTCTTCCAGTTGGTACGATCTTTATGGCCAGGGCCTCTCCTCATTCCTCTTGACATCCTGCTGTGTCTAACACAGTGCTCAGACATGTTGTTGGCACTGAACAAGCGTTTGTTGTTTTGGATTTGATGCCAGAGGGCTCCAAGCCCCTGGGCAGGGGCAGATGAGGCATAATGCCTAGAATCATTGCAAAAATTCCCAGAGTTTATAACTTCTCTTCAAAAGTGCAGAGAACAAGAGCTACTGGCTCAGGTTCAATCCCAGACCACTCTCATAGTCATCAATTAGTGATGAGATCTTTGTGATAACTCAGGGCATGTGCAGCAGAAGATAGAACCAGAAAGCAGAAGGTAGGTAGGTTTCACAGGTGCAAATGCTGAGCCATGGGGAGGGGGTTAAAAGCTACAGAAGGAAGCAATAGCCTTACTCAAGCAAGCTTATTTGCTTACATGAGAAAGCTCTTTTCTTAGCAAGACCTGGATGCTGTGTTACAGTGCCTCTAAAGTTTCCTCCAATCCTGGCTTCTGGGAGAGAAATCAAAACAATTGACAAGTTTCTCTCAATACTTTCTGTATTGTTATTGTTGTTCAGTCGCCCAGTCGTGTCTGACTCTTTGGGACCCCATGGACTGCAGCACGCCAGGCCTCTCTGTCCTTCACCATCTCCTGAAGTTTGCCCAAGTTCATGTCCATTGCAGCAGTGATGTCATCCAGTCATCTCATTCTCTGACGCCCTCTTCTCCTTCTGTCTTCAATCTTTCCCAGCATCAAGGACTTTTTCACTGAGTCAGCTGTTCTCATCAGATGACCAAAATAGTGGAGTTTCAGTCCTTCCAATGAATATTCAGGGATGATTTCCTCTAGGATTGACTGGTTTGATCTCCTTGCTGTCCAAGGGACTCTCAGGAGTCTTCTCCAGAACCATGTGAAATGAGGGCTGGATTGCCGTACAGTTGATAGGAGATTTTTTTTTTCTTTTTGGTTGGTTAGTTGGTTTTTAGCCACACCCTGCGGCTTGTGGGATCTTCCTAGAGAATGCCATGGATGGAGGAGCCTGGTAGTCTACAGTCCATGGGGTCGCAAAGAGTCGGACACGACTGAGCGACTTCACTTTCACTTTTCAATTGTTCTAAGGATTAGATGACATTGCATATGTGAAAATTCTTTGAAAACCATGAAGCACAACCCAGAAGCAAAAGATGAAAGGTTTGCTAGGTCAGGACAAGCCCGGGGAGGGGTCGGCAAACTTTTGTAAAGGGCCAGGGAGTAAGCACTTCAGCTCTTCAGGCAATCTAGTCTCTTCTGTTGCTGGGCTCAGTTGTGCCTGACTCTTGTAACCCCATCGACTGTAGCCCACTGGGCTCCTCTGTCCATGGGATTTCCCAGACAAGAAGACTGGAGTGGGTTGTCATTTCCTTCTCCAGGGGATCTTTCCAACCCAGTATTGAACCTGTGTCTCCTGCTGAGCCATCGGGGAAATCCCTGGTCTCTGAAATAACCATTCAACTCTGCCCTGGTAGCACAAAAGCATCTGTAGACAAGACATAAATTAATGGGAGTAACTGTGTACCAATAAAACTTTATTGACAAAAACAGGCAGTGGCTGGATTTGACACTTCATCTAGAGGAAGCATTCGAGGGGATGTAGCTGAGACAGGTCCTCTGCCCTGTCCCATCCAATTATTGTAACAATTTGACTAAAGACCGAGAGAGCATATTGTCAAATTCGTAGGTGACCTTCCCGGGGGACCACTTTTCTCATCGCAGGGGTGGTTAGCCTCCATCAGAGTCAGAGAGACATAAAGTTCCCGCATCCAGTGGAATCTTGTGTGGAGCTATGGGATGTCAAATCTCTTCCTCCTTTTTATCCTTCTGCCCTGGAGCTAAGGTGAGGCTGGAGTACTTCTGGGGGAGCCCTGATGGCGTGAGAAGGTGGGAAGCCCAAGGTGGGATGCAGGAGAACGGTGGTCTCGCAGGAGGGGAAGGTTGAGGTTTAAGGCTGAAGGTTGGTGGGGGTCTGTGAGGTGTTCCCTGCCTCACCTCATGGGACAGCAGCTCGTGCGCCTGGGCTGGCGTGCCTTGGGTCCTGTCTTGCAGGGAGCCATCCACGTGGCGGCAGGCTGTGGGGAGGGGAGCGGCTTGGGATGCTGGCCCAGAAATGACTGATGACACACTGCTGAAAGGCAAGGCTCAGTGACAGACGTCTGACTCCGGATTCAAGCTCACCCAACAGGCTCCGCCACTTGGCAGAGAGCAGCGTGATGACATTGAGCTGGGATCACGAACAAGATCTGCGTTTAAGTAAAGGCAACAACAAAGCCACCCAAAGCCAGTTGTACTGATGTGGAATGGAGGAGCCCTCAGGACGCAGTGTTTCTTTTTAGAGAAATCTGGGCTTGGGGTGGGTGGGCAGAGGACCTGATTATTCATGGCTGCCCAGCGCTCCATCATTTGAAGGTGGTGGTGTGTGTGACAGTGAGTCACTGCCAGGAAGGTTCATGCAAAGTTAGGCTACATCAGCATACACGGAGGGTCCAGATCAAAGGTGATTTGGGAATTCCCTGGCAGTCCAGGGGTTAGGATTCCGAGTTTCCACCACAAGGGGCACAGGTTCGATCCCTGGTCAAGGAACTAAGATCCCACATACCATGTGGTACAGCCAAAACAAAAGCAATGTTGGTCACAGCCTAGCACACCCCATCCTGGCCAGACCACACCAGCAGCCCCGCGTCTAATTCTGTTTACCACTAAAACCTGTGGTATTCCCAGGTGGCATTAGTGGTAAGGAATCCACCTACCAGTGCAGGAGACACAAGAAACACGAGTTCAATCCCTGGAGAAGGAAATAACAACCCCCTCCAGCATTCTTGCCTGGGAAATCCCATGGACAGAGGAGCTTGGCGGGCTACAGTCCATGGGGTCTCAAAGAGTCAGACACGACTGAACAGCTGAGCATGCACACATGCTGGGAGGATGGCCATTATATTGAGGTGTTCATAGGCCACACATTAAATGAGCACCTACTATATGTGCAGGGTATTACTTTAGGCACTGGGAATGCAAAGACAAACAAGACACAGTGCCTTATCGTGAAAGAGCTTTCTTTTGGACTAGAAGGGGATGCTCAAGATGATGTTAAGTCACTTCAGTCATGTCTGACTCTTCGCGACCCCATGGACAGTAGCCCACCAGGCTCCTCTGTCCACGGGATTCTCCAAGCAAAAATACTGGAGTGAATTGCCATTCCCATCTCCAGGGGATCTTCCCAAGCCAGGGATCGAATCCATGTCTCTTATGTCTCCTGCATTGGCAGGTGGGTTCTTTACCACTACCACTACCTGGAAAGTCCTAGAAGGGGAACAGCAGGCACATAAACTGTAACTTATAGTGTGGCAAGACCAGGGAATCTCTCAGAGGTAGGCAAACCAAGTCTCACGAATGACTGTTGAAGGAATGAGGCTTGCAGAGCCTGGTGTTTTCAACTCATTGAACAATAATCATGAGGATGAGGAAAAAGCCTCATTGTGAATTGTTCCTGCCAGAGAAATGAGAAACAGCGAGTATGGGACAGTCGAGGGTGACTAGGATTGTGACTCCTGTCCGTAGGAACAGGCACTGCGGTGGCTCTGTCCGTGGCTGCTTTTCTGTAGGAGCACACTGCCTCCTCCGTCTGGAAGTCAGGAGGGAGGTTCCTGCCCTGGGAGGGAGGGTGTTCAAGGCGTCCCCCCGAGACCCCTTCCAAGGCTCAGCTCCCAAGTGGCACTGCAGAGCTGGCTCACCCTCGCTGCTGGAGACACTGTTCTGTTCCTTGGCATCCTGACCCCATCATTGCCTTTGCAAGTCCAGGGTCCCTCAGGGTCTCCAGACTTCCTATCCCAGTGAGTTTATTGAAACCATGTGGGCTCTGAGCACATCGCCTCCCATGGCACGGGGCACACCTAGTTCCCACTGTTTGTACACAAAGCCACTGGGTGCTCAGGCAAAATGAAGAGGTTCCTAATCCTTTGCTATTCTGATAGCAACATCCCTCTGCTTGTTCCAATAATGATGATGATGATGATAGTAAAACCAAAATCATATCTAATATTTATTGATCACTTTCTATATACCAAGCACTAAGAGTTTTCATGCATGAATTAATTTCATCTTCACAACAGTCCTAGCCGGGAGGTACCATTGTTATCCTATTTGATGAAAGAGGAAATTGAGGATTTGAGAGGTTAAATGATTTGCCTTAAGATTGTAGATACATTCAGAGGCACAGCCTGGGCTTGAACTCAGAAATTTTCTCTCAAAATCCATATACTGAAGTGCTCAGTCACGTCCCACTCTTTGCGACCCCATGGGCTGTAACCTGCCAGGTTCCTCTGTCCATGGGATTTCCCAGGTAAGAATACTGGAGTGGGCTGCCATATCCTCTTCCAGGGTATCTTACTGACCTAGGGATCAAACCCACATCTCCTGCATCTCTTGCCTTGCAGGTGGATTCTTTACTTTGAGGCATCAGGGAAGCCCTTATATTGAAGAGAATATAACTCTTGTCATAGAATGTTTGAAAGACGCATAAAACAACAGAACTCTCATTTAGCCCACTGTTTTTCAGATTTAGGTTTGTACCCCATTTGTGGATTATAAAAAAAAAAAACATATGGGTTGTGATCATTTTTTGCTAAATGAACAGAATAGAATAGAAAGTCATTAGTATTCATCACACATTTAAGATTATTTCAGTTATGAATATATGTGTGAACTACTTGTCATGTGAAGTGTATTTGTTAATGCAGGTAATGGGCAAAGTTTGAGAAACATTGATCTAGTCCAACCTGCTCATTTTATAAATGAGTGTACAAAGGTTCAGATGGCAAAGTGATTTTTTCCCATGATTACAGGGTGTTAGTGGAGGAAATGGGGCTAAACCCGTTTTTCTGACTCTCAGTTTATATTACCAAGCTTAACTGACTGCAAAGAAAACCAAGAAAAGGCAGGAGTAATAATACTGCTAGTAGCGGTAACACCGTGTGTTGTTTGTGTGTGAGTCGCTCAGTCGTTCCTGACTCTTTGCAACCCCATAGACTAACCCACCAGGCTCCTCTGTCCATGGGATTCTCCAGGCAAGAACACCGGAGTGGGTTACCATTCCCTTCTCCAGGGGATCTTCCTGACCCAGGGATCGAATCTGCATCTCCTGTGTCTCCTGCATTGCAGGCAGATTCTTTACCATCTGAGCCACCAAGGGTAGTATGACTATAATAACAATAAAATAGCTACTATTTTATTGTGTTTTCTTTTGATCGGAGTGTAGTTGCTTTGCAATGTTGTGTCAGTTTCTTGGATCAGCTATATGTACAGATACATCCCCTCTTCTGGATTTCCTTCCCATTTAGGTCACCATAAAGCACTGAGTAGAGTTCCCTGAGCTATACAGTAGGTTCTCACTAGTTATTGATTTTAGGCACAGTTATCAAGAGTGTATATGTATGAGTCCCAGTCTCCCAATTCACCCCACTCCTTTCCCCCTACTTTTATAATTTTTAGTGTGTTCCAGGCACTTTTCTAAATGCTTTAGATATATATTAGCTTATTTAACTCTCATAACCACCCATTCCAATCCCAAAGAAAGGCAATGCCGAAGAATTTCAAACTACCACACAACTGCACTCATCTCACACGCTAGCAAAGTAATGCTCAAAATTCTCCAAGGCAGGCTTCGTCAGTACATGAACTGTGAACCTCCAGATGTTCAAGCTGGATTTAGAAAAGGCAGAGGAACCAGAGATTAAATTGCTACATCTGTTGGATCATAGAAAAAGCAAGAGAGCTCCAGAAAAACATCTGCTTTATTGACTACACCAAAGCCTTTGACTGTGTGATCACAACAAACTGTAGAAAATTCTTCAAGAGATGGGAATACCAGACCACCTTACCTGCCTCCTGGGAAAACTCTATGCAGGTCAAGAAGCAACAGTTAGAACTGAACATGGAACAACAGACTGGTTCCAAATCAGGAAAGGAGTATGTCAAGGCTGTATATTGTCACCCTGCTTATTTAACTTCTATGCAGAGTACATCATGAGAAACGCTGGGCTGGATGAAGCACAAGCTGGAATCAAGATTGCCGGGAGAAATATCAATAACCTCAGATACGCAGATGACACCACCCTTACGGCAGAAAGCAGGGAAGAATTACAGAGCCTCTTGATGACAGTGAAAAAGGAGAATGAAAAAGTTGACTTAAAAATGAACATTCAGAAAACTAAGATCATGGCAACCGGTCCCATCACTTCATGGCAAACAGATGAGGAAACAATGGAAACAATGACAAACTTTATTTTGGGGGCTCCAAAATCACTGCAGATGGTGACTGCAGCCATGAAATTACAAGACGCTTGCTCCTTGGAATAAAAGCTATGACCAACCTAAACAGCATATTGAAAAGCAGAGACATTACTTTGCCAAGAAAGGTCCATCTAGTCAAACCATGGTTTTTTCAGTAGTCATGTATGGATGTGAGAGCTGGACTACAAAGAAAGCTGAGTGCCGAAGAACTGATGGTGTTGGAGAAGACTCTTGAGAGTTCTTTGGGTGGCAAGGAGATCCAACCAGTCCATCCTAAAGGAAATCAATCCTGAATATTCACTGGAAGGACTGATGCTGAGGCTGAAACTCCAATACTTTGGCCACCTGATGTGAAGAACTGAGTCATTGGAAAAGACCCTGATGCTGGAAAAGATTGAAGGCAGGAGGAGAAGGGGACGACAGAGGATGAGATGGTTGGATGGCATCACTGACTCAATGGACACGAGTTTGAGTAAGCTCCGGGAGTTGGTGATGGACAGGGAAGCCTGGCGTGCTGCAGTCCATGGGGTCGCAAAGAGTCAGACACAAGTGAGCGACTGAACTGAACAACCCAATGAGGCAGGTATAATTATTTCTCTCATTCTCAGATGAAGAAACTCAGGTAGAGAAAGTTCAGGTCCCTTGGGCAACATAGCTGGTAACAGAGAATGGGAGATTCAAACCCAGACACGCTGGCATTAGCCAGAATAAAGTACTGCATGACCCTGTCTATCCTAATATTCTTCCTGAAGGCTGTAATGCCAATACAGTAGATACCATGATGTGTGTATCTGAATATAACATACCTATATACCTACTTCTTCCATGAGCCATGGCCTTGGACAGTAACTCCATATTTACCATGTCCTTTAGATTATTGGCTAAAATGGAAAAACTGTCTTTTTTTGCACAAATAAGATCCCCTCCAAGTTACCTTGTCTCTGTCATTCATTCATTCATTCACATGTTTAAGACAACATTCACTTGCAGCATTGAATATAGTAGGTAAGATCATTACTTTTTTCTTTTGGCAGCATCTCGCCGCATGTGGGATCTTAGTTCCCCAACCAGGGATCAGACCTGCACCCTCTACATTGGAAATGTAGAGTATTAACCACTGGACCACCAGGGAAGCCTATCTTTAAAAGACCAGACTGGGCATAACACCCTACCTTGTTCCAAAAAAGGATTAAAGCAGTTCATGAGGATACATAAAATACTCTTAAATAACAGGAGATGAGAACAATATAAAGGAAGAACAAGTTAGAGATGCTAAATGAAAGTAAAAATGAGACTAGCAGAAAAAACACTTTCCAGGAAGTCAATACACTTGCTGTGGGTGGGCCAAAAAGGTCTCCAGGTTCCCATTTTAATTGCTTACAAATTCACACATCCTACAAGGGGATGATAGCAGCTCTCAGTTTGCATTAACTACTTCCCTGAAAGTGATTTTAATTACTTTAAGATCCTCAGCCTGCTTCAGATGAAAACAAACTCATTCCTCAGGATAAGTACTTCTCCTTCTGAGACTAAGACAGAAAACTCTCTCTACAGGTCCTCTTCATGGACATTACGTGACAGAACAAACACAGTCCTCAAGGCCAGCCTCCCAGTAAGCTCCGGAGGGCACTGCACATGCTGCTTCTGCCAGGGTCCCAGGGAAGGTTGAGGGCATCGCACTTAAAATTCCAAGACTCATGATGCTATCAGTCATCTGTGGTATTAAGGGATATGGGCTCTGAGCACACTGTTCTCTGATTGCAAAGTCAGGGACAGACTTGCTTGAAACAAAGTGATCTAAAAAGAGGTGCAACCCAATGTTCATTGCAGCACTGTTTACAAAAGCCAAGTCATGGAAGCTGCCTAAATTTCCGTTGACAGAGGAATCTATAAAGAAGACGTGGCACTATGACCCAGCAATCCCACTTCTGGGCATACACACCAAGGAAACCAGATCTGAAAGAGACACGTGCACCCCAATGTTCGTCGCAACACTGTTTATGATAGCCAGGACATGGAAGCAACCTAGATGCCCATCAGCAGACGAATGGATAAGGAAGCTGTGGTACATATACACCATGGAATATTACTCAGCCGTTAAAAACAATTCATTTGAATCAGTTCTAATGAGATGGATGAAACTGGAGCCCATTATACAGAGTGAAGTAAGCCAGAAAGAAAAAGAACATTACAGCATACTAACACATATATATGGAATTTAGAAAGATGGTAACGATAACCCTATAAAAAAAAAAAAAAAAGAGACACAGAAATACAGAACAGACTTTTGAACTCTGTGGGAGAAGGGAGGGTGGGATGTTTCGAGAGAACAGCATGTATATTATCTATAGTGAAACAGATCACCAGCCCAGGTGGAATGCATGAGACAAGTGCTCGGGCCTGGTGCGCTGGGAAGACCCAGAGGAATCGGGTGGAGAGGGAGGTGGGAGGGGGGATCGGGATGGGGAATACATGTAACTCCATGGCTGATTCATGTCAATGTATGACAAAACCCACTGCAATGTTGTGAAGTAATTAGCCTCCAACTAATAAAAATAAATGAAAAAAAAAAAAGAAGACGTGGCACATAAATACAATGGAATATCACTCAGCCATAAAAAAGAATGAAATAGGGCTTCCCAGGTGGCTCAGTGGTAAAGAATCCACCTGCCAATGCAGGGGATATGGGTTAGATCCCTAGTCCAGGAGATCCCACATGCCACAAAACAGCTAAGCCTGTGCATCACAACTATTAACCCTGTGCTCTAGAGCCCGTGAGACAGAACAACTGAAGCCCTCAGGCCTAGAGCCCCTCCTGCTCTGCAACAAGAGAAGCCACTGCATTGAGAAGCATGGGCACCACAATTAAAGAATAGTCACTACTCTCCATCACTAGAGAAAAAGTCTGTGCAGCAATGAAGACCTGGCACAGTCAAATGAATAAATAAAACATTTATGCCATTTACAGCAACATGGATGAACCTAGAGACAGTCATACTGATGGAAGTAAGTCAGATAAAGAAGGAGAAATGTCATATCCTTTATATGCACAATCTAAAAAGAAATGATACAAATGAACTTATTTACAAAACAGAAACACACAGACTTTGAGAAGGAACTTATGCTTGCAGTGGGTTGGGTGGGAAGGATGTAAGGAAGAGATAGTTAGGGAGTTCAGGATGTACATGTACACACTGATGTATTTAAAATGGATAACCAGCAAGGCCCTATACTGTATAGCAAAGGGAACTCTGCTTAATGTTATGTGGCAGCATGGATGGGAGGGGAATTCAAGGAAGAAAGGACACATGTTTATGTATGGCTGAGTCCCTTTGCTGTCCACCTGAAGCTATCACAACATTGTTAGTTGGCCATTATTGTTGTTTAGTCACTAGGGACTATAGCCTGCTAGGCTCCTCTGTCCATGGGATTTCCCAAGCAAGAATACTTGAGTGAGTTGCCATTGCCTTCTGCAGGGGATCTTCCCAACCCAGGGGTCAAACCCACGTCTCCTGCATTGACAGGCAAATTCTTTACACTGGGCCACCAAGGAAGCTGTTAATTGACTATACTCCAATATAAAAATTTAAAAAGAAAAGGAGTGCTCAGTTAAAACAACATTTGGATTAGCTGGTGTTCAGCTCTCTCAAGCTGACGCTGCCCCAACCCTCCAGCTCTCCAGAACCAGGCTCTCCTTTGCAGAATCTGGCATGAGCATGAGCTACTACATCATACTGTTCTAATGCATGTGTGTGTTATGTTTTTAAATCCTCCCAGAGCAAAAATTACATCTTTTATTCCCCAGCTATAGACAAATGTTTGTGTTCCTCCCAAATTCATATGTTGAAATCCTAACCCCCAAAGTGAAGGTATTACCATCAAGGAGGTGGGGCCTTGGGGAGACAATTGAGTCATGAGGGTGGGGTCCTCTGGATGGGATTAGTGCCTTTATAAAAGAGCCCCGGGAGAAATTCCTGGCTCTTTCCTCCACATGAGGATACAGCAAGACAGCCATTTATTAACCAGAAGTGAGCTCTCATTAGACAGAACGTGCCAGCACCCTGAACTCAGACTACCCAGCCTCCAGGACTGTGAGAAATTAACGTTTGTTTGTTTGTTTAATTTTGCTCCTTACTTTGGGTTTAATTTGTTCTTTTTTTCTTCTTTTTTGAATAACAGAACCACATTTATTTAAGAATGTGTTCCAATATCAAGTGGCAAAGTTCAACAATGCAAAGCCGAAATTACTTTTGCACCAGCCCTAATAGTTTTACACATCATAATGCACATGGCTCAGTGCTACTCTCTCAATTCTTCTCACCGTCTCCTTCCCTGCCTATCCCCCCTGCCCCGCCACAATGCCTGTTTTTCAGACCATCTGGTCTGTGGGAGTGTGTCAGGGCAGCCTGAACAGACTAAGACACCAGGGCTGACTCTCTTGTCCGGCACTCACTGAGCACTCATGTGCAAGTGAAGCACTTCCTGAGGCTGTTGATGGCAATAACTGACCTCTGCTGTTAAGAAAGGATTAAATTAAGGCATGAGAGGAGCCCATATTTCACCAGGAGCTCTTGCTGGTACAGTTCTGCAGTCTGCATTGCTGGAACGCTCCCTCTTTCCACCAAACTAGATCCCCACATGTTCCCCTTTCTGCTGTATCATTGCCGTGATGGGAATTCAGATTTCTCAGTGGAGCCATGGCGGACAAGGGGAAGAAGACATAGGTCCTGAAGACCACCTTTATCATCACAGCGCTGTCTCACCACAGTCATGGATAAGGGTGAACCTCCTCTAACTCTTGAACTCCATCACAGGGGACATCTTCCCTAAAGTGCTAAACGGAGGACTTTCTGACCACATGACCATCTAAGCTCAATTCTCTTGTTCATGAACTTAAAGGCTGGTAGTCTGTACTGTCTAAAACATGAACCCAGAACAGAATGGAAACATAATAGGGAACCACCAGTCCAGGTAATAAAATGAGTTGAAGACATAGAAAGACTTCGAGGAATTTGGGAAGAATGGACTGATGCTGGTTCCTTGGGAAATGATGGAATCCCGTAGGCAGAGAACCCAGTGATGGTGTGGGAGTATCAGAGGAAAGCTCCCAAGAGGATGCTGGCGGGGAGGGGGATGGATAGTTAGGTAGATTGGGTAGAAAGCTCAATTGAAAACAAAATTTGGGTAATGGCTGGATTAACCTTCTGAGAGGGGATACTGAGATGTTGCATAAACACAGGTACAGTATTTGCCTTTTATTTTTAATACTTGGATAAACCAAGAACTTGAGAGAAGCCCATGAGAAGTTTTATGAGTACTATTTTATAGGGACTTCCCTGGCAGTCCAGTGGTTAAGACTTTGCCTTCCAATCCAGGGGGTGCAGGTTCGATCCCTGGTTGGGCTGCTAAGATCCCACATGCCTCATGGCCAAAAAATCAAAACATGAATCAGAACAATATTGTAACAAATTCAGTGAAGACTTTGAAAATGGTCCACATTGGACAAACCTTTTAAAAAAAGAGTAAGAATTTATGTAACGAGATTTTAATTTTTTAATATTGAAGTAAGAACAAGCATTTGTTCTACAATCAGATATTATCCATCAGGTGTTCAGAGATGGCACTTACTGCAGTGGATGATTTTAGCATCCAGTTGTCAGATGTATAAGCTTTGTGTAATGAGGAGGTTTTGAAGCCTAAGAGTGGTTCAAACAGAACTCCTCTTGTCTTAGTTAGCTTAGGGCTGCCATAACAAAATACCATAGGCCATACCAGTGATTTAAACAACAGACATTCATTTGTCACAGTTGTGGAGCCTGGGAAGTCCAAGATCAAATTGTAGGCAGGACTTCCTTGGTGGTCCAGTGGTTAAGAATTTGACTGCCAATGCAGGGGACACTAGTTGTACATGGCCTGGGAAGATTCCACATGCTACGGAGCGGCTAAGCTCGCATGCCACAACTACTGAGCCCATGCTCTAGGGCCCACAAACTGCAACTGCTGAGCCTGTGTGTCCTTAAAGTCCATGCTCTGCAATGCAAGGAGAAGCCCACACACTGCAACTAGAGAAAGACCTCATGCATCAACAAAGACCCAGGGCAGCCAAAAAAACCACAGGCAGATTTGGTTGTTGGTGAGAGCTCTGTTACTGGCTTCAGAGGGCCCTGTCTCCCTGTCCCCACTTGGCAGAGATCTCTGTCTTTCTCTTTCTGTATCTCTCTCCTCTTGTCCTATATGGTCACCAATCCCATCATGAGAGCCCCATCCTCATGACCTAGTTAGCTCCCTAGAGCCCCAGCGTCCAAATACCATCACACTAGGGGTTAGAGCTTCATATATACATTTTGGAAGGGACACAATCCAGTCCACAGCCCACCCTGTGCCAGATGACCTCTGCAGGGCACTGGAGAACACATTCTGTCCCCAAAGAGGGAGCAGCCCCAGCAGGACATCTACCAGAAGGCCAGGTTAGCTCTGGTTTACTCTGAACCATAAACCTCCCCATCACCTTGGGATTTA
The DNA here is from genome assembly GCF_019320065.1 of Cervus canadensis. Classification (NCBI taxonomy): domain Eukaryota; kingdom Metazoa; phylum Chordata; class Mammalia; order Artiodactyla; family Cervidae; genus Cervus; species Cervus canadensis. The sequence goes on from NC_057399.1 coordinate 803,134, forward strand.
AAAGGAGCATCCCTGGAGGTCTCCAATCAGGGCAATTGGAAGAAACTTCCTACCTAAGCTCAGGCAGAGCCCCTTTGAAGAACCACAGGCTTATCCATCACATTCCTAAGTCCCCTCTCCAAGGGAGAGGCAGCTGGGGACGGTAGTCCTTTATTGGCTGTTGTTGTTGATTAGTTGTTGTGTCCAACTCTTTTGCGACCCCATGGGTTGTCCATGGAATTTCCCAGGCAAGAGGTTTCCATTTCCTTCTCCAGGGGATCTTCCCCACCCAGGCATCGAACTTGAGTCTTCTGCTTGGCAGGCAAATTCTTTACCACTGAGCACCTGGGAAACCCATGCAGAGGCCCACATGATTTTCCAGACAAGAACCTGGGAAGGTGACAGTGGCCAGGCTACAGAGCCAAGAGATAAAATCCAACACTTTGCTTCATCAGATCGGTTCCAATCCACCCCCTAAATCTTCATCCCCCACAGGCAATCTGGTACTCATGAACTTCAGGTTCAAAGATAATTATGATAATCAATATCCTCCCCAGGTTTCCACACAGAATAATTAAGGAAGCAAGGCAACTTTTCCATGAGATTAGGAAATCATGTGCCACATTCCTTTCTGAAACTTCCAGAACGGTCATTGTAAATCCCATTCAACTTCCAACCCAGGAGGAAAAAAGAAATGAAACTCTCTGTGTCGAGCTGGGTAGCCCGTCTGGGTAGAAACCCTCCTCTGTTTTTGAACGGGAATTTGTCTCATTACAAAATCCACCCATTCACTTAGTTCTACCCTCTGAGACCATACAGAACTATGCCCACCCTTTCCCACCTGGCAGCCTGTCAGACACAAGAAGGGAATCTTCGTTCCCCAGCAACCCTTCTCTGCCCAAGAGATGATGCCCTTCCAGGCCTCCCAGGCCTTCCAGGGACCTGCCCCAGGGTCCCCACCAGCTTGGCTCTCACCTCCAGACCCTCTTCCATTACCTAAAAATTCTCATTCAGCCGAGTAGTTGTAACACCATAGCCCAGCTTTCCTGTTGCGCTAAAACACTTTCCAAAAATTCTGGAAATTTGTTATGGTCATGGCTGCCAAGCCCACAAAACCCAGATCCCAATCTCTTACTGAGAAGCCCAAGAACATGTGCAAAAAGAAAAAAAAACCTTTTGGCTGGACATCATCTCTTGGTCCCTGGGATGAATCATAAGTTTCTTTCATTGTTGCTCTTGGCTGTTCCCCCCGGGTCAAAGTTGATGGTTGATGAGACAGATACCACCCCTAGTGATACCCTCTGCTCCGGGTGTGGAAATCTGAGGGCAAAGGCAGCACTGAATATCCCAGCACAGGGTCCAGGTGATTAGACTCATTGACAGAAGGTGACACAAGACCAGGGATCACTCCTGAAGGGTCATCTGCAAGGGTGACCCCTTGCAGATAACTCTTCCTGCCTCAGAGTTAAGGGCACGAATTAAGAGTTACGTCAAGGACTCCACTCGGTACTCCAAGTCAGCTCTGGGTTGTCAGAAGACTTTCTTTGACTAACCCCCCACACACTCCCCACCAGGATCTCCACGCAACACCCTCACTTCCTCTGTCTGCAACTCCACTGAGTCACTACAGCACTTGTGTGTCAACTTCACAGGCACCATCATAGTCCGTGTTGTATTCTTCCATGAGACAGGACTCTGCCTCTGTGCTCCTGCCTTGTCCCCTAGACTGGGAACTCCTGGAGGGGAGCCCCTGGGTCTTATTTATCAGTGTCTCCAATCCTAGCATGGAATCTGACACAAAGTAGGCACTCACGTAAGATGAATGATGCCGAAATGAGCTGATGCCTTGGCCTCACTCTGTCAAGCCTTTCATATCTCATAGAGATAGGTGGGAATTGAGCATCCCTCCCTCTGGGTGGGAGTCAGGAGAGACCACCATCTCCATCACAGTGGGATGACCTGTGTGTGAGCTGGGCTGCTCAAAGCATGAGCTGGGCTGCTCCACCTGATCCCTTCCTGAGTCCATGAGCTCTGCTTCTTCCTGGCTAGAGAACATGGTCTAAAATCCAGACCATCACCAGCCTACTCCATAAGCAGAAACTGGGGAGAAGAGCCCGGCTGACCTGGGACAAATTCATCCCACCCCCAAGAATCACAGAGGGGCAGCAGGTTGACCACAACCCTGATTAACCTCAGCAATGAAGTGTCTCGTAACTATTTCCATCATATCCCAGGACAGGGGAACCAGCCTGCTCGGTACAAACCACAGCACAAAGCTCCAGGGAGGTCCAGGGTAATGCACAGTGTCAACACGATGAGTCAGGACAAGGCAGAAGCCTCTTAGAGTGGCTAGGTCTCTGTTCAAGGACGTGGAGATTTCCCACCCTCACATAGCCCCTGTCAGCTCGTCCACCATGACATGAACAATGCTGGTCAGGATCATGCCTGGTGGGAAAGACCAGCCAGCTTCCTCCTTTGTGGTTTCCATGGTAACAAGGGCAGTGTTTGGGCTCCTGACTGTGGGAATGAAGAGCAGAGGCTCCCGCTCCCCATTTCCCATCTGCTGTCACCTCCTGCTCACTTCCTTAAAGGCCAGGGTGGCAAAGGATGCTCTTACCTGCCAAGATGAAGATACCCACGAGAACCAGGAAGACCAGCAGGTAGAGCCCGAGGACTGCATGCTTCAGGGCCGATAGGGAGCCCAGCTGGGTACAGCAGCCACCTGCTCGTCCTTTGTGGCATGGACCTAACAATAAGGGGAAAAGACATTTGAAAATTCCCAAAGCCATTTTGCTCTTTTGGTCTCATCTCTCCCTGATGCATGTGGATGTTCACGTGGCAGCCTCCCCCCCGCCTCCACGCATACCTTCTGCACATCGGTAATGCAGGTGGAATGGTAGGGAGCATCTCAGAACTGTGATAAGCTTTTCAGCTTCCCTCTCTCCTCCCAACCTCTGTGCTCATGAACGAGCCAGAAGGCATGCCAATAGCTCACATGGCCACACAAACCCACCCTCCTGGAGCCAGTGCCAGAAGCAGAGAGAGCTAGGATAGGCTGCCTTCTACAAAATGCTATTGCCCTACATGATCAGGAGGAGATGGAGAGAATTTTAAAAAGAGGTTGCAAACTCCAGCTTCTAACAGTGGCAGGGAAGGGAGGTGGGCCAGGTGGGCCTGGGGAACCCACCAGAGCATGCCCCATCTGCAAGCGGTTGCTATGTCGGAACAAGGGCCAGGTGTTGACAGATCCAAAAATTTTCAAGACAAGCCAGAAATGATTTAGAGAAATCTCCCTTTTTTATGTGTTGACAACTAATTGGGGGGAGGGGAAGACAAAGGAAAAATAAAACCACCAGGGAGTGTAAACAAAAATAAAACACATTTATACAGCTGAGCTGACCACCAGTTTACAACCTTGGGTTTAGATTTACAGGAAAACACAGTACAGCACTTCATCCTATGAAACTATTCAAGGCTCACCATGTCCTGGTCAAAATGGAACAGCAAAATACCAGCGTTCTAATGGACCTTGGGGCTTCCCAGGTGGCACTAGTGGTAAAGAAGACACCTGCCAACTCCGGAGATGCAAAAGACACGGGTTTGATCCTTGGGTCAGGAAGATCCCCTGGAGGAGGAAATGGCACCCCACTCCGGTATTCTTGCCTGAGATATCCCATGGACAGAGGAGCCTGGCTGGCTGCAGTCCAGGGAGCTTCAAAGAGTCAGACACGACTGAGTGTCTGAGCACAATGGACCTCACGGATTGTCTAGTTCAACCCCTTCAGTTGATAGATAAAGGTTTTCAAATGTAAGGGACAGACCCTGGGGTGAGGACGCCACGTCCTGACTCCAGGTCATCTTTCCACTAGAATTCTTCTTCAAGCCTCCTTCAGATGACTGCTACAGAGGCCAGCAAGCTCACCCATCTCCACCGACTCGGTTACTGACAGTGAAGAAGAGATGCCATCCCACCCTGACTCCCAGCATGGCAGATAAGAAATGATGGAGGGCTTTTTTTTCCCATAATGTGCCCATATTATGTTCAATCTCCACCCCCTGCCAGGGAAAGTATTGCCAACTGGAGAACTGTTCACTGCACAGGGAGGCAGATGTGGGAGCCAGGAGAGGTTGACAACAGATGTTGAAATAATTGGTATTCAAAAAACATTTGTAGAGATGCTGTGATAGGACTTTCTAGCGATCCAGTGGTGAAGACTCCATGCTTCCAAGGCAGGGGACACAGGTTCAATCCCTGGTCAGGGAACTAGGATCCCACATGCCATGCAGCACAGCCAAAAGATATCCAAATTTTTTTTAATTAAAAAAAAAAGATGCTGTGATGTTTGTGATCCTTGGTACCTTGGGGTTCACCAGGGAGCAGCTTCGGGGGCTCCTTATTACCTATCATGAAGCATTGCCATAGCTCACCAGAGGTATTGTTCAGTGAGGAACATTTTCCCACTCATTTATTCTATTTTATTGAAGATACTGTTGCTAAAACAGCTAAGTAGAACTCTTACATAATATTTCCATAAAACATCGGGTACAACTTGGAACAAGTTGTCGAGAAATACAAATTCAATTACCATTCTCATCAACCCCCAAATGTTAGCAAATTTTGAAGAGTTAACCTGATTTTCCACTGTCTTGCGCAATGTACATCTTTCTAATGTATCCTAAATCTTCTTTTCCAGAATGTTCTATCTCTTCCCACACAGTGTGATCTATAACCTGTTTTGCTCCTAAATATGCAAGCTTCTTGCAGCATTTTGTCTTTTTTGTTTGTTTCTCATGAGAACAGCTGGCTGGCCAGTTGCAACTCAGTGGAGAAAAGTTTATTTCCCTCAGGAGCCTGAGTGGTAGGCATAGCATCATGTATTGCACAAACATTTTTTTAAAAATTTAAAGACTTTAGTGAATTCATTGCAATATTGCGTCTGTTGTTTATGTTTTGGTTTCTTGGTACTAAGGCATGTAGGATCTTAGCTCCCAGACCAGGGATTGAACCTACAGCCCTTGCATTGGAAGGTGCAGTCTTAACCACTGAACTGCCAGGGAAGTCCCTAAATATTAGTATCAGCTCTCCTGCTCTAAGACCTGTTTCCTCTTGAGATGATGATGAGAAGGATAGCAGCCTTAGCTATAGGGAGGGACCAGCAGATACCCAGGCTGAAATGCCATTATCCTTACATTTATCCCAAATTCATCTTGGGCTTCTCCATTCATTGGCTTTGTTTGACCCCTTCCTATTTCTCTTGAAGGTTTAATTAAGTTTAACCATATTCTGTTAACCGTTCCAGTTTCACCAGACAATTATATGTAAATCTATTCTCTCAAAAAGATGTTGATATAATTTTTTTTGCACGCAACTTTTTTACTAAGGCACAACACTCCATTATACCTTGCCTGAACTTGAGGAAGTCCACTGTGTAAGTTGAGCATTAATACAGTAAAGGATTAAGTGCAAACAATACAGAGTCACGGATTGACTAGTGAGGCTACTTCATGATTTGTAAAGGGATGGGTTAGTGCTAATTGCCATTCAGTTTGAAATTTTTCAGCTTGAGGAGGAAAACAAAATAATCGGGACCTCTTCCTTCCTCTAGGGATGAAAACATTTTCCTAAACCAATGAGTTATGAGGCCAAAGCTTCTTTTCTTTTACTCCCACTAATTAGAACATCATCCCTTGATTGTCAAGTCTGTGCTGACTTTCAGTGTTGGCAGAAAAATCACACAGCCAAGAAGACTACTGACTTGCATCTTGTTTTGTTGTTGCATGTTTGTCTCTAGCTCATTGTTTAAGAGTGGGTCAGACTGCAATGATACAGTTCTAATTTTTTCCCATCAAAAAAAGAGTGGAGAGAATTCCCTGGTGGTCCAATGGTTGAGACTCCACACTTCCACTGCAGGGGGCACAGGTTTGATGTCTGGTCAGGGAATTAAGATCCCGTATGGTGCATGGCCTGGTCCAAAGAACTTTTTTTATTTAAAAAAAACAAAAAGAGTAGCTCCCTTCTCCTCTACCTGAGGCTTCTGTCTAATAAGTGCCACTGGTGACAGGTCCCTTTGTCCACAAACACACACAATACAGAACTTCCTCTGAGACAGCTCAGTCCTTTTAACAAAATATTACTTTGTAAATTACACAAACATCTGTTCTAAACAGAACATAACAATGGTTTCAAACAGAGATTTTCCACCAATGGTTAAACAAGCAGAACTCCATTGAATGATTCTGGCAAGATGGCTAGTGAATATGATTGTAAGGGAAAGAAAGAAGACAATATAGGGTAAAGACGAGTTACTAAGTCTGCCCAAAACACATTTATTAGTTTTTTAATGTAGTATGGCACAGCATGTTAACTGAGTAAACCATTCAAATTACTTAAGTTTAGTGGAAGATTGAAAATGCTCCAAAACCATGCAATGAGTAATATGGTCATTTATTTGACTTTTTAAAAAAGTAAAAGAAATGAGCCATCAAGCCATGAAAAGATATGGAGGAAACTGAAGTGCCTATTAGTAAATGTGTGCATGTGTGCAAAGTCACTTCAGTTGTGTCCGACTCTTTGCAGCCCCGTGGACTGTATGTAGCCTGCCAGGCTCCTCTGTCCATGCAATTCTCCAGGCAAGAATACTAGAGTGGGTTGCCATGCCCTTCTCCAGGGGATCATTCCAACCCAGGGATCAACTTCTAGGGCAGTAAAACCACTCTGTATGATACTATAATGATGGATGCATTTCATTGCACACTTGTCTAAAACATTGCAAATTTGTCTAAACCCACAGAATGCAGAGCAGCAAGAGGGAACCCTAATGTAAACCATGGACTTTGGATGATGATGATGTCAATGTAGCTTCATCAGTTGTGACAGATGTACCTCCCTGGTTGGGGATGTTGATTCTAAGGGGGGCTGTGCATGTGTGGGGCAGGGGGCATGTGGGAACTCTCTGTAGTTTCCACTTAATTTTACTGTAAACCTAAAACTGCTCTAAAAATTAGTCTACTAAACAAAAGTAAAGGTTTTGACTTATGAATTGGTGAGATAAAAGCTCTGTTGTTTTTCAGTCGCTAAGTTGTGTCCAACTCTGTGATGCCATGGACTGCAGCATGCCAGGCTTCCCTGTCCTTCACTATCTCCCAGAAAAAGAAAAGTGAACATTGCTCAGTTGTGTCTGACTCTTTGCGACACCATGGAGTATAGTCCATGGAATTCTCCAGGCCAGAATACTGGAGTGGGTAGCCTTTCCTTTCTCCAGGGGATCTTCCCAACCCAGGGATTGAACCCAGGTCTCCCACATTGCAGGCATATTCTTTACCAGCTGAGCCACAAGGGAAGCCCAAGAATACTGGGAGTGGGTAGCCTATCCCTTCTCCAGCGGATCTTCCCAATGCAGGAATCAAACCAGGGTCTCCTGCATTGTAGGTGGATTCTTTACCAACTGAGCTAGTTTGCTCAAATTCATGTCCACTGAGTCAGTGATGCCATCCAACCATGTCATCCTCCATTGATCCCTTCTCCTCCTGCCCTCAATCTTTCCCAGCATCAGGGTCTTTTCCAATGAGTTGACTCTTTGCATCTGACAGAATGTGGTTCACTGGAGGAGGGAATGGCAAACCACTCCAGTATTCTTGCCTGGAGAAAACCCATGAACAGTAAAAACTCTAACAGACTGTTACTAAGCATCCACTGTCCTACTGTGGCAGCCATCTTTCAAGATGGCTCCAGAGGATCCCACCCCTTTGCATAGTCTCTTTCTGCACTCTACAGGGATTGGTTTGTGTGACCAACAGAATATGGCATGAGTGATAGTGTGTCACTTCTGAGATGAGACAAAATACACTGCTGTTCCCTGCTTGCTTGCTCTTTATCTCTCTTGGAATATTCATTTGGGGGGAAGCCAGCCTCTATGTCATGAACACACTATGGAGAGGCTACATGCTGAGGAACTGAGGCCTTCAGCCAACAGCCACGTGAGTGAGTCTGGAAGCAGGTTCTCCAGCCAGATCAAGACATCAGATGACTACACTCTGGCTGGGATCTTGACAGCAGTCTCACGAGAGACCCAGAGCCAGAAAAACCCAGCTAAGTTGCTCCCAGACTTCTGCCAGATAGGATTATACATATATAAATTAAATATATGGGATTATAAATATGTATACACACATATTCCTGAGCAACATTTTGGATCTGAAAAAAAAAAAATCTTAGATGTCCTTTCACCTCCATGGCTTTCTCATAAACAGGGTGAGACAAGAAATTTTTGTTGCTTTAAGCTGCTAAGGTTTGGGGTAATTTGTTCTGCAGCAGTAGATAACTAATACGCTATGATAGACAGTGGGAAACACAAAGACAGCAAGCTGCTTGAGGGAAAGATTTTGTCAGCATTATTTATGCCCAACTTTTCAGTTCTTAAACCAGTGCCGGCATACAGTATGCATTCAGAAAACATGTGTTGAATGAGAGAGAAAGATACGATCACTGCCTTTCAGATGCTCACATCTGAGGGGAAGAAGATGTATAAACAGATAACTATTACAGAGGTGGAATGAAGTAGTATAGTGGGGTGATAAGGCACAAGCCAAGTGTGGTACTGCAGAGGCAATGATTCTGTGTCAGCAGCTCATCCCAGGGTCTGCCTGGAGGAGGCAGTAACTCAGCAAGGTTTTGAAGCCCAGGCCTTTGTAGATGGGCTGAAATTTACTCTTTCGCTCTAGCTTGATCGTCTTATTTGTAGCTATTATAAATTTGAAAACTATGACATTAAGGTGTAGGTTGATGGCAGACAGGGATGGGGCTTCCCAGGTGGCTCGGTGGCAAAGAATCTACCTGCTAAGGCAGGTGACGCAGGAGAAGAGGGTTCGATCCCTGGGTCAGAAGATCCTCCAGAGCAGGAAATGGCAACCCACTCCAGTATTCTTGCCTGGAGAATCCCATGGACAGTGGAGCCTTGTGGGCTATGGTTCATGGGGTCACAAACAGTCGGACATGACTGACCGACTGAGCATATGACTTTAAGAAGAAAACTTTCTTCCTCCATATGAGAACAGTTCTGAGGAACGTACCAGACAAAGCTGTTAGTTATTAAATATAGTTGTTTGGTCACACACAAAACCAGATCGAGAGAGAGAAGGGTGCCACCAAAACAAAGCAAAAGCTCTTCCAAGGTCTAGGAGAATCAAGGGAAAGGTTTTCACCTCTCAATGGCCTCCAGAAAGGAGTGTGTCATCTCAGGAGATCAAGAAGCCAAGAGAAGGAGGCTCAAGAGCCTTAAAGAAGACCGTGGCTTCAAAAGAGCAAAGAGCAACTCAAAAATAAGTACCAAGTGACTTGCAGAATGGGTTCTGCATGCCAGGCTGGGAGATGTTGTTTATCTCAGTGGGGAGTCATGCTTCCTGATGAATGGCTGGAAGCAGTCAGTGGACGGTTTCTCAATCTCTACACACCCCGTCCACATGAAGCCTGCACAACGTTGCCAGAGATGAGTATTCCTGGGCTATTATTTTCTTTCTCTATTGTGTGTGTGTGTCAGTCACTCAGTCGTGTCTGACTCTTTGCAACCCCATGCACTGTATCCCACCAGGCTCCTCTGTCCATGGGGTTTCCCAGGCAAGAATACTGGAGTGGGTTGCCATTCCCTTCTTCAGGGGATCTTCCCAACCCAGGGATCAAACCTGGGTCTCCCGAATTACAGGCAGATTCTTTACCACCTGAGCCACCAGGGAAGCCCCATTTTAAAAAATTTATTTATTGGCTGTTGTGAGTCTCTGTTGCTACATGGAGGCTTTCTCTAGTTGCAGCGGATGGGGGCTACTCTGTTGTGGTGTGCAGGCTTCTCATTGCAGTGGCCTTTCTTGTTTCAGAGCACAGGCTCCAGACACACTGGATTCAGTATTTGTGACTCGTGGACTTAGCTGCTCTGGGGCATGTGGGATCTTTCCGATCAGGGGTCGAACCAGTGACCTTTGCGTTGCAAGATGGATTCTTAACCACTGGACCACCAGGGAAGCCCTCACTCCACTTTTTTTTAAACTTAAATTTATGTAAGAAGGGAATTTTCTATCATCTTCATAAGTGGAAAAATTAGTGTCTTCCTATTACACTATTATTAATGGAATAATAATGGAATAAGTAAATGGGTTTTATTCCATTAAATAAATATCTAATTATTAAAACAGCAAATTCACACCCATAGACCATTTTGAATACCGCTGTCTTGCATATAGTCACGTTCTGAGAATCACTGATGTTAGTAAAAGTAATTAAATCACAGTTCAGTGAAAGTTGCGGGGGGAAAAAATGTTGATGCCCTTCACAGAAGATTTCTCTTATGGAGAAGCAAAACAAAACTTTTTTGTATGTTCAAGATAATAATCCAGAAGGTAGAATGTTGACGATTAAGTGCCACTGAAATAACCATGTCAGAACCTTGCCCTTATCTTTGGTACTAATCTCATTATTCACAATTGTTGATTTCCATCTCTGTCTTCCAAAGGTCTCCTGAGACTCATTCATCTCCCTACCCATCAACCAGCACACAGCAGAACCATCACAATAAGTTTCTTTGCAAGAACAAAGACATGTGTAATCCATTTATTTTTGGTGCAAAGACTGGTTCTTAAAGTTACCGTATGCAAATAGTTGACACATTTTTGTTGGCTGCAAAACATATTTTTTGAGCAAGATGTTGGTCCCAAAAAATAAAATCTTGGCTTTCCTTATTCACCCATGATTTGGAATGGCTACTTAGTGCTTATAGAGGTGAATTGTGGGAGAAATTCATTGGAACTGAATTGACACTTAATCCTAGCTGGGTAGCATCATCAGGCGTGGCTCTTCCTAGACATCTAGAAGCCTGAGCTCTACCCCTGGACGTCCTGATTCCAATTCAATGATGAAATCACATATCTATGGCAACAGGTACCCAGTTCTGGAGTAAGGCATTTTTCATTATCAAAACAAGATGAAGACATATTTTTGGAAAATCAGTGAAGTCTCACTATTATCAGAGCTTCATTTTAAAACTTTGATTTCTCTTTAACAGGACACACCCAAAAGGGGGTTGTCTAAAACCATTTTTTTATCCCTTGAGGTTAAAATTGTGAAGCATTCCTTTTAATCATGGGACCCCCTAAAGAGCTTTTGCTAAAATACTGTCTGCTGAGGGTGGGGAGGTGGTTAGGAGCAAAGGTTAAAGAACAGAAATGGAAAATTTATCTGAAAACTACTCAGCCCCAAACAGTTGAGCAGAGGAAGAGTCTGGAGATGGTCCCCCGATGTCAGCGGGAGCCCCGGAACCACAGGGCCTTTGTTTCCTGGAGGACGTATTGTATTAGGCAGGTGAGGGTTCCTGACACCCCCAAGGGTACAAGCATGGGTGTGGGGCTCTGAGCAGGCCGATTCAAAGCCTGTCTCTGTTTCATACTTGTTCGGAGAGCCTGAGAGAGCATTCTGAGGCAGGCTCTGCATCAATTTAGCCTTTCTTTGCAAAGCTGATTCTTCCATTTCTTTTTTTTTTCTTGTAAGATTTTGTTTGATGTGGACCATTTTTTAAGTCTTGATTGAATTTGTTACAATATTGTTTCTGTTTTATGTTTTGGTTTTTTGGCCATGGGGCATGTGGGATCTTAGTTCCCCCAGACAGGGATTGAACATATGCCCCCTGCATTGGAAGGCAAAGTCTTAACCACTGGAACTAGGGAAGTCCCTGATTTTTCAATTTCTTAACTATAATTTTAAGGCATTTGGGGAGTTATTTTGAATTCATTTGCCTCCCATTTGAAAAAATACTCACAAATTGCATTTGACCAAAAGTGAGTATTATTTGCATTATTGTATGGCAGAAACCAACATAACATAAAATTTTTTAAATATATATTTAAATTAAAAAAATAGAAAAAAAGTGGGTATTAACTTCTTTCCAAAGAACCTGAGTCTAAATAATATTAAAAAAAAAAAAAGAATGAAATTATTCAATTGACACCTACTTGAGTTTCAGCAACAACAAACAGATGGCTCAGTGGGTAAAGAATCTGCCTGCAATGCAGGAGATACAGGTTCGATCCCTGTGTCAGGAAGACCCCCTGGAGGAGGGCACAGCAACCCACTCCAGTACTCTTGCCTGGAGAATCCCATGGACAGAGGAGCCTGGCGGGCTACAGTCCATGGGTCGCAGAGTCGGACCCGAATGAAGTGATGGAGCACATGCATACACAACAACAAACAGCCTTTTCTTTTTTGTTCTCTGTGGTCCCACAGCTCCTACATAGCAGGTGGAGATAAGGTTTTTATGGCTGGGAGGGACCTTGGCACTCATTTCATCAAGGATCTTGTTAAACCCACCCAAGGCTGATTTCATCATTCTCACCCTGGTTACTCATCACCCACATTGTTCACTGTAATAGAGAGCCCCAAACGACCTCTGTCTTTGAAGCCGCCTCGCTTTCTGGCTTTCACAAGGACCTCTGTTTACTTCCCCTCAATAAAGGGAAGAGGAGGGTGTGAGGCAAGGACATGGCAGAGCAGTTTCATCTGACCTGAGTCTGGGAAGGTCCCACACCACCAGTGGGGCCCGGGTGAGCACCCAGCACCACTGCCCCACGGGACCACACACCTGAGTCTTCGAGGCAGACAGCCCTGTGAGGGCGAGAGACAGAGGAAGCTACAGTACTCCCTGTGATCGGACGGGATCCCATTTCTAAGAAAGGGAGAGGGAGGAATGGTGGAGCTAATTCAATTTAGATGTTATGATGACCCAGGACAGTTTCTCCAAGTACTCCTAGAGATCTTTTGTAACTTCCTTGCAATATTTGTTATTTTTTCTCCGGCCCTATCTATTTCTCAAGTTACCCTGCATGAAAATTTTTGAGAACAATCAGGGGCTTGTGTGCTTATTTTTCAGCAGTGGGAAGGGACTCTGGCTGATGTGCATTTAATTTTGCAGCTGGGGCTGAGGGACGGAGAGAGAAAGCCAGATGGGAGGGGACGGAGGGCAGTCAAGGTGAGCTGGCTGGTCACCACAACCCAGGAGGAGGGGAGGGGACAGGAAAAGAATGAGGTCCTGGGGCTCAGGGGAGATGCCTGTACTCTTATCCAACATGGGCAGTAAGTACGTGGGTTGGAAGGAAGGCTGTGTCAACGCAGAGAGACTCAAAACAACAAAGGGAGTGAAGGTAAGGGTTGGGGTTCCCTGGTACCTCAGTGGTAAAGAAGCCACCAGCCAATGCAGGAGACATGGGTTCAATCTGCAATCCGGGAAGATCCCACAAGCCACAGAGCAACTCAGCCTGCGCACCACAGCTGCTGAGCCTGCTCTGTAAAGCCTGGGAGCTGTAACGCCTGAAGCCCAAGCACCTGGAGTCCATGCTCTGCAACAAGAGAAGCCACTGCAATGAGAAGCCCCCACTCAGCAACTAGAGGAAGGCCCTCGAAGCAAAGCAGGCTCAGCACAGCCAAAAATAAATAAATTATACATATATATATATATACATACATATATACACATACATATATATACATACATACATATACATACATACATATATATACATACATATATATATAAAACAACAGCGGGCTCGGGGTTCGGTCTGAATTGGGGCCAGGGACGCTCCTTCAATGGAGTGTCTCTGGAATCCCTCTCAAGAAGATTCCCAATTCCTCTCCTGGCACCTCGTCAGAGGAAATAAATCATCTGACGATGTATTTGCAACGTGGAGGCCAGGGCTTAGCTATTTCCACATTTAAATCATTACTCTTTCCCGGCTTCTAGAGCAACATTCAGCCCATGCCCTGGTCTAATGAATCGGTGAGTCCTCGAGGCAGGAATGGATACCTTTAATATCCCACCCCCACCCGTCTCACTCCCCCAACCACCAATTGAGTTGGAAGGGCCATTTAGGTATCTGGCAGGGGTGGGGAGCGGGTTGTCCTGTTTTCCTTTTAATTGGAGGACAACTTTTTTACAATGTTGTATTAGCTTCAGCTCTATGTATACATATATCCCCTCCCTCTTGAGCTTCCCTCCCACCCCCTAGGTCATCACAGAGCACTGAGTTGAGCTCCCTGTGTTATATAGCAACTTCCCACTAGCTATCTGTTTTACATATGGTAATGCATTTATTTTAATGCTGCTGCTGCTGCTGCTAGGTCGCTTCAGTAATGTCCAACTCTGTGCGACCCCATAGATGGCAGCCCACCAGCCTCCCCCGTCCCTGGGATTCTCCAGGCAAAAACACTGGAGTGGGTTGCCATTTCCTTCTCCAATGCATGAAAGTGAAAAGTGAAAGTGAGGTCGCTCAGTCGTGTCCAACTCTTAGGGACCCCATGGACTGCAGCCTACCAGGCTCCTCGGTCCATGGGATTTTCCAGGCAATTTTAATGCTACTTTCTCAGTTCATCCCACCCTCTCCTTCCCCACTGTGTCCACAAGTCTGTTCTCTACCTCTGCGCTTCCATTCCTTCCCTGCAGATAGGCTCATCAGTACCATTTCTCTGCATCCCACACATATGCTTTAACATACGATGCTTGTTTTTCTGACTTCACTCTGTATAACAGACTCTGGGTTCATCCCTCTCACTAGAATTGACTCAGAAGTGTTGCTTTTTATGGCTGAGTAATATTCCATTATGTACATGTTCCACAGCTTCTTTATCCATCCCTCTGTCAACGGGCATCTAGGGTGCTTGGGGATCTGATTTTGAAGACAGGAAGCCTAAGGCCACAGCCCTTGTCACCTGTATGGAATTGAACTAGAACCATCTCTGAGGCTTCCAAGCTCAGAAGCCCCCCGCTCTGGCCTCTGCACAGGCAGCAGTTGAGGCTGGGCCCCTGAAGAAAGTTCAGTGGGTCTGAGCAAAGGTGACGTCCTCAGACCCATTGAACCTTTGCCCCCTGGTAAGGGCTGGAACCAACAGTTGTCATGTACAGAGCTTCACTGGCAGATGGCCAATGATCAGATAGCTAATAATGGGAACAGAATTGCACTCATCAGTTGATGAAGAAAAATACAGATTTGTCCTGAGTCAGCTCCCAGAGGGCAGGGTCTATAAGATCTATGATTCATCTCTGGATCCCCCAGGTCTGGCATGTAGCATATATTCAATCAACATCTGTTGGCTGTGTGTAGATAAGAGAGTCTAGTAAACTAAACACAAGTACACTGGGCCCTCCAAGCCATTGTTTAGGCTTTTGCAATAACCATGTATTCACAGACTTCCCTAGTGGTCAGTCAGGTGCTTAAGACTTCACTTTCCAATGCAAGGATGTGGGTTCGATGCCTGGTCAGGGAACTAACAGTTCACATGTCAAGGGCAAGCAATCCTGAGTGCCACAACTAAGACCCAACACAGCCAAATTTAAAAAAATAAAATAAAAATGTGTATTCTAGTTTCTGTATTTGATACTTTGACATCTTGGGGCCTTGGCATAAGAAACAGCTTCTTCTCCACACACAATTCATCTTTTTATCCAGGTATTGTGCTGTTTATTTTTCACTGCATTTTTAATTGTTGTTGTTCAGTCGCTCAGTTGTGTCCAACTCTTCTGCGACCCCATAGACTGTAGTCTGCCAGGCTCCTCTGTCCATGGAATTCTCCAGGCAAGGATACTGGAGTGGGTAGCCATTCCCTTCTCCAGGGGATCTTCCCAACCCAGGGATTGAACCTAGGCCTCCTGCATTGCAGGCAGATTCTTTACCATCTGAAACACCAAGGAAGCCCCCTAGGGTCTAAAGTATCTAGAAATAACTTTGGGCTTTGAAAACTTAACTAGAACAACCGTTTTTATATTCCTGATCACAAAGCAAAATGCCTTTCGCAGGAGGGCCATTCACAGAGGGCCAGGAAAGGACACACCCCACAAACTGAGGCTCCTGGAAGGCTGGCTTTTCTTTCTTCCACCCCCTGGCGTGGCAATGTCCTTTTCACCTTTAGTCTGTCAGCATCCTTCAGAGACCCCCCACCCCAGCCCCATAAACCTACACGCAAAAGGCAGCTCCCCTGGGATGCCCTGGAAATGCTTAGAATAGTTGAGATGTCACATTTACATTTTAATAGCCGCCCTTAGGCTTGGGACATCATCTTTCATCCAGGTTTGGACATCAGGAAGGACTTCATCTTTCCAGCTCCAGAAGGAAGGAGTGGATTCGTACATTTGGCAGAGTACACTGAGGTCAGAAAAGGGCCAGAGAACTAAGATGCCAAGATAGAACTTGCCTGGCAAAGGGACAAGATCAAGCTCACTGTTACTTGTAGACAAACTATAAGATCATTTTCAGAGATGCTGTTAACAGTGAATAGTGCTCCAGGGAACTCCGCTGTGTGACGTGGCAGCCTGGATGGGAGGGCAGTTTAAGCAAGAGTGGATATGTTCTTCCTCGTTCACTTGAAACTGTCACAACATTGTCTGTTAACTATTCATGTTCAATCATTCAGTTGTGTCCGACTCTTTGCAATCCCATGGTCTGTAGCCCACCAGGCTCCTCTGTCCATGGAATTTTCCAGGTAAGAATACTGAAGTGGGTTGCCATTTCCTCCTCCACTGAGCCACCTGCTATACCCCAGTGCAAAATAAAAAGTTTGAAAAATAAAAAAAGTGAATAGTGCTGAATGAATCAACATACAGGGAGAGCAGGGCAAGCGGAAACCAAAGGGTTCCTGCAAGCTGCAGACGGGAAGCTTGCCCAGTCTCCCCTTACACTCAGTGTCCTCTTCAGTCTGCACCTCACGACCTGACTGCTGCCCTCTGCCCCTGTCCCTGACACTGTCTATCTTCCAACTCCCTCCTCCACTAGTTGGATTCCCTGAGCTCCCCAAGGTGACCATGGATGATAGAAACTAACCCGCGCTGAGTGCCAGGAGAGGAAACCAGAGCCGATGTAGGAAATAGATGGGCTCCAGGTTAGACATTTCCAACTGAACTCCTGTTTGCCTTTCACTGGGGAAGGAAGAAGTGATCTTCAGGCTGGATACTTACAACTGTCAGCATTTCTTGAGATAGGTGGGCTCCAGTTAAGGCATTTACAATCAGCCTCCTGTTTGCCCTCTGAAATGCAAGTAACAACAGAAACAGGGTAAATAGCCAGGCTTTGTCTCTTGTAAACACCTTAAGGTGATAGTCATGGCTAGAGTCAAGGTAATAGTCATGGCAGGGACAAAGAGGGGCAAAACCCTGACTGAGTGAAGGATTAAAGGATCTTTGCTCCCTCCTCTTTTTGGGAGAAGTGAAGTGAAGTGAAATGAAGTGAAGTCGCTTAGTCGTGTCCGACTCTTTGCGACCCCATGGACTGTAGCCTACCAGGCTCCTTGGTCCATGGGATTTTCCAGGCAAGAATACTGGAGTGGGTTGCCATTCCCTTCTCCAGGGGATCTTTCCGACCCAGGGATCGAACCCGGGTCTCCCGCATTGTAGGCAGATGCTTTTACCATTGAAGGGAAACATTATACATGTGCAGAAAGGCTCCTTGTGGGTCAAAAGTCAGGGGATAACACCAGGCTATAATGAGTCTTGCCCCTCTTAGAAGCCTTCACTTCCGAGATGCATCTTGCCTGCAGGGTATGTGTGCACCCAAGGAGTGTCCCAGGGTAGGTCAGGTGCGGAAAAAGAAGCCAGATAATCAGCCTGAAGGAAGACAAAGACCCAGAAGAACTGCCCTGTATAAATGACTTAACTGCCTCTTTACCGCGCTCCTTCTCACCAGGGGGATGCACACACCCTTTCTCTCTGGGTGTGCATCTCTGCCTTGCTTCTGTCTCTTAGCTAAGCAAGCCATTTCCCTATGTTCTCTCCCACTTGCTGTTGTGCTATATCTCTAATAATAAATTTCTTACCTGCATTTACAGTTTCTAGAGCTTCTCAGGTGGCGCCAGTGGTAAAGAACCTGCCTGCCAATGCAGGCGATGTAAGAGAGGTGGGTTCGATCCCTGAGCTGGGAAGATCCCCTGGAGGAGGCTGGCAACCCACTCCAGTATTCTTACCTGGAGAATCCCATGGACAGAGGAGCCTGGTGGGCCACAGTTCACAGGGTCGTAAAGAGTCAGACATGACTGAAGCAACTTAGCAGGCAGGCAGGTTACACTTTCTGCCTCCATGATAAATGCATTTTTCACTGGTGGCAAGTGAAGTTACTCAGTCATGTCCAGCTCTTTGCAACCCCATGGACTGTAGCCTACCAGGCTCCTCCGTCCATGGGATTTTCCAGGCAAGAGTACTAGAGTGGGTTGCTGTTTCCTTCTCCAGAGGATCTTCCCCTCTCTGGGATCAAACCCGTGTCTCCCGTAATGTAGGCAGACGCTTTACCGCCTGAGACTGGCAAAGAGCCAGGGGAAAACAGCTTCTAGCCTCTAGTCCTTGCTAATCTGATGGCTAGAATTCCTGGTTTCCATCCAGGCTACCCAGGTTCAATTCCCGGGCAGAGAATGAAGATCTTGCTTCATGCCACCACTCACTGTTGCGTCTCGGAGATTAGAGCCCGCCCCGTCCCTGCAGCTGCCGTGTTCTCTCTATTTTTAGTTGGAATACAATTGCTTACACTGTTGGGTTTGTTTCTGCCGTAAGACGAAGTGAATCAGTTCTATGTATATACACATACATCCCCTCCCTCCCACCCCCATCCCACTGCCCTAGGACGTCATAGAGCATCCAGCGGAGCTCCCTGCGCTATACGGCAGGTTCCCACTAGCTATCTGACGCAACTGAAGCGACTTAGCAGCAGCAGCATGTGTATTAGGGGCTTCCCTGGTGGCTCAAAGAGTAAAAAATTTGCCTGTAGTATGAGAGACCTAGGTTTGATCCCTGGGTCGGGAAGATCCCCTGGAGAAGGGAATGGCAACCCACTCCAGTATGCCTGCCAGGAGAATTCCAAGTGTATATATGAACGTCAATGCTACTTTCTCAATTTCTCCCACCCTCTCCTTCCCCTGTTGTGTCCACAAGTCCATTCTCTATGTCTGTGTCTCTATTCCTGCCCTGCAAATAAATTCAACTTTACCATTTTTCTAGATTTCTCATATATGGGTTAATATACGATATTTGTCTTTCTGACTTATTTCACTCTGTGTGACAGACTCTTTTAACAAGATTTCCTGAAGACAGGACTTCTTCTGCCCGCTGTGAACATCTTGGTTATCCTGACTTGAACTCAATCTCAAGCCAGATAACTGGGAGTGGGAAGGCTTAGGGAGCAGGGGGGCTTCAGGACACCATGCAGAAGGCTGGGACCATCACAGGTCCCCACCAGCTCTGTGGCTGGATCTTAGGTTAGCCAGCATACATGTCTGCAGGGCAGGATCCCCGCCAACCCTACCTCTTTGGGCCCCCTCTTCATGGCTATATTTATGTCTTCCCAATCCTCCTGCTGAACTCTGCATGGGCAGGTTGGACTCCAGAAGCCCCAGGAGAAGGTGGAGTGAAGGGGGAGGGAGGGATGCTGGGGAGGGAGGGGGCATTTTTCTGACCTAATGTCCATAGAGGTTACTGTCCCAGGCTTCCCGCCAAAACCACTTAAGACCCTGTCCTTATGCTCTTGTCCAAACCTATTTGGGTTTATATCTATTTCCTGCCAGCGGCACCTTTTAGAATAATTCATTCCATCTGTCTCCTGCATCACAGCCATTTATTCCCACGGCCCTGCCCTAGCTATGTCATAACCCAGGACAACTCCACCTCTGAAACTCCAAAGAATCTGCTCAGAGCCCTTCACCACAAGCAGCCTGGTTCTTGAATGCACAAGGTCTCTGAGTCCTGGAACTGCAGTGAACGAGGTGAGCTGTGCTGAGTGGCAGGATTTTAAGGATCAGGCAGCTGTGGACTGGAATCCAGGCTCTGCTTCTGACTAGCTGGGTGACTTTGGGCAATTAAATTCATCTAAGACTTCATTTTTTTATTGACAAACTGGGAATACTCATCCTGAGGTTTAATGGAGACAATGTATTGAAGCCCCAGCCACGAACTCTGTCAAGGGGAGCCATGTACTGAGATCGCTTGTATACATCACACTGTATCATCACTTCTACTGGACCCCTGCCAGCCTCCCATCACCTCCCCCGGTCTCCCTCACTCCACAGAGCCAAAATGATCTCCAGGGCTCCTGGTGCTCCAGGACAAGACCCCCTTCCCCTGCCCACACACCAGGGAGAGGGTGCTGGAGTTCTAGGACTCTCTGCACTCCTGCCAAGACCCCCAGCACCAACATTCAGCTTTGCCAGAAGCTCTGCCCTGAGACCAGCATCCCAGCCTCAATCCTGGCTTCCATCAGCTCCATGAAGCCCCAGGGCTCCCCATCACCCACTGTAATCCCCAGGCAGCCCTGTTTATCCTCCTTAACATCTCCCTCCCCATCTGCTGAAAACTTCCCACTGTGGCCCCGGACCTCCCTGCCAGTCATCCGAAAAATTCCTGATTCCCCCAACCTCTGCTTGGAAGATTTCTTTTTCTTTCTTATTTTAACTGAAACCTGCTTCCCTTAAGTGTAGATTTCTTTTTCCTATCCTTATGCAACCGACCTAAAGGTGCATGGGGTGTTTTTCTCTGCTCCTCATTGTTACTTCCAGAACCTTCTCTCTCTTCTTCCTAAAAGCCCCAGCTCCCACATCACACGACTGTACACTTTTCCTCATTGCTAAGGGACACCTGCTTCCCTACCCCTCTCTGCAATCACTGTTGCTGTCTCCCAATCTCCACTTCTGACTCTTTCTCTTCTGATGTCACATCTTTTCTAACCCACTTGAAATGTGGCCAAAGATAAGCCAGGTTTGGAATGCAAAAATGCACACCGGATTTTGAAGGCTCAGCCCAAATAAGAATATATAAATATCTTCATTACTTTTACAGTGATTACATATCAAATTTATAGTATTTTGAATGTGTGCTGTGTGCTAAGTTGCTTCAGTGATGTCTGACTCTTTGCAATCCTATGGACCTAACCCACCAGTCTCCTCTGTCCATGGAGTTCTCCAGGCAAGAATACTGGAGTGGGCTGTCATGCCCTTGTCCAGAGGATCTTCTTGACCCAGGGATTGAACCCGTGTCTCTTACATGTCCTGCACTGGCAGGCAGGTTCTTTACCACTAGCACCACCTGGGAAGCCCAGCCATTTAAAATATATTAGATTAAATCAAATACGTCCCCGTATTTAAAGTTTTTTCAGATGTATCTTTTTATGTGGCTACTAGAAAATTTAGCATTGCTCACGTGGCTCACATTACATTCTGATTGGCTCTACCAATAAGCGAGGCCCTTTCTTAATCCTGACTTCACACATCCCAGGTGAGAGTTACCCCTCCCGTCTTCATCCCGTCAGGTTTCCCTGATCTCACCAGGACCTACTAACCGTGAATCCCACTGCCTTTCCACCACTGCTCCTGTCCACACCTCCACACTCCTATGTTACAGGAGAACTTCCTCTCTCCCCCAGGTAGACTGCGAAATTCTCCCCTCTAACTGCACTTCCATTAGAGAATGAATCACACTGTAAGGCAGGGTCTCTCAGCACGTCAGTGCATTTCCCGTCTTGACAGGTGAATTCTTCTGGGGACTTTGAGCTCCTTGAAGGCAGGACCCAAGATCTTTCACTTCGGTTTGCATCAGCAGCACTTTAAAACACTGTCCTCTTTGGACGATTTAAGTCCCAGTTCCTTATGTCTTAAACTCAACTCTTTCAGCCCTCCTTTATCCTGGTACTTCTGTTCTTGGTGAACAAGGATGTGGTTGGTCATTCAGCAAGTAAAGAGGCCTTCTATGGGCAAGACACAGCGCTGGGTACTGGGACATTTGGGTGAATCCAAGGCACGCAGTGCCAGCCAGAGGGAACTTAGTACACACGGTCCTGCATGACTGTGGATGGACAGGCCGACGGGGGCCAGGGAGGCCAGGTCCACGGCCCCGGGAAAGACATGGAGAAAAGCCAGGAGGCATCCATCACACTGCTTGTTATCTGACATCAGGAACCAACAACCCCAGATAAACCTCGGACGAGGAAGGGAGGAAGCTCCCTGTCCTGAAGACTGAAAACAGAACATGAGGAGGAACCGGAGCACCTTATGGGCCCTAGGGTGGACCCAGGCAGGCAGAAAGGCTTCGACAACGATCACCCTAAGATCTAGTGGTTAGGAGCACTCAGCATACACCAGGCTCTGCAAGGACTAAATATGGAATAACTCCTGTTGCTTGGCAAGAACCCTGAGTCTTGAGCCATTATGATTCCATTTTACAGAGGAGACGGAGCTAAGAACTCAAACAGGGTTGCATGCTGTGTGCTCAGTCACGTCCAACTCTTTGCAACCCCATGGACTGTAGCCCACCAGGCTCCTCTGTCCATGGGATTCTCCAGGCAAGAATACTGCAGTGAGTTGCCATGCCCTCCTCCAGGGGATCTTCCTGTCCTAGGGATCGAACCCACGTCTCCTGCCTTAGCAGGCGAATTCTTTACTCTTGAGATACATGGGAAGCCCCCGAGCAGGATTACACAGCCTGCAAGTGTCAGAGCTCGACATGGAGCCCAGTCCGTGGGACTCCAAGACCAGTGCTTCTTGCCGCCCTGCAGGGCCATCCCCGTAATGGGTGAGGCAGACTACCACGGATGCTAGAGATGTTACCCAGGTGCCCAGGGCGAGCAAGGCCGTGTGGTCTGAAGCAAAGCCAGCTTCCACCCAGTGACCATGAAACACACCCCTAACTCTTCCGGTAGGCCACCTCAGGGACCCAGTGACTTTGACAGAGGTGGGGAGTGGACAGAAACGGACTTGCCACAGAACCAGATGCCCTGGGGACCCAGAATATTCCTTATAGACTCTACTATTTGGAGAATAGGACTAAAAGAAATTGCTTGATTTCCTTGAGTATCAAGGCTTCACGGGGAAGCCCACAAACCCAAACGCTGCTTTCTTTAAGAAAAGGGAGGAACCAACCTTAAAACACTGTTTGGGCCGGGGGCCTCTGAGAAGTGGCATGGGTGCTTCTGGGAGACCCTGGGTGACAGCTGCTGCTCCTGACCTCTCTGTCTCCCCCTCTCCTTCTCCATTTCCCCAAGGTGTTCAGGGGGCTTCCTAAAAGGCAGGGAGGTGAAGTATCTGTGTACTGAGGGTGTACTAGGTCCGGAGTGCTTCACTCAGGTTATATCACCTGATTCCTCCAAGGTCCCAAGAGCTGAGTAACATTATTCCCATTTTGCAGATGGGAACACTAAGGATGAGGGCGTCAGGACCCCAGTGAGGCAGACAGCCCGTTCAAATCAGAGAATGTCACAGGATTTAAAAAAGGGAATCTGTGCAAAGGTGTAGCCAAGGGTGTGAGACGCCCACAAGGGCCAGAGTGGTGTTCTCAGAGCCCACTCGGGCAGCACTTACTGGAGCCTGGAAGGAGAAAGCCACGTGGAGAGCGCGGTTACAAGGAGCTATTGCCTCAGGCGGAAGGGCACAGCAGCCCACGGTGACCCTGTGCACGGTGACCCTGTAGGGCAGGATCTGAGAAATACACACGCCAACCTCCCGTCTTCCAGGCTGTGGTGGCTCCCCACAAGGCAGATTGCTGAGTGGCAGTGGGTGGGCGTGGAGGGGCAACGGAAGACACTCTGCACAGATCCTAGGCTGGCCAAAGTTCACTCTCCCGGCTCTTGGCACCTTCCCTGGCTGCCCTTCCCTCTTGTGGAAAGAATGGGGCCAGAGACACCCAGGATCGCACCCGCCCACCAGCCCCAGTGAGCACAGCCGGAGTCAGCGCGCGCGCCCGCAGCACCGCACGGGTTAACATCTCTGCTCTCCGGCCTGGGTGCCTGATTCTCCAACCTTCGGAGGAGGCGGGACCAAGATAGCTGGGGGCCTCCCTGGAAATCCACTCCCACCTTTGGGCGGCTGCCCACCAGCCCTCAGCTACACTGGATGAACCGAGGAGGTTTGATGGCTGAGAAAGTAAACGTGGGGGTTCCCCGAGGGGAATAATTTAGTTTTATGGGGCAGGGACGCGGGAACAGGGAGTTCGGACCCTACACTCAGCAAGCGGCCTGGCTGCAGGCGTCGCATGTGTAACTCATTACCTCCGCGGGCCGCCCTTTTGCAGCGGGTGGATGATGCTCCGAGCGTGGTGGAGGGCCCGAGGCCGCGGGGTGAGCATGACTGCAATATTTTTCTGACACTAACACCTCTCGCTGGCCCTTGGAGAGGGCCGTGGAGGAGCCAGGTCCTGCCAAACATCACCCACGCCCAGCCCTCCGCCTACTGGCCCCAGACAAGAGAGGCTTCAGCTTTCAGGCGGGAGGAGAAAGGTAAGCAAGGAGGGGGCAGGCACAGAGCGAAGACTTTGGAGGTCACGTTCTGCCATGAGCCTGCCCATGAATTCCATCCACACAGATGAAACCCATGGGGTTCCCCACTGGAGACCCAGAAGTGAGCAGGCACCTGCCCTGGGCGCCATCCTGTCCACAGTGGGGCTCAGACACAGGGAGGAGGCTGGTGGGGTCCTAAGAGGGGGCCCGGCCAAGGGGTGCAGAGGATGAAGAGGTCCCAAAGGTGTCACCATGGAGCTGAGGGCTCAAGGGAGAGAGCCTGAAAGGATGTGGGAGGCACCACGCTAGAGGAGCAGGGTGGGCTGTCATGGCGGGGATGGGGATCTGCAGCCTGAATAGCCCCTCAGCTTCCTCCTCACCTGGTCCCTGAACTAGAAAGGAAGGGATGGAGGCAGGGTAGGAGGAAAACACAGATGGAGAGGAAAGTAAAGGAGGAGGGGGGGAGGGGTTGCCAGTGCATGAAAATTAGGCATGTACACCCTAACACTTTAAAGTCCCTCCTGCGTTACAGCCTGAGTCCTACACAGAAGACGTGGGTTCAATCCCTGGGTTGGGAAGATCCCCTGGAGGAGGGCATGACAACCCACTCCAGTATTCTTGCCTGGAGCATCCCCATGGACAGGGGAGCCTGGACTATAACCCGCCAGGCTCCGCTGTCCATGAGGTCGCAAAGAGCTGGAAACAACTGAATACACACGCATACCTCAATATCTAGGCTGCAGTTTTTCAGCGTTGCTTCCGCTGATCTTAAGATCCCTGGGGCCAAGGGGAGGCACCTCCCCTTCCCACCTCCCTGCTTTCAAGGGGAAAATACTGGGAGGGACTTGGAGCCCCAGCAACTCTGCTTTCATTTACCCAAAGCATGGGGGGCGGGCAGGTCCCCACCTCGGCTCTCCCGTCCACCTCTCTCTGCCCCTGCCAGCCCCAGCCCTTCCTCCCTCTCCAGAGATGAGGGTCAAAGAAGCCGAGTGCTGGGGAAACAGACCAAATCTGGCTTGAATTTCCCCAAGTCAGAGCTCACCATTTTCCTCTTAGAAATGACAAGGAAGGGGGAAATCCAAGAAACCCAGGAGCTTTTAGGTGGCTGTTTCATCTCAATACTCCGGTCTTTCCAGCATCCTCATGCCCCCACCCCATGTCTGGCATCCAGGAATGAGCGTGGAGGAGACCCAGACAATGTGGAAATCAGGTTTAGAATTGATTTGTTCTGCCTCCTTTAGATTTCAGGGATCCCTGTCTTTGTTCATCCATGTGCTCAGTCACTCAGTCATGTCCAACTCTTTGCAACCCCATGGACTGTAGCCCACCGGGCTCCTCTGTCCATGGAATTTTCCAGGCAACTGGAGCAGATTGCCATTTCCTTCTCCAGGGGATCTTCCCAACCCAGAGATTGAACCCGGGTCTCCCGCCCTGCAGGCAGATTCTTTACCAGCTGAGGCATCAGGGAAACCCCAAATGGCCTTTTAAATCCCAGGTGCAGAAAAGGAGGGGTATGATGAGATCAAGAGAAGAAGAGATGATGACCCAACAACAGCTCCCCGGGCCTCTTCCCACCCCAGGGTCGAGGTTGGAGCCAAGATGGCGGAGGAGTAGGACGGGGAGATCACTTTCTCTCCTACAAATTCATCAAAAGAATAACTGAACACAGAGCAAACTTCGCGAAACAACTTCTGATCGCTAGCTGAGGTCATCAGGCGCCCAGAAAAGCAGCCCATTGTCTTCG
Source organism: Cervus canadensis (assembly GCF_019320065.1). NCBI lineage: Eukaryota > Metazoa > Chordata > Mammalia > Artiodactyla > Cervidae > Cervus > Cervus canadensis. Next base: position 829,118 of record NC_057399.1, read on the forward strand.
AAAGGAGGTAGGACAAAATATAAAAGATAAAAAAGTGAGACAAAAGAGCTAAGGACGGAGATCCGTCCCGGGAACTCTTAGGCGGCATTGCTTGGGGTAGGGTCCGGGCCTGAGAGCCCTGAGGACAATCGGAGGGAGCTTCTGTGAGTTGCCAACTTGAACTGTGGGAGACCAAAAGAGAGAGAGTAAATTAACCGGCCAGAACACACTGCCGGCCGCTCGCAGAACAAAGAGACCGAGAGGGTCCAGAGAGGAGCTCGCAGGCTGCGGACCAGCCCAGCCCCGCCGGAGGCAGGAGGCAGGGGGGAGGGGAAGGTCGCGGCGAGACACAGGCCGCAGGCACCCGACCGGCGCGGGCAGGGACTGGGGCTGGGGACGCCGAGGGCAGAAGGCGCGCCACACCCGACTGGCGCCAGAGGAAACTGAAACTGGGTCCGTGGAAGGGAGCGGGCGCGCCACACCTGGGGATAGCGCGCCCATCAAGCCCCTGGCAGCCTGGACCGCTCTGACGGGGAAGGCACAGAGAGCAGGCGCAGCTTTTCGCTCTGCGCTTTTGTGGAACACCCGAGGGCTGGAGCCTCGCGCAGCGCGGGGCGCGCTCCACGTAGAGCAGCCAGGAGCCTGAGCAGCGCAGACGGAGAAAGCAGCGTCAGCCCCTCCCGGCAGCGCCAGCCCGACCCCGCAGCCCAAGCCCGTCCCCATAGCGCCAGCCACTTCCGGCAGCGCCAGCCCCTCCCGGCAGCGCGACGGAACTAGCTACCTGAGTAAGAGTCCACCTCCGCCCGCCTGTGTCAGGGCGGAAATGAGGCTCTGAAGAGACCGGCAAACAGAAGCCAAATAAACAAAGGGAACCGCTTCAGAAGGGACTGGTGCAACAGATTAAAATCCCTCTAGGAAACATTGACTACACCGGAAGAGGCCTGTAGATATCGAGAAGCGTAAGCTGGAAGGAGGAGCTATCTGAAACTGAGCCGAACCCACACTGACCGCAACAGCTCCAGAGAAACTCCTAGATACAATTTTACATTTTTCTCTTTCTTTTTTTTTCCTTTTTTTATTTTTTCTCTTTTATTTTCCTTTAAAATCCCCTATTACTCCCCCATTACTCCTTAACTTTCATTTCCATAGACTTCTACGATTTTTTAATTAGGGGGAAAAAAAAATTTTTTTTTTCTTTCTTTTTTTTTTTTTTCTTTTTCTTTCTTTTTTTTTTTCTTTTTTCTTCTTTTTTTTCTTTCCTTCTTCTCTTCTATTTTCTATTTTTCTTTTTCTCTTATTTCTTTTAAAGTCCTCTAGTACTCCTCTACTACTCCTTAATTTTCATTTTCAATACACTATAACCTTACAAAAAAAAGAAGAGAAGCCCTATTTTTAAACCGAAGATTATTCTCTCCCAATCTTGACTCTCTGTTTTCTACCTCAGAACACCTCTATTTCCTCCTTTCCCCTTCTCTTCCCAATCCAATTCTGTGAATCTTTGTAGGTGACTGGGCTACGGAGAACACTCTGGGAACAGACAGCTGCGTAGATCTGTCTCTCCCCTCTTGAGTCCCCCTTTTTCTCCTCCTGCTCATCTCTATCTCCCTCCTCCCTCTCCTCTTCTTCATGTAACTCTGTGAACCTCTCTGGGTGTCTCTAACGGGGGAGAATCTTTTAGCCATTAACCTAGAAGTTTTCTTATCAGGGCTGTATAGTTGGAGAAGTCCTGAGACTACAGGAAGAATAAAACTGAAATCCAGAGGCAGGAGACTTAAGCCCAAAACCTGAAAACACCAGAAAACTCCTGACTACATGGAACTTTAAGTAATAAGTGACTGTCCAAAAGCCTTCATACCTACACTGAAACCAACCACCACCCAAGAGCCAATAAGTTTTAGAGCAAGACATACCACGCAAATTCTCCAGCAACACAGGAACATAGCCCTGAACATCAACATACAGGCTGCCCAAGGTCACACCTAACACATAGACCCATCTCAAAACTCATTACTGGGCACTCCATTGCTCTCCAAAGAGAAGAAATCAAGTTCCACGCACCAGAACACTGACGCACGCTTCCCTAACCAGGAAATCTTGACAAGCCAATCGTCTAACCCCACCCACTGGGTTAATCCTCCACAATAAAAAGGAACCACAGACCTCCAGAATACAGAAAGCCCACTCCAGATACAGCAATCTAAACAAGATGAAAAGGCAAAGAAATACCCAACAGGTAAAGGAACATGAAAAATGCCCACCAAGTCAAACAAAAGAGGAGGAGATAGGGAATCTACCTGAAAAAGAATTTAGAATAATGATAATAAAAATGATCCAAAATCTTGAAAACAAAATGGAGTTACAGATAAATAGCCTGGAAACAAAGATTGAAAAGATTCAAGAACTGTTTAATAAAGACCTAGAAGAAATAAAAAAGAGTCAGTTAAAAATGAATAATGCAACGAATGAGATCAAAAACACTTTGGAGGGAACCAAGAGTAGAATAACAGAGGCAGAAGATAGGATAAGTGAGGTAGAAGATAAAATGGTGGAAATAAATGAAGCAGAGAGGAAAAAAGAAAAAAGGATCAAAAGAAATGAGGACAACCTCAGGGACCTCTGGGACACTGTGAAACGCCCCAACATTCGAATCATAGGAGTTCCAGAAGAAGAAGACAAAAAGAAAGGCCATGAGAAAATACTCGAGGAGATAATAGCTGAAAACTTCCCTAAAATGGGGAAGGAAATAGCCACCCAAGTCCAAGAAACCCAGAGAGTCCCAAACAGGATAAACCCAAGGCGAAACACCCCAAGACACATATTAATCAAATTAACAAAGATCAAACACAAAGAACAAATATTAAAAGCAGCAAGGGAAAAACAACAAATAACACACAAAGGGATTCCCATAAGGATAACAGCTGATCTATCAATAGAAACCCTCCAGGCCAGAAGGGAATGGCAGGACGTACTGAAAGTAATGAAAGAGAATAACCTACAACCTAGATTACTGTATCCAGCAAGGATCTCATTCAGATATGAAGGAGAATTCAAAAGCTTTACAGACAAGCAAAAGCTGAGAGAATTCAGCACCACCAAACCAGCTCTTCAACAAATGCTAAGGATCTTCTCTAGACAGGAAATGCAGAAAGGTTGTATAAACGTGAACCCAAAACAACAAGTAAATGGCAACGGGACCACACCTATCAATAATTACCTTAAATGTAAATGGGTTGAATGCCCCAACCAAAAGACAAAGATTGGCTGAATGGATACAAAAACAAGACCCCTATATATGCTGTCTACAAGAGACCCACCTCAAAACAAGAGACACATACAGACTAAAAGTGAAGGGCTGGAAAAAAATATTTCATGCAAACGGAGACCAAAAGAAAGCAGGAGTCGCAATACTCATATCAGATAAAATAGACTTTCAAATAAAGGATGTGAAAAGAGACAAAGAAGGACACTACATAATGATCAAAGGATCAATCAAAGAAGAAGATATAACAATTATAAATATATATGCACCCAACATAGGAGCACCGCAATATGTACGGCAAACGCTAACGAGTATGAAAGAGGAAATTAATAGTAACACAATAATAGTGGGAGACTTTAATACCCCACTCACAACTATGGATAGATCAACTAAACAGAAAATTAACAAGGAAACACAAACCTTAAATGACACAATGGACCAGCTAGACCTAATTGATATCTATAGGACATTTCACCCCACCCCAGGGTCTCCCTGCCATGACTTTGCCCACTGGTACCCAATACTGGCCCTCATGGCCCTACAATTAGCCCTCTGAGCTGTACCCCAGTTCTTACTTGCCAAACCAGGCCTGTTTATTGATGGGCTGGTGGGGAGAGAGGGTAGTTGAAGGATGTGAAAGCCACCTTGGCCTTTGTGGATGTGATGATGGGGAACAGCTGAGCACTGACTAGGGAGTCAGCACCCCGGGGTCCTTCACCTCTTCCCGGGTGTCATTAACTTGACAGAAACACTGGCCTGTCTCAGCGCAGCTCAGCTGCTAATATTTTTCCATCTACCTCTTCTCTTACAAAATGGTATTTGGTCTTTAAGGCCTTTACCAGAAAGTGTTCATCCTTCTTGACTTTAATAATCACATATTTTGACCTCCTTTACATGGTGGGTAACTGTCTCCATGCCAGTCCTTTCCGCTGGGATCAGAAGCCCTTGGAAGGCAAGAATGGTTTAATTTCTCTCTGGAGCATCTCTGGCATCTAACCTGTGGCTTGACACATTGTGGATCCTCAAAATGTGTCTGTTAACTGGAATCCAGAGAAACCGTTCTGATGGTGGGATTTTTACTAGGGCAGGTGTGTGCGAGCTAAGTCACTTCAGTTGTGCCCAACTCTTTGAGACCCCATGGACTGTAGCCCGCCAGGCTCCTCTGTCCCTGGGATTCTCCAGGCAAGAATACAGGGGTGGGTTGCCATGCCCTCCTCCAGGGGATCTTCCCGACCCAGGGATCAAACCAGAGTGTCTTATGTCTCCTGCATTGGCAGACGGATTCTGTACCACTAGCACCACCTGGAAAGGAGCCCAGATCTCCTCTCTCCTGTCCTTGCTGAGACAATCCCCAATCCCTGCCTGAGCCACCCATCTTCCCTCCCTGCACTCAGCACCTGAATGAGGAGTCATTTCTAATTTTGAGGAATTTCCAGACAAAGGCAACTGGCAGAGTGGAGCACAATGAAACACAGTGCTTGAGAAAAAGTTTGAATAAAGGCATCTGGAATGGTTGATTGTATGTCAACTTGGTTGGCCATGGGGTACCCAGATTAAACATTCTGGGTGCCTCTGAGGGTGTTTCTGGATGAGATTAGCTTTTGAATTGGTGGAATCAGAGCAGACTGTTCTCCCCAATGTGGGTGGAAGGGTCTGAATACAACAAAAGATGGCAGTATTTGCTTTTTACTTCCTGTCTGCTCGCTGGAGCTGGGACATAGCATCTCATCCTTTCTGGCCCTCAGATTGTGACTAACACCATTGGTTTCTCTGGTTCTCAGGCCTTCTGACTCAGACTGATCTACACCCCTGGCTTTGCTGGGTCTCCAGCCGACAGAGGGAAGATCATGGGACTTCCCATCCTCCATAGCCAGGTGAGTCAATTCCTCATAATCAGTCTCTTCATAAGTGTAGACATCATACTGGTTCCGTTTCCCTGGAGAAACCTAAGATAGCCAATCTCCATCTCACTGATCACAAATCTTCACAAAACTCTCACATGAGTTTCCTTCAGTTCATCTTTGAAGTGGGGATGAAGCTCTCCTATACTAACTGCAAAGAGGAGTGTGTTCATTCAGGCAACAAGCATTTATTAAGCACCTACTAAGTGTGGAGCTCTGTTGGATGCATAGAAGTCAGCTGTTGGCAAGATGCTCTGAGCTCCTCAGGAGGAAACTGCATCCATTTGCTCCAGGGTTTTAGCCCCCAAAGATGCAGTGTGGTGCAGTGAGAAGGGGTCCCTTTCTGCGCCATGACCTGGGGCCTTCGTCTCGGGGGAGGATGAGCACCCTGGAGAGGTGCATCCCTCCTTGCAAAAGCCTTGGGAAGCAGATTGAAGATCTGTCACCTGAAGGGGTCTGGGATTCTTGGTTCAGTTGCCTTTTGCATGACCCCAGCCTCACTGAAGAGGAGAGGATGGCAGGCAAAAGGACTGTGCTCGGAGTGAGGAGACCCAGTGCCGGGACTGCTCTGTGACTGATGGGCTGTGTAATTGTTGTTGTTTAGTTGCTCAGTCACGTCAGACTCTTTGTGACCCTGTGGACTGTAGCCCACCAGGCTCCTCTGGCCATGGGGACTCTCCAGGCAAGAATACTGGAGTGAGTTGCCAGTCCCTTCTCCAGGGCATCTTCCTGACCCAGGGATCAAACTTGGGTCTCCTACATTGGCAGGCGGCTTCTTTACCACTGGGCCACCAGGGAAGCCTGAGGCTGTGTGATGCCTGACGCTTTTCTCAGTGTGGTGTGCGCTAGGTCATCTGTGAAGTGGGTCTCATTTTGTGGTCACAGAGGTGTGTTGAGATGCATGAATGAGAAAAGAGCTTTCTGAGCAGGAAGTTCAACCTATGCAGTATTAGGCGGCGGTGGGGGGTGGGGTGGCAGGGTGGGGGAGGGCAGGGCTGACTTCGCAGCCAAGACCCAGCCCACGGCACTCACCATCCTCACACAGGTTCAGCTTGGACAGGCTCCTGCCATCAAAGGGCTCCTCAAAGATGGAGCTGGAGTCGCGGTCGCTCACGGTGGCGTGCAGGTACATGGCTTTGTTCTCCATCGCGTCCTGCAGCAGGAGAGGAGGGCAGATACAGGGGAGAGAGAATAAGCTGTAGTTGGAGATGGAAATGAATCTGTAGAGCAAGGCATCACCTGGATGCCCCCGAGCATGACCCCTTCGTGATGACCCCGAGCCTGAACACAGGGACCCTCCCCCATCAGCAGGCGTCAGCCACCAGGATCCGAATCCCCTCCTCAACTTCCTTGGCTTGGAGAGGTCACAGTCCCGGGGACCTTTCTGACCGTGGGCTCTGTCCTCTCCCTCTCATGGCTCTGGGTGGGGCTGGAGCCCTGAGCTGGCGGGGAGGGCACCGAAGGCCATGCCAGGGGGCGCTGGAAGGGGCCAAACCTCTGGAGCCACACAGAAGACTCTCCAAGCTTCTGGAGTCGTGGGCACGGCAGGGAGACTGGGGTTTCTGCTCTGTGTTGGAAATGGGGGAAACTAGGCTATGAAACAGTACAGAGACCACCAGACCAGAACTGAAACCAGAACTGTTCCCAAACTTGGCTGGGCTGGCATGGTCAGAGAAGCTGGGTTCAGGGGTCAGGACTGACCCCCATGGGAGTCTGGGGAGCAGGAGGCCTTTGTGGGGTCCCCTAGACACTAAGGCCTGGGCAGCCCTAGACCAGGAGAGGGCTCTGGTGTCCAGATGGTCTCCTGGGTGGCTGGGGCTTTGAGTGGACCCCGTGGAATTCCAGGAATGCCCCCTCGACACGGGGAGGTGCCACGCTATTTGAAATGACCCAGCCCCATTTACACAAGCGCGCACCACGCGATCCCATTTTGCAATATCTACACATTCCAGAGTGCACGACGGGAGATTATATGCGGAGATGTTCTGGGTTTCTCCGGGTGAGACGTGTTCCAGGAATCTGGCGGGGCTTGTGGGGATTTGCACTTCGTTTTGTTTTCTGTATTTTTTGGGTTTTCTACGATATGTTTGCGTTCTTTGTATAATCACAAGAATTCATTTGTGGGGCTGGATCACAAAGTGTTTATTTACATAAAATACTGATATCCTTTTCCCGCATAGACGCTCAGTGGTTACACAAATGACTCTCTGCTTTTAGCTCACTTCCAGTCATTAGTTTATGTTGACTTTTGGTTCTGATACCCTTTATGTAGATTGTTGCTGTTTAGTCACTAAGTTGTGTCCAACTGTTTGCAACCCCATGGCCTGTAGCCCACTAGGTTCATCTGTCCATGGAATTCTCCAGGCAAGAATACTGGAGCAGGTAGCCATTCCCTCTACCAGGGGATCTTCCCAACCCAGGGATCAAACCCAGGTCTCCTGCATTGCAGGTAGATTCTTTACCACTGAGCCACCAGGAAAGCCCATAGCTATGTGGATATTGAACCAAAAAATCCACTTTTAAAGAGTGGATTCTTTGGAAGATAAATGCCCTAGGAGGATGGGTGGGTCCTAGACCCAGCATGGAGCCAGCTCGACCCTGAGGACCAGAGAGCGGGCTGGGAGAGGGGGTAGGGCCTGGCAGGTGGCTGGAAGGGGACACCGGCCGCTGACTGAAGGGAAGAGGCAACATCCCATTCCAGTAAGTGGGGACAGTGAAGGAAGAGGCTGGCTGGATCCCTCTGCTGGACATAGCAAACACAAATCCCCTATTTTCGTGACCTGACCTTTCTTTCCAGGGACCTATGACCTCAGGGCTTAGAGGAGGCCAGAGCCTACAGGGACCATCCACCTATCTTTCGCCTGGCCCTGGAGGGATGGATGGGGTGTCTGCTTTTGACCTCCAGTGATGAGAAGCCACAGGGCTTGCACACATGTACACACATACACATGTATGCACATGCCCACTCAGGGTGTTCCTAGACCCTGTGGGCCTTCCCCCCAGCCTCTGGGAGGAAGGGGTGGAGGGGAGCCCACAGCCCTGCCAGCATGTCTCCTCCCTGCCCCCTGGGGTTCCTGGAGCCCTGAACCCAGCTTCTCCCGGGCTGCAGTTCTGTCCAGTTTCTGAGTCTCCGATGCCAGCCCTCTGTCCAAGTCCTCCGCCCAGGGAGGGCCTGGAGGTGGGGCCCCAGGCGGCTCCGCTGCTAAGCTATAGAGGACACACCCTCATTTCACGAGCGCTCTGTGCGGCACCCCACCCTCTGGCCTCAGTCCTGGGGAGCGGCGAAGCAGGAGGCCAGTGTCTCCTCTGAGAGGGGGAACCCTCTCTCTGCCAAAGGCAACAGCAGCTGCCGCCAGAGCCTGTGGGGGCACCAAGTGCCAGGGCGGAGGTGCGGAGCTGGGGTTGCTCCAGTTTCCCCATCTGCCTTTCCACCTTCTCTCTCTGCCCATCAGCTCCTGGACCAGAGCTGGGAGGCGGGGCTCCTTATCTGGAATGTGTCTTTCCGGGCGGCCCCTCCCAGCCCCCTCCCCACCCCTCAGCTGGTGGAGCTGGAGCCTGGGGGCGGGGGAGAAGGAGAGGGGCCAGATGTGAGCGCGCTGAGATGGGAAGCGCTCAGCCGACTCTGCTAATGTTTGTTACTGGGGAATGAAACCTAAGAGCTTTCTGTCTGCCCCAGGTTTTTTTTGGGACTGTTTTTCTTTCTTGAGGAATGGGGGGCAGGAATTTAGACCTTCCCATCATTGGTTGCAGAGCCTTTGGGCCAAGTCTGAGCAACCGACTGCCAAGTGTGGTGATGATAGAGCAGTGCCTCCAGCCTCTACCCCCCCACCCCTGGAGCATGTGTGTATGTTCGTCCCACACCATACAGACCGTACGCCATCAGGAGCTCCCCGCCTCCCAGGGGCACTGTGAGGGGGCAGGTGGCATCCCGAAGAATGTCAGAGAGGAGGAGTTCCAGCATTTAACCCCACCCAGGGCACTGGCCCCGCATGAGGCTGCTCCGGCCAGGATGCATGTGTCGGTCCCTTTCGGTGGCCGCCTGTCGGTCCCAAGGTGATGCAGGGAAGAGGGCCAGGTGGGGGCCCTGGAGCCAAGAGAGCTGGAAGGGAGGGGGCCAGTGCCATGGAAACCCGGGCAGGGTGTAGACACCAAAGTGACCTGTGGGGAGTGGGGTCTCAGAGGACAGGGGGTCCCAAGCTGGCCCCACATCTTATCCCCAGAGAGCTTGGTCCGTCAGCTAACACATCCAGCCTCAGCCTTTGCGATGGGGAGGACGCACCTCCCAGCCACACGGGCTCTGTGAGTCTCCTGTGGAACAGGGCACGTGGGAGAGCTGTATGGATGGGGCAGGTGGGGAGACGGTGGTGGAGCCGGGTGACCACCCACAGCCCCCCGGCATCTTCTGATCCTGCCAAGCAGCCTGGTACAGGGGTGTCTGGGTCCCCTCAACCTCCTAGCTAGTCCCAGAAACAATGTCATGTGGACCCCTTTGCAAAAGCAATCGCAAATGCAGACCAGACCTGGGAGCCGCACCTTGATTCTCAAAGCCCCCCTCCAGGCAGCAGCAGGACTCAATCAATTCTTCCTGCAGAGGGGTGGCCCCAGCCTTGCTGGGTTCCAGCATGTAACTCTATAGGGCTCATAACTCCTCCAAATCAGATAGGGATCACCATGAACAAGGTCTTCTCTGGAGAGAGAATGGCTAAGGAGGTTTTAAGCCCTGTCCTCCTCTAACTGTGCTCAGTTCATCTGAAGCATCACTCAGAACTAGAGAGGTGCGGATGGTTTATAAATAAGCTCTGCCTTCCTATGTTCCACCGCTGGGCACACCCACAGGCACACGCATGCACACACATTCACCACACACGTGGAGAGACTGGCACCTGTACCATCTGCTCCCTGAAGAGGCTCTGGAGCTCTGACACAAGCCAGGCAGAGTTGCCACTAAGGCGATCACTTCCTCTGGCTCCCAAATACCCACACTCACCAGCCCAGGCAGATGGATGAAAACCTGGCAGACCTCCCAGGACCCGCACCTCCACGCGATGCCCAAGCCCGTGCCCTGTGTCCTCCGGCTGCGTTTAGGAAGCCATGCCCAGGTGCCAGGACAGTCAGTGCCCAGACTCACCTGAGTGCCCCCAGTGAAGCTGCAGAACCTGTCCCCTCAGTTCCTGGCATTTGCCATGGTGGCTGGAGAGCTGGCCACTGCCCCCACCCCGAGACCCAGGCAGCCCCTCAGAGCTCGTCCCCACTGCCAGCCGAATCCAGACGGAGTCATAGAAAGAGACTGCGCGGTGCCCAGGGTCTCGGGGGTCACTTCTCCAGGAGGATCAGATCAGGAGGCAAGGCTCAACCTCGTGCCCAAGTGGGAGTCCCTTGGTGTCTGGCCTCGTTCAGCCTCGGGCAGCGAGCGAGATGTTCTGTGGAGGCACCAGCGGCTCCGCTAGGTACTGACTGAGCAGTGAACTGCAGCTGCACTGGCCGCCAGGCTTTATAAAGTTCTTGGAGCAATTGCGAGGCTCCCCTGGGGCCTAGAACGCATCCTCCCTCTAGTGGCCAATCTCAGCATTACAGCTTCACACAGGAATGCCTGCTGCGTCCAGAGGAGCCTTGGTCTTGGAACTCCACCCTCCTGTTCTAAAGGCTCTGCTAGAGATACTTTTTGGAAAGCTTCTAGCAGAATGGCAGCTAGACCTGGCTTAGGAGCTGTGCAAGGAACCCAGCCTTGTAAATTTATTTATAGGACAAGATTGGCATTGCTCAGTTCATTCACCAAATTTGGGGTAGAATGACTACTTTCCGTGTTTTCTTGGAGCAGTATCTACCCTTAAAGGACACAGACTGCCCACACCAGGGAGATTCAGAAGAGGACTCTGAGGGTGCTGAAGGAGCTTCCCAAAGTCAAGTTCAATGCGGTTCATGAAGGAAGCCAGGATTTCTGAAGCACTGACACTGTACAAGTGTTAGGCTACAGGGGTGAGTGAGAGGAGGCTGCTGTCCTTAGGGGGTTGCAACCCAGGCTGAGAGGCAGGCTTGGACACAAATAACCGTGGCGCTACTGGTAGAGAACATAGGAGACATAAGAGACACAGGTTTTTTTGTTTGTTTGTTTTTGAGGAGACACAGGTTTCATCCCTGGGTTGGGAAGATCCCCTGGAGGAGGAAATGGCAACCCACTCTAGTATTCTTGCCTGAAGAGTCCCATGGACAGAGGAGCCTGGCAGGCTACAGTCCACGGGGTCACAAAGAGTGGGGCACAACTGAGCGTCTGACCACACCTGTAAATCTCAGCATAACTATGTTTAATGTGTAAAAACAGGAGCTCTCACCAAAATGTTAAGGGGGTGATTACCTTCATTCAGCTTGAGATGGTGATGGGAGAAGCATCAGAGAAATTCTGAAAACAATCTGAACCATGGTACATGGTCAGTTTGTATGTATGCCCCTTCCCCCGCCTCCCACCCCAGAGACAGTGCTCTGAAGGTAACGTTCATGAACATTTGCCCGTTTATTGATTACAAAGTCAGCCTTAGCACTGGAGGGGCAGACCTTGTACCTGAGAACAGTCTGCCAGGGCTCAGCTCTGCCCCCATCCCATGCAGCCAGCAAACCACAGCTGAGTCACAGAAGTCTTAGTCACTGTCAGTGACTGCCTCCTGGCCGTCCCTGGGAGGGAGCTACAGTGTGGGGCTGTGGGGCTCCGAGGCTCCGTTTTACTGGAAAAAGCAGTCATTTATCATAATGATGATGGTAATTATAATTGGAGGATAAGGAAGAGGAAGGAGGGGAGAGGATGGGGAGAAAGAGGAGGAGAAAGGGAAAGAAGTGAGAGCAAAACATTTCATCATATGTTCCCTGTGCCAGGCAATTCCAAGTGTTTTTCATATATTAACTCGTTTAGCCTTGATGACAGCCCTGTTAGGTAGGCACTGCCATTGGTGGTGGCTTAGCCACTAAGTCATGTCCGATGCTTGCAATCCCATGGACTGTAGCCCACCAGGCTCCTCTGTCCGTGGAATTCTCCAGGCGAGAATACTGGAGTGCCATTTCCAGTGGGTTGCCATTTCCTTCTCTAGGGTATCTTCTCCTGCAGGGATCAAAACAGCATCACCTGCATTGCAGGCAGATTCTTTACCAGTAAGCCACCAGGGAAGCCCAGGCACTGCTATTATTCCCCTTTTATAGAGACAGAGGAAATAGGTGATTTGTCCAAGGTCAAGCAGCCGGCAAGTGCCAGAGCTTGATTCTACTCCAGGCAGTGTGACTGTAGAGTCTGTGACCCTGACCACTCCCATAACTGCCTCTGATGAAAAAGAGTGTGTTTCAGTCACCCATCAAGTCACCAGTGTTCCTAGGAATGTCATCTTACAAATAGCAGGAAATGTGCTTAAAGTGTTATCTCCGAGCATCTCATTGCAGAGAATGTATTTATTAGCAGTAAATGCAGTGATTGGTGAGACCGTGGTGATGTCCTACTTTATGTGAAATAAAGCATTTTTTATTTTTGCTGAAGTATAGTTAAAGTGTTTCAGGTATACAGCAAAGTGATTCATTTATACATATATATATTCTTTTCAGAATCATTTCCCTCATACATTATTATAAGATATTGAATATAGTTCCCTGTGCTATACAGTAGATCCTTGTTGTTTATCTATTTTATATATATAGTATGTATCTGCTAGTCCCAAATTCCTTTTATCCCTTCCCCACTCCCTTTCCCCTTTGGTAGCCATAAATTTGTTTTCTATGTCTGTGAATCTATTTCTACTTCAAAAATAAGTTCATTTGTGTCGTATTTTATATTCCACATGTAAGTGACATCATATGGTATTTCTCTTTCTCTTTCTGACTTCACTTAGTATAATAATCTCTAGGTTCATCTATGCAAATGACAGTTCATTCTTTTTTATGGCTGAGTAATATTCCATCACATGCATGTGATGTGTATATACACACACACACATATAACACTACATCGTCTTTATCCATTCATCTGTTGAGGGACATTTCAGTTGCTTCCATGTCTTGGCTATTATAAATACTGCTGCTATGCACATTGGGGAGAATGTATCTTTTTGAATGAAAGTTTCTGTTTTTTACTGGACATATGCCCAGGATTGCTGGATGATAAGGTTACACTATTTTCAGTTTTTTTAAGGAATCTCCTTACTGTTCTCCATAGTGGTTGCACCAATTTACAATCCTACCAACAGTGTAGGAGGACACAAAGCATTTTTTTAAACAGTCCCACACTGCTGTGCCCTGGCCATAGGGAAAGGGAAGAATGGGGGCCCCAGTGCTGCCCAGGCTCTTGGCTGAGCCTCCCTTTGCCATTGGCAATTGATGACACAGACAGAGTTCTCTGCAAGTGAGACCCATGAATGGATATAGAACCATTAAGCTACAAAATTGCAGGAAGAAGGAAGCTTAACCTTTTAAACTCAGCTTCAGGCAAGAGGAGGTGCCTTTCCCTTGTTCTTTCCAATTTATTTCACTTCTTCCAGTGATAAGAGTAGTCTGTATTGTTGCCTGGAGCAGTCATTCATTCTGTTTCTTCTTTTTGGCTGAGTAACATTCCATCTTATGCACAGAGCATGATTTGTTTATCCATTCTCCTTCTGATGGGCTTTTGGGTTGTTTCTAATCTTTGTCTGTTAGGAATAAAGCCACCCAAACAGCAAAGAGGTTTGATTGTGAAGTATAGGAATGACCTGTGAGGCAAGCGTTCTAGTGGGTGAGAGTCTTCCAGGGGCAGCTCATAGCTCAGATGGTAACTTCTTGTCACCTGAAATCAGCATGGTCCACAACAGGGCTTGCTTCCATTCAATCACAGAAGGCATTTATTTTATTTTATTTTTTTTTTAGCAGAATATGAGAGTTCCGGTTGCGCTTTTTTTTTTTTTTTTTCCTTTTGGCTGCACCAAGTCTTGCATCTTGCAGCATGCATGATCTTCGATCTTCATTGCGGCCTGTGGGATCTCTTAGTTGCTGCCTCCGGGATCTAGTTCCCTGACCAGGGATCGAACCCCCAGGCCCCCACATGGGGAGCTCGTAGTTTGAGCCACTGGACCACAAGGGAAGCCCCACAGAAGGCATTTATAATAGGGACCTCCCCACCCAGACGGTATTATGAAACTGATTGCCCTGAAGGAGAGTGGGATAAACTTCTGAAGTAGCTGCATCTATGGATGTGGAAGCCAGTGAGGTCCATCAGGTGCTCAAGTGCTTCCCACTTTCTTTGAATGATTTCATTTGATTGTCCCAACAACTCTCTAGGGTGGAGGTGGGGAGTTATCATCCTCAGTTTTCATTTGGAAAAACCCAGCAATGCTGAAACTGAAGGTCATAGTACTGGGCTCTCAGACGCAACATCCACACCGGTCCTCTACTCTGGAGCCTCTTCATCTGCAGAGATTCCTTCCCTGCATTCAGTTATTCATTCAACAAACATTTGTTGTGAACCAGCATATCCTGACTGTTTTCACAAACATGAATTAGACCTAGCCCCTTCCTTCAGGATCTCATTCCCAGGGGAAAGAAGGTCTGAGAGATGAGAATCACAGCCTGGCAACCCTCAAGGGGTTCCTCATGGCTTCAGGCTAGATGAATCTCAAACTTTCACCCTCAGGCCTGACTTTGTTTCCCCCCACCCCACCCCACCCCACCTCCGCCCAAGAGATTCTTTTTTTCCCCCAACCAAAAAAAAAAAAAAAAAAACTCTTAAAAGTTTAACATATCTAAGGAAAAATGGACAAAACATAATCCAGTTTGTACATTCTTCACAAACTAAATAGAAGCCAACACCTGAGTCAAGGGCAGAACAGACACTCCCTCAGAAGTTCCTCTCTGGCCCTCCTGGTCCCTAATCCCCCCAACATTGGTCACCACCATCCCATAGTCCATCACTATAGATGATTCTGCCTGTTCTTGAACTTCATATACATGAACTCATTCACTGTATGTCTAGCTTCAATAGTATGTTTCAGATTGTTCCCTTTTCTGGTGTTTAGCAGTAGTTCATTCATTCTCACTGCTGTAGGTCCTCCACTGTGTGAATAGCCTTTCTACTATGGATGACCATTTAGGTTAAGTTCCAGGTTTTGACTGTTCTAAAGAATGCCACCATGACCATTCACATGCATGTCTCCTGGTGAACAAATGGGTGCATTTCTCTTGGGTATATACCTTGGAAAGGAATTGCTGGGTCATCGGGTGGCCTGTGTTCAACTTCAGTAGATGTTGCTCAAGAACTTTGCAAAGTGGTTGTACCAGTTTACCAACCTCCAGCAAAGCATGAGGGTTTAAGATGGTTCACATCCATGCCTGTGTTAGTGACATCTGTCTTTTGTAGAGGCATCATACTGTGTTTTGGGATTCCCTGGTGGCTCAGTTGGTAAAGAATCTGCCTGCCAATGCAGGAGATGTGGGTTCAATCCCTGGGTTGGGAAGATCTCTTGGAGAAGGAAATGGCAACCCACTCTGGTATTCTTGCCTGGAGCATCCCTATGGACAGAGGAGCCTGGTGGGCTATAGTCCATGGGGTTGCAAAGAGTCGGACATAGCTGAGCAGACAGCTACACAAACAAACTGTATTTTGTTTTTTAATATTTATTTATTTAGGCTGTGCTAGTTCTGAGTTTCAACTTGCAGGATCTTCGTTGTGGCATGCAGACTTCTTAGTTGCATGCAGGATCTAAAATAAGACCCAGGGATCGAACCCAGGCCCCCTGCATTGGGAGCTTGGAGTCTTAGCCACTGGACCATGAGTGAAGTCTCAAACTGTAGTTTTAATTTGCATTTCCCTGATGACCAGTGAAGCTGATCTCCTGTAACTCTACTTGTTTAGTCTGAATTTTTTTTTTAACCTGGACTCTAGGCCTGAATTCCCAGCTGTCTGTGTATCCCCATTTACACTAGCAGGTTTCTGCTTGACAGATTTGTGTTGACTGTTGCGTCTGTGTGGAGTGGTTCCCGCACATGTTTCCATGATGAATTCTTGCCTCCTTCTAGTCTTTTCTCAAATGTCAGGCTCTCAGCAGAGCTGACCCTAAGGTTCCTGTTTAAAATCACTCTCCAGAATCTGCCTGGAGATTCTCCATACCCTTGGCTTTTTTTCTTCATTACCCCATAGACTTAATTTATGCTTGCTGATGATTATTACTGTATTGTTGATGTTCCGTGGAACACCAGCTCGTGAAGGCAGCTCACTCATGCACCCCAAAGGCCTACACCAGTGCCTGACAGACAGCAAGGGCTGCACAGACAAGCACTGTTGTTGCAGGGAGAAGTCAATTTGGACTCCATCTTGGAACTGTTTGACTTCCTTTCCATTGCTTTTCTTACTATAGTCCTACATAATGGCCTGCCTCAGAGAATCCTGCCCCTCTGCCTGACTGTTAAAGTGCCTTTGTTCAGAACCCTGTCCACCTGTGGATGGCAGGAAGGAAGAAATTAACACATCCTCCTGCCTGAGGCTTGCCATTCTAGGAGATGTTTGCAAGATTGATGGCCTTTTTACTTTGTTTCCTCACTGCACACCCCCCCACCCCCACCCCACCCCACCCCCTCCCGATCTCAGATCCATAAAAAAAAACTGGCATCCAGACCCTGGTAAGAAGATTATTTTGAGATATTAGCCTGCTGTCTTCTCGGACACTAGCCTTACCTCGGTCACGGATGCTATCATGCAGCGAGCAGAGTGAGCTTGGACTTGGTAATTGTGTGAAGATCTGGGGTTGAAAGTGTGTTCTAGGCACAAGAGACAAGTAGATGCACAGCCCCCAGTATGGAGACGAAGTGGACACGTGGAGGGGCAGGCGAGGCCTATGTGGCTGAGCTCAGAGAACGCAGGAGGAGCGGCCTGGGAGAGTCTGAGCACAGGGTTAAACCCGGCCACTGCTCCTCTCATGGCATCCTCTTTCTCCAGGGAGCTTAAAGGTCCCGGATCATATATTTAGGGTTTTTTTTTTTTACATATATCTTCACTGTAATTTACTATTTATTTTTTTAAATTGAATTATAGTTGATTTACAGCATTGGGCTAGTTTCAGCGTACAGCACCATGGTCTCAGTTCAGTTCAGTCACTCAGTCATGTCCAACTCTTTGCAACCCCATGAACCGCAGCACACCAGGCCTCCCTGTCCATCACCAGCTGCCGGAGTTTACTCAAACTCATGTCCATTGAGTCAGTGATGCCATCCAACCATCTCATCCTCTGTCGTCCCCTTCTCCTCCTGCCCTCAATCTTTCCCAGCATCAGGGTCTTTTCAAATGAGTCAGCTCTTCACATCAGGTGGCCAAAGTATGGGAGTGTCAGCTTCAACATCAGTCCTTCCAGTAAACACCCAGGACTGATCTCCATTAGGATGGACTGGTTGGATCTCCTTTCAGTCCAAGGGACT
Organism: Cervus canadensis; assembly: GCF_019320065.1. Lineage (NCBI taxonomy): Eukaryota > Metazoa > Chordata > Mammalia > Artiodactyla > Cervidae > Cervus > Cervus canadensis. The sequence goes on from NC_057399.1 coordinate 846,662, forward strand.
CTCAAGAGTCTTCTCCAACACTACAGTTCAAGAGCATCAATTCTTCAGCGTTCAGCTATCTTTATAGTCCAACTCTCACATAGTACATGATGACTGGAAAAACCATAGCCTCGACTAGACGGACCTCTGTTGGCAAAGTAATGTCTCTGCTTTTAATATGCTGTCTAGGTTTGGTCATAACTTTCCTTCCAAGGAGTAAGTGTCTTTTAATTTCATGGCTGCAATCACTATCTGCAGTGATTTTGGAGCCCAAAACAATAAAGTCAGCCACTGTTTCCCCATCTATTTGCCATGAAGTGATGGGACCAGATGCCATGATCTTAGTTTTCTGAATGATGAGTTTTAAGCCAACTTCTTCACTCTCCTCTTTCACTTTCATCAAGAGGCTCTTTAGTTTTTCTTCACTTTCTGCCATAAGGGTGGTGTCATCTGCATATCTGAGGTTATTGATATTTCTCCCAGCAATCTTGATTCCAGCTTGTGCTTCCTCCAGCCCAGTGTTTCTCATGATGTACTCTGCATATAAAGTTAAATAAGCAGGGTGACAACATACAGCCTTGACGTACTCCTTTTCCTATTTGGAACCAGTCTGTTGTTCCATGTCCAGTTCTAACTGTTGCTTCCTGACTTGCATACAGGTTTCTCAAGAGACAGGTAAGATGGTCTGGTATTTCCATCTCCTTCAGAATTTTCTACAGTTTATTGTGATCTGCCAAAGTCAAAGGCTTTGGCATAGTCAATAAAGCAGAAATAGATCTTTTCTGGGACTCTCTTGCTTTTTCGGTTGATCCAGTGGATGTTGGTAATTTGATCTCTAGTTCCTCTACCAGCTTGAACATCTGGAAGTTCACGGTTCACGTATTGCTGAAGCCTGGCTTGGAGAATTTTAAGCATTACTTTACTAGCGTGTGAGATGAGTGCAATTGTACGGTAGTTTGAGCATTCTTTGGCATTGCCTTTCTTTGGGATTGGAATGAAAACTGACCTTTCCAGTCCTGTGACCACTTCTGAGTTTTCCAAATTTGCTGGCATATTGAGTGCAGCACTTTCACAGCATCATCTTTTAGGATTTGAAATAGCTCAACTGGAATTTCATCACTTCCACTAGCTTTGTTCATAGTGATGCTTTCTAAGGCCCACTTGACTTCACATTCCAGGATGTCTGGCTCTAGATGAGTGTGAGTGACCACACCATCGTGATTATCTGGTTCCTGAAGGTCTTTTTTGTACAGTTCTTCTGTGTATTCTTGCCACCTCTTCTTAATATCTTCTACTTCTGTTAGGTCCATACCATTTCTGTCCTTTACTGTGCCCATCTTTGCATGAAATGTTATATATATATCACAGCACAGTGATCTAGTTATATATATATATAGATATATATGTATGTGTATGCATATATTCTTTTTCAGACTCTTTTCCATTATAGATTATTACAAGACATTGAATATAATTTCCTATGCTATACAGTAGATCCTTGTTGGTTACCTATCTTATATATAGTAGTGTGTATCTGTTAATCCCAAACACCTAATTTATTTTGAAAATTAAATTAATTGTGCCACAGTACCCTGGAGGAGGGCATGGCAACCCATTCCAGTATTCCTCCCTGGAGAATCCCCATGGACAGAGGAGCCTGGCGGGCTACAGTCCATGGATCGCAAAGAGTCAGACATGACTGAGCGACTATGCACAGCACACGCATAACACAGGGCTTCCCTGGTGGCTCAGATGGTAAAGAATTTGCCTGCAATGCAGGAGATCTGGGTTCAATCCCTGGGTCAGGAAACTACCCTGGAGAAAGGAATGGCAACGCACTCCAGTATTCTTTCCTGGAGAATTCCAAGGACAGAGGAGCCTGGCAGGCCCCAGTCCATGGGGTTACAAAGAGTCAGACACGACTGAGCAACTAAAACTTTCACACATAATATAAAATACAGCATCTTGAGTTTTTAAGTTATACATGGTACACATAGTAGTTAGATAAATCCACAGTATTGTGTGACCCATCTACAGGACTGTTTTATCTTGCAAAACTGAAACTCCCATCAAAAATCACCCTTTACTCCCTTCCCTGTGCCTGGGAGCCAACATCTATTTATACTTTCTGTCTCCATGAATGTGACAATCTAGATATCTTATTATTTCTTCATTTGTGGCTTGCTCTACGAAAATATATACTTTATGATTTTTACCTTTAGTCTTCATTTCTTTTTAACCTGGTTCAGGTGAAATATAAAAACTTAACCTGGTTCAAGTGGAATACAAATACAAAAAAAAAAAACTTGTCCATGGTTCACAAATCAGTGTTTATCTTTTTCTGTCATTGTAGGCTTTGTAGGAATATCCTGACAAAAAGTACATAATCTCTCAAAACCCAGAATTTACATTTACCCTTAAAAAAATTGTTTAATTATAGTGAATTGAATCAATTTAGGTCTTGTTCAGCAGAGTTTTTGTAAAAAGTAGTTATTGTACACACAGGAAATGATGTAGGAATTTGACTTGTGTGGTTCTCTACAAGTTTGTTTGATCAATAACATAAATGCTTTCTGGCTTGTCATCTTATTGTTTATCTCACAGCACCCATCTGATCTTAACTGAAATCCATCACCCACCTCCAGCCTCAGGCCTCACTGCCCCTGCCAATAGGAGCTAAATGTTGGGGGAGGAAGGATAAGCCCCAGGAAAGGGGCTTCTGAATCAGCCCAGGCCTCTGGGAGAGTCTGTGTCTGATCAGCTTTACGTCTCTCCTTTGTTGTCACTCAGTAGCGTCCGACTCTTTGTGACCCCACGGACTGCAGCACGCCAGGCTTCCCTGTCCTTCACTCTCTCCCGGAGTTTGCTCAAACTCGTGTCTATTGAGTTGGTGATGCCATCCAACCATCTCATCCTCTATCGCCCCCTTCTGCCCTCAATCTTTCCCAGCATCAGGGTCTCTTCCAGTGAGTCGGCTCTTTGTATTAAAGAGGGGGCCAAAGTATTGAAGCTTCAGCATCAGTCCTTCCAATGAATATTCAGGGCTGATTTCCTTTAGGATTGACTGGTTTGACCTCTTTCCTGTTCAAGGGACTCTCAAGAGTCTTCTTCAGCACCACAATTTGAAACATCAATTCTTCAGTGCTCAGCCGCCTTTTTGGTCTACCTCTCACATCTGTACATGACTACTAGAAAAACCAAAGCTTTGACTAGACAGACCTTTGTCGGCAAAGTGATCTACTTTTTTTTTTTCTCTCTCTCTCTGCTTTTTAATATGCTAAGTTTGATATAGCTTTCCTTCCAAGGAACAAGCACTTTTTTATTTCATGGCTGCAGTCACCATCTGCAGTGATTTTTGGCGCTCAAGAAAATAAGTTCTGTCACTGTTCCCACTTTTTCCCTATTTGCCATGCAGTGATAGGACCAGATGCCATGATCTTAGTTTTTTAAATGCTGAGTTTTAAACCAGCTTTTTCACTCTCCTCTTTCCCTCTCATCAAGAAGCTCTTTAATTCCTCTTCACTTTCTGCCATTAGACTGGTATCATGTAGTGACTTTTATTTCTTCCTGCACAATTTTCTGTATCTGCCCCCCAAAAAGTACATATATTTTGTTAATCAGAAAAATCCAATGATCATCTTTAAAAGATGATTCTGACACTGTAAGTCTGAGCTCAGACAAAGTTGTAGACTCATATTATTGAGTCTAGACCTTAATCTGAGAATTCCTACGTGCATGTCCTTCAGCAAAGCACTAAGCTCTTGGTCTCAGGATTCTCACCTGACATAAAGATAATAACCCCTTTTCACAGGGCAGTTGTGAGGGTCAGATGGGGTGGGACAGTGGCTATAAGCCCACTAGTTTCATGAGATATCCCTCAGAATCCCTTGAAATAGGTTTCTCTGGTCAAACTAAATGTGTCCTCTTATTGCAGGACTTATCAGAGCCTTGAAGGTGGTATTGAGCATGGTGCCTTCCCAAGCGGGCGGGGGGTGGAATATTAAGGTTTCTCCCTTTTTAAGTGCACATGGAGAACAGGGCTCATGCTCCACAGCTGGTGCTGAAGGAAATTCTGAGCTAAGGTAGTGAAAAGACTTTGTTTACAATTTAAATAAAAACAGATGTCAGAAAACTGTGAGGCTTATTCCTCTGAGTGTCAAAGAATAGAAGATGGCTCGTGCTGCTGGGGTGCGGGGAGGAGACATTCAGTCCTGTCTGTGCCCTTCCTGGGGTGGGGGGAGACCCGGTACCCCTGCCCCACCTGCCATTGCGACACCAGCCTGCAGCAGAGCCTGATGAATATTTGAGAGCCGGACGCCTAAAGCATGGGTTTCACCTCCTTGATCAAGGCCCGTGACTGCCACTCTCTCGATCCTGTTTTCTTCACCTTGATCCCCACTGAGGCCATCCCTCCTCACCCCTCCCCACCCACACCCCATCTCCCGCGAGCCTGTGCTCCAGACTTTCCAGCGCAGCTCACAGCAGGACCAGCCCAAGCCCCGCCCCTCTCCGGAAGTATCCCCCGCCTTCCTCTTCTCTCATTGGCTCTTGTGCTCAGGGGTTGCCCCACCCCCTCAGGTCCCCGAACAAAGTACTGTAGGATTTTTTGAGCTCAGGGAGGTCAGAGTTCATGTGTTTATCCTCTTGTGTGTCACTCCTCCAGCATCTAAGCCAGCATCAGCCCCAGGGCAGGTGGTAGGTCAGCACTTACTAATTGATGACCTGACAGTCAGCTTAAAGATGCCAAAAACGCTGGACCCCCCAGGCAGGACACTCGACCTCGCCTCTACCTCCCAAGCGCTGTGGGTGTGGACAAATCTCCCAACCTCTTCAAATCTTACAGTTTCCTCATCTGTCAGACTGGGTTATGACTCCCTGGCCTTCCTGTCTGCAAGGGTTACTACAAGGGAGAAGAATGTTGAAAACTCAAAGGAGTTCGCAAATGTTAGCCATTGTTGTCATTTTTCAGGGTTGATAGCTCCTGACAGATGGAGTATTCATCATGATGTGGTTCCCTCTCTGGTGTCCAGCTGCTGACAGCTGGCGCGGAGTCCGAGACAGTGGGAGCAAGGGCCTCCACCTCGTGGAGTTCCCTGCTCAGCATCCAGTATGGAATCCTCCCAACCATCTGCTTCGTCCCCTTGTGTTCGACTCATTTTCATTCATTTCCCAGAAGGTGTGGGGATGATGGATTACAGGAGACAGCTCAAGTTTTCTGACACTGGTCCAGGCTTTTAGGCACTGAAGGCCATGGGTGCCTCTCCCCATCATGTGCATAGGCCAGAGACCAAGAGTAGGGCTTGCCTGGACTTCCTCCTGTTGTCAATACCCCGCGGGACCCAGCATGGGTCACACAGTGAGGGACTTGAAGGGGATCTGTCTTGGAGCTGAGATGATGTAAATTTTGTTTGGGAATTGAGTGATGAAGTAATTTTAATGTGAGCAATTTGTAATTGGGAGCCAAACATGTTCATTCAAGTGAATCATAAGGAACTTCTCAAAAGAGGGTGAAAATTGGGGCCAAAACTCAGAAGACAAGATTTAGTGGGATAAATGTAAAACAGATAGCAGTGCTGGGGAAACTCATCTGTTTACGTACAGGATATGGGGTAGCAAGCCTCTCAGGAACACATTAGGAAAAAAACATAAGATTTTAAATGACTTCGAGGTTGATGTAAGTCAGCAGGGGTTGAAAGAAACAGATATTCAGCTATTTCAAAACTTAGGTTGCATTAACAGAAGTATGGTGAGCAGAAAAAGGGAGGTGACGGCACCTGAAGTCTACATCGGTGAGCTCACACCTGGTGAAGTGCGCTCAGTTCTAAGGTGCCTCTGATTGAAAGATTAGGTTGCAGCTTAGAGGGTGCCCACAGGAGTGACTAGGGTGGAGAAGGGTCTGGAAACCAACAGGAAAGAGAAGTATTAAGCCCAGAGCAGAAATCACTCAAGGGGATGTGTTTTCTGCTGGCAGATACATGAGGAACTGTCATGGGGAGCAGTGTTTGTTTTGTTTTGTTTAAATAATACAAGAGGGGGGTCAGATTTCTATTCAACATATAGAAGCTCTGGGTTTCCCAGTTGGCCCTAGTGATAAAGAACCCCCCTGCCAATGCAGGAGACGAAAGAGACACAGGTTCAATCCCTGGATCGGGAGGATCCGCTGGAGAAGGAAATGGCAACCCACTCCAGTATTCTTGCCAGAAGAATCGCATGGACAGAGGAGCCTGTCCATAGGGTCACAGAAAGTCAGACACAACTGAGTGACTTAACACACATGCACCACAGTGCTGCATAAGTTTAGGTTTTTATAGAAGCTCTTATTCGCAACAGCTGTTTGGATCTCGGTGTTCTGGCCTGTGATGGAAACTTCACATTGTTTAATCAGAGCCTGGGTAACCTGTGCTTAATGGAAGTACCACACAGGGGTCTCCTACACCAGGCAACTGGTTGGAGCCAGTGACCTCTGACATCTCTCCCAAGTCGATGAGCACCTTTACATGAAAAATTTCTCTGCCTTGTTAAAAAGTGACTTACGCTGATTTTTCTGCCTAGATTGCTTTGGCTGGGGGAAGAAAAGAACATTCCATGCATGCTTTTCATATTAAGAACTAAGAACAGGAAACATTATCTTCAATAAATGTAATAATAATAATAAAGATATTTTGGCTGCGTATTATGCCAGAAAGAGAGAAAAGGAGAAAAAAGGGGGGAAGTTAAAGAGAAATTGAGAAAGAATGAGGGAGGTAAAAGAGAGGAATATGAGGCACATCAATGGAAAAAAGGAAGGGGAGGGAGAGAAAAGGGAGAGGAAGGGAAAGAGTGAAGGAATCAGACAGAACATCAAGTGACAGAATATATTTCTTTTTTGTCCCTCTTCCTGAAGCACTGGATACATATCATAGCTCATGCAAAATGGAGGTTTTCTTTAATTTAGATTTTACATTTATCAAAGGTATGCATGCATTTTATTTTTTATGCAAGCATTTTATATAGCTTTTTAAAAATAATCAAATAGTTCTATAGCTTTATTATGAAATCAGCAGATCCCTGAATGCTCAAACCCAAATCCTAATTCCCATAGGCACCCATTTCAACTTTTAGAGTTATGTGTTATCCTTCTTTTTACCTTTCTGAATAACACAGTTATTTCTGCTATTTCTTGATTTTTGTTTGTTTTATGCATTATCCATTCCCACTATGGAGAGAAGAATTAGCTTTCTTTACCTCCCACATCAAATAATATTTCTTCCCCTGCTCTCCTAGTAAAGCCATCTCATGGTTTTTTTTAATATCATTTTCAGTTTAATTTGACTATGTAAATTAGTTCTGTTTACAGCCAAGTCACGCAATATATATTATTTCTTCATTTTCTTCTACATTTGATTTTTCCCAGAGTGATTAATTATCTTATTTTTCTGATTCTGTAGTTTTCTATTTATCTATCATGAATTCTTCTCTAATCTCTAGCCTCCCACACATCATTTGCTTTCATCTCTTCTAGATACAGTCAAGTACATAAGATATTCTTCCAATTCATATTCCTGTAGATATCCCCCCAAACTTTTTGATTGGCTTCATGTGGACCAGTTGCTCTCTACACTTGGCTGCTGCTGCTTAGTCACTAAGTCATGTCTGACTCCATGGACTGTAGCCCGCCAGGCTCCTCTGTCCATTGGATTTCCCAGGGAAGAATGCTGGAGTGGGTTTCCACTTCTGTCTCCAGGGGATCCTCTAGACCCAGGGATCAAACCTGCGTCTCCTGCATTGGCAGGTGGATTCTTTACCACTGAGCCACCTGGGAAGCATCTCTACACCTAGTTCATGGATATTATCCAGAGATTTTCCTTCACCGTAATCCTGGAGCTTCTCCTTGATTCGTTCTTAGGTTGGAACTTCTGCTTTCTTACTATCCTGCCTTTCTCTTCCTTGTTTGGTGGTGCACATTTATGGCAGAATACTTCTATGGAGACTTTGCATGGCTGAAAATATCTTTACTTTTACCTTCACCCTTGACTAAGAGTTTGGGCATAAAATTCCCATTTTATATCCAAGTTGAGATATTTTCTCCTCCAAATGTTTAAGACATTCTACCATTGTTAGCTTCCAATATTATGACATTCAAAGCCATTCTTATCCCTGATCCTTACTTAAGACCTTCTTTCTTTCCTCTTTAGAAATGTTTGAAGTTTTCTCTGTCCCCAGTACTTTGAAATTTTACAAATATGAATGTTGATGTGGGCCAGTTTGTACCCATTGTTCCAGGCACAAAATGAGACCTTTCAGTCTGAGATCTCAGGTTCTACATTTTTTGGAAAGTTTCTTGAGTTATTCCCTTCACAATTTCCTTCCCTCCCAGGCACCCCACCCCCCACCCCCGCCCCTGCCTTTTGTCTTTCAAAACTCTTCTTATTCAGTTGTTGCACTTTCTGGACAAGTTCTCTAATTTTCTTAGCTTTTAATTCCCAGGTTCCATCTTCTCATTTTTTTGTCCTACTTTTGGGGGTATTTCCTTGAGTTTATCTTGCAAATGTCCTTTTTAACTTTAAAAAATTTTCTGCTGGCAAATTTTTTGTTTTTCTAGGAGTTTCTTACTCTGTGATACATTTTTATCCTGGAACTTTCTTTTCTCATCTATGCAATATCTTTACATGTCTCCCTAAAGATATTAAAATATATTCTAAAAAATATTTTCTTCTCCCTATCACTGTCTCTATTGCCTCTGAGCTGCTTATATTCTGTTTGTTTTGTTCTCATTCTCTTATGTGAGAGATTGTTCTGTTCTTTAAAGTCTTGATTGTCTCTCATATTTAGGAGTGGAGGACTGAAAAAGCTATTTGAAAGAATGGATCAACTCAGGGTTTCACTGTAGGGTGATCCGGATGGACTATTTTACAAGTGAACCCCCAATATTTGTCTTTAAGATTTTTTTTTCATGTTGTTTGATCATCTTCAGCCTTCTCTTTTGAGAGTCTAAGACTGGCAGTCAGTTTTCTGGAGCTGAAGGGAAAAGGGGGTTGGCACCTGGGCACCAGCACTCTGCTGTGCACTTCATGTGTTTTCAGGATGCTGCTGCTGCTGCTAAGTCATAACCAGGCTTGACGTTTCTCAGTCTAGAAACTTCCCAGGGAGCAGCCTACAGTTCTCTACTGGGGAGAGGAGGAAGCAATCGCTCCAGAGTGTGGAGTCGGGGAGGCTCGCTGGGCATTGAAATGCATGCTGTTGTTGTTCAGTTGCTCAGTCATGTCCGACTCTCTGTGACCCATGGACTGCAGCACGCCAGGCCTCCCTGTCCTTCACCATCTCCCAGAGCTTGCTCAAACTCATGTCCATTGAGTCGGTGATGCCATCCAACCATCTCATCCTCTCTTGTCCCCTTCTCCTCCTGCCCTCAATCTTTCCCATCATCAGGGTCTTTTCCAGTGACCCACAATGTGATGGTATTAGGAAGTGGGGCCTTTGAGAGGGGACTTGGCGGTAAGAGAGGAGCCCATGTTCTTTTTATTAATTACTGAAGTATAGTTGATTTACACTGTTGTATTCATACATTCTGCTATGCAGCAATGTGACTCAGTTTTATATATATATTCTTTTTCATATTCTTTTCCATTATGGTTTATCACAGGATATTGAATATAATTCCCTGCACTATACAATAGGACTTTGTAGTTTATCCATCCTACATATAACAGTTTGCATCTGCTAATCCCAGACTCCAGTCCATCCCTCTCCCTCCCCATTGACAACCACAAGTCTATTCTCTGTATCTGTGAGTCTGTTCTGTTTTGTAGATAAATTCATTTGTATCATATTTTAGATTCCACATATAGGTGATGTCATGTGGTATTATTTGTCTTTCTCTTCCTGACTTTCATTGTTGTTATTCAGTTGCTAAGTTGTGTCTGACTCTCTGTGACCCCATGAACTGCAGCATGCCAGGCTTCCTTGTCCTTCACAATCTCCCCATGTTTTCTCAAACTTATGTTCATTGAGTCAGTGATGTCATCCAGCCATCTCATCCTTGTCGTCTCCTTCTCTTCTTGCCCTCAATCTTTCCCAGGATCTTACTTTACCTAGTTTGATAATCTCTGTGTTCATCTGTGTTGCTGCAAATAGCATTATTTCATTCTTTTTAATGACTGAATAGTATTCCATTGTGTGTATGCATCACATCTTCTTTATCCATTCATCCTCTGATGAACATTTCAGTAGCCTCCATGTCTGGCCTATTGTGAATAGTACTGCTATGAACATAGGGGTGCATGCATCTTTTTGAATTATAGTTTTGCCCAGGTATATGCCCAGGAATGGGATTGCTGGATCATATGGCAACTCTGTTTTCATTTTTTTTCAGGATGCTTCATTGCTATTTTCCATAGTGGCTGCGCCAATTTACATTTGAAGGTGGAGCCCTTGTGAATAGGATTAGTGTCCTCATAAAAGAGGCCTCAGAGAGCTCCCTTTTCCCTTACGCCATGTGAGGACACAGGGAGAAGGCCCTGGCTATGAACCAGGAAGTGGGTTCTCACCAGACACTGGATCTGCCAGCACCTTGATTTGGACTCCACAGTCTCTAGAGCTATGAGAAGTAAATTTCTGTTGTTTATAAGCCACCCAGCCTGTGGTATTATTATAATGGTCCTAACAGATGGGACATCAAGCACAAGCTTCTGTCCCCACTAAAGTCCCATAACTCTTTGGACCTCTCTTTAGGTTTGGTTTTATTTATGGAGGTCACCCCCGCATCTTCACATGATTACAAGCTTGCTTGAGGAGGGATTGACTCTTAGGCACTGGAACCCTTCAGACTTAGTAGGCAGGCAGTGTTTGTTGATGCAGTCCAAGCATGTGTTGGAGAAGAACTTCCAGACACAAAGCATTTCAGAAGGGAGTGACTTTATCAAAAACAAAGAACAGAGATAATGTGGGCACTCTGACCTCCCGACAGACCAGGGAGATTTGACAGTTTTCATGGGTTAGTAGCCAATTTTTGTAGCCTCAAGATGAAGAAAAATCCTGCTGAAAGGTTGGCATTAGGTGATTGGTTGGGGTGCTATCGGCTGACTACCAAGAGGGGGAATTTTTGCCTAATTTGGGTTCAAGAACCTGGCTAGTGATGATCACAGGGGCTCTTATTGGCAATGGTTACAAAGGGGCTAAGTCAGCGTTGGAGGTGACGTTTGTTCTGGGCTCTGCCTCTGTGGCCTTGGGGCAGGACTTAACAGTACTGTGCATTAGTGGCGAAGAGCGCTCGGAGTGCGGAGGCACCCAGTCTCAGGTCTTGTCAAGGATGCACCAGTCCTCCCTGGGTTCTGGGAAGACTGGTCCATTGTTGTGGGCTGAACTGTGTCCCCTTCAAGTTCACATGTTGAAACTCTAGCCTCCCCCTACCACTATCTCAGAATGTGACCGTGTCTTTGAAGAGATAGTCTGAAAATAAAGAAATAAATAAAGAGATAGTCTGGTTAAAATGAGGCTGATGGGTAGTCTCTAATCCAATCTGACCAGTGTCCATGTAAAAAGGGCAAACTCAACAATATTATGTTGGCCTCTGCCACACGTCAATATTGTAGAGCAGCTGTTCGCCAATAATTGCATTTTGTTCTATGAATATAAAAGAAAAAATCCTATGAACAACCACCTTAACACAGCCAGTGTAGAATATTAGCTTCTGAAGGTGAATGCTCAGATTATGCCAGATACAGGGAAAACAACTGAATAGAGGAATGGGAATGGGGTCATTTCCCTTTTAATTTAAGGGAGTCCACATTCTTCATTTTAATGAAGAGGAATTCACCCAAAGTTTATTAAAAGTTCAAGTGACTGCACTATTCATGGCTTTTGTGGCTGCCATTTATATTTAATTTCTGAAGAAATCAATTAATTTTTTAAAATCAAAAGAAAAAAGAGGAAACTAGAGGAAAGTCAAACACATGGGAAGATCCTAGGACAGGGGAGACAAAAGAAAAACGGTGTGAGGCTGCAGTGACAAGGCAGTCTTCTACGGAACAAAGAGAGAGGTCTCCAAGCAACCCTGCCGACACCTTGAACTTCTCGCCTCCAGAATTGAAGGGAATAAATTGCTGTTGTTGCAGCCACAGAGTCTGTGGTATTTTGTTACAGCAGCCCCAGCAGACTGAGACACCCATGAATATGTATAGTGAACCAGGTTCTGATTTACCAAGCAGACACTATTTTCATTTCTATGTAGAAATTGGAGCAATTTCTAGGCTCAAATTGGAAAAAACTTCTCTTTGTTATAAACCAGTGATAAAAGAAAACAGAAGAATATGGAGAAAATGTAAATATTTCTCCCCACTGGAAAAGAATGTGCAGTGTATCTGATTGTCTTGTGGCTGAGGTCTTTATTAGCATCTTTTACAGCAAGGAGTGTATATGTTCCCTTTTCCAGGCATAATGAGATTTCTGTAAAGCTGGAGAAAAACCATGGGGTAGGGTCTGATTTGATCTGTTGCTTATTAGTCCACCACCATTATTTCTAAAACCCTGCACCCCAAGAGAACAGCACTTTAAATACTTTTTAAAAGGTAGTTATAGATTACATTCAATCTCTCTCTTTTTTTTTTTTTTTTTGGCTGGACAACACAGCATGTGGGATCTTAGTTCCTCAATCAGGGGTCGAACTTGTGCCCCTTGCATTGGAGTTTTACCCATTGGACTGCCAGGGAAGTCTCACAATCTCTTTTAATTCTGGTTTTACTGTGATTTAGTGTAATTGACACATAGCTCTGTACACATTTAATGTGTATATATGTGCGTAATGATTTGACTTATATCCATCATGAAATGATTATCCCAATGTTTAATGAACATCCATCATCTCATATCAACATAAAATTAAATTAAAAAAAAGGTTTTCCTCGTGATGAGAACTCTTAGGATTTACTGTAACTTTCATATATAACATACAGCAGTGTTATATAAAGATATTTATCATGTTGTTGATTACCTCCCTAGTATTTACTTATCTTGTAACTGAAAGTTTGTACCTTTTGACTACCTTCATCAATTCTCCCTCTCTACTTCCCACCTCTGGTAACCACAAATCTTATCTCTTTTTCTATGAATTTGCTTTTGAAATATAATTGATCTGCAACATTATGTTCGTTCCTATTGTACAAAATAGTGACTTGATATTTCTGTGCACTTCAAAGTGATCATCAAGATAAATCTAGTTGTAGAAGTTTGAAGATGAAATATGTTTCCTGCCCTTTTCTCCCTTTTCCTTCTGGGACCCTTATAATACAAATGTTAGTATGATTGATACTGTCTCAGAAGTCTCTTAAACTGTCCTCAGTTCCTTTTTAAAAATTAATTTATTTTGGGGTGCACACGGGCTTTCTCTGGTTGTGGAGAGTGGGGCCTCCTCTTTGTGGCCCTGCCCAGGCTCTAGAGCGCAGGACCTCAGTAGCTGTGGCTCGTGAGTTTAGCTGCTCTGAGGGCATGTGGGATCTTCCTGTATCGGGGATCAAACCCGTGTTCCCTGCACTAGCAGATGGATTCTTAACCACTGGGCCACCAGGGAAGTTCATCATTTCTCTTGATTCTTTTTTCTTTCTTCTGTTACGCCTCAGTGATTTCCACTACTCTGACTTACTGTGTGTTGATCTATTCTTCTGTATCAGTTGATACAGAAGATCCGCTGTATCGACTGATACAGTAATCCACTGTCGATTCCGTCTAGTGTACTTTTAATTTCAGTTGTTGGATTCTTCATCTCTGTTTAGTTCTTCTTTGTTTTCTAATTCTTTGTTAAAAAGTTCTAACTTGTGACTCCATTCATCCATGCTTCTCCTAAGTTCTCTGGGCACCTTTATGATGCTCATTCAAATAGCATAAATAAATACCATTATCAAAATAATGAAAATTGAACAGTCTCAGTGAGATGTAAAGAAATACATGCATAAATGTAATCCTTAATTGTCATCAATTACTGCTACCTAATGTTAGCTCCACCCAATCTGGGCTTGAGTAGGAATGTTTCAATCATGCTGAACTGTTTCACCGGTAGTTTCAACAGTTCTGCCATGTTTTTAAAAATTTCTACAACAGGTTTTTGATTTCAGAGAGAGAAAGAGCCAATCAGCAGGCCTCAGCTTTCTTTCTACCTCTTGTGTACAGCTTTTTCTCATTTCCTAACTCAGAGCAACATCTGCCTTTTTCTCCATGTGATGCCAAAAGACAAAGGCCACAGCCACGTGACTTGTCTCCTTTCCAGAAGCAAGAACCCACGTGTTTCTGCCAGGAGCAAAAATCGGTGAAAAGCCTTGTATAAAGACTAGGCAGCAAGACTTTAAAATAGAGAATTGAAGTGATTTTTATTACAGAGGGTGTCTAGAACACAGCCTCACCCAGATTTCATGGCTCGTTATCAATTTTCTCTTCATCTCTAAACCAGATTAAACCATGTGGCTGGGAGAAGGGAAGATATACTGAGTTGTGACGTGGTATTTAGATAGAAGAAAATAAACCAGCACACATTCATATTTTTCTGGGTAATTCACTTGGAATGGAGAGAAATGCAAAAGAAACAAAGGAACTGGAGGTCAGCTGGTAACACAGACTGTGCACGGTAAGAAGCTTTCAGGAAAAAGAGAGGTCACTTCTTAGTTCTCTCCTTGACATGGACATCCTGATGCTGTTGTATTTTAATAATAACAACCCTTTTAGGGATTTTCCTGGTGGTCCAGTGGTTAAGAATCTGCCTTCCAGTGCAGGGGTTGCAGGTTTGATCCCTGGCTGGGAAGCTAAGATCCCACATGCCTCATGGCCAGGAAACAAAAACATAAAACTAAAGCAGTGTTGTAACAAATTCAATAAAGGCTTTAAATGGTCCACATAAAAAAAAATCTTAAAGCACTTCATTTATCCCATATTGTCAGATACTGAAGTGCTCCACAAATTAAACATTCCATTATGTTATTTAGCACTGAAACATTTTTGCTTTTAAATTTTTTAAACAAAAAAAATTTTGAGGTGTAGTTGATTTACAGTGTTGTGTTAGCTCCAGGTATATAGCAAAGTGATTCAGTTATATATACATACTTTTCCAGTTCTCTTTCATTACGGGTTATTGTTCAGTCGCTAAGTCACGTTTGACTCTTTTGCCACCCCATGAACTGTAAGACCAGCAGGCTCCTCTGTCCATGGGATTTCCCAGGCAAGAATACTGGAGTGGGTTGCCATTTCCTCCTCCAGGGGGTCTTCCCGACCCAGGAATCGAAGCTGCGTCTCTTGCATGGCAGGTGGATTCTTTACCGTCTAAACCACCTGGAGAGCCCCAAGGTATTAAAGGTATTAAATATAGTTCCCTGTGCTGTAAAGTAGGTCCTTGTAGAAACCTTTAAATTTTTTACAATTTGGGTGCTGTGCATTCTTAAATGATCATTTCTCTGCTTTTGTAAGCAGAGTTTCTTGGCATAATTTAACCTTTTGGGTGAGTCAGAGTCACCATTTCTTATTATTATGATGTAACTGTGGCAGGATCCACATGGCACCTCCTAAGGAAGAGAGCTGGGGATGAGAAAGAAGCGCCATGAACTCAGCCCTGCCAAGCTGAGATGGGTATAGCAGAGCCCATTTCAGTTCAAGCAGTGGCTTTAGTGACATCAGCCCAGAATAGGGTGGATTAGAGGCACCCTAGCACAGTCTTGCCAAAAAACAGAGGCCAAGAGCAAGCTCTCCTCATATGAGACAAGATAGTACTGGTTTCTACAAGAATAATACTAATAGTCGCTTTTGGACTTCCCTGGTGGCCCAGTGATTAAGAATCCTCCTGCCAGTGCAGGGAACATGGGTTTGATCCCTGGTCCTGGCAGATCCCACGTGCCACCGGGCAACTATGCCTGTGTGCCACAACAGGAGAAGCCACCACAATGAGAAGCCCACACAACCCAACAGAAAGGAGCCCCCACTCACTGCAACTAGAGAGAGCCTGTGCGCGGCAACAAAGACGCAGTGCAGCCCCCAAATTAAATTACTTTAAAAAAGTACTAGTTGCTTCGGAGAAGTGTGCTTGCTCACAGCTGAGACCACAGTTCCTGCTGGTGGAGATGCTAGAGTTAAGTCTTTAGGACCCATTCCTCCTTACTTTTGAACCGAAACGCTTGAGCGGAGGAGCATCTCCATTACTCTCTGGCCAAACCTGAGCTATGAAACTTTCACTGGAAGGTAGACAAAGGGTGGCATTCCCCAAGGAGGGTGTGTGGGGCCTGAAGGGAACTGCTGGAGGAGGAATGTGAGGAGGAGAGACCATGGGAGGTCAGGAGCCGGGGGGCTGCTGGCATTCTCAGCCTGGCAGGGTCCTCTGTGCATGCTTAGCTGCGCAGTTTTTTCTGATACTTTGCGACCCCATGGACTGTAGCCCGCCAGGCTCCTCTGTCCATGGGATTTCCCAGGCAAGAATACTGCAGTGGGTTGCGAATTCCTTCTCCAGGGAATCTTCCCAACCTAGAGATTGAACCCACGTCTCCTGCATTGCAGGCAGATTCTTTACCCCCTGAGCTCTTAGCGAAGCTTGGCAGGGTCCTCTGCTTGGTGGCAGAGGTCATGCCTCCTGTCCTCCCGCTGCTGAGATCTGAGATCCACCCAGCCCTGTAGGAGGCCAGCCAGTCTGCAGGGTCCAGGAACTTGACAAACGAAGCTATTGCCTCCTGATGCCACAGGCTGAAATGGAGCTGAGTGCCCCCTGCCTTCTTCCCCATTCTGCTCCACATTGTGAAAGCATCTTGGCAATGCCTCCTTGTCACCAGCAGCCACGGGCAGGTGGTATTCCAGGCCTAAGAGACTAAGAGGCTTATTCCAAATCCTCCTCAACCTCCCTGCCCACCCTGCCAACACTAGCGAGGACCGCCCTGCAGGACAGAAAGTGAGGGACCCGCTTCGACACCCGGGTTAGACTTGTATCTGGGTTTAGTTTCTAGACTCCTCCCTAATCATTCGAGGTCAGCAGTGAGTTCCGACTCTGTTCATTTAAAAGGATGAGGCAATTAAGTGGTTGTTTTAGCCAAGGATAGCCAATTGTAATCACAAAGAGACATCAGACAAGTCAACATTTTATAAAACATCTGGCCCGAATTCCTTGAAAATGTCTGAGATTAAAGGAAGCAAGTGAAGTACTTGGTCCTGGGTTGGATGCTGGATGAAAAAGTATTGCTTTGCCCAGGCCATAACTGGGCAGTTGATGAAATCTGGAAGTAGACTGTGGATAAGGCAATAATATTATACTGAATTTGATCATTATACTGAATTTCCTGAATTTGATCATTATACTGGAGTTATGTAAAAGAACATACTTGTTTTTATGGAATACACTAAAATATTATGGGGTGAAGGGGCATAGACATATACAACTCCTTTGGAATAGTTGAGAAAGGTATGCACAAGTGCACACACATACCCACTGAGGAATGATAAAGCAAGTGTAGTAAAATGTTGGCATGGTGATACAGGGTTGATGGGAGTTCTTTGTACTGTTGCAACTTTTCAGAGTTTGAAATTCTTTCAAAGTAAAAAGAAAAATGTCAAAGAGAAAGTGATAGCCACTCCAAAAGAAAAGATTATGAAAGGACAATTCAAGTGGGAGAAACTTCAATAAACACAAAAAAGGGTTTCAGTATCAGTAACAACCCATACAGTCCAAGATGGTAATATTAAAAACCTGATCCCATGAACCTACTGAACAACACAATAATATCCATTTTTTATTTTTTTTAAATGGTATTAAAAAATGGTAACACAGGAAATCTCATTCCTGCTAGTAAGCAGACAGGTTTTTCTGGAACAGTTGAGACTTTAAAGTGCTCTTTTATTCAGATCCAATAATGGCATTCTTAAAAAAATTTATCCTGAAGACAAAAATCAGAGATAGAGGAATTTTGGAATTGGGGCTCCTCAATTCTATAACTCATCAGTTACACAGTAGAAAACGCATATATTTTTTATTTGGGGTTGCTTAAATTTTGGATATCTAGACATAATTGGATACCTAGACATAATATGGATGTGAGAGTTGAACTATAAAGAAAGCTGAGCACCGAAGAATTGATGCTTTTGAACTTTGGTGTTGGAAAAGACTCCTGAGAGTCCCTTGGACTGCAAGGAGATCAAAGCAGTCAGTCCTAAAGGAAATCAGTCCTGAATATTCAATTGGAAGGACTGATGCTGAAGCTGTAATACTTTGGCTATGTGACGCAAAGAACTGACTCATTGGAAAAGACCCTGTTGCTGGGAAAGACTGAGGGCAGGAGAAGAAGGGGACGACAGAGGATGAGATGGTTGGATGGCATCACTGACTCGATGGACATGAGTCTAAGCAAGCTCCGGAAGTTGGTGAAGGACAGGGAAGCCTGCCATGCTACAGTCCATGGGATCTCAAAGAGTCGGACATGACTAAGCAACTGAACTGAGACATAATTCAGAATGATTACTAGTTTTTCTTTCTTATAATCACTGTTCTAAGTATCATGGTTAAAATCTGCTTCATAAATAAGTTAGAATACTTTCCTTTCATTCTGATTTTTAGAATACTGTGTATACACAGGAGTTCTAATTTTTAAAATTGTATTTGAAATCACCTAATAGGTTGTCTATCTCTTTAAAAAATCAGAGATAGAGATATCTGTATAAGAATATTCTCTACAATATTATTTACAGTGGAGAAAAACAGCACCATCTAAATGTCCAGCAATAGAATAATGGTAGGATAAATGGTAGTATGGGCTTCCCAGGTAAAGCATCTGCCTGCCAATGCAGGAGACACAGGATACATGAGTTTAATCCCTGAGTTGGCAAGATCCCCTGGAGAAGGAAATGGCAACCCACTCCAGCAATCTTGCCTGGAAAACCCTATGGACAGAGGAGCCTGGTGGGCTACAGTCCACGGGGTCACAAAGAGTTGGACACGACTTTGTGACTACGTAACATCAAAATACATCTATACATCAGAATACTGTGCAGCATTTAAAGCTGTTTTCGAAAACTCTTCTTTTCCCTGCCCACCTCCCAGTCTTCTGAGCAACATACCTTTTCCCCTTGTCTCCTCCAGAATCAAGGGCTACCCTGAACCCCAGTCGTGATGTTTCTGATGGTAGCATTCTGCTTGATTCTAGCCAGTGTCCCATTTCCTGGGCAAATGGAGCGGCTGTGACTTAGAACTTGTGATGGAGCCCATGGGTCAGACCAAGGACCAGACCAAAGACTCTTTTTTAAAAATGATTATTATTGAAGTATAGTTGATTCACACTGTCGTGATAGTTTCTGTCGTACAGCAAAGTGAATCAGATATATGTACAAACATATTGTATACATATATAGGTATACATAAACATATAATAAATATGCACACACATACGTGTGTATATGTGTATATTCTTTTTCATATTCTTTTCCATTAGGGTTTACTACAGGATATTGAATATAGTTCCCTGTGCCATACAGTAGGACCTTGTTGTTTATCTATTTTACATATAGTATTTTGTATCTGCTAATCTCAAATTCCCAATTTATCCCTCTTTACTCCATTTCCTCTTTGGTAACTGTAAGTTTATTTTTGATGAAGTTTGTTTTTGATGTCTGTGAGTTTCTTTCTGTTTTGTAAATAAGTGCATTTGTGTCATATTTTCCATTCCACATATTAGTTTTTCAGTCTTTAGGTATTTTTCTTTAGTGAGGCACAAGTTTCTCATCCCTAAAACTTTAGAACTTTCTGAGGGTTTCATTGACAATAAAATAAAAATGATGTGTTCTGTACTCAATTTATACCAAAAGTAACCAGATATGGATTTTCTATTGTCTATAAAGTTCCCAAGGTTGGGAGATGTTCTTTATTAGGTTTTAACCAACAGAAGTACATCTGATTGTCTCTAGGCTTGTATTCCATCCCCTTGGGGCTAAGCCCCAAGAATTAAATCTTATGTTTTTGGGGGGCCGGCTTTGCTGGGGGACATTCTCAGAAGGAAGTCTTGCATGCCCCTCCGCAGCACTGCGTTCTCAGCAACCTCTCTCAGGCTTCTGTGCAGCTTCTCCATCTCCTTATATTCACTTTTGACATCTACAGAAGAGCATCAGGAGTTAGTGTCCTTTTCAGAAATGTCCCCAGGAAACAGATCCCCTGAGAATTCTGTTCTGACCTGGGTCAACTGTCCCAGAATATGAGCTCAGGAATGGAGCTTAGAGATTAGATGGTCCAATCAATGTGTTTTATAAACAACTTGATCAAACCAGGCATTGTTGCTCTTACCTTAAGGCTTATCTGATCATCGTGGGCACCTTCAAAATAAACACAAACCTGCCCATAGAAGAAGCCTGGGAAATCACTGGGACTTTACCAAGGCTTCACAAATGCTCAGTGGAAGGAGATAAAGCACACCCCACGCCAAACCTCCCCAAGTCTTTTCCAGGCAGCCCTCTCCTCTCAGCCCTCTCCTCCCTGCTGTCCCCGTTCTAAATTCTAGTGAATTTGCTCTGTTTTGGCATCTTGGGTTTTTAGCCTGTGGTCTGCGATTAGATGATATCCCTGTGATGGTTAATTCTATGTCTCCACCTGTCTGAGTTATGGTGCCCAGATAGTTGGTCAAACATTATTCTGGATGTTTCTGTGAGTATATTTTTGGATGAGGTTTACATTTAAATCAGTGGACTCTGAGTAAAGCAGACGGCCCTCTGCAATGTAGGTGGGCCTCATCTAATCAGCTGGAGGTCTGACTAGAGCAAAAGGCTGGTCTTTCCTGCACAAGAGGGAGTTCTCCAGAAGACTGCTTTTAGACTTCATCTGCAACAGTAGCTCTTCCTGGTTCTCTGGAAGACAGCTCTTGGACTTGAGCTGCAAGTCTTTCCTGAGTCTCCAGCCTGCTGGCTGGCCTCCCTTATTACGTTTTGGACTCATGAACCTTTCATAGTTGCATGAGCCAGTTCCTTAAAATGAATCTCCTTATGTATGTTTGTGTGTATGGGAGACATACACATCTTGTTGCCCTGTTTCTCTGGAGAACCCTGAACACAC
This sequence comes from Cervus canadensis, assembly GCF_019320065.1. Lineage (NCBI taxonomy): Eukaryota > Metazoa > Chordata > Mammalia > Artiodactyla > Cervidae > Cervus > Cervus canadensis. Next base: position 867,660 of record NC_057399.1, read on the forward strand.
ACAGTCCCTGTGAAGGGACAGTTTAGACCAACCTTGGGGTTGGCTCTGGCATTGATCCGAAAGCCTCTCCCATCCCCTCTGCGCCTCTATGCCCCATAGCATGACTCAGACTCACCCACCCTGAGCTGGCCACTGATGGGAGCCAAGACTGATCAAGAAGGGAGTCAGAACCCTGAGACCGTTTGTCTTGCTCCTGAGTACACAAAGGTTGTAGGTATTTACCTGCAAGCTCCTTGTAGAGCCCATCCCCTGGGGACGAAGCCAGGGTCAGCATGGTAGCGATGCTGCCCTTCACCTTCTCCGTGATTCCATTCTACAGGGCAGAGGACAATCATTCTGTTAGGATGGTGCAGCCTAAAGGGAAGGAATCTTATGAAAGGGACCCCACCCCATTCCCCAACCAGAGAGTATAGGGACCAGGGTTGCCGAAACCAAAGTCAAGTCCAAGGGTGGACCCCTTGAGGATACCCTGGGTGACTAGAGTCATCAAGACAACATTTCTGAGGGGTCCCACCTTGCCTTCATAGCTCCTTTCCTAGACTCAGGGTGATTGTACTCTGATGCTGAAGAACCAAATCGGGAGTAATGAGGATGCAGGGAGGCATAGTGGAGTGGGGGTGGGGGGAGAAGAACAGATACCACACAAGCAAAGAGGCAAAGCTCTGATCATCATCCTCTTGTCCCACCGCACGTTTAGTCACTGCCCAAATGTTTGTCGACCTCCTGCTTTTCATAACACACCATTAATATAGAGATAACCTTCCAACTGCCTGAGATATGTCTCCTTGCTACTCTCAGTCCTTTTATCAGCTAAAACCATTTCCCTCTTCCAACCATCTCTTGCCACCCTTTGAAAAACACTCAACTCTCCACTATGCTGACAGAGCCTAGTTCTGAACCTTCATCTCCTGACTCCAAGACATGATCTTTTCACCAACGCATTGGACCAAAGTTCTAGTCTCAGCTGCATCTGTGACCCTAGTGCTGGTAACTTTGGCCCTTAGCCTTAGCTTCATTGTCTGTGAGATCAGAGAATGGGAACTCTCTGTGGTTTCACCCAGTTGCACCTTCTTGCGTTTCTCTCATTTAAGATACATTTGGACATGATGAACGAGCTAATCATTTTTCAGTGCAATTGTTTTCTTGGGCACCTTAAGGGCCAGTTTTTATGTGCTCAGTGGGGATTGGCAGCTGTAGAATTTGGCAATTTTCTGCAGGTATTTGTAGGCAGTGGCAATATGTGAGACGATGGAAACTAAACTGCTACTGGTAAATGAAATACCTCTTAGCCCGATCCAAGAGAAATAACATGCTTCGTGTCGAGGAGAAAGGGATTTTCCAAAACTGCAGTGATGGGAAGAGAGGAGATTGTGCACAAGGTTGGAGATGTTTCAGGAAGCAGGTTGGTCCAGAGGTGGATGGAAATAGCAAGGAGCTGGGTCCTTGGGAGGTTGGGAGAGGTCAGCTAAGCCTGGACTGAGGCTGATGAATTTGGAAATGCTATTGGCCAGGGAGGAGCTAGCAGTAGCTTGGACTAAAGCAAAGAATTTATATTACTTGTGGAGGAGGCTGACAAACTAAGAGACCCAGGACTGGGACTAGATGGTCCACATGTACTTGACAGAGCACTTAGTTTCGAGGAAACTGTCAGGAACTGTCTTCTGAGATGGACAGAATCTCACCAAAATCTATGCCAGGTACTGTAATGAACAGATCTATAATAGTTGGTTGGCATTTATCTATAGGTATTTTATGTAGACAAGACATTTTCCCTCATTAAAAAAAGATCTGGGGACTTCCCTGGTGGTCCAGTGGCTAAGACTCCATGCTCCCAATGCAGGGGGTCTGGGTTCAATACCTGGTCAGGGAACTAAATCTTACATGCTGCAACAAAGACTGGGTGCAGTCAAATAAATACTTTTTTTAAAATATGTCTTGAGATAATACTATTGCTGGAGCTTGTTACCTGGTCCCAAATCCCCACTCTTGTAACTTGCTAGCTCTGTGACCTGCTGATACACCTCTGACTGCCTCAGTTTTCTCATCTGTAAAGTGGGAACAATCATAGCACCTTATCTCACAGACTTGCTGGGGATTCAATAAGCTCACGCTTGTGAAGCGCTTAGGGTCCCCTCTAGATATCACACTGATCTTAGTGATGACCCAGGAAAGAGAAAGGATGCAGGAGAGAGCTGGAGGCGCTGAGTTGCAGGCTGAGACAAGCCCGAGCCAGCACGTGATGGAGGCTGGCCTCTGCCCTGGCATCATGGGCGTCAGTGAGCCCACTTTGCAGAAGGCATCCGGCTCTAACTGGGCTCAAACAACTACTGCTTCCTCCATCTCTGCCCCTCCTTCCCGTGCTCCCCAAGGAGCCCTCTGGGACCGGAATGCAAACCACGTAAGTTGAATACCTTCAGCTGCTGAAACTGGTGCTGCATCCTTTCTTGAGCCCGTTCGAACATGCCCTCGGCCACCTGCCGGTCCACCCCTCTTCTGAGGACATCTTTCATTCTTTCACATGCTTTTTTGCCCGTGATCTGTGCGGCCTCTGGCAAAAATGATAGCCACAGTAACACTTCAACAAGGACTTGCTTAGATATCCTTAGCATCAGAAAGAAAGATAAGCAAACCAACTATACACACATACACATATGCATATACATGTAGACACACACATAGACACATCTGCGGCTTCCCAGGTGGCACAGTGGTTAAAAAATCTGCCTGCAATGCAGGAGAGTCAAGAGACATGGGTTCAGTCTCTGGGAGAGGAAGATCCCCAGGAGCAGGAAACAGCAACCCACTCCAGTCTTCTTGCCTGAGAAACTCCATGGACAGAGGAGCCTGGCAGGCTATAGTCCATAGGGTCACAAAGACTCAGACACAACTGAGCACATATATATACACCTACATAACCATACGTATTTGTGTGTGTGTATATATACATACATACATACATATAGTTATACATGTAGCACCATTTTCTACACCATGGAAATAGAATAGCATAATAAAAAACAATCAATATTTGATCATTTTCATGTAGAAAACCTACTGAGTGAATTAAGGAGAAGGTTACATAATTCCAAACTCCACCACCCACCCCAGAAAAAAATCAATAGGACCAACAAACCAAGAAAAAGCTGGCAAGTCAGTTTACAGGTACTTAAAGAAAATAAGAATGAGAATTCAATAAATGGCTTTTATAGTTTAATTAGCTGTGATGCAGTGCAGAGAGGAGAAGCATGATGTCTAGACGAAGGGTGGATGGAAAGAACTGGAAACAGATAAAAGCGGTTCATGACTGACCTCTCCCCACCCCTTTGCAATTGTTGAGTTTTAACTTGTAGACCAAGAGTGTTATGGGGGCTTAGGACATAGAAGGACAAATGCTTTAAGGGGGGAACAGCAGACAAGAATGTTAAAGGAGCTGACAGACCCCAGAGGAGGCGGAAACATTGCCCTTGGGACCCCCACCTTCGTAACAGGGCTTCAGGTCGTTCTGAACAGAGGTGGTGAGAGATTCATAAATCTTCCTCTTTTTTCTGAGGATGTGTCCCTCCAGGCCTCCCAGGATGGCACTTATCTGAGAATGCACATCAACAAAAGGCCATTTGTGACAGTCCCTTGACAGAAGTAAGGCAGGGGTTTCCACGGGCTGTACCGTTTCCTCCGCCCGGGTTACTGTTGGCTGGTCCCATCTCCACTTCCAGGCTGTGAGCTCCTCCCCCACAGGCAGGAACCTTGTCTTCTTTTTTTTTTTTTTGGCCATGCTTTATAGCATATGAGATCTTAGTTCCCCAACCAGGGATGGAACCCAGGCCACCTGCATTGGGAGCATGGAGTCTTAACCACTGGACCACCCGGGAAGTTCCAAAACTTTGTCTTAAGCATCTTTACATCCCAAAATTCCTCCCATAGTGCCTGGTGCCTCAGACAACTCAATAAGTATTTGCAGAGTTGAACTCAGGTGCATGCATGGTTATGGGATGGGGCATCTTTCGGAAGTTTAAGGGGGCACAGGTGATTCTCATGTAATTTGGGCTGGGCCTGTGCATAGTCATGTCTTCCAAAATTCTTACACTGAAATCTTAAACCCCAATGTGATGGCTTAGATGGTAAAGAATCTGCCTGCCATGGAAGAGACCTGGGTTCAATCCCTGTGTCGGAAAGATCCCCTGGAGAAGGAAATGGCAACCCACTCCAGTATTCTTGCCTGGGGAATCCCATGGACAGAGGAGCCTGGCGGGCTAGAGTCCGTGGGTTGCAAAGAGTCAGACACAAGTGAGCAACGAAGCACAAATGCAGTGTGATGGCCTTAGGAGGTAGGGCCTTTGGGAGGAGATTAGGACTCAAGGTGGAGCCCTCTCAGTTGGGATGATGCCCTTTATAGAAGAGACCCTAGAGGGCTTCTGTGCCCTTCTGCCATGTGAGCACACAGCAAAAAGACAGCCACCCGTAAACCAGGAAGTGGGCCCAAGCAGACACCAAGCCTGCCTGCACCTTGATCCTGTACTTCCGGCCTCCAGAATACTGAGAAATGTCTGTTTGTAAGCTTCCCAGTCTATGGTATTTTGTTATAGCAGCCCAAACAGACTAAGACAGCCCAGACTAAGAAAATGAGTCCCAGATAAGAGTCTTGAGGACTCAAAACTAAAAAGTAATCTGCAAAAAAAATGACACTTCTTTAAACTTCACTGCCGTGGATGGTATTTCATGACATTGGCAAAAATGAAGTCAGTGAGACTGTTATAAGTGGATTCAAATGTTGATATAGCTAAGGACTCTTTGAAGATACTTCCTGGGAACTGAGTTGGTTTGACAATCTCAGCACTTATTATTGGCTGCTTCTCAGGGAACAAAGCTTGCTACCTCCAGGATCACGTCTCTCTCGTCCATCCTGCTATGTTCTGTATCTCGTAGCATCTGTTATTAGGTCTACCCAGAGCCTAGACACTCCAAGGGAACAAGTAGGGAAAGACAGGCAACCTTCAAAATCCTGCTGGGAAGAAAACCACTACCCAACCTCATTGCCTTCTTCACTCTATAAGGATCTTACCTCCTGGATCAGGAAACTCTTTTTATAGCTGTCATATTTCCAGCCATTTCTTATCCCAATTTCAGTCATCTTCTCCTGCAGAGAGAGCTTAAAAGCATCTATGTGGGGGATCAGAGCTGAGCCATCAGCGGGCTTCCCAGACCTACTGAGGAAAGCAAAGTAAAATGTTAAGAGACAGCAGCAGTTATTGTGGGATTAAAACAAAGAATAAACTAGCTGGTATTCTTTTACTCATTTTTAAGAGAAGGGGGATGAGATCTAATAGTTATAGAATTTCTATAATATTCCAAGCACTGTGCTGTGCTAGGCCCTTGATATAAAAACCTATGAAGTCAGTGCAATGACACCCATTTTACGGATGAGGAAATTGAAGTTTGGAAATGGTTGCTAAAATGTGTTCGAAGTCACATGGCTAGTGAGTAGCAGGGTCAGGCCTTAGACACTGATCTATTTGACCTCAAAACTCATAGTCTTTCAGCTACTCAAATGTTCCCACTTGAAAGGGTGGGATGAAATACACCTTAAAAGATGGGCAAGGCTTGTTGTTGTTTAGTCACAGAGTCATGTCTGACTCTTAGTCACCCCACGGACTGAAACCTGCCAGGCTCCTCTGTCCACGGAATTCTCCAGGCAAGAATACTGGAGTGGGTTGCCATTTCCTCCTCCAGGGGATCTTCCCAACCCAAGGATTGAGCCCAGTGTCTCCTGCATTGCAGAGATTCTGCAGATTCTTTACCACTGAGCCACCAGGGAAGCCTGTGTAATGTTTAGGGATGTGAAAAGAAGGAGGAAGCATCTCCCCAGGGACGACATAGTGAACTAAGTTTCAGGACATCCCAGGGGTATGAGGTGAGCGGGTGAGCAGAGGAGAGGGCAGAGGCTTGAAGTCCTAGATCTTTACCTGTGTGTCAAGTGACCCTGGGAAAGCTGCATGATTCCTCCCAATGGCAGTGTGTTCACTTGCAAAAAGACCAGAGCCACTTCAGAGGATTCTTGGGAGGCTATGATAACATGATGCATGCAAAGTGCTTAGCGCAGTTCCTGGCATGTCTCAGTAACTCTGCTGCCCTCAGATTGGTAAAAAGCCAGATGGGGCAGGGAGGGATGTGAAAGGCCAATTGGAGGCAGGTGGAATGTCTTAAAGTCTATTCCAAGGAATTTGGAGTTTACCCTACAGACATGTAAACAGAGTGAGTGGGCATAGGTGGAATGGCATGATGAAAAACAAATTTAAAGGAAGGTTGGGGGGAGGGGCAGGGAGCATTGAGCAAAAGTAGAATGGTTCAAGCTGGAGCAGGTGGCGGGCCAGGTGAAATGCCAGGGGTGAAGGATGGAGACTGAAGACAGGTGAGGAATAGAAGACTCTGTTTCTGTGGATGGAGGTCAAGGAAGGAGGTCCGAAACCATTGGAGGTCAAGGAAGAAGGGAAGGAGCAGGCACTGTGAAGGCTCAAGCCCCAAACCCCACACCATGTGTCAAAGAACAAGCGGAGTCACCCTGAGCCATTTTTCCTTTTCATGCTCAGGGAAATTTACGAAGGCTGTGTGTTTCCTTAAGTCCACACTCTCCAACCAAAATACCCTATCCTGGGCCCAGGTCCATAAGAAAATGGATCCCCTGCTGCCTGTAGGAGATATTTGAAAAATAACAGGAATTATAACATTAGTCTCAAAGTAGTGTCTCCAGCTGCACTCTGGGTCACCATGGGAAGATTTTAAGTAAACCCAACCAGAAAGGCTTTTGTGTTTTGCCAAAGACTGAGTTTTCCTCCTCAAGTTGCAAGCTACTCTGGACCCTTCCAGATCCCAAGAACAAATTCTTGAAGATGAGACCCTGGGCCAGGCGTTCTTAGGATGTTTGTTCACAGAGGAGCCAAATGGATTCCTTTACCTAAAAATGCACCCAAAAACGGGATCAATCTGTTCGTAGATGGGCTGTGTGAGGGCTTCATTCAGATCAATTCTCGCAAGAGTCCTGGAGGCATAGATGCCGTTTTTCAGGCAAACCGCTTTCAGAGTCTGGTGAAAGCCCTGGTTTCCTCTGCTCCTCTGGATAAACAATGAGATAACAGAGTCAGTAGGTACCTAGAATTCATGGAGTCAGACCTACACTGCCTCGTGTGTGTGTGTATGTGCATGTGTGTGCTCAGTCAGAGATGTCTGACTCTTTGTGACCCCGTGGACTGTAGCCCACCAGGCTCCTCTGTCCAGGGGAGAATGTGCCGTTTTGTCCTCCAAGGGATCTTTACAACAGAGGGATAAACGTACATTCCTGCAGTTGGATTCTTCACTACTGAGGCACCTGGGAAACTCATTCAATTAGTCTAATTTTTAGTAAAACGAAATTATCAATAATACTTGTGTACTAGTTTAGTATCTATGTTTTCGTCTAGATCCCAAACACTATTAGCAAGAATTACCAGGAAGAGTAGAGACACGATCTTCCAATTAAGCTATTCGTTATTAAGCTGCACAAGAGGAGAGCAGTCACACCTCTGGTCAGCAGGAGCCTCCACTGTGAATTCCCAAAGCATCCTCCCCTGTCTGCTCACATACAGCAGCTTCGCATTTGTCTCTCTACTCATCAGGCTGCTGCAGTGGATCCTCAGCTGGTTGAGATCAAGCCCAGTGTCTCATCCATCGTGACATCCTCACCGTCTGGTCCTGGCATACGTCATGCTTGATAAACGTGTTAAATGAGCAGTTCTTAAATAAAAGTGTGCTCTGACTCCACTGCAAGTATCTTTCAGATTTTCCAAACACAGCCCAGAGTTTTATATTTTTTATTAAATATTTGATAAAATGTGATCTGATGTGTATATCTTTGTCATATTTTTTCCCAGAAACATAAAATTCATAAATGAGAAGAAAAAAATTATTATGACGCGAGAGCTATTAGAGACAACAGATTTTGGACACATGGTGATTGATTCTCAGTAGAAGAATAAGAGAATATAAAATACATTAGCACTGACCAGAATTTCAGTAGAGGGCCTTGTGATCACTGTTGTAGCTGTTTAGTCTCTCAGTCGTGTCCGACTCTTTGCAACCCCGTGGACTGTAGCCCTCCAGGCTCCTCTGTCCATGGGGTTTCCCAGGCAAGAATACTGGAGTGGGTTGCCATTTCCTCCTCCAGGGGATCTTCCCAACCCAGGGATTGAACCCAGGTCTCCTGCATTGCTGGTGGATTCTTTTACCATCTGAGCCACCAGGGAAGCACTTGTGATCATTAATCAGTGATCTGTGTTTTAGGGGAATATGTTTTAAGTTAATGGCCGTGGAGCATGGTACACTGACAGCATGCTGTATCTATCTATCTATCTATCTATCTATCTATCTATCATGTCTGCCTAGCTATCTGTATTTTAATATTCTGCCATTTCACTTAATATTATAACATGAGCATTTCCTGAATTCACTGCAAATACTTCCAAAAAATATTTTAACAACCACATAATATCATATGGATGCATCATAATTCACTTTATCATTCTCTTATCACTAGACATTTAGGTTATTTTACTATATTGTATAACATTATGATGTTAGTATATACATGTTTGCCCAAATGTGTGATCACAAAGGCAAGCTGCTTATCCAATAGGAACTCCCCAGGTGTGTCTGTAGTCACAGAGAAAGAAGCCATTGAAGGGCTAAGGAGAGAGGGGATGGTTCCTAGGATGGAGCCCTAGTGACAGCCTGAAGATGCCTAATGCCACTCCTTCTCCCCAAGCACATCGTCTCGGAGACTAGTCCCCACCTCCTGCCTTCACTTGCTCAGCACCCACTTACTCATTCAGTTTTTTGATCTGGGATCTTCTACCATCCTTTGGAAACAGTTCTCCCTACGGTCACTTAGTTACCTATTGCTATGAAACAAATTACCCCAAACTTCATGGCTTAAACAACAATACACATTTCTTATGTCCCATCCCTTGTTGTTCAGTTGCTAAGTCATGTCTGACTCTGCAACCCCATGGACTGCAGCACACCAGGCTCCTCTATCCTCCACTATCTCCTGGAGTTCACTCAAATTCATGTCCATTGAGTTGGTGATGCTATCTAACCATCTCATCCTCTTTGCCATCCCTTAGAAACCCCACATAACTAATTAAAAGATAAAACAACAATTTGTACACCAAGTGAGAGATTACAGGATGCTTTCTTATTGTGTATCTAATTGATACTTACATCAGCCCTGTGAAATAGACTAGACAAGTGTTTATCATACCCATTTTATAGAAGAAAAATGCAACAGGCTTAAGTGGGTTTAGGGCCTCGCCCGGGCCTACAGAGAGGGTGTTTGGTGGGGCTGACATTCAAAACAAGGCCCTCAGATCCTGTATTCCACCTCTTTCTCCCTAACCATGTACCTTTCCCTGAGTCCTTGCAATGCATAGTAGAACAGTTGCTCAATATGCTTTCCTGTGTGCAATTTTCACTCTCTCCCAATCTCTTCTAGCTCTTTATTTCTCTTGAAAGCAAGAGGATAGTAGAAAAGTAGGCAAGGGATCAGACAGACCTCCCCAAATATCATGGTTTTTCCCTTTAGAGGGTCACTCACCACCAGGCACGCCCCAAGGATGCGTCGGTAGGAACTCCTGGCGTTCCAGATCCCTTCTTGCAGGGGCTGCGCTATGTGGGCAAAGCACTGGTCAATGGCCTTCTCCAGCAACTGTATCTCCTCTTCCACAAATCTCCGCAGGCCACTCATGTGCAAGTGTTCATTCTAGGGACAAGGACCATCCGGAGCGTGAGGCTGTGCCCTCACTACAGGCATCGGCTTTTGCAATTCTGCTTCCTCTAAGCCTGTCCAGATTGAGTTTGAGCTCATCACCCACCGTGGACTTCTCCCTCTCACCCAGGAAAGCATCCTCCAGTCCACAGGTCTCCTTAAGCTTTGCGGGATTGCATGCATGTGTGCTTAGTCTCTAAGTTGTGTCTGACTCTTTGCAACCCCGTGGACTGTCTCCTGCCAGGCTCTTCTGTCCATGGGATTTCCAAGGTAAGAATACTGGAGTGAGTTGCCATTTCCTTCTCTAGGAGCTCTTCCTAACCCAATGGTCGAACCTGAATCTCCTACACTGGCAGCAGATTCTTTACCATCTGAGCCACGGGGGAAGCCACTTGTGGAATTGGAGAATAGAACGAATATATGCCTCCTACAATTTATTTTAGTGGTATAATCCATTAGGCTATTGGCAAGAGTAAATATTTTTAAAAACCCAGCTGTTATTAAAAGAGATTTTTCTCAATGACATCTGATTTGACAAATATTTAATGAACTTGGTGCAATTTGGGAGGATAGGATTTCTCAAATTTGTGTGAGGAAAATGTGCATGGAACTCAGTGGGCAAGTTGGTTCAAACCCGAGTACCTGGGATTCTATGCTTCTAGCAAGTCCCGGGTTAACAGTGACCATTTGGAATAAATAACAGAGATAAAGGACCACCAAAATAAAGAGTTGGTTCCTGCTTCAAAGGAGAATAGTCTAATCAGGGAAGAAATGTCAATTCAAATATATAAGGGAGTGACCACCAGAGGCTGTCTTGACCTCTAGGTTCCAAACTGGGAACTTTGTAGTGCCTGCCCCTGTATGAGAACCCCAGAGATCAGGCAGTGTCCACCTGCAGTAGAAAGAAGCCACACTCCTTAGCTCAGCACTTAAGGCCCTTCTTGGCCAGAACTCAACCAATTTCTCCAGCATCACCAGCTGTTTGCCCAAAAGGTCCTCCCATGTAGCTGCCCATGAACTTGCTGCCGTTCCCCAAATGCGCCATCCTTTTGGCTGTGCACAGGCTCTTCCCACGTGCTCGTCCTCCCGGAAAAAGCTCCAAAGTCACTTCTCATGTCATGCTGTCCCTGACTGCCCCAGCAGAGTTGGGGTGAGCAGAGTCTGGCTGCTCTTTCCTGGACTCCCGTTGCCCTTGGTACATCCCTGCTACGCTGTGTCTCCCTCAGGCCGTGTGTCTCCCTGTTCTGGGCCAGGACCTTGCTGAAGAGAGAGACTGTTGTTCATGCTTGTTTATTCCAGGCATGTCACAGAGAATGCAGTCCATAAACGTTTGTGGGGTGAGTGAGTGGCATGGAGACATGGCTGGATAACATAAGATTTTAAATTCTATTCCAAATTGGATGAGAGAAATAGCTCTTGCATTAAGGTGTGACCTTCCATAGATGACTTATCATCCCTGAATCCTCAAGGGCATTGTCTGTGAAGTAAGTTGAATGGAGCTGAATGATCCTGAAAATGAGCCTCAAACTCTACATTCTGAGTCTCAGAATAGATGAGTTTCAGAAGTTGATGGAAACTATCCAACTTCAGGCATGCCCTGGGAAGTTTCAGAGTTTTCACTAGTTAGAATTCTATACTGTAGCTCATCAGGCTCCTGTGTCCATGGAATTCTCCAGGCAAGAATACTGGAGTGGGTTGCTATTTCCTTCTCCAGGGAATCTTCCTGACCTAGGGATCGAACTCCGGTCTCCTGCGTTACAGACAGATTCTTTACCACGTGAGCTACCAGGGAAGCCCCGGAATTCTATAAGCAGGACTTTTTTCTCAGAGTGCTCGCTGGGTTCTTTGAAATTTGTGGTGTCACTGGTGACCAAAATGAAAGAAGAAAGAAGTCATGAAAAGGAACGCCACAGGCAAGATTCTCACAATGGCTCACTCTCAACGAATCCTTATTGAAGAAGGAAATGAATGATAAGAAGCAGAATGACTGGGAAAGAAAGAGCTGGGAATAAAGAAAGGGGAAAAGGCTGGCATCTACTATGAATAAATGCAGGACTCATTCAACATTGAGATTGTCATAATCAACTTCCCATTGATTTGTAAAAATAAAGGTGAGATCCCTGTTCATTTAAAACCACTAACTGGACTTCTCTGGGGGACCGGTGATTGAGAATCCACCTGCCAAAGCAGGGGACATGGGTTTAATCCCTGGTCTAAGAAGATTCCACAGGCCACAGAGCAACTAAGCCCATGCACCACAACTACTATAGCCCGTGTGTTCTCTGGCGTCTGGGAACCACCAGAAGAGAAGTCACCTCAATGAAAAGCCTTCACACCACATCTAAGAGAGTACCCCTCACTTGCCACAACTAGACAAAAGCCAGGGCACAGCTATGAAGACCCAGCACGACCAAAAATGAAATTAATTAATTCTAAAAAATAAATATAAAATAAAATCCTTATCCTCTAATTTTTGAGTTTGAGTCACAATCTCAAAAAAAAAAGGTCCATCACATACAATTTTAGGGTTTTTTTCCCCCAAGAATACAAAAGAACTGACAAAGTTCTTGCCTTCCAACTTTCTATCAAAGAAGTAAGGCTGAGACCGATATGTGAGGCCAAAGAATTTTGAGGAAGGCTGCTGGCAACCCCCTCTAAAAGGCTATGATAGAATTCCAGCCAGCCCCCTCCTCTGCGTCTTCTGTCGCCTAGAGTCTGGATACAAGGAGAGAGCTGAGGCTGTACTTCCATATCACACTCCAGCTTGGGCTGCAGAAGGCTTTGTCCCGGTGTTTATCAAACAAACCAACCACACACAGCACCGCATCTGATTCATTTTCCATCAGCACTTCCAAAAGCAATCTTTGGCTGGGCAGCAAGGCAACTTTCACCCCGAAGAATTTTTTCGGGAAGTTGGAATGTCAAAACCTTCACTAGTATTTCAGAGGACAAAAGTCAAAGTAGAAAATCTCAAATTCCAGAAAGGTTTTGTTGTTTGTTGTTTTTTGTTTTGTTTTGGTTTTGGTTTTCACAGAACTAGAACAAAACACAGTAAGAAATATGAGGGAAAAGATGGTGAATCTTGCTCTATTTGGCAATTTTTATGTAGAATTTCTAAAATGGAAAAGACCCTAATGCTGGGAAAGATGGAGGGCAGGAAGAGAAGGGGACGACAGAGGACAAGATAGTTGGATGGCATCACCGACTCAATGGACATGAGTTTGAGCAAGCTCCAGGAGATAGTGAGGGACAGGGAAGCCTGGTGTGGAGTCTCAAAGAGTTGGAACAACTGAGCAACTAAATGACAACAAAAAAGACAGCTGACCAACACCGCATGGGCTATTAAATATTAAACGTTGACACTGCGGGTCTTCCCTGGTGGTCCAGTGGCTCCCTGGACTGAGCTCCCAAAGCAGGGGGCCCGGGTTCGATCCCTGGTTGCAGAACTAGATTCCACATGCCGAAACTAAGAGCCAGTGCAGCCAAATAAATAAAATATTGTTTAAGAGTCAGCATTGCTCACTTTTCACATTGAAGCCACATCCCGCCCAGCCGCCTCAGCTAGTCCCTCCACTGGGCGCCCCCCAGGTTCACTGTCCCACGTTATCGGGACCAACGCAATCGTACATTTCTCTACCCCTTCCCTTTTCTACGTAATAACAGGTCAGACAGCTTGGCTGAGCAAATATGATAGATGACAGCAAGTATGGAAATAAAAAAACACCAACCAAATGAGCACGTCCAAAGGCTGTCAATTCAGAGCTTGCTGTAGTAAGGGAGTCAGTGGGCATCAACTGCATTTGGCAGATACTCAACGGCAGGAGGGGCTTCCCAGGTGGCTCGGCAGTGAAACATCTGCCTGCAATGTGGGCAGATTCGATCCCTGGGTCAGGAAGATCCCCTGGAGAAGGGAATGCCTACCCACTCCATTCCAGCATTCTTGCCTGGAGAATCCCATAGACAGAGGAGCCTGGCGGGCTACAGTCCATGGGTCGCAAAGACTCAGACGCCCTGAGCGCGCGCACACACACAGGCAGGCAGAGGGGTGGGAAGGCTTTCGGCACCGTGATCAGAGACCCCTGGCGTGGGGCAGCCACGAGTGGGGCCTTGAAGCAGGAATCCTATGTGATTCATGAGGATGAGTGAAAAGATGGTGAATCTTGCTCTATTTCGCATTTTTATGTAGAATTTCTGAAATGATGAGTATATTCATCTCTCCTTGATTGGTCCTTGTTGGAAGCAGGGATAAAGATTAGGGAAGCCCATGAGCTAACAGGGTTGTCTCTGATGAGAGTTTAATGGCTAGCCAGTTATAGCAAAAATGTGAGTATCAACAGAACAGTGCAGTCTGCTGGGAGGCTGTCATTTGCAGAATTAAAGGCAACGCCATCATTGCTAAAGGGTTTAATTTGGATGGGGGCTGTCACTTTCCAGCCATTCCACTAGTCATCTGAATCAGATGGGTTGGTTTTGTGTGTTTCAGGTTGTTAAAAATTCTTTCTCTGTTTTGTAAGCAACCACTGCTCATATTTTAAAATACCTAAGCATCATGGTAATCTCTTTGCAATAAAATATGGATGAAGGGTAAAAAAATTTTTAAAAAGGTTAGGGAAGCCCTTGTGCCTGGTGGGCTACAGTCCACGAGGTCGCAAAGAGTCGGATACGACTGGGTGTCTAAGCACAGAACACAGGGAAGCCCTTAGTCGTTAACCAAGGTCTGGCGTTTGGGGCTTATTGTTACAGAAGTTATTGCTTTGCTTCTTAGATTGTTATCAGAGATAGCAGTCTAACTTCCTACATGTCTAAGACAGAGCAGGCTGACTTCGTGAGCTGTTTGCTGTAGATCAGGGGTTGGCTTCCTAGGCTGGTTGTTGCAGACTGTGGGTCAAAGTTCTGTTTTTACATATGCTTCTCTGTTTGTATATTCAGTCCCTCACAAGGAAGCAATGCTTTTGGTGATTTATTCTGGCTGCAAATTTTTCTTCCAAACTTATCATTTAGCAGCATATCCTTTTTACGTGCTTGTGAGCTAAGTTGCTTAGTCATGTCTGACTCTTTGTAACCCCGTGGGCTATAGCCCACCAGGCTCCTTTGCCCATGGGATTCTCCAGGCAAGAATACTAGAGTGGGTTGCCATTTCTTTCTCCAGGAAATCTTCCCGACTCAGGGATCAAACCTACATTGGCAGGCAGATTCTTTACCATTGAGCCGCCAGGGAAGCTCAGCTTACTCCAGCAGAAGAAGACACATCTCTCCTACCATTAAACACACTCTACTTGATTCAAGTCTCAGGAGAGGCTAAAGTGACTATTTTTAACTTTCCCTCTCAGCCTATCTGTCACAGGTGAAAAAAGAAAAGAAGAAGATAAAACATTCTTTTCTTTCCTTACTCAAAGGTTACAATGTTAACCCTCAGATTTTCTTTATTCTCTTTAGATTCTCTGAGTTTAGGGTGTTCCTCTGGTCAGAAAAGTCATTCCAAGTTAATTTTCTAACTTGGTAAGAGGGAGGGAGGGTTCTGCCCAGGCTGGGAGGCGAAGGACGCACAGCCCAGGGGTCTCCCCGGAATACCTGCAGGTGGTCCGTGCAGCTGAAACTGTCTGTGAGGAGCAACAGGCCAAAAGCTTCAGTGACGTACTTGGTCACCATCCTCTTCTTCTTATCCAAGAGCCTTCTCCTGATATATTCTCTTAACTTGGGGATTTCTGGAATTCACAGGCAACACAAACAGTTTGAAAAGGCCAGAGCTCATAGGAAACAGAATTCATGAAAATTAACAGATCAGGACGGCAGTCTGAATCGACTTCAGCTGAGGTCCTATGTGGGTGGGATGCTCATGAAGCCAACCTTTCTGTTTTCCCCAGGCTAGGATCAGCAACTACAGATGGGAGGTCAGCAGTGAAGCACCGGGAACCACGACAGTGCAGAGACACACACACATTTGCTCACAGGCATGGAAACTGTGGCAAACTACAAGTGTGGCACAGAAAGTTCTGTGGGAAACTCAGAGTGCCAGGCTTGTTCTTGAGAACTTCAGTGAGTGGGATAAAAATACATATATTTGTGTGTAAGTTACCAGTTTCCTCCTCGGTGAGCAGCGCCCGCTGCCAGTACTCCTGGGCGCTGACCGTGTACACCAGCTCAGAGGCTTCCAGAACCCTGGAGTCAGCTGGCAGTTTTCTCTGAAGTAAGAGAGGTACATAGGGAACAGAATGACTCAGCCACCACAAAGGCAGCCAGGCCCCCGCTTCACCAGATCCTTCAGCAGGCTTTAGCTCATCCACGTTCTGTTCTGCACGAGCCCCGTAAGGAGTGAGCAACATTCTCAAGGTCAGATATTCCCATCTGTCCCCCTCGCAAGGGCAGAGGTTGTGAGGACATTGTTGCAGAGATTCTCTGCGGACTTAAAAAATAGCAAGTCTATTTTTGTATATGGAAATGTACACAGGAAAATAGTTCAGAAGTGTATTTAACCTTAAAAAAAACACTACAGTTACCATGGGATCCAGCAATCCCACTCCTGGGCATGTGTCTGGAGAAAACTCTAATTCCAAAAGATACATGTACCCCAATGTTCATAGAAGTACTAAGAAGGGATGAAGAAGATGTGCTGTATATATATGTGTATGTGTGTGTGTATGTATATATATATACACACACACAGCAGAATATTACTCAGCCATTCATCTGTTGATGGCCACTTAGATTGTTTCCATGTCTTGGCAACTATAAATAATGCTGCAGTGGACACTGGGGTGCATGTATCTTTTTGAATTAGTTGTAACCCAATTTTTTGAGAAAATCTAGCTTTGTCACTTAAATCATCTTGCAGTGATAACACCCTGTCTACTTCTTTTACTTGTATGAATATTTTGATATGACTCCTTGTACCGTAACCTTTATTTTTAATATTATTCTCTACTCTTGAGCCTTTACCGTAACCTTTATTTTTAATATTATTCTCTACTCTTGAGCTTTCCTGGTGGCTCAGCTGATAAAGAATCCGCCTGCAACGCGGGAGACCTGGGTTTGATCACTGGCTTGGGAAGATCCCCTGGAGAAGGGAACGGCTACCCACTCCAGTATTCTGGCCCAATTCCATGGATCCATGGACTGTATAGTCCATGGGGTAGCAAAGAATCAGATATGACTGAGCAATTTTCACTCACTCATTCACTAAAAGAAACCCAAGTTTCTTTTATAGTAATAGGTCCATGTTTGGGGGCAGAGAAAAAAAAATTGGTCTGAATATAAACTTGCTGCCAGGGAGCAAAGATAGTTTTATAACATCTTGCTGTTTTCAGTTGCTAACTAGCAGCTGACTCTTTGAGGCCCCATGGACTGCAGCATGCCAGGCTTCCCTGTCCTTCACTATCTCCCAGAATGCTCAAACTCACGTGCATTCAGTCAGTGATGCCATTCAACCATCTCATCCTCTGTTGCCCCCTACTCTGCCCAGCAGGAGATCTTTCCCAGCATCGGGGTCTCATTTGAAATGAGTTGGCTCTTTGCATCAGGTGGCTAAAGTATTGAAGCTGAAGCTTCAGCATCAGTCCTTCCAATGAATATTCAGGACTGATTTCCTTTCAGATTGACTGGTTTGATCTCCTTGCTGTCCAAGGAACTCTCAAGAGTCTTCTTCAACACCATAGTTCAGAAGCATCAATTCTTCGGCACTCAGCTTTCTTTATAGTCCAACTCTCACATCCATACATGACTACTTTAAAAACCATAGCCTTGACTAGATGAACTTTGTCAGCAAAGTAATGTCTCTGCTTTTTAATATGCTGTCTAGGCTTGTCATAACTTTTATTTCAAGGAGCATGTTTTCATTTCATGGCTACAGTCACCATCTTCAGTGATTTTGGAGCCCAAGAAAATAGTCTGTCACTGTTTCCCCATCTATTTGCCATGAAGTGATGGAACTGCATGCCATGATCTTAGTTTTTTGAATGCTGGGTTTTAAGCCAGTTTTTATTCACTCTCTTCTTTCACCTTCATCAAAAGGTTCTCTAGTTCCTCCTTGCTTTCTGCCATTAGGGTGGTGTCATCTGCATATCTGAGGTTATTGATATGAGGATATTGATTTTTAATGTCTGTGTGATGCTGAAAGGATTCAGCTTATATTAAGGGCTCCCATTGGCCAACATGTGAACTTGAACATCAAACAGAACACAATAATTCTGTGAAAAGCAATGAGTTAATATGATCTTTAAACTGAGTAAAACAATAAGGTATTGTGAAATAATATCTGTATCTCTGTCTGTCTATCAGTTTCTGCTCTGAATTCCTGACACAGGGCTCCTGAGACCCTTATACAAAGAGGTGTTGGGAGAATCTTTCATTCTAAAATTTAGTCTTTGACCCCAGTTCCCAGCACAGAACTCCCGAATCCCTTGGGATTTCTAAGCACACCCCCTTTCTCCAGAGAGGAGAGAGGAGCTGAAAATATAGTTCATAATTGATCATGCCTACATGACAAAGCTCCATAAATTCCCAATAATATAGGGTTCAGAGAACTTCCAGGTTGGTGAAGACATCCACATACTTGGAGAGAAATGTGCCCCAATTTCATGAGGCAGAAGCTCCATTCCTGGGGAGCCTCCCAGAGCTTGCCCTATGTATATCTTGATCTGGCTGTTCATTTATGTCAAATTCTTTATTATATAATAAACTGGTAAATGTGAGTAATTGATCCACTGAGTTCTGTGAGCTATTCCAGCAAATAACTGAATCCAAGGGAGAGGAAATCATAAGAACCAATTTGTAATGAAGTCAGAAGTCGTGTATAACCTGGGGACCTACTTCTTGTGATTCGTATCTGAAGTGGGGGCAGTCTCGTGGGACTGAACCCTTAACCTGTGGGGTCTGATGCTATCTCCAGGTTGTTGTTTAGTCACATCCAACTCTTTTGCAACCCCGTGGACTTTAGCTTGCCAGGTTCCTCTGTCCATGGGATCTCCCAGACAAGAATACTGGAGTGGGTTGCCCTTTCCTCTTCCAGGAGATTTTCCTGACCCAGGGATCAAACCCACGTCTCCTGCATCGGCAGGCAGATTCTATACCGCTGAGCCACCTGGGAAGCCCCATCTCCACGTAGACAATGTCAAACTGAGTTAAACTGTAAGGCACTCAGCTGAGATCAGGGAGAATTGTTCAGTGTGGGGAAAACGCCACACATCTGGGGTCAGAACTGTGAGCATAGTAATCGTGTGCAAACAAAAAAGAGACACACAGGAACAGTAGGGCAGGTTTTCTTTACAGGTTTGCTAAAGCAAAGGCAAAATACTGTATGATAATCAGCTCAAAAGACATGCCTGAACATCAAAGCCCGGCTCTGTCTTACCTGCCACATGCAGTTAGCCACCCTGAGCTGTGGAACGGAGCTCCCTCTCGGCTCCTGAATGCGTCTCCTCTCCTCTGTTCCTATGGTTACTGCCTGACTCAGGTTCTGATCACTTCTTTTTTATTTTTGTAACACCACCTAGATTACAGAAAAGGCCTCCCAAGCTGACCTTGCTGCATCCAGTCTTCACCAGCCCCTCTTCCCGCTATCCATTCTCCATACTGGGCTTCCCAGGCGGCAGTAGGGGTAAAGAACCCGCCTGCCGGTGCAGGAAACGTAAGAGACGTGGGCTCAGTCCCTGGGTTGGGAAGATCTCCTGGAGAAGGGGATGGCTACCCACCCCAGTATTCTTGGCTGGAGAATCCCATAGACAGAGGCGCCTGGCAGGCTATGGTCCATAGGGTCGCATAGGGTTGCAAAGAGTCGGACACGACTGAGCGACTTAGCACACACATGTTCTTCATACCACTGAGAAAAGCACCTTTCTAAAACATTTCCAAATTGAGATCAATAAGTGTAGTCCCAGGAGTCTGTCATTTTCCATGAATATTTTTTCTTAATTTTCATTTTATAATTAAAAAAATGAGCATAGACATTTCTATGAATGGCTATATAATCAAATTCTGCCTCATTTTTTCCAAGGCTAAATTAAATATGCTCCTGCAGGACGAGTAAAGGTTTCACAACAATTCAAACTGAAGAAAGGGTGGCTAGAGAATGAAGGTGTTATGCAGCCATCAGAGGGGCAGACATGCAGACCCAAAAGAACTTGTACCATTAAGAGTCAGAACCACAGGCATCCTGCAAGCTGACATTTTTGCACAGACCCTATCTCATATACACCAATCTGCCACATTTATTAGCAGTAAATATAATCATGAATTATAAACTGAGGTATTGGCTTGGCCAAATAGTTCGTTCAGGTTTTTGCCAACCCAATATTTTATGTTTCTACTTCCAGAAACAATATAATTATGTCCTCCACAATTAATGAGAACAAGAACAGCTCTTCTGAGTTTACTGCCTCATTGAAATCAGCATTCAAGAATTGCTTGGTAGAAGACCTTGGCTTATGTATGAGGTCTGATTATTCTGAATTAGAAACAAAAGCTTTGCAATTTTCAGTTCCACATTGTACACCAGACATTTTCTGCATCAACATAATTGAAGTCAAAATACAGAAAGCAGTTAACTATAGACCTGGCCACAAGGCCTTATGCTTTTACTATTAAACCCAGCCTTGGAGATTTAATTTCCGCAAAACCATCTCACCCATCACACCTGACATTTAGGTTGTTTTCTTCATACTTTACCTTCAAGTTGGTGTCAGGTTGACACTTGCAAAAGACTATCACAGGAAGGAGGTTTATGTTTGTAACTATTTTAGTAACAGAATAATAAAAATAACTTGAGAAACACCAAGATTCTCACAGACCAATTACTCAAACTTGAAAAATAGAGCTCAGACCTTATATCCCAGCACAGCATATGCCCTTTGTTCAGCTGTTCAGACCTATTTGCCTGTAGTTCACCCAGCATAGCAGATTTTTTTCAATCACGTTCTTCCTTCTGTCTTGAATGCCCTTCTTCTTATTACTTCTCCTCACCCAAGACTACTGGTTCTTTAAAATTCTGCTCAAGAGGCTGAGGAGTTTTCCCTGAACTTCTCAACACCACCTACCCCAACTGCCAGCATGACTGAGGATCCTTCCTCTGAGTTCCCACAACCCCTCTGCATCTCTCTAGCCAAGCACGCTTCAACCTGCATGGTAGTCCCTGATTTTATTTGCTCATGGTTCTCAGTAAACCATACATTCATTCAATTCTTGCAGCAATCACAGGCAGTAGAGATTATTATTTCCGAGCTTTACAGATGAGAAAATGGAGGCTCAGACAGGTACAGTAATTTGCCTAAGGTTACAAAGTAATTAATAATAAGACTCATCATCTACTTTAAAGCTTTTGCCCAAACAGGCACTTGTGTCTCAAAATCTGAGTGGTTGAAAAGCAGAAAAATACATAACAGAATCTGTTCACTCACCTTTAGTTTATCCTTGAGAATTTTATTCCTCTGTAGCTTTATCATTTCATTTCTTTCTAAAACAGCTTCTCGCTGGCTCTGAATAGCTTGCTGGATTATAAGAAGAAATAACAGCATGGCAAAGAATGCAGGGTTATAAAGAGTAATATAAGATGAACATTTAGGGGGCTGCTCTTCATTGAACCCAGACAAGTGTGCAGGTGTTCAAATCATATAAAACTAGTCAGAAAAAGTATAATTTAAAAATAACTAGTCCAAACTCAAGATGCATTTTTTGGTCTATCAATTATATCTCAATTGAGCTTTAAAAAAGAAAACAACTAGTCCATACTTACATTTCCCACTTTTCTTTCCCTGAAATGAAAAATGGAATAATTACTTATCTCATGATGTGTCACGGCAGTCTTGACTTCCCCTGAAAGCACCGCATAAGCCACGCCTTTGTTCCTCTCCCTAAGCTCTTTCTTCAGCCTAAAGGTCCTCCTTTAGGAGGACCCACCTCCAGGGTCCATTTTGATAATGGTATCTTAATTTCTTTTTTTTTTTTTTTTTTTTTGGTATCTTAATTTCTTGTTATTTCATTGTTGGTGGAATTTTCTGTGCCCTCACCCCCTATCCCAGTCAAGATGCAGACCTCTGTTGATGGACATTTTAGAGAATATCATACAGAGTGTGAAGCAAGTCAGAAAGAGAAAAACAAATAGAAAAATGGTACTGATGAACCTATTTGCAAAGCAGAAATAGACACAGACATAAAGAACAAACGTCTGGACTTTAGGCAGGGAATGGAGAAGTGGGATGAATAGGGAGATTGTGATTCACATATATATATACACTATGTATAAAATACATAGCTCATGAGAACCTACTGTGTAGCACAGGAAACTCGTCAATGCTGTGGTGGCCTAAATAAATCTGAAACAGACTCTAACAATTCAAAGCTGTACCACCCAGACAGTGTTACAGGAGTGTCTCCTCGCTGTGGGGCATCTACGCTTCCCATATCCGTGGGGGCAGGCAGGTCCATCACACTGTGAAACACCAGGAGCTGCTGTTTGCATCTCAGACTCCTGAGTGGTACCCCTGGAGCTATGCAGAATTCAGCCTCTTGGGCGTTAAGCAGCTGCTCTGGAAGATTCTAAAGATAACCTACCCGATGGCCCAGAAGTCACCCGGGCATCTCTTTCATCACCAATGGTCTCTTGCCTGAGTCCACAATGCCTATGAGTCAAAGCTCTGTCGTTCCGGTAGTGACAGCACCTGGGACCCACAGAGGGAAGCCCGCATCCCCGCACGCCCAGAGCGGTACCTTAGATATTCCGGCAGGTGGAGCTTGTCGGTCTTGGTGACCACCAGGGCCAGGTCCCTGCAGAACCCTCTTTGGCAGGCTTTCATGCTCTCGTTCAGAAGGTCCTCGTGGGCTCTCCCTCCGGAAATCCTCTCAATGTCACTGATCACCCAGATCACGGAGCACTTGTCGATGGTCTGTGAAACACGACCACAGCATGTTTAAGAGCATAAGTGGGCCTCGGTTGTAGCGTGTTAGTCGCTCAGTTGTCCAGCTCTTTGTGACCCCAAGGACTGTAGCCTGCCAGGCTTCCCTGTCCATGGGAGTCTCCAGAAAAGAATTCTGAACATGTTTCCTTAAAGTGTCATGTCCGTCCTCCGTGCTCTGCCCCAGCTCTCACCAACCACCGCCAGTACACTCTCTGCAGCAGCCACATGAGCTTCTTGCACATTCCTGCATCTATCTTGCGGTCCTTGCCCTTACCACAACCTCTGCTTGACCTCCGTTAGCCCTCTGAGATCACCAAGGGCCACCTGAAGCTAGGTTGGTCACCCCATCTCTGCATCCTGTAGCACCTGTGCTTACCTGCCCTGGTACTTCTCAGGCAGAGCCACTGGACAGCTACTAGACTGTACACGGTTGGCACTCTGCACCCCTCCCCTGTTCCCCACCCAGACTGCGAGGTGCCAGATGGGAAGGGGCCACGTCATTCAGCTTGGAATCCGTATCACCTCAAACGCAGTACCTTGCCCGTACTAGACGCTTCACAGGTGTTTGTGGCATTAGTCTTTGATAGAATTCAAGAAATCAGACCTTCAGTCCCAGATCCCTCACTAGCTTGATTTACTAAGCTGTCCTCTAGGGAAAGGTCTTGTTTTTCCAGAACTAGTCCTGGTCGTGCATTTATCCCAAAGCTGTCACTGCAGAGCATTATTTTGATGTCTGGCTTGCCCTGCACATGCAGCATACTACCGCAAGGTGGCAGCAGGGAGCCAGAAACCCATATGCTTGAACATATAATTGTAACAATGATTTGATAGCATACGTATTGCTTTATCAAATATACAACTTTTATGTGACAAGCAATTGTGACATTTCTCTGACTGTATTGTTTTACCCATCTTATCTCTCCATATAAATGGAAAACTGGTCCAGCTCCAGGATTAAATTTTGTTTTATGGTTCCTCAGAATAGCACTTTGCACATAAAGCTGTGACAAGTTTGTGAGCTGCTAACTAAATCATTATTTGCTCTCTGCCACTGGCTCTTAACTAGTGGGCCTTCGGCAATGCCTGGAGACATTTCTAACTGTTCAGACTTGAGGGGACACTAGTGGGCAGAGGCCACAGATGCTGCTAAACATCCCATAATGCCTATGTTGGGTCCCTACAGCAAAGAATTTCTCTGCCCTCTCCACCCCCAAGTCAGAAGAGCTGAGGCTAAGAAACCATGGTCTACAGCAGGGGGTTTCAAACTTGTTTTTAGCAGTGGATCCCTTTACCAAATGA
Source organism: Cervus canadensis (assembly GCF_019320065.1). Lineage (NCBI taxonomy): Eukaryota > Metazoa > Chordata > Mammalia > Artiodactyla > Cervidae > Cervus > Cervus canadensis. Next base: position 891,636 of record NC_057399.1, read on the forward strand.
AATCTTAGGAAGAACTCCAGTGGTCCAACTTGATTTTTAAAAGTAGAGCAACTTTAGTTGAAATTGAGGTGGAGGGTTTGGAGCCCCCATCTTCTCTGCAGCCCCCCACCCTCTGCCCATGAACCTCTTGTCTTCATGGATCATTGTTTTGAAAGTACCCATCTCAAGAGTCAAACAGACTTCACTGTTTTATAGAAAAGGTACATAGCAGACCCCACGAGGCAAAGGATTGACTTAAGGGCACACAAATCTGTGTCCTGAACCTCCTCCCCTTCATGGATGGACTCAAATTCAGGCAGGAAAATAAAATCCATCTCTCCCTCCCACTTCCCAAATTATAACCAACTCAGGGAAGCGTCAGACAATTCCATCCGTTGTGGAAGATGAAACCTGCCAGCTCCTCCTCCAGGGCAGGGCCTCTTTCACCTTACTTCCCCCTGGTCCTGGTAAATTGCTGTTATTGTTCAGTCACTCAGCGGTGTCCAACCCTCTGCAACCCCATGGACTGTATAACCCTCCAGGCTCCTCAATCCCTGGGATTTCCCAGGCAAGAGTGCTGGAGTGGGTTGCCATTTCCTTCTCCAGGGGATCTTCCCAACCCAGGGATCTAACCCAGGTCTCCTGCATTGCAGGCAGATTCTTCACCATCTGAGCCACCAGGGAAGCCAAACGAAAGAGGACCTCGATCACAAAAGTTGCAGTGGTTAAATTTCAGGCCCTACATAAAGCTCCTGGCTGCCAGGATTTGGTAAAATTAAAATCACAGAAAACACCAGACAAGGCCGATCTATAAGACAAGAGCCTCTGGAACAGGGGGCGGGTGGGATGGCCCCTGCCGCCCCCACACACCTCCCTCCTTGCAATGAGAATGGGCCTGAGAGGTCAGGTGACACTTAGGTGGCAGCACAGGGGAATTTGAGTTACTGGTTTTAGTTTAGGGAGGGCACTGCCGGCAGCTGGAGGGGTGGGCGAGAGGGGTTGTATTCTGTTCTCCCTGGATGGAGGGGAGTCTAGTAACTTCTCCTGAGAGGATATCACAAAACCACAAGAATGTGGGGGAGCTGTTGCCAAGCAGAGCAGGCTGGGAACCATCGCTTCGCTTCAGCCCAACCTCCTCAGAGCCCGGGTTCTGAGCCAGGTCTGCTGGCTCATCTGTCTGAGTGGCCTTTGATAAGCTGCCCAGTGTGTCTGAACTGGCAGCAGCCACGACTCCGTCCTGTGCCAGGGGCCGGCCACCCCCCGAGGCTGCCACTCCCCACGCTGGCCTGGAACTCAAGGAGGTAGCGGATTCCACCCTGAGACCTGAAACCCTGAAGACACAAAGACTCTCCCGGCCAGGCCTGAGCAGGCCACCAAGGATGACGGACACTGGGAGACTGCCTCCACCTTCAAGAACTGTTAGGGAAGCTTCCTGGTGGCTCAGTGCTAAAGAATCTGCCTGCCAGTGCAGGAGACATGGGTTCCATCCCAGATCCAGGAAGATCCCACACGCCACAGAGCAGCTAAGCCATGCACCACCACTACTGAAGCCTGCCCCGTCTGCTGCTACTGCTAAGTCACTTCAGTCATGTCCGACTCTGTGTGACCCCAGAGACAGCAGCCCACCAGGCTCCCCCATCCCTGGGATTCTCCAGGCAAGAATGGAGTGGGTTGCCATTTCCTTCTCCAATGCATGAAAGTGAAAAGTGAAAGTGAAGTCACTCAGCCGTGTCCGACTCTTAGCGACCCCATGGACTGCAGCCTACCAGGCTCCTCCGTCCATGGGATTTTCCAGGCAAGAGTACTGGAGTGGGGTGCCATTGCCTTCCCCCCTCTAGGGTCCACAACTAATGAGGCTGTGTGTTGCAGCTACTGAAACCCATGCATGCAGCCCTTCTGAAGCATGGGTAGCTACCAAAAGCCCATGCTCTGCAACAAGAGAAGCCAGTGTAGTGAGAAGCCCTCATGTTGCAACTTGCGACTAGCCCCTGCTCACCACAACTAGAGAAAGCCTGCACACAACAGCAAAGACCCAGCAAAACCAAGAAAAAAAGAATTGTTAGGGGACTTTCTGGAGGTTGAGAGACAGCCTCAGCTGAGAAGGCAGGAATCTGCTCTCGGGTTTAAATTCTGCCACTCAGTAGCTGTGTGGTTTTGGGCAAAAGACTTCCCGTCTCTGAGCCTTCATTTCCTTAGCTGTAAAATCAGGGCACAGGCTGCTTATCTGTAAGCTGCCATCCCGATCTTTATGGAAAACCACAGTTGCAAAGCTCCCCTGGCCCACAGTCATTCATTTAGCACAAATCTGCAGAATTTAAAGTCTACATACGCCAGGGAAGCAGCAGGCCAGCAGAGAGATTTTTGGCAGCCTCTGTGCTGATGATGACTCCGGGGCCTCTCCTGACCCTCCCAGCCCCTTCCAGCTCTGTCCTCTGCCTGCGTTCCGCCCCACAATCCTGCACGCCTGAGCTCCTTCTGCCTAAGATGCTCTTTCTTTCTCTGTCACTCATCCCCTTGGAGATTCCCCAGGAAGCGTGGTTATTAAAGCCCACCCCACCTTCCCCAAGGGCTTCCCAGGTGGCTCAGTGGTAAAGAATCTGCCTGCCAGTGCAGGAGATGTGGGCTCAATCCCTGGGTTGGGAAGATCCCCTGGAGGAGGAAATGGCAACCGGCTCCAGCATTCTTGCCTGGGAAATCCCATAACAGAGGAGCCTGGTGGGCTGCAGTCCACAAGGTCACAAAGAATCCAACATGACTTAGCAGCTTACCAACAACTCCTTACAACCAAACACAGGAGCAGCCTTCTGGTTCCTTGGTGCGTGGCTATCGGCTTCTCTGCTGTGTACCCAAATGCCGCCCTCCCTGTCTCACTCTGACCTTGTCTCTGCTCACTCTCGGGCCACTCTCTTGCTGGCCCTGCTCATGTCTCACAGTTCCAGTTCCAGTTCCAGCTCCCAGGCCTATCTCGTGATTCCTCCCTCCCCAATGTCTCTTGCCACCCATATCCTACCATTGCCCTGAGCCTTAGAACATGGGAGAATTTAACTCTGCCGAGCTCATAAAATCCATTAAGCGGAAAGTGGAACATTCCTTGCTGCTTTACAGAGAGCGTTGGGGATGGAGAGAGAGGGAATGAAGCCCTGTGGAAGAGAATCACCTTTTTCCACATCTCGTCCCTCTTGCTGTTGAAGTCGCCTGTGCCTGGAATGTCCACCAGCACAACCCCTTCTGGAATCAGCTCTGATTTGGGAAGGGTCACTTCCACCAGTTTGATCAAGGGCCAGATGTGTGTCTCAGTGGATCCTCCATCCCAGTCTCTCCTCTGGGTCCGGATGTAGGGGTCCAGCTTGACAGACAGCTCCTCTGCCTGAGGAAGAAGGACAAGGTCACGTACACCAGACGGTCTCCAGCAGCTCTGCCCTGGATGGGCTGTGACTCAGGTTCAGCAGAGGTCCACTGAGTCACGTGAGGAGCAGTGCTGGGCGAAGGGCCCCAGGAGGCCTGAGGTCCTCCCTGGAAGGGTCTAGACTCAGAACTACAAAGAGCACTGGGAGATCAGGAAATTCAAGCTCCTCTGGGCTTCCCTGCTGGCTCAGATGGTAAAGAATCCACCTGCAGTGCAGAAAATCCAGGTTCTATCCCTGGGTTGGGAAGATCCCCTGGAGAAGGAAGTGACAATCCACTCCAATGTTCTTGCCTGGAGAATCCCATGGGCAGAGGGGCCTGGCGAGCTTCAGTCCGGGGGTCACAAAGAGTGAGACCTCTAACTAACACTGACAGACAGGCGGAGAAAACAAAAGCAGTGGGAAAGGACTTCAGGGAAGTTATCGCTTCACTGGGTGATGATTTTATCTCTTAAATTCCATTCCAGTTCTAAAACCAATGGAAATCACCTGCAATGTTCTAAGTTTGTGTGAGAGAGAGAGGATTTTTGAACTAATGTGAACATTTTCATGACCAGAAAACCCTGACTGGAAAATGGATCATGAAATGGTGACCATATTTTCTACGTTGAGAATTGGTCTGAAGTTGATCTTCAAAAGGTTTTAAAAGTTTGTCTTCCAAGTTCGAAAGAATATATGGACAGACCGGCACTTCCATGATATTTTAACCATGGTGAGTGAGATGAAGACTCATTCTCAGCCTGTTGTTTTTCCCTAAACATATTCATGCCAGCAACTCTGCGCACTGGGATAATTCAGAGGACAGAAGATTTGGGATGTATGCAGTCACTGTTGATAAATATCTATAGAATGGCCCTGAAAGAAAGATAAATTCTTAAGAGAGTTGAGATCAAATCAGAGAATGTGTTGCTATCTGGGTAGGAAATAAGAGAGATCATCAAGGGACTTCCCTGGTAGTCTACTGGTTAAGACTTTGTCTTCCAACGCAGGGGGCATGGATTCAATTTCTGGTCAGGGAGCTATGATCCCACATGCCTCACAGTCAAAACACCAAAAAACAGAAAATATATTGTAACATATGCAATAAAGACTTTAAAAATGGCCCACATCCACAAAAATTTGTTTAAAAGATAGCAATTCTAATCAAATAATACAAAATTGTGAGAGAAGAGATGATAAAACTTCTTTAAGATATTCTGATTAAAAAACAAACAAGCTTCGATAAGGGCAACAGAAAAGAAAAGGCACTGGGCTTAAGAAAGCGTGGGCTTTCTGTAAGAAGATGGGTCCAGTCAATAAACTGGGCTTCCCAAGTGGCAACAGTGGTAAAGAACCTGCCTACCAATGCAAGAGACATAAGAGACGTGGGTTCAGTCCCTGGGTTGGGAAGATCCCCTGGAGGAGGGAATGGCAACCCACTCCCGTATTCTTGCCTGGAGAATCCCATGGACAGAGGAGCCTGGCGGGCCTCGGTCCATGTGGTCGCACAGAGTCAGACAGGACTGAAGCAGCTTAGCCTGCACATACCACTCAGTAAACTAGTGGAGACAAGCCATTCTAGGATCTAGACTCAGATTCCCTTTCCCCTGTCTGTAATCCATGCCCCAAAGCCTGAATCTGTGCCCTCACTCCTGGAGATGGTGATTCCATTCGTCTTGTTTCAAATGGGTAAATTTGTCACGCTGGGAAGGAATATTTCTAAGTGCAGAGTAGTGAGGAAATGAATATTACCTTGACACCTTGATGTAAGTTGTATGTATTCAGATAAAGTAACCAGTTGTGTCATCATTGTGTTTCTTTGGACATGCTCTGTCTGTATTCTTGGGTGGGGGGGGTTCCTTTTTGAATTTTATTGAAGTATAGCTGGTTTACAATGTTGTGTTTGGTTTCTACTAGTGGCTCAGTCATACATATATAGACTCTTTACTGTACTCTTTTCCACTGTGGCTTATCACAGGATATTGAATATAGTTCCCTGTGCTATACAGGAGGACCTTGTTGTCTACCCATTAATTAGTTTTAATTATGGGCTTCCCTGGTGGCTCAGATGGTAAAGAATGGCCTGCAATGCAGGAGACCTGGGTTTGATCCCTCCCTGGGTTGGGAAGATCCCCTGCAGGAGGGGATGGCAACCCACTCCAGTATTCTTGCCTGGAGAATCCCATGGACAGAGGAGCCTGGCGGGCTGTTGTTCATGGGGCCGCAAAGAGTTGGACGTGACCGAGTGACTATCCATTTAAACATAATAAAGGGGGCTACTACATTTGTTTGATTTTCTAGATATATGAAAGCTAAGTGCCTTGAAAGGTTTAATTCATTTGACTTCTAAGTATGTCTGGTCAAGTAGTTCAAACTTTTTGAGAGAAACAAATATGCTAAATTTGAACTCTTAAGTCTAAGGAATGTTGATTAATTGTGTAAGTAGTATTAACTTTTAAAGGAGGCTTTTCTATATTAAACTTAGGAGATAATTGGACATTAAATTTTAGAACTGGTGTAAATAATTGTTCTTACCTTATATAAAAAGCACCTGATTTACAAATAGAATAACAATATTTTAAAGGTGAATTTTAAGATGCAAGAAAAACTAGGTTTTTTTAGTATGCAACGTAAGTAAATTGCATATTAGTTCCACATGTATTTTGGTTTAATTTAAAATTGAATTTTAATTTTTTTTTTTAAATATTGATCATAAAAGTGAGGAGAGCCTGGTTCTACCAGTTGCTTATCTAATATCCACCCTGCCCTTCAGCCATGCCAGCGGCATCCTGACTGTTTGTATATTTGGGAAGGCAGTGGATTGAGACTGATCTCAGCCAACCACAACAAGTCAGCTACTTGTTCCCCGAGACTCCCTTGCAGCTCAGAAAACCCACATGACTCAGTACTGACCAAGAAAATCTACATGGAAATCTGTTAGGTGTGTTTCTAGGAAAGCTTTTACTTCCCAGTAAAAGAGGAGACGTGGTTGGTACCCCCTGTTTAGCATTTGTCCCTTCCATGAAGCTAGCTGAGAAGCTCAGCACTTCAGTAGCCATTGTGTGAAAATGAGGCCCCAGGATGTAGGTCAGGGGGACCAGAGGTATGTTGATCTCGACGTCATTGAGCCCCCGAACCAACCCACAAACCCAACTGCCCCCGGACTTCTTATGTGAGACAATGGATAAATCCCAATTTGTTTAAGCTGTTATAAACTTGGGTTGTTTTTTTTTTTTTTTGCTGCAAAACACATCCTTAATTAATCCTCAAGTAACTATTAACAGTCTTTCCTGTGCACAAAAGCTCCCCTCTCAGACAGGAAAAATTCCTATTTGACTTGCAAATGAAAAATCATGGCTACTTCTGATTTTGGTACCAACTTATTTCCAACAAAACATTGTGCCTTGGGACTTCCCTGCTAGTCCAGCGGCTGAGACCCAGCACTCCCAATGCAGGGGGCCTGAGTTTAATCCCTGGTCAGGGAACTAGATCCCACCTGCAGCGCTGAAGATCAAAGATCCTGTGTGCTGCAACTAAAACCCGGCGCAGCCAAATAAATAAGTAAATAAAAATATTTGTAAAAAGCGCAGGTGTGGGGGTGTCCTAGGTGGCTCAGTGATAGAGTCCCCCTGCCAATGCAGGAGCTATGGGTTCAGTCCCTGATCCGGGAAGATGCCACATGCCTCGGAGGCTAAGCCTGAGTGCCACAACTATTGAGCCTGGGTTCTAGAGCCCGTGCCCTGCAACAGGAAAGGCTGCCACAATGAGAACTAGAGAGTGGCCCCCACCTGCCTCAACTGGAGAAAAGCCCATGCAGCAGCGAAGACCCAGCACAGCCAAAAATAAGTCAATAAATAAAAATGAAAAAAGAGAGAACCTTGTGCCTTGCACAAATCCCCTAAATGGATTCAGTTATTACCCTTGAGGCTCATAAGAGAAACATTTGAAGCTACCTCTTCTGCCTTGAGGGAGATGACTCTGGAGGTGGGAATCTTTCCTCTGGGCTTGGCCCTTAGTAACTCCTCGTAGCTCTTTCCTTCCGCTCCGTTTCCATAAAACATCTGCAGCTTCCAAACAGCTTCCTCCACCGCATCGCCCCTGTCCCACGCATCCTCCTCTTCCCCGCCCAGCTCCTCCGTCCTGTGCAGGAGTGTCGTCAGGTTCTTCAGCTCCTCCTTCCACTCCTGCCAAGACAGAGCGGGGCCAAGCCCCCCGCCCACCATGACCCAGATACAGCAGACATTGGCAAAGTCCAGTGAGCCTGTGGGGGGCAGGGGGCTCCAGGAAATCTAAGATCATCTAATCCAGGCAGGTTTCATCTAACCCATCCCGCTTGTTTGGTCAATGAGGAAACAGGAACCCAAAGAGGAAATCGTCTTGCCCAAAGTCCCATAACCAGCTGAGGCAGCACCCAAGCTAGAGCCCCCATCTCGTTCTTTTGGACTTTCTCATTGTGTATGGGCTATATGCTTTTTGTTTAACAGAGATGTGAGCTATGTTTACAAGGAATATAATGTGAATCTGTAAGAGAGAGAGAGGGAAAGAAAGAAAAGGAAGAGGGACGACAGAAAGAAGGAAGAAGAAAGGATGGAGAGAGAGAGGAAAATAGGGAGAATGGGAAAGAAAGGAGGAGGGAGAAAGAGAGAGAAGGAGTGAAGGAAGGAAGGGGAGGAGGAAGGAGGGAGAAAGGAGAAAGAGAGAGAAGATGACAGGGAGAGAGAGGAGAAGGGGAGAAGGAAGGAAGGAGGCAGGCAGCTCTTACCTGGTCGGAGAGAAGGTGGATTTTGGCCTCATACTGCTCACAGCACCCTGAGCTCACTTGAACGATACATGACGTACATATACTTTCTCCAGACACAGGTAGCAACATGGCTTGCTGGATGATGGCATTGATCAGGGAGCTCTTCCCGGCCCCAGTGCTTCCGAATAATCCAATGTAGATGGGGTCCAATGATGGTTTTTCAATCAAAGCAAGAAGCCGGTTTCTAGATCAGTTTTAAAATGCTCATTGTCAAGGTCATCAAAGCAAAGGTTGGGAGAATGTCAGAACATACAGCAACTGAGCTCTAATCCCGGTCAAGTCACCCCGTCTTTCTGAGTCTCTGCAGTCTCTTTGGTCGAAGGAGAATATTCAGCCCTGTTTACTATACAGAGGAGGATCAAATGAGATTATGCAAAAAGGGATTTCTCTAATTGGGTGGTTAAGAATCCGCCTTCCAATGCAGGGGGTGTGGGTTGGATCCCTGGTTGGGGAACCAAGTCCCCGCATGCTCCGGGGCAACTGAACCCATGTGCCATAACTAGAGAAACTTATGTGCTGCAGCTAAAGAAGCCTGCCACAAGCAGGGGCCCATGTGCTGCAGCCAAGACTCAGCACAGAAAAAAATCTGATATTTAAAAAAAGAATATGCAAAGACACTTGGCAATGATAATTCTTCCCAGGTAGTACAGTAGTACAAAATCTGCCTGCCAATGCAAGAGAGGCAAGAGACATGGGTTCAATCCCTGGGTCGGGAAGATCCCCTGGAGTTGAAAATGGCAACTCACTCCAGTATTCTTGCCTGGGATAGCCCATGGACAGAGGAGCCTGGCGGGCTACAGCCCATGGGGTTGCAAAGAGAAGGACACGACTGAGCACACGAGAAGAAGAAATGATAATTCTACACAAACTCTGCAATGTCTACATAGATGTGACGTCTCCTTGTTCATGTTCCATGAAAATTACACAGTCTTGATCTTAGACATGAACTTTATACAGTGGTGAGAAGCGTTATTAGGAGCAACCCTGAGGGTCTTACTCAGGGAGGAGGTGTAGCAGGATGGGCAGGAGATGTAGCCTCGACCCCACTTGAATCTTTCAAGGCAGCTGGACAGGACCTTTGATGGCACAGGTTCAGAGTCCCACAGCCTGGGCTGGATTCCACCCCTTTTATTCATCAGCAGTGTGACTTTGGTCAATGTCTTGGACTCTTTGAGCCTCAAGTTTAGGAAAATAGTGGGGTGATAATCATGGCTTCTACTTTATTAGGAGTTTTGGGACAGTTAAATGGAATTTGATGTATGAATGTAGAGCACTTTCACCTTCCGTTTTCAAAATCTTTAGCAGGTTACCTAGCAACGGTGACAGCGCAGAGTGGCAACTACCAGTGTTAACAGAAATGGCCCACAGCAACAGAACTTTCTGGCTTTCTTTGCTTAGTTCCTAACCAGAAATTCTCTTTTATTATTGCAGAAAAGCCTCTACCACCACCTAAGGAAAGACATCCAAGGAAGATCTGATGGTAGCTGATACCAGACTCACATGAGGTACTTGACGCTGTTGGGGATGCTGTCATCCAGGAACACGGACTGAATAAGTTTCTGGTAAGTGTTGCTCAAAACTCTTCTGGTCCGAGACTCCAGTTTTTCATCTGGTATCAACAGAGATGTATTAGCGAGGATGTATTAATACCTGGCAGGCTTCCCTGGTCACTCAGACAGTAAAGAATCCACCTGCAATTGGGAGACCTGGGTTCAACCCCTGGGTTGGGAGGATCCCCTGGAGGAGGGCATGGCAACCCCCTCTTCTTGCCTGGAGAATCGCCATGGACAGAGGAGCCTGGTGCGCTACAGTCCACGGGGTCGCAAAGAGTCGGACACGACTGGGTGACTAAGCGCATTAATACCTGGCAGGGATCAAGCACTTGGTCCCCACAGAGGGAGTCTGCTTAACACTGCAGAAAAGGCTGGGGTGGTGAAATGAAAAGCCAGTTAAACAAAAGAGCAAGTTATCTGATGGGAGAGGTCACAGATCGTGGGAAAGAGCAATCATTGATGACGAGAGCCCCCCAACGAGCAAGGCGGCTCTGAAGCACAAGATAGTACCAGTCAGCGTCCACTTCACCATGGGCTATAGCACCTCTACAGTCTTCTCTCCTGTGGTCATAGATAGAAGAAAACTGCAAGGACATCCTATAAATACCCACAAAAGCACCAGACCAACCATTTTCACAGTGTTAATCAGGAAGAGATTATTTTTGTAACAAGCCTTCTCTCCAGATCTTGAGAGAGAAACTGTCAGATCACAGTATCTCTGCAGAGACTAGGAGGCCTCCTATTGTTGTTTTTTTTTTTTTAATATTTATTTATTTGGCTGTATTGGGTCCTAGTGGCGGCATGCAAACTCTGGTTGCAATATGTGGGGTCTAGTTCCCCAACCAAGGATCAAACCTGGACCCTCTGCACTGGGAGCTCAGAATCTTAACCACTGGACCACCAGGGAAGTCCCGAGGCCTCCTTTTACGGGGTCAAGATCATTCAAAGACGTTCCATCCTGCTTCTTCAAGTACCCTTCTCTTCTTTTGAGGATGTTAACACATCTGGGAAAGAACAGAGCTGCACTAAACAAGCGATAGAGCATTTTCAGGGCACTCACATTCCTTGAGGGCGCTTTGTTCCACAGAGGGAAAGGCTCGAAACCTCTGGTCTCGATCGGATCGTCGTCTTTTTCTCATTGGTTCTTTAAATATGTCATCATCCACTAGAGAGAAACAGGAGCTACATAAAATTACATATAAAATTATAGGTCTTGGGGGGATGGTGTACCGTGGACCCAAAACACAGTCCACTTATATGCAGATTTTCAACTGTGAAGGGGGGGGGTCCGTTACTCTCATCCCTGTGTTGTTCAGGGGTCCCTGTTTTTGCCTGACCTCTATCAATACACACACCCCAAGAGGCTAGAAGGATCCCTGCCAGCCCTGGTTGTTTGTGAGCTCATTTCAGAAGCAGCCCTGTTGGGTCATTCCAGTCTGATTCCCAATTCCCAGAGTCCCAGGACTTTGCATCTAGTTCCGAAATGCAGCCCAACCTATCTCCCCAGAAGATAAGTCAGGATGACATGAAAAGTTCCTGTTTGCGAATCCTGGGAAGCCAAGATGGCTGGATATTCTTCACCAGGTGCCAAGAGAGTAGAGGGAAGCCTGAGATGGCTCAGTGTGGGTGGAAAAAGGCCTCAGGGAGATCTTTGCAACCCAGGAAATTGATCAGGAGCAGAATGAGAGGACAGAACGGGCCATGTGACCAAGGTAAATCCCTTCTTCTCCCCGAGCCTCAGCTTCTTCATCTGTATAATGAGTCGGTTGACAAAAATAGAAGGAATCCAAGAGTGGTGGAGGGTGCCCTCCAAGTGGATGCCCCTCAGAGATTAAATTGGGGGTTGAGGCTTTTTCCTCCTTCCTCCCTTAAAGATGTTAGTAGCTGCTTCCTTACATAGGCAAGGAGAAAAGTTGCCAAGAAGCAAATCTTTGTAGTCCTGCAGAGGCTCATTCCCTTCAGTGGTTTCTGTGGGTTACAAAGTGAAGGGCTGGGAGGCTCCATAACCCTCAGGAAAGGGTATAACTGAGAACCAAAACAGTGTGTTTAGATGGTTTGGTTGTTTTTTTTTTTTTTTTTTTTTGATTGTGCTGGGTCTTGGTTACATGTTTATTCTTTAAGCTATAATAATTAAATATGAAATATAAGGATATACTGAGCACCATTGCAAAACAGTTAAATATACATTAAAATCATATGTAGTATTTGAACTTTTTAAAAAAAGAATTCCTTTGGCTGCATTGGGTCCTTTTGTGGCATGCGGGATCCTTCATTGTGGTGCAAAGGCTTCTCTCAAGTTGTGGTGCTCGGGCTCAGTAGTTGCAGGATGTAGTCTTAATTGCCCACGGCATGTAGGAACTTAGCTCCCCAAAGGAGTCAAATCCACGCCCCGTGCCTTGGAAGGTGGATTCTTGATCACGGGACCACCAGAGAAGTCCCAGGATGGGTTTTAGATTCACCTGGTGAGGATTCACCTGGTGAGAAAGGGACAGTAGGGGGGTTTTTGGGGTCAAGACTGTTGGAAATGGCCTAATCCAGCGCTCCTGGGGGTGGCATAAACCTTAGCAAATGGCCATGAGGGGACCTGGAAAAACAGTTGACCCCAAGAGTCATAACTCTTTAAGCTCATATAAGGGCAAGAGGCCCCCAAACTGAGCGTGACACTGGGAGGTCCTCTTCCCTCGAGAGCCACAGAAAGGGAGCATCACTCAGGGACCCAGGACGGCAAGCTGAGCAGAAGGCCCAAGCTCCCGCACGGGGCTCCCGGCCCGAGTCTCCCAGACAGCTCAGGCGGCCTCAGTCTGGCGTCTTCTGCACAAATTCCACAGTGTTCTGGAGCCAGCTCACACCCCAGAGTACTGCAATGCAGGGTGAGCTGTCTGCCAAGGCCTGAATCTTGGCCCCCTCCTGCTCACGCAGTGACAGGGAGTTGAAAGAGCTTGTCCATAGACCCTCTATCTCAGACATTCTAACTTTACAAGTAAGCTCCACGCAAAGAATTTATTCTGGCTCAGTTTAAGGATTGCCTTAGAACTAAACATCAAGTTGTTGCTGGCTTAGTGGCTAGAGTTAGAGAGAAAGGGGCAGAGAAGAAGAAAAAATATGCTGCTAGCTAGGGAGTCTGGGATGGACATGTACACACAGCTGTATTTAAAATGGACAACAAGCAAGGGCCTACTGTTTAGCACAAGGAACTCTGCTCAATGCTTCTGTGATGACCTTAAAGGGAAGGAAATCCTAAAAGTGGGGATATATGTACATGTATGACTGATTCTCTTTGCTATACGTAGAAACTAACACATACTGTAAAGCCAATATACCCCAATAAAAATTTAAAAAAAAGAAAATGGATAACTAACAAGAACCTACTGTATAGCACAGAGAACTCTGATCAATACCCTATAACAACCTAAGTGGGAAAAAAATTTGAAAAAGGACATGTGTATAGGTACAGATGGATCTCTTTGTTGTATACCTGAAACTATCACAACATTTTTAATCAACTATACTCCATATAAAATTAAAAGCTTTTTTAAAATGGAAGCAGTTAAGGTTTTCTGAAGTCCCCAAAGCAGTTAATTATAATAAGAAAATATCAATGTCTAACTTCAGTAATTCAGCTTAAGTAAGGAAATCCACTGTAGGTTAAACTTTTGAATCTTGATATTGATAACAAGGGGGTGACAGAATCACAGGATTTATGAGCTGGAAAGCAATGTAAAATATATATGGCTTGAGATGTAGAGAAATCAAGAGACTTGTTGTATGGGCGCAGAGCTAGCAAATGACAGAGCAATAGCTAGAAGCCAAGAATGGACCCCACAAGTCCCATGTTTTTCGATGCACAATTACAGTCTTATTACTTTAAATTATTATCTATTATGGTTTAATATTCTGGAAGATGTTTATAAATTATTCTTCTATTTTATTTGTCCCAGAGTTTAAAAAAGAAAAAGAGTTTTAAGTATGTTATGATTAAAGCTATCAAGTGAAATCATAGAAAATCTACCAAAAAGTTTTACCAAAATAAAGCAGATAATTTTTAACTACTAAAAAAATTCTACTCCAGCTGCTAGGCCAGTGGCTTGCTGAAGAACACTTTAGAATACATTATAAACAGTGTCTTGGAATTCCAGAGTGTTTTCACACCTGCCTGTGGAAAGAATAAAAGGATGGAGGGCCTTGATCTTCACCCCGTGACTCAGGAACTCTTTTGTTTAAACAACGTTTGCATAGGATCTTAGCCACAAGCACAAAAGAGTCTCAGTACAGCCCATGTATCCTGGCCTTTATTTCAACTTTGTAAGGAGCAGCAATTAGTCTGATCAAAGTTTGGAAACTTATTTTTCAACTAAAGCAAACACTGAGAAGTCAGGTAAAACAGCAAGGTTTTACATTTTGCCTTTAATATCTAAAATGAAAAACCAGGTGGAAAGGAGAAAGTAGTTCCCCTGGGGTTTAAAACACTTAATCATAGTGCATACATGGGAAGCCACTTCAGTGGTGTCCAATTCTCCGTGACCTACAGACTGCAGCCCACCAGGCTCCTCTGTCCATGGGATTCTCCAGGCAAGAATGCTGGAGTGGATTGCTGTGCCCTCCTCCAGGGGACCTTCCCGACTGGTTTCATACTAAACTGTAACCAGAATGGATGGGTGTGAACTGGCCATATCTCTTATTCTTCCCTGTAATTGTTCAAGCACTCCCTTCCCTTTTCCACTATATTACACTGATTTATTGGCAGCCCACTCCAATATTCTTGCCTGGGAAATCCCATGGATAGAGGAGCCTAGCAGGCTACAGTCCGCGGGGTCACAAAATAGTCCGACAGAATTTATGGACTAGACACTGGAGCAGAGAGAGCAGAGGGGTGGGTGGGCCGTCCCAGGAAGTCTACTGTAGAATCCGCTGCCATTGCTCCTTGCCGCCGCAAGGTGGCGCTTTTGGCAACCCTCTCAATACAGGCGCTTTGACCAGATCCTGGAGGGAACCTGCCACAGATGTTCCCAGCAGGCCGCCCCACACCTTCAGCACCGACCTCACCCCAGGGGCCCTAAAGTTGCAATTCCTGCAGTTAGATTGCCCGGCCCTGTCTCAGATACCAGCGCTACCCCCTCCTGACCCTTGCCCCTAAGGGAATTCATCCCCAGGGGTAAGGACATTTTTCCTCTTCAGTTCTCAAAACACAAAGGTTGTGATACACCCCAGGGTTACTTCGCTGCATCTTCCCAGGGGACGTTCCCTCCTTGTCTCTGGGGGCCCTACACCCAGCCTTCTAGGAAAGGAGGCCACCCTCAGGGACTCCAGTGGGCTCACCCTATAGCTCTCCTTCAGAAAGCTCGCAAAATGATTCCAGGGGCTCACCTTCTCCATTCTGACAGCGGGCTACCCTCGGAAAATCCAATACGGTTTCCTGGAACCTTCTTTTATTTATTTATTTCAACTTTTAAAGGAGGGTGGGGGGCACAAGTTGAATTTCTGGTCAGACAACCCACTAGATTATTAATAGGCTCTTTTAGTTGTTATTGAAATAAGATATACATCCACTGTTAAAATATGTTCTGAGAAAGCAGCTTCTCAATAAAGAGCAGCAAAAAATGACCATGGTTTAATACGGTCCCAACCCCTTTGCCCTTGGTTATAATGGCAAATAGTCACTGCTCAGGGCTTCCCCAATGGTGCAGTGGTAAAGAATCCGCCTGCAAAGGAGATGGGATTTGGATCCCTGGATCAGGAAGGAAGATCCTCTGGAGGTGGAAATGATAACCCACTCCAGTATTCCTGCCTGGGAAATCCCATGGACAGAGGAGCCTGGTGGGTTACAGTCCATGGGGTCACAAAGAGTTGGACATGACTGAAGTGACTTAGCGCGCGCGTGCACACACACACACACACGCACATGGACAGAGGAGCCTGGTGGGTTACAGTCCATGGGGTCACAAAGAGTTGGACATGACTGAAGTGACTTAGCATGCGCACACACACACACACACACACACACACACACACACACACACACACATATATATAATGGTAAATAGTTCTTGCTCACTTCATCAGGGGATAGTGAAGGGATGTTACCTGGATGTAGCTCCCGAACCAGAAAATCTTCAGTTTCTGCCATTTCCTGTTATGTAACCGCCTGCCTTTGTCCACTTAGAGCATCAGCCTGAAAAATACAAAGTACAGGGTGGGGGTGGGGAGGAGTAGACAGCAGAAATTATAAATACACAACAAAAACTAAAAAGAACAAGTGATTTTGCTTAAGCTTTGTCTCCCCAATTAGATACCAAGTTTCTAAAGGGCAATGGCTATTCTACCTTATCTTTGAATCCTTTATAACAGCTTGTCCACTGTGTGTTGGTTTAAATATGACAAAAGTCCATGTTTGACTATTGATTTTCAGCATTAGTTGAATCCATAGAATTTTTTTTTCTTTTCTGGAGCAAAAGAAATGACTATTTATTGCTGATGGTGCTAAATAATACCACGTTGGAAGACAGTTTGTCCACTTGTTACAATACTGAGCATACTCAGCATTGATCTGGCAGTCATAAATACAGTATTTATACCAAAGAGTTGACAGCTGTTTCCACACAAAAAACTACACATGAATGTATATAGCAGATTTTTAAAAGAAATTCTTGGAATTTGTTTTTTTTTGTCGTTAATTTTTATTGGAGTATAGTTACTTTACAATGTTTTAGTTCTACTGCACAGCAAAATAAACCAACCATACATATACATATATCCCCCACTGTTTTTTATCCATTGACCTTTAAACTGAAATGACCTGAAATCTTGAAGGCAGCTCAGTATGAAAAGACAATAAACCTCTAACGACCAGAGCCTTGAAGGTGAAGTTACACAGCTTTGCTGTTTGGGGAGACATCAGCGCCCCCACCAGGTAAGCCTGGAGCCCCTGGGCCACTGAGCCACGCTGAGTCCCAGCGGGTCTCAGCAAGAATTGGGGAGATGGATGGAACATCTGATATTCCTGGGGTCCCCTGGAGTTGCTCTGGAGGATGCTGAGAGGGGAAGAAGAGACGCAGTAACTGTTAGGTTCTCTGGGTCTTCCTCACCACCCCACCCGGCACTGCAATCAGGGAGACGCCCCTATTCGGGATTATGTCAGCTCTGCCTCATGGGGCATCTGTCGGGGGGGAGGTACCTCCAAAAAAAGAAGTGTCGGATCCAACCTGTCTCCAGTCCTGGGAGACAGGGACTGAACACAGAGGGAGAACTGGATCCACAAACCCTCGGAACAGCGGGTGCTGACGTCCTGGGCTGTTTCTGCCTCCACACATCAGGCAGGAGCTGAGGGACACAGTCGGGGGCGCCCCAAGTGCTTCCTCTCCGTATTCTGACGTTGCTGATTGGACTACTCAGCTGCATAATTCAAAAGCAGAGAGTCACCAGCCTTTCTGAAATATGCAAAAGCTCAACGGACCTGTCAACCCCCAGTAGACATATGGCCGTTACTTAGGGAGACTGTGCCTCATTTACGTATCACTTCCAAATGAAAATCGCAGCTGCTCAGTCAAAAGAGCCACTTACACTTAGTTCGGCTCATGGGTATCAACAGAACAAATGGTTTCTGTTCCTGGTGGGTGTTGGTGAGCGTGGTGTGAACTCTGCTATGTACACATTCTTGAGCCTCTGCTAGAGTTCCTCATCTCTCCATTCCTCACTTGGGCTCAGACCACCCCAAACTCCTTACAGTCCTCCGAGGCAGGGGAGTCAAGAAGAAACGTGCTCCCCTCTTCTTCCTGGTGAATTCCTACTCTTTCTTCAGCATCTCGTTTGCACATTTCCTCTGTGCAGCTGTGTCCTGGTTCCCATTCATTCCCCTCTTGTGTCACCGCTGGTCCGAGCACACCTGAGTTATATACTTGTGATTCTTTCTTTATGTCTGAGCTGTCCGAGGTCACGGCTGCATTTGTTTCAATGTTGTATTTCTATCATGAACGGCAATGATCAATCATAATGTGGAATTAATTAATCACAGTGGATGGGAGGCTTTTGATGAGCTTCCGTGGCAAAGGGTGTTTAAACGCTGACTCTGTTTTTAAATATTTCTGTATTTGGCTGCATGGGTCTTTGTTGAAGCTGCAGGATCTTCACTGCGTCATGTGGGAGTTTTTGTTGCATGAATTCTCTAGTTGCGGTACTCAGGCTTCAGTAGTTGCAGTGCTCAGGCTTAGCTGCTTCACGGCACGTGGGATATTGGTTCCCCAACCAGGTATCGAACTCATGTCCCCTGCATTGCAAGGCGAATTCTTAACCACTGGACCACCAGGGAAGCCACTCAAATTAGTTTTTGATAGGACTGTTCCATAGGAACTGGGAATGTTTAGCTTGAGGGAAGGAAGACATGGGCTGAAGCAGAAGATGTGGGGAGGACCTTGTGTGTTCTTCAAATACTTAACCTTCGAGTTGAATATAATAGTGAGATAATACCTGCTCCAGTGGTGCCAAGAGGGGACAACTAGATCCGCTAGGTGGAAAGTAGAAGAAAGTACATTTTGCTGAACATTTCTCTGTCTTCAGAGTTGTCCAAAATGGAATGAACTCCCTTAGCAAGTATTGAATTTTCTGCTCCTAGAAGCGTCTAAATCTTCACTGTTATGATCACCTAATAACAGCATTGAACTAGATGGGCTTTAAGGCTTCTTCAAATCCCAAGACACCGTGTTCTTGCTTGAAATGTTCATCAGTAAAGCTGGTGGTAGGAGGGCTCTATGAGGTTACTAAAATTCATGAGTGTTTCCTGGTTGGATATGCTAAACCTCGGCAAAACCTAGGCAAGTTAGGAGAAAAAATATGATAGTGCCTAACAATAACTTTAGATGCGAAACTAGGAATTGCCCCCTGGAAAGGTATCTGTTGTTTTCTGAAGATGGCAGTTCCATGAGCCATAGTCACACACACAAAATATTAAACGTCATATCACAGTGGGCTCTGGAAACAACAAATGTGTGGTCCTTCCGGGGTACAGAGCCACTGTAGACCTTCAACCGGTTGTGCTAGTTAGTGCCAGGAACAAATACAGAAGATGGATCAGGTTTCCCCGCCTGCCAACACAGGGGACGCGGGTTCGATCCCTAGGTCGGGAAGATCCCCTGGAGAAGGAAATGGCAACCCACTCCAGTGTTCATGGCTGGGAAATCCCATGGACAGAGGAGCCTGCCAGGCTGCAGTCCATGGGGTCGCAAAAGAGTCGGACATGACTGAGCAACTAAACAAACACAATTGTCAAAAGTAACACAATTGATAATATGGTAATTTCAGGTTCATTTTGCTTTAAAGAGCAAAAGACCCATAGTCCCTCCTCAAATTACGTTGGGCTCCACTTTCTCCCCAAAAAAGGCAGCAACTGTGGTGTGTTTGTGAAAACTGTTTCTGCAGAGAAGCAGCTGAAAACGTCCACACGTCTGGCTCACGGGGGCAAGGTTTTGATGTGTGGTTTATTTCGCTTGTATTTCAACGTGCGGTTAGCATTTAAGTTTTGATTTGAGTACTTATTTACATTCATGTGCAGAGAGCCCAAGAATAGCATCTTTTAAAAGGGACTCTGCATATTTAGCTAGATGTGGGAAGGCTGCACAGAACCAGTTTCCTGTCAAATAATTGTGACTTTTGACAGTTTTTCTTGCTTCTCTCACTCTCCCTTTCCTCTTTTTGTATTTGCTTACTCTCTTTTTTTTCTTAAGAGAACATAACAGAGGTGACTCCAAGGTAGTGGTCATTCCTGTCCTAGAAGAGCTTCCGAGAGTGGAATGAAATCATGTGCTTGAGCCCCTTCTACAGATGTGGACACTGAGGCCTGGAGAGGGGAAGGGACCTGTCCAAGGTCACACAGTGAGCCCAAGTTCGGGGTTCTCCTCATTCCACCAAGAAACCTCTAACTGGTACTATTTAAACCATCTCTGGAGCTTCAGAGTGAGAGATGGAGAGAACAGGGCCCACAAATGACGGGGTCCCTTTCATGCATGAGGAGGCATTTGGGGAGTGAAGGCTGTCGAGTAGGAGGGAGAATGGGAGCTTGATGTAATTGGGCTTAAGGACACCAACTGAAGCTACTGCCCTCAGAATAAAACAAGCCAGACTGTCGGGGGGCGGGGGGGGTTGGGGGGTGCACATGAGCATGCGTGATTGTGTGTGTGTTGGGGGGTGGGGGGCGTTGGCGTTGAGTAGTTCATTTATCTGCCTTCAGTCCATGTCCACTGCAGAATTTAATGTGTTTATTAAGAATTACAGACGTCTAAGTCTCTTCTTCTTTAGTCTGAATCTTGTCCCACCCTCCCTTGCTTCACATCATTAACCTCTCCCGACATGATTCTTGCTTTCCTTTCATTTCCAGTCCCTGACCCCAGCCCCCCACCAAGGCAGCACTAATAGGAAAAAATTACTTAAATTAGCAAAGTTCCTTGAAGGGGCATTTTGATCATTCACATTGGTTTCTTCCCTACTTTTAATAAATGTGGGAAGTGCTCAGTACATAGTGAGCACTGAGTAAATATTTGTTGAATGAAGTGTGTCTTTTAAACATATTCTTGGATGGTAAAATTAATAACGGCAGGAATTATATTCATTCATTCAGCAAATATTTGTTAAGTGTTTACTATGTGCCAGACACGGTTCTAGGTCCTGGGGACACATGAGGAAAGAAAATGGGCAAGGTGTCGGCCCACCCAGGGTTACGGTCCAGACTGTGAGGGATGCCATGGGAAAAGCACTCAGGATTTGGAGTCAGACTGCCTGGACTTGGGGATCCTGCCCTGGTACTTCAGTGTGACACTTAAAGCACTCAACCTCTCTGAGTCTCAGTTTATCCACATATAAGATGAGAATAGAAAAATACTTCACGTCCGGAGTTCATTGTGAGGGCTGTATGTGACATGGATGCAAAGCTGGTCTACAGACACATGCGCTCAGTCATGTCTGACTCTGCTTCAGTTCCATGGGCTGTAGCCCGCCAGGCTCCTCTGTCCGTGTGATCTCCCAGGCAAGAGTCCTGGAGTGTGTTGCCATTTATTCTCCAGGGCCTCTTTCCGACCCAGGGATTGAACCTGCGTCACCTGTGTCTCCTGCATCTGCAGCCAGATTCTTTACCACTGAGCCACCTGGGAAGCCCCACAGACACTTATGCACCTCTACAAAGGGCATTGACTTTCAGACTATTTGGTGAAGATAGGTTAACAAGAAATCGGTACTAATATTTACCTGGGCAAAGTCACCTTATTTGGGCAGGGGGAACAGCTGCCACCATAACTGATAAACTGACCCCCATTCTTGTTCCCACTGACGAAGCATCTTCAGGGTTCTATGCCCTTGGGAGCATCTTGTCCCCTCCCACAGGGAGGTAATTGAGGAATGAAATAAGAACAAGGAGCAGATTCTTAAAAATGGAATGTTGTGGATTTATCTCCTCTCTTTTTATTTTTTATTTTTTCTCCTCTCTCTTTTTTTTTTTTTTAACACTTAAATACTTTTGGTGTTGGCAGAAATTCCTAACCACTTTATTGGACATTGCACAGCTCTTCCAAACTGGGTACACTCTGAAGGGACAATTGAAACACAGTAGCTTAGAAGCAAAAGTGAAGCAAGGGCCATGAAACTCCCAGAGGAAAAGAGTTATGTTTTCAGCATTAATGCATCAGCTTCTGGGTGCAACATTAGAAGCATGGCTGCCAGAGGTAGATACAGTAGAGGAGGTAGGACTTTTTTCAGTCCTTCTCCCCCAGGTGACTAGATAAGTAAAATAAGCAGATATTTTCATTACATACTTTATCAGATTTTACGGAAATGAACTTGAATCCTTTCATATTGCTCGCCCAAGCTTGCCAAAGTTAATGAGGCATAAGATGATGTTAATATTAAACTCAGTATTAGTTTTGTATTAATGTATTTAATATTAATGGTGCCTGGAATACATGTTTTCTTTGGGGAGGAAGCATTGATGACTTGCCTAAGATCACAGTGTTATAAAATTCAAACTAAGTCCCAGTTCTCTAGATTTCTAGTTTATTGGCCTTTACATAGCCTTAAAATTCACTTAAGTAAAGTAAAAATCACTTTCCCTCAAGAAATAACTGACTTTAGGAAAATCACGAGGAGAAGAGACGAGTCTTCCACACAGAAAAATTCCAAACAATTTCTGAAGATGCTTCACCCTGAAGAAAAGGGAACTTAATCCCCCACTCCTTGGGCATGGGCCTCACAGAGTAACTTCCTTCCAAGGGGGACAGGATGGAAAGAAGGGGAAAAAAGAGTAGCTTTACAGTAGAGAGACTTGGCAAATACTCCCTCGGCCAGATGACCAAGGTCAACAACAAGTGTCATAAATCATCTTGATGATATGTATCTTTGATGTGACGGGATGGGAATGACCTTTAACTCTCTGATCTGCCACCCTAAACCCGCAACTCCTATGAATCCTACAGAAGAGCTGACCAGGACTCCTCAAAACTGTCAAAGTCATCAAACACAAGATCACAGCCAAGAAGAGACATGACAACTCAATGTAATACATGTTCTGGATAGGATTCTTTTTAAAAAAAAAAAAATACCAAAAACATTTTGTATTGGGGTAGAGCCAACTAACAGTGTTGTGATGGTTTCAGGGGAACAGCGAAGGGACTCAGCCATACATATGCATGTATCCATTCTCTCCCAAATCCCCCGCCCCTAGATAGGATTCTAAAACAGAAAAAAAGACATTAGATAACAGCTAAGAAAATCGGAATGAAGGATAACCTTTAGGGTTCCCTGGTGGTCCAGACAGTAAAGAACCTGTCTGCCAATGCAGGAGACCCCAGTTCGATCCCTGGAGAAGGGAATGGCTACCCACTCCAGTATTCTTATCATGGACAGAGGAGCCTGGTGGGTTACAGTCCACGGGGTCGCAAGACACAACTGAGCGACTAACACATTCACTTTCTTTTCCTTTCACTCTTCTTCTTTTAGTTAATAATACTACTACAAATGTTGGTTCATTAATTATAAAAAATGTACCTTTACTAACGTAAGATGAGAGAAGAAGTTGGTTGTGAATTCTATGGAAACTACCATCATCTCCATTTTTCTCTATATTTTAATCAATCATAAGTTACAGCATAAATTGCATAAGAAAAACAACTTACCAGATGTCACTTTGCATGCTACAGCTCCAAAATTCCACAAAGACAGTGGCAACGTCTTTGCCTTGGTCGAGGTATGTGGAACCAGCTGGGGTAGAGAGTCCTTTGTGGCCACCGTCATAAAGCCACATTTACACAAGCAGAAGTGAAACTAATTTGCCATCAGAGAGCTATTTATGACAGTCTCCGCCCTCATAAATAGATATGTACTATTTGCGCCTTTCATTTAAACTTAAGTTGTATGTGAACTGGGGCACTCCTAATTTTCTCTTCACTATGCCTACACATTAGTCACTTTTCCTTTCCAAATGGATTGCAGCCTCCACCCTGCAGTATCCTTTCCTTGAGGATGAGAGTTATTCTGATGGATCTGATTTAACACAAGCAGCAAGGAAAAACGCCGCAGTCCCAAGAGAGACGAAGTATGGGTTCCCCCCACCCCAAATAGGAGACAAGTGGGAGAGATGGATAATATGAGATGATGAAGATAAGCTGATTCTTGATACATAATGCTGAAATTCACCAAAACCAAATGACATTGGATCATGTGACTGTAGAAATGAATGTCATACAGTTTTAAATAACTCCTTCTGGAACTTAAATTTTACGTCCACATTTTTAAAAACAGAACATAAAAACAAGGATTTTTGAAATGCCATCCAGGAGAAGAAAGCAGAACCTTTTCCTCCTTGCTGTAACCCAAATAGTCACATCAAAGTCAGGGAGAAAATCTGTTTTTTTAACCTTCAGCTTCAGGTAGGGTTTGACCTTCAAAGACAGAGTCAATCATTACTAGGTTACCACTCAGTAACTGCAGGTATGTTTATAGTCCAAAGTGGGAAGGCAACAAAAGGTCAGAAAGAATGTGGTCTTAAAAACTGCTTGCAACTTTTAGCAAGATGGTGTGCCTCATCCATTAGAAAACCATAGAAGTTCCAATATAGAGTTCAAAACAAAGAAAATCAACATGAACTACCATCACTAGTGCTGGATTTCTTTGGGCTGAAATCATAACATATATTCATGTTCTGTGAGCTTAGCTCTCCCTCTGCTGGCTGTTTCTCTGTTTCAATAGTCACCTGTATTCTTAACCAGAGGTACTGCTCAAGTGTGTGCATGCTATGTCTGACTCTTTGCGACCCCCGTGGACTGTATCCCCACCAGGTTCCTCTGTCCATGGGATTCTCCAGGCAAGAATACTGGAGTGGGTTGTCATTTTCTTCTCCAGGGCATCTTTCCTGTGCCAGAGATTGAACTCACATCGCCTGTGCCTCCTGAATTGGCAGGCAGGTTCTTTACCACTGAGCCACCAGGGAAGCCCCTAATAACTAAAATGAATTTCGGTCATTTTTAAAACTGGGTTCATTAAGGTGGCCTTTGGTACTCTTGGACACCTGAATGCTAGCTCCATTAGAAGTTTGGGCAAGCTACCAAGCTGAATTTTCATTGAACTCACTAGAAACATTGAAGCAACTGAAAGAGAACTTCCACAGAGTCCCACCATCACACCCAAGCCTCCCTCAGGACATATATCACTGGCTCTGCCTTCCAGCCTGGAAATAGATGAACTACGAATACGCCCCATTTATGGGAAAGAATTCTGGGAAAGACTGAGGGCAGGAGGAGAAGGGTGTGGCAGAGAATGAGGTGCTTGAATGGCATCACTGATTCAACGGACATGAGTTTGAGCAAGCTCTGGGAGACGGTGAAGGACAGGGAAGCCTGGCGTGCTGCAGTCCATAGGGTCGCAAAGTCAGACACGACCGAGTCACTGAACAGTGCCTGTGCCCATCAAAAGCTAATCCTTTCTCTCAGGCACCAGATCCCATTCCTTCTGTCCAACCGCAGGACGAGGGAGACTACCTCCCCCTCTTCATTCATCAGATTTTCAGTATCCCCTGGATTATTCCCATAGGCAAACAAACATGCTGTTACTTATTCCATTTTAACAAATGCTCCCTCTGACCCCAGCTTCCCTGCCAGCTGCTGTCCCATTTCTCTGTATTTTATGGCGAACCCCCTCAAGAGTTGTTTCTAAAGCTGCTGTCTCAAAGCTCTCTCCTTTTAATCATCAACCCACTCCAGTTACGCCTTCACCTCTACCACTCTGTGAAACTGCTTGTGTCAGAGTCTCCGGTGACCCTAGTTAATGTTCAACCCTCCTCTTTGTTGACCCATCAATGGCATTTGATCCAGGGGATCGCTCCCTCCTCAACCACACTCGCCTAGTTTCCTTCCCACCTCCTGGTTGCACCTCCTGAGCCTCCTTTCCTACTTACTCCTATTTCTTGGTGATAATAGAATACCCCAAAGCTTAATCTTTGGTCTCTTTTCTTTCTATCGCACTCTTTTCTTTTGTCTCACATCTGTATCACCCATATGCCCATCACCCTCATTTGGTACTTCCAGCCCCAATCTCTTTCATGTCTTACAGCTCACAAGGTATCCCAAACACAACATATCCAAATTAACCCCCTATTCCTCCGAAACCCCACTCCACCTACAGTGTTCCCCAGTTCAGCTCATGACAGCTACATCCAGTCCCTCATCCAAATCCTTCCATGTCACCCTTGATGTTGATGCCTGTCTTTCTCCCACACTCCACATCTGGCCATCAGGAAGTCTTGCTGAAACCATTAAAGCAGATTCAGAATCTGAACATCTCACCACCCCCACTGCTTCCTCTCCTACTCAAGTCATAATCATCTCTGGTCTTGTTCAATGGTTCCCAAATTCTGCTGCACTTTGGGATCACCCAAGAATCTTAAAAAATACTAATGCCTGGCTGCCACCCCCTTGATATGTTGATTTAATTGGCACAGGGTGTGACCTGGGTACTGGGATTTTTCACCCCTCTCTAGGTGAATCTCATGAGCATCAAAATTTGGGAATCCCTGGCATAGATGCAATAATAGCCACCTAACTGATCTCCCCACTTCTACACTTCTCCCTACAATCCATTCTCAACACAACAAATAGACTTAAAAAGATTTTTTATTCGTCTATTTTTTGCTGCACTGGGTCTTTGTTGCCACACACAGGTTTTCTCTAGTCGTGGTGAGCAGGGGCTTTTCTGTGTTGCGGTGAGCAGTCTTCTCATTGTGGTGGCTTCTCATTGCGGAGCGTGGGCTCTAGAGCACGCGGGCTCAGTAGTTGTGGCGGATGGATTTAGTTGCCCCATGGCATGTGGAATCTTCCCGGCCCAGAGATCGAACTTGTGTCCCCTGCATTGTCAGGATTCTTAACCACTCAACCACCAGGGAAGGCCAGAGGTAATTTTAAATTATAAATTAGATTATAGCTCTGCTAAAAAGCTCTCCAGTGGCACTCCACGTGACTGAGAGTAAAAGGCAAAGGCTATACACTGGCCTACAAGATCTTACATGAGCTGCAGTGTCCCCCACCCCACCTCACCCCATCACTTCTCTGACCTCTGTTACACTTCACCTCACTCACCGCTCAAATGCCAGCTACCTCCTTGCTTTCTATGAACACACCAGGGATCTTCTCACCCTCGGACCTTTATGCTAAGTTTCCCCTCTATTTGAAAGACTCTTCCCCCAGATATCTGCATATCAAATATTAGCTCAAATATTGCATTCTCAATTATAATTTAAAATCTCTTTCTCTTGTGTGAGGCTAAAAAGTGATGAGGTAGAGGATGGTATCTTCAGATAAGGAAGATTGGGGAAAGGGCAGAGTTGGAGTAAAAGTGTAGTTCCTTTGAGGACATGTTAAGTTTCTGATACACATTACACACACAGACCTAACACAGTGTCAAGTAGGGGAGAAGCTGGGGCTGGACTACAAACATGGGAACAGATGGTATTTAAAGCTTTGGTACTCTGGGGATCACTTTGGGGGAGACAATTTTAAGAAGCGACCCTCGTGGAATACCTATATTTTGAGAAGATATACAGGAGGATTGAGAAAAATTAGAAGAAAAACTAAGTTTTTCTTGGAGGGTCCTAGAAGACTTTCTAGGTAGCTAACTTATGTCACTCAGTACTAGGATGACAATAAGGACAAACACATATTACTGAATTTGTCCTGACGGACAGTCAGAAAAACTGACCAGGAAGTGTCATGGTGAGGCCAGACTTGGAGTTATCTCAATTCTAGTGCAAAGTAAGGAACTGGAAGCAGCACCTATTCCTGTCTTCATGTGTTAATAAGAGGGTTCTTTCTTTTTTAAATTTATGTATTTATTTGGCTGTGCCAGGTCTTAGCTACAGCGTGCAGGGTCTTTTAGTCGCTACCTGAGAGATCTTTAACTGGAGTGGATGAACTCCTAGTTGCAGTATGTGGGATCTAGTTCCCAGACTAGGCATGGAACCTCAGCCCCCTGCATTGGGAGCACGGAGTCTTTAGCCACTGGATCACCAGGTAAGTCCCAGTAAGTGCACGCCTGCATGCTCAAGTCGCCTCTGATTCTTTGCAAACCCCCTCTCCCCCACTTCCCTGTGGACTGGGCCGCTAGGCTCCTCTGTCCATGGGATTTTCCAGGCAAGGACACTGGAGCCATTTCTTCCTCCAGGGTACCCTCCTGACCCAAGAATCCAACGCGGGTCTCCCACATCTCCTGCACTGGTAGGCAGATTCTTTTACCAATGTTCCACCTGGGGAGTCCTGTCGAAATAAGAGGGGTTCTTAATTTCTGGTCTATGAATAAAGGAGATCATGGATGGGTTTCAGAAAACCATGATCCCAGGCCCTGCCTCCAAACTCTACAAAGCTGTCCGCGTGTGGGTCTTTCTGGAGAAATCCAGAACTTTCATGACGGTTATTGATACTTCCCATTTACCTGAGCCCAGAGTGATCAACTGGCGTCGCAGTCTGGACCTCACAGCGTTACTTGACCGCTGCATGGTCTCTTCCAGGCTCTAGTCTCCTCCACACTGGCGGGCTCGTCATCGCTCTGTGCCCCCTCACATTCCCGCGGACCTAACGCATGCTAGGCTCCTCCACCTTATTTAGACCCCATCCACATCTACCCTCTTGTGGCTCCCTGGCGCGGCCTCTGTCCATAAGCTCTGTCCGGTCGCTATACTGCTCAGGTCAAGGTTTCTAACGCCAGAGCTGCGGTGGCGTTCGGACGCAAGCATCTTACAGCCCTTTGAGCCCCGGCTGAATGGCCTCAGTAGCTCTACCCCGTCTCCCAGGGCCTCCGGGTGCCGCCGCAGGAAGGCGGGGCGGACCCTTGCACTCGTGGTCTTCTCGGGGCAGCTTTACGATATATTTCCGTCGTTTTACGACAGGACAGGGTTGCTTTGTGGCTGTCAATTTCCCCCGTGGTCCGAGTGGATATCTACATTTTCTGGGGTGGCGGCTGCTACGACGGCGGGGAGATGAGGCAGAAGCGCAAAGGTGGGACAGGGAGAGGGGACGGGTGGTGGCAGGGAAGGGGCGAACCCGGGCCATCAGATGCTGAGGTCGGCTTTTCCCGCGGGAATCTGCTGTCTGCGTCTCCCCACCACCTGTGGTCAGTTTGTGAACTCTGTTCTGCAGCTCTGCTTTTTAAACCAGCCTGTCCTTATTCCTTTTTGGCCATCACTTAGTGTCTTTTGCATAAATGATAAGAAAAGCTCTATTCCAAGAAATTAACGTGATCGATGGATTTAACACGGTCTCGAACTCATAATTTGCTAAGATTTTACTACACATTTCACGTCCCTTTTGATTTGAGATTGTTTTAAAGTTCTAAATAAAAAGGAAAGAAAAACACCGAGTTATTTTTGGAATCTGTGGGGCAATTAGGCAGTTATTGCCATTTGTACTACCTCCTGAGTTACCGTGGAGTGATTTCATCTCGAGTTTTTCAACCGGATAGAGTCCAATTTCAAGTATTTTCTCGCAGGTTGTAGTGTTATCTCTGTAAACTCTTTTGAAAAGTCGGTCTAATAGTAATGATGGTTATGATAACCATAGCTACCGTTTATTGAGCCTTTGCTAATAATTCTTAAGTCGGTATCATCTCCAAATTACAAATGAAGAAGCAGAGATTAAAAGAATTAGGTAAATTTCCTGGCCCAAAATTATATTTAGGAAGAAGAACCGAATTGGTTGGTCAGGCTGTGTCTACGAATCCCCCAAACAAGACTGTCCTTGATTACTATGCCTCTTGGCATCGGGTACTCCAAGTATCCAAATTACCTTCAGTTGCTTTGTGGGCTGAAAGACTGCTTGCCCTTAATTAGTCAGCCATCTTCTCCCTCTAACTTGCTCCTCTATCTTTTAGGCCAGACAGCTTTACTTTTAATTTCATCTGTCACCAAGCCCTGCTAGTTCTTACAGAAATTGCCTCTTGCAATAGTTTATTCCTCATTCTAGCCACCATTCCTCTAACCCACCTTCATTGAAGAACTAATATTCAAATAATAGACTTTCACATGTACATTATTTCACTTGCTTCTTGCACTGGTCTTGTGAAATGTGTATGTATTATCCCGATTTTGCCAACAAGGAAAAGGGAGCTCAGAAGGCATTGATCTTCCCATTACAACACAGCCAGTAGGATTTGGGAGCTAGGACTGAGTCTGTCATCCAAGTGTTCTGCTTTAAATCTTCTGTGTGTGTTTTTTTTTTTAAACAAGTTGCCTTTCAAGAGCCTTTTACTTAGTATGCAGATTATGTTATTCTTTCATCTTCTGAGTCGTTCTTTGTATCCTCATTTTCTGTAGTATATTTTGTATACAGTTGACCCTTGAACAACTCGGGTTGGAGGCACTGCCCCCAAAATCCAAATACTGCTATCTCTGCCTCAAAAGCAAAAAATTGACCCAGGGGCAGTAAACTCACACAATTTGGATAGGATTAGGACTCAAATCCTAGTTCTTTTGTTTCCACATATTGTGGTCGCTAATCAAACAAAAACTTTTCCCCACACTTAGTTAATTGAAGCATCTGAAAAATACAGGTACTGTATTTATTGGAAGAAAAAACCGCATTTAAGTGGACACACACAATTCAAGCCAGTGTTCAAGGATCAATCTGTACTTATTTTCTTTAAGCACTACTTTGATCTTTTTACTCCCAAACTTGAGAACATATAATTCTCCACTGTGTATTGCATCTTTTGTTGAGTAGCCAGTGTACCCTGTAATCTGATTTTACCCAACCCTGTCAGAAAGGCTCTATTCCAGTTTGGCAACACTCTTTCATATAAACGTGATTGGTAATTCCTATACCTAACATTGTTCCTTCTGGATTACCCTCTGTTTTTCTTGTCCAAACCCTGCCCTTTCTTTAAAGATCTCTCTAATTTCCTCCATGAAGACTTTTCTTACTAATTTACTTCTCCAGATAATTTTCGATACACCGAAGAGCTGTCCAAATGTTTTTAAATACTGTGTTTTATTTATTTATTGTTACAAATTGAAGGTTTGTAGCAACTCTATGTTGAGAGAATCTGTCAGTGCCCTATTGCCAACAGCATTTGCTGAGTTCCTGTCTCAGTCATGTTCTGGTAATTCCCACAGTATTTCAGACTTTTCCACTATCTCTGTGTGTGTTATGGTGCTCTGTGATCAGTGATCATTGATACTACTTTTGTAATTGTTTTGGGGTCCCACAAACTGCCACGTAAGATGGCAAGTTTAATCAATGATGTATTCTGACTGCTCCACCTGTTGGCCATTCCCCCATCTGCATCTGCAGTGAGGACTGATAAATGCTTCTGAATTAGGCCAGTTAGTAACCCTACAACATCCTTTAAGGGTTCAGGTATTAATAAAAGGCAGGGTCATACATCTTTCACTTCAAATTAATAGCCGAAAATAATTAAGCTTAGTGAGGAAGGCCTGTTGAAACCTGAAATAGACTGAGTTTTAACTAAACAGCCAAGTGTGAATGCGAAGGGAAAGTTCTTGAAGGAATTTGAAAATGATATTCTAGTGAACTCATGAATGATAAGGAAACAAACCAGCCTTATTGCTGATGATGGAGAAGGTTTTGGGATGTGCATGGATGAACCAGCCACGGCATTCCCTTAAGCCCAAGCCTAACCTAAGACAAGGCCCTAACTCTAATTCTGTGAGGGGTGAGGTGAGGAAACTGCAGAAGAAAGGTTTGAAGCTAGCAGGGGTTGACTTCGTGAAGTTTAAGGAAGTCATCTCTACAGCATCAAGAGCAGAGCAGCAAGTTATCCGGGAGATCTAGGTCAGATAATTCGTGAAGGTGGCTGTACTAAACAACAGATTTTCAGTGTAGACAGAACAGGCTTCTGTTGGAAGAAGCAGCCACCAGGACTTTCATAGCTAGAGAGGAGAGGTCAGTGCCTGGCTTGAGAGCGTCACAGGGCAGGATGAGTCTTGTGGCTCAGCTGGTAAAGAATCCGCCTGCAATGCAGAACACCTGGGTTCCATCCCTGGGCTGGGAAGATCCCCTGAAGAAGGGAAAGGCTACCCGCTACAGTAATCTAGCCTAGAGAATTCCATGAGCTATATAGTCCGTGGGGTCACAAAGAATCGGACACGACTGAGCGACTTTCACATCACAGTGCAGCTGGTCTGCTGGCTCCGTGATGAAGAACCCGCCTGCCAATGCAGGAGACATGGGTTTGATCCCTGAGTCGGGAAGATCCCCTGGAGAAGGAAATGGCAACCCACTCCACTATTGTTGCCTGGGAAATCCCACGGACAGATGAGCCTGGTAGGCTACAGTCCATTAGGTTTCAAAAGAGTAGGATACAAGTTGGCGGCTGAACAATAGCAAAATGCTCATTTACCGTTCGGAATTATGCTAAATCACTCTGGCTGTGCTCTGTAAATGGAACAAAGTGTGGATAAACAGCACACCTGTTTACAACATGGCTTACTGATATTTTATGCCCACTGTTGAGAGCAGAGCCCTTTAAAATATCACTGCTCATTGTCGATGTACCTAGTTACCCACGCACCCTGGTGGAGATGTTTGAGATTAGTGTTTTCATCCCTGCTCACACAGCATCCATTGCACATTCTCATCCAGGAGTCATTTCAACTTTCAAGTCTTATTATTTAAGAAATCCATGTAGGCTATAACTGCCATAGCTAGTGATTCCTCTGATGGACCTGGGCAAAGTCAGCTGAAAACCTGGAAAGGATTCACCATCCTTGGTGCCATTAAAATCATTTGTGATTCATGGGAAGAGGTAAAAAAAAAAAAAAAGCTAATAGGAGTTTGGAAGAAGTTGCTTCCACCTCTCATGATGACTTTGAGGAATTCAAGATGTCAGTGGAGGAAGTCCCTGCAGATGTGGTGGAAACAGCAGGAGAACTAGAAGTGGAGCCTGAAGATGTGACTGAATTGCTTCACTGTCATGATAAAACTTTAATGGATGAGGAGTTACCTCTTATGGGTGAGCAGAGAAACTGGTTTGTTTAGACAGAATCTGCTCCTGGTGAAGATGCTGTGAAGGTTGTTGAAATTACAATAAAAGCTTTAGAATATTAAACTTATTTGAGAAAGCAGCAGCAGGGTTTGAGGCGATCTACTCCAGTTTTGAAAGAACTTCTACCGTGGGTAAAATGCCACCAAACAGCATTGCATGCACAGAAATTGTTCATGAAAGGAAGGGTCAGGGGATGCAGCAAACTTTCAGTCTTGTCCTATTGTAAGAGATTGCCACAGCAGCCCCAGACTTCAGCATCCACCACCGTGAGCAGTTGGCAGCCTTCAACATCGAAGCAAAACTCAACACCAGTAAAAACAGTGTATTTGCTGAAGGCTCAGATGGTAGCTCAGCTCGTAAAGAATCCGCCTGCAGTGAGGGAGACCCAGGTTCGATCCCTGGGTTGGGAAGAGCCCCTGGAGGAGGAAATGGCAACCCACTCCAGTATTCTTGCCTGAGAAATGTCATGGACAGAGGAGCCTGGCGGGGTACAGTCCATGGGCTAGCAAAAAGTCAGATACAGCTGAGCAACTGAGCACACACGTAGTCCTTGTGACTATTAAGTGCTCATGAGCAATAGGTTTTGGGGTTTCCCAGGTGACTCGGGTGAAGAATCTGCCTGTAGATCGAAGGTTGTTATTGCGGGACGTGTCCACAAGGCGGCAGCACTTTTTCATGCCTCACTCTTGTTACTAAGGTAGGCAGCGTGCATGCTAAGTCGCTTCAGGAGTGTCTGACTCTGCGACCCCACGGAAGGTAGCCCGCCAGGTTTCTCTGCCCATGGGGCTCTCCAGGCAAGTATACTGAAGTGGGTTGCCATTTCCTCCTCCAGAGGATCTTTCCCACCCAGGGATCGAACCTGGATCTCCTGCAGCTTCTGCATTTCAGGGGAATTCTTTATCGCCGAGCCACCGGGGAGGCTTGGGGAAATCCCTCTTCTCTCCTTGTAAATTAGAATGCTATGTAGCGCTAGTGGTTAAGAACCTGCCTGCCAATTCTAGGAGACATACGAGACTTGGGTTCAGTTCCTGTGTCGGGAAGATCCTGTGGAGGAGGAAATGGCAACCCACTCCAGTATTTTCGCTTGTGAAATCCCATAGACGGAGGAGCCTGGCGGGCTACAGTCCATGGGCTAGCAAAAAGCCAGATACAGCTGGGCAGCTGAGCGCACACGTAGTCTTTATGAATATTGAGTGCCCGTAAGCAATAGTTTTGGGGTTTCCCAAGAGGATCAGTGGTAAAGAATCTGCCTGTAGGTTGAAGGTTGCAATTGCGGAACGTGTCCACTAGGCGGCAGCACTTTTCCATGCCTCACTCTTGTTTCTAAGGTAAGCCGCGTGCATGCTAAGTCGCTTCTGTCGTGTCTGACTCTCTGCGACCCCACGGAAGGTAGCCCGCCAGGTTCCTTTGTGCGTAGGGTTCTCCAGGCACGTATACTGCGTGGGTTGCCATTTCCTTCTCCAGAGGATCTTCCCAACCCAGGGATTGAACCCGGGTCTCCTGCAGCTTATGCATTGCAGGAGGATTCTTTAGCAGGGAGACTTGGGGAAATTTCTCTTCTCTCTTTGTAAATTGGAGTGCCCTGTGGCGCTAGTGGTAAAGAACCTGCCTGCCAGTGCTAGGAGACATAAGAGACAAGGGCTTGATCCCTGGGTGGGGAAGATCCCCTGGAGGAGGGCATGGCAACCCACTCCACTGTTCTTGCCTGGGAAATCCCATGGACAGACAAGGCTACAGTCCATGGGGTCACAAAGAATTGGACAGGATTGAGGTGTCTTAGCACGCACACCCGTGCTAGAAGAAGCCACCCAAAGCTTGTGTCTCATTTATTTAAGGTGTAATGCTGTTGCACACTCAGCAGACTATAGTACACTGTAAACATAACTTGTGTGTGCACCGGGAAGCCAGAATATTCGTGTGACGTACTTTATTGTAGTATGCCCTTTTTTGTGGTCGTCTGGAACCAAACTGCATGAGGTCTGCCTGTATTTTTTTTATCACCTGAAGCCCCTTTTTCCCTCCAAATAAATTCTTATGCAGAACTTCAGTATATAAACAGATGAAAGTGAAGCTGCTTGGGTTGAAATGGGGAAGGAGACCTTCTCTCTGCCCCCACCCCCACTTCACTTTCCTCACCGCCAGCCATGTCTGTTACGTGGCCCCCTTGGGCACCTCTGTAGAATACTGAAGGGCCGAGTTACACGGTTTAGAAAGCGTTAGCCTCTGATTATAGATGGACTTCTCTCAAATTGTTTATGGTAGCTGTGTCTCAGGAAATTAGAGGTGGCTTGGCACAGTGGGAAAAAGAAGTTGTGAGGGAAAGACCTGAATTTGAGTCTTAACCATGTCATTTACAATGATGTCTTAACTTGCCTTAATTACTCACATCTGTGAAATGGGGAAGCCGTGCCCACCTTCCAGTGTTACCGTGAGGCATCAGATGAGATCAGGTAAACGGGGGGCCAGGGCACTCTGGTCTGTGCTCCTCTCTGATGACGTCGTTATCTTTAGGCATCAGCTTGCTCTGCAGGAAGGAAGTGTGCTTGCTAGCAGCTCCCGAGCTGAAATCTCACAGCTTTTACCACTGGACAGGGCCTGGTGTTTTTTTGCCTTGAGTAAAAGAGCTCAGATTGGCCCCCCCCTCAATAGGTGCCCATCCTTGAACCAGGCATGTGTATTTGCAGGCAAGGGGTGGGTCATGCCATGTCAGCTTCTGCTGTTGCCTCTTACGTGAGAAGGATGGCCTCATTTGCCAGGAGAAGGTTGCAGTGCTGTTCAGACTGAATCTTAGGGATGCATTAAGGTCCCTAGGCAAGTATAGACTGACCCCTGCCTTTGTGTTTCAAAATAGTACTACACTGCTGTGTAATTCTGCTTCTGGGGACCCCTGGGTTTGAGTTTCAGCTTCACCCCTTGGTAACATTTTTATGGGACAGGCAGATATTCTTGTTCAATCCACCTCACTTTCTTCTGAGAATCAAATGAAATAAAGCATCTAAACGTAATTAAAAATCTGGAGATGAAGGGAAGCTGTTTTGACTACTTTGGTCCTTTCCTGTGTAATTAGGTTCTTTTCCTTCCTGCTTGTCTCTGCTCTTCCCTGCTTGTCATGTATGTGCTTCTAGAGTGAACTCTTCCCATATGTAGGTGAAGTCAGGCTTGTTTTTAAATTAAAGGTATAAGAGATATGGCCAAATTGTAAACAATAAAAGTTCACTGTCTGGTAAACTTGAGCGATGTACTTCAGCATGATTGGAATGATTTTGGAAGGAAAACTGCTAGTAAATACAAAAACGTTTACTGAATAATGTGACTTTTTACATCGTCAAATATTATCTTTCCAGGAGACCTCAGCCCTGCTCAGCTAATGATGCTGACCATAGGAGATGTTATTAAACAGCTAATTGAAGCTCACGAACAGGGAAAAGACATCGACCTAAATAAGTAAGTGGAGGGACTTCCGTGGTGGTCCAGTGGTTAAGACTTGGCCTTCCAAGGCGGGGGGTGTGGGTTTGATCCCTGGTCAAGGAGCTGGAATCTCACATGCCTCAGGGCCAAAAAACCCAAAAACATAAAATAAAAGCAATGTTGTAACAAACATTCATACAAACAAACAATTGTTTGTTGTTTGTTGTTGTAACAAATGTTTATTGTTGTAACAAACATTCAATAAAGACTTTAAAAATGGTCCACATTCCCCAAAAAATCTAAAAAATAAGTAAGTGGATCTATAGAAAAAAGAAGGTAATCTTCTTCTTTGGAAGTATAGATCTCTTTCATGCATGCGATTATCAAATACTACTGGTTCTATCTCGTGTTTCATGTTTTAATTGAGAATTTAGTTTTCTGCCCTGCCCTGTTGGTTATTTATGGCAAAATTGCCTCAGAGCCTAATATGCCTAGCAGCTTCTAACATTTCTTGGGCACTTAACCATAGTCAGGTCACTGTTAGTAGTACACTGTACGCATTAGCCCAGCTGATCCTCTCAAACACTGTCTGAGGTCAGTACTTACCTCACTGGACAGATGGGTCCCCCGAGACAGAGAAGGTTACATAATTTTTCCAAGAGTGCATAACTGGCAGTTGGCAGAGCTGAGATTTGGAATCAGACCATCTGTCTCCAGAGCCCATGGTCTGTCCTTCTGTCCATCTCACTTCACATCCTGCCTCTCGTTCTTGCCCCTCCTCTGTCCAGAGGAGGGGGTAGCTGGCTCCCAGGAAGACCCTCTCTTTGGGCCTTTTGATGTCATCCAGCCCTTCCCCGCTTCAGAACCTCCTGGACACGTCCATCCACTTCCTCTCCACAGTCAAGTTCAGCTTGGACTTGGCTGCATCATCAAATAAGCGTGGTCTCTCCTCCCTGCGTCTGTTTATTCTCTGTATGTAGATCTGCTCTAGTGATCTGCTCCCCCATCTCCAGGTCATCAGTGGTCTAGTCAGCATGCACATGACGTTTCTCTAGACCCTGTCTAGAAAAAATATGTTGTACCCTTTCTTTGGGGCATTGTGCTTAATAAACATTGGCTAAAGAAATCAATACTCTTTTTTACTTTGGAGACATTATATTTTATTGATTTTTCTACCATATGTTTAACTGATTTTTTTCACCTATTTTTTTGTTGGCTGTACGCATATTTATACAAATCTTTTGCTTCTCGTGAACGTTTCTATGTCTTATATATTTTTGTCATTCTCTTTAATTTAGCATATCTAAAGCTAGATGGGGAAACAGTGGCTGACTTTATTTTTTTGGACTCTAAAATCACTGTGGATAGTGATTACAGCCATGAAATTAAATGACGCTTACTCCTTGGAAGGAAAGTTATGACCAACCTAGACAGCATATTAAAAAGCAGAGACATTATTTTGTCAACAAAGGTCTGTCTAGTCAGGGCTATGGTTTTTCCAGTGGTCATGTATGGATGTGAGAGTTGGACTATAAAGAACTGTGGTGTTGGAGAAGACGCTTGAGAGTCCCTTGGACTGCAAGGAGATCCAACCAGTCCATCCTAAAGGAAATCAGTCCTGGGTATTCATTGGAAGAACTGATGTTGAAGCTGAAACTCCAATATTTTGGCCACCTTATGCGAAGAGCTGACTCATTTGAAAAGACCCTGATGTTGGGAAAGATTGAAGTCAGGAGGAGAAGGATGACAGAGGATGAGATGGTTAAATGGCATCACCGACTCAATGGACATGAGTTTGAGTAAACTCCGGGAGTTGGTGATGGACAGGGAGGCCTGGCGTGCTGCAGTCCATGGGGTCGCAAAGAGTCGGACACGACTGAGCGACTGAACTGAATGCTAAAGTTAGGATCTTCCTTAAACACAGCTGGTACTCAGATGGCCTCTTTACCAGATTGTTTTAGCCCTCACCCAGGCTTGAAACTCTAGTGTCACCTTTGAATCTTTTTCCTTGGGTCCAATTCGGGTCAAAATTTTGCCTCCTCTGTCTTCATTATAACCGTCTTCCATGTTCACTACCAACTTCCTCTTCCGTTCCTTTTTATTTTTTTCTTTCTTCTTCCAGTTTTATTGATACAGTTGACATGTAGCACTGTTTTAAGTTGAAGAGACACAGTATGGTGATTCAACCTACACATTATGAGATGAGTACAGTAAGTTTAGTGAACATCCACCCTCACATACTGATATAAAATCAAAGAAATAGAAAAAAAAAAATTCTTCTTCCCTTGTGATGAGAACTTCCAGGATTTACTCTCTTAACAGCTTTCTTTTTTGTTGTAATGTATATACCTTTAAAGTTATTATTTTGCAATGGCGTATAGCCAGTTAACAGTGCTGCGATAGTTTCAGGAGGACAGCAAAGGTACTCAGCCATACGTATCCATGTATCCATTCTCCCCCAGACTCCCCTCCCATCTGTGAAGCCTCTGCTTTTCTGTACCCATTTTCCATGAACATCTCCCCAGCACACACTGAGTTCATGGTTTGAGCCCTGTAAGCATTCACGGTGGGGTGTGTGTTCTATTACGTATGTTTTTATTATTCACAGACTTATTTTTGTGCGTGCCTGTTTGCCTTATACTTCCTGACGTCCCAGGTGCTTAGGTAGTCTCTTGTACCTTTTAGGAACTCAGTAAACATTTGTTTAAAGGATTTGAACACCTCATAGTATTTCTCGATGGATTAAAGTGACTATGGGATTTGGCTAGCAGCCACAAAGAAAAGAAAAGTTGGTACAGTTATAGAAGAAAACAAGGAACAATTTTTCTTCTACAATTATAGAAGAAAACTAGTTCGGATAAAGGTTATTTTGGGGGATGTGGATAGGGTTACAGTCAGGAAGGCACACAGGTGTCTTCTGAAATGGTGATCATGTTCTTTTTCTTGGAATGTGGTTACAAGAGTGATTGTTTTATAATTGTTAAAGTATTTGTTCTGTTTTTTATGTAATATTTAGTATTAGAAAAATATTTTAAATGCTTTATAAAATATATGTTGGAGTGGCCATTAAGTTCGTTTGGGTTTTTCCGTAACATCGTACAGAAAAACCCAAATGAACTTTTTGGCCAACCCAATACTTTATTTCCTGTTTGGTTCTACATAGCTTTGCTTTCGGTTGTTTTGCTTTTTGGCCTGAGACCATGGTTTGCCACCAGTCATGACTACTCCCACACCTCCACCCACCCCCAAGACATTTGCAACCTCTGGAAACAGTTTTGGCTGTTACAGCACAGAGAGAGGTGCCCATAGAGGCGACGTGCGTGTCTGACCATCCCAGAGTGACCTGAGCCGGCCCCACGAGAGGGCTGGCCTCGTCCAGATGCAGTGATCTGAGCCGGCCCCACGAGAGGGCTGGCCTCGTCCCAGATGCAGTGATCTGAGCCGGCCCCACGAGAGGCCTGGCCTCGTCCCAGATGCAGTGAGCTGAGCCGGCCCCGTGAGAGGGCTGGCCTCATCCCAAATGCAGTGATCTGAGCCGGCCCCACAAGAGGGCTGGCCTCGTCCCAGATGCAGTGAGCTGAGCCGGCCCCGTGAGAGGGCTGGCCTCGTCCCAGATGCAGTGAGTGGGGCGGAAGCTGAGCGGGGGTCGCATCTGACGCCGGAGCACCACCATGAGCGAGACCTCGGCTGTGTCACTGTCCTGGGCCCCGTCCCCTGGTCATCTGGCTTTCTCCCTGGTACTCCAGAGAGCAAGAAGTCATGAATTTTCTCCCGTTTCCCTGACAGTCGCAAGCGTTAGAGCCACTGTTGTCTCTGGTGAGGGGATGCAGGAGTCACGAGAATTGGTGACATGGTTTATAGGTTATTCTTCTGGTAGCTTGTCCTTGGAACATTGTAACCTCGATCATGCTGGCTGCTCTCCTTTCAGGGTGAAGACCAGGACAGCTGCCAAATACGGGCTGTCGGCGCAGCCCCGCCTGGTGGACATCATCGCCGCGGTCCCGCCTCAGTATCGGAAGGTCTTGGTCCCCAAGCTCAAGGCAAAACCCATCAGGACTGCCAGTGGGGTGAGTGATCGAATCATCACGTATTGACTGTGTATCTGTTGGGCCACAGATCCCTGCCTCCACGTAGTGAGGTGGAGGTGGGCGATTTGAATTCATAAAATCCCCCTGTAGTGGTGTGTGCTGGAGTGGAGACGCGTGCAGGATGCTCGGAGAGCACCAGGGGAAGAGAGTCACTTCGAGGAAAAGATGGTGTTTTTGATTTTTAGTGTCTTTAAAAATGGGGCTTCCCAGGTGGCTCAGTGGTAAAGAATCCGCCTGCCAACGCAGGAGACATGGGTTCAATCCCTGGGTTGGGAAGATCCCCTGGAGGAGGAAATGGCAACCCACTCCAATATTCTTGCCTGGAGAATCCCATGGACAGAGGAGCCTGGTGGGCTCCAGTCCATGGGGTCGCAAAAGAGTCAGATGCGACTGAGCACGCACTCATGGGGCATAGGGTGGTGAGGGGGAGGGGGTCTTTAAAAGTATAGACTGAAACTTGGTGATACCAGAAGATGATAAATATTGTTGGCCACCTTAAGCTCGTGGCTTGTAACATACTTAGAAAGGGTATTTTGAAACGTTAACTGACAGTACAAAGTCATTATGTTAATACGTATGGTAACTGTGAACCAGTTGACACCATTCAGGAGGGTGTGCAGAAGACAGATGTCCATGCAGTACAAGGAGCTAGGAAGGACCCAAGTGGAGATGTGGCCCCTGGCTGGCACAGAAGTGGTGCCCGTATCAGTGGAGAAGAGCAAGTGCAGAGAGTCATGGGAGCCAGGGGCAGGAATTAAGGCACAGATGATGTGAGAGGTGTGTGTGGGGGGGAACCACAGGTCTACCAGGCTCACCAGGGCTGGGCTTCACTTTGGAAAGCAGCAGGACTTCGGGGTGAAGTGTTAGTGTGGCATCTGCTTGTCAAAGATCTGAAATGTCCTGCAAATGAAGTGAAAGTCGCTCAGTCGTGTCCGACTCTTTGTGACCCCATGGGCTATACAGTCTGTGAAATTCTCCAGGTCAGAATACTGGAGTGGGTAGCTGTTCCTTTCTCCAGGGGATCTCCCCGACCCAGGGATTGAACCCAGGTCTCCTGCATTGCAGGCAGATTCTTTACCCGCTGAGCCAGCAGGGAAGCCCAGGTGTCCCACAAAGAAGCCAGATAGGAGGAAACTGTAAAAGATTTTTGAGAAGGGGAGTGATGGGAACCAGAGAGATTTTCAGAAAATTAATTTGGATACAAATGTAGGGGAGGTCTTCCTTGGCAGCCCAGTGGTTAGGAATCCGCCTGCCGGTACAGGGGACAGACTTCAGTCCCTGGTCCGGGAAGATCCCACTGACCACAGGGCAGCTAGCCCCGGGCGCAGCTGCAGAGCCCTGGAGCCTGGGAGCCGTGACTGCTGACGCCGTGCGCCTAGAGCCTCTGCTCCAGAGAGGACCACCGCAAAGAGAAGCCCGCACTCACCACAGCTAGAGAAGGCCTGCGTGCAGCAACGAAGACCAGTGCAGCCAAAATTAGAAACAAATAAAACGTTTTATAAAGATGGAGGGTCAGTCGCTGGGAGACAAAAAGACCAGTTGGATGCTCTCCGTTTGAGCTAGGCATGAAGAGC
Organism: Cervus canadensis; assembly: GCF_019320065.1. NCBI lineage: Eukaryota > Metazoa > Chordata > Mammalia > Artiodactyla > Cervidae > Cervus > Cervus canadensis. The sequence continues at coordinate 932,934 of NC_057399.1, forward strand.
CTCAATTGAGGCCAGGCCTCTAGGATAAAAAGGATGCGTGTGAAAGACACAGGGTGGGATTTGGACCCTCCTAAAACGTGGGGCCCAGAGTTGAATCCTTTATTCCCAGTGTGAACTAAGTTCAGTCTGTTACCTGGGCGGGGCTGTTGGACTTCTCGTAGCTCACAGTGACCTGCCAGATAGCCATCTCTCCTGGACCACATCACACTTGTGACTAATTAAACCCCTGAACTTTTGGCAGAGTGTACCATCAATCCTAGTCTCTCCTCTACACTTAAGTGTTTGGGGTTCGTTGGTTGGTTTGTACCAAAGTGTAAAAGGCTTTCAGAAAAACTAATAGTTCCAAACAAACGGCTTTTAAGTCTTAGCTGATTTCTTGGCATTTACTTCTACATCCCTAAATAATGTGCTTTCAGGATAAATCTTGAATTGTCAGTTTTCAGCATTTTGTATGGGCTTGCCATTGTGCAAGCAAAGGCTTGTCAACCTCTGCACCTGACAAATGCACCTGGTTTCCACGATTCCATTCTCTGTCCTCCTCCTGGCTCGAATCATTTCTTTTCTTTCTCTGAGAGCTACCCTTGTTCTGCTTGCCTTTAAAAATGGATACTTTCTGCGGTCCCAGGCCCACTGTTTTTAGTGTCTTACACACTTTCTTTGGTGATGTCATCCGTTGATGTCTTTTGTTTTTTTATAATGTGGATCATTTTAAAGTCTTTATTGAATTTGTTATAACATGGCTTCTGTTTTATGTTCTGGATTTTTGGCCACGAGGCATGTGGGATCTTAGCTGCCCCACCAGGGATTGAACCCACACCCCCTGCACTGGCAGGCAGAGTCTTAGCCACTGGACCACCAAGGAGGTCCCCACTGATGTTTTTAATACTGCCATATGCTGACTCCCAGCTCCAGCCTTTCCCCAAACTTCATGTCCACGTCAAATTGCCTGTTAGACGTCTCTCCTTTGACTGCCTGTAGACCCTCCAGTAGAGCAAAACCAGGCTTGCGTGCTTGCTCAGACTTGCTCTTTCATCCTTCTCCACCACCTTAGTTCATGGTGCCCCCATCTATTCGGTTTCCACACTGAATAGATGAAATGCATTGTCCATTCCTTCCACCACGGGTAGGAATGTTCTGACCGTTATTGTTTCTTGTTTTGGAGGGTATTGGAGTCATCTCATAACAGGCCTGCTTTGTCTTACCCGCAGCAAGTCCACCTCCTACAGTGTCACCAGAGTAACCTGCTGAAAATGGCGGGAGCACACAGCTAATTGTCATCCCCTATCTGCTGTGCATCCTAACTCCATGCTTTTATCCCTGCTGTTACTGTTGTGCTTTGCTTTTGTTTTTTTATAGAGCTTTAGGCTTACAGAACAGTTGAGCAGAAAGTACAGAGTCCCTTGTACTTCCTCTCCCCCTCCCCCAGGTTGCCCTATAATTGATGCATCAATTGTTGTTGTTCAGTCGCTCAGTTGTATCCAACTCTTTGTGACCCCGTGAACTGCAGCACGCCAGGCATCACTGTTCTTCACTATCTCCTGGAGTTTACTCACACTCATGTCCGTGGAGTCGGTGATCCCATCCAACCATCTCATCCTCTGTCGCCCCTTTCTCCTGCCCTCAATCTTTCCCAGCATCACGGTTTTTTCAAGTGAGGCAGCTCTTTGCATCAGGTGGCCAAAGTTTGAGCTTCAACTTCAGAATCAGTCCTTCCAATGAATATTCAGGACTTATTTCCTTTAGGACTGATTGGTTTGATCTCCTTGCTGTCCAAGGGACTCTCAAGAGTCTTCTCCAACACCACGGTTCAAAAGCATCAATTCTTCAGTGCTCAGCCTTCTTTATGGTCCATCTCTCACATCCATACATGACTACTGGAAAAACTGTAGCTTTGACTATAATGCTATCTTTTTTTTTTCAATATTCTATCTATGTTTGTCATAGCTTTCTTCCAAGGAGCAAGCGTCTTTTAATTTCAGGGCTGCAGTCACCATTTGCGGTGATTATGGAGCCCAAGAAAATAAAGTCTGTCACTGTTCCATTGTTTCCCATCTATTTGCCATGAAGTGATGGGACCAGATGCAATGATCTTTGTTTTTTGAAGGTTGATTTTTAAGATAGTTTTTTCACTCTCCTCTTTCACCCTCATCAAGAGGCTCTTTAGTTCCTCTTTGCCTACTGCTATTGCGGTGGTGTCAGCTGCGTATCTGAGGTTACTGATATTTCTCCCTGCAATCTTGATTCTAGCTTGAGCTTCATCCAGCCTGGGATTTCGCATGATGTACTCTGCATAGAAGTTAAATAAGCAGGGTGATAATATACAGCCTTGATGTATTCCTTTCCCAATTTGGAACCAGTCCATTGTTCTGTGTCCGGTTCTGCCACTTCTTGACCTGCATACAGATTTCTCAGGAGGAAAGTAAGGTGGTCTGGTATTCCCATCGCTTTAAGAATTTTCCAAGTTTGTTGTGATTCACACAGTCAGTGTAGATCATGTAGTCAGTGAAGCAGAAGTAGATGATTTTCTGGAATTCCTTTGCTCTTTCTGTGATCCAATGGATGTTGGCAATTTGATCTCTGGTTCTTCTGCCTTTTCTAAATCCAGCCTTTTCTACATCTGAAAAGTCTCGGTTCATGTACTGTTAAAGCCTAGCTTGAAGGATTTTGAGTGTTACCTTGCTAGCCTGTGAAATAAGTGCAGTTGTGCAGTAGTTTGAACATTCTTTGGGATTGGAATGAAAACTGACCTTTTCTAGTCCTGTGGCCACTGCTGAGTTTTCCAAATTTGCTGGCATATTGAGCAGCACTTTCACAGCATCATCTTTTAGGTTTTGGTATAGCTCAGCTGGAATTCCATCACCTCTACTAGCTTTGTAGAGCTTCCTAAGGCCGACTTGACTTCACACTCCAGGATGTTTGGCTAGATGAGTGATCCCCCCGTGGTTATCTGGGTCATTGAGACTTTTTTTGTATAGTTCTCCTGTGTATGGTTTCCACCTCCTCTTAATATCTTGTGCTTCTGTTAGGTCCATACCACTTCTGTCCTTTATTGTGCCCATCTTTGCATGAAATGTTCCCTTGGTATCTCTAATTTTCTTGAGGAGATATCTAGTCTTTCCTATTCTATTGTTTTCCTCTGTTTCTTTGAATTGTTCACTTAAGAAGGCTTTCTAATCTCTACTTGCTATTCTTTGGAACTCTGCATTCAGATGGGGATATCTTTCCTTTTCTCCTTTGCCTTTTGCTTCTCTTTTCTTAGCTATTTGTAAGGCCTCCTCAGACAACCATTTTGCCTTTTTGCATTTCTTTTTCTTGAGGATGGTTTTGATCCCTGCCTCCTGTACAGTTTTATGAACCTCTGTCTATAGTTCTTCAGGCACTCTGTCTATCAGATCTAACCTCTTGAATCTATTTGTCACTTCCACTGTATAATCATAAGAGATTTAAGTCTTACTTGAATGGCCTAGTGGTTTTCCCTACTTTCTTCAATTTAAGTCTGAATTTTGCAATAAGGAGTTCATGATCTGAGCCACAGTCAGCTCCCAGTCTTGTTTTTACTGACTATAGAGCTTCTCCATCTTCAGCTGCAAAGAATATAATCAATCCGATTTCAGCATTGACCATCTGGTGATGTCCTTGTGTAGGGTCGTCTCTTGTGTTGTTGGAAGAGGGTGTTTGCTATGACCAGTGCATCCTCTTGGCAAAAACTCTGTTAGCCTTTGCCCTGCTTCATTTTTCACTCCAAGGCCAATCTTGCCTGCTACTCCAAGTATCTCTTGACTTCCTACTTTTGCATTCCAGTCCCCTGTGATGAAAAGGACATCTTTTTTTGGTGTGTTCATTCTAGAAGGTCTTGTAGGTCTTCACAAAACCGTTCAACTTCAGCTTCTTCGATGTTAGTGGTTGGGGCATAGACTTCAGTTATTGTGGTATTGAATGGTTTGGAAATGAACAGAACTCACTCTGTCGTTTTTGTGATTGCACCCAAGTACTGTACGAGTCTTGCTACATTAGTATTAACTGAAGCCTGTAGTTCACATTAGGGTCTCTAATAGTTGTACATTCTATGGATTTTACCAAATGCACAATGTCATGTATCCACCATATAGTATCATATGGAATAGTTTCACTGCCCTAAACTCCCCAGTCATGCTCTCCTCTGCCTCGTACCCCTGGCCACCACGGGTCTGCTTACTGTCTCTCTAGTTTTGCCTTCCCAGAATGCCACATGGAGGGGATCAGTGTGTTTTGTAGTTGTTTCATATTGGCTTCTGTTACTTAGCAGTGTGCATTTAAGGTTTTATGCTGTGTCTTTTTAGTGGCTTGCTGGCTTATTCTTTTTAGCCCTGACTAATACTCCATTGTCTGAGTGTACTGCAGTTTGTCTGTCCCTGCACCTATTGAAGGCCACCCCAACTGTTTCCAATTTTTGGCAGTTGTGATGAACATTTGCATGAAGGTTTTTTGTGTATGCAAAAGTTTTCAACTCATTTGAGTACCTAAAGACCTAGGAGCGTGATGGCTGGATTATATGGTAAGACTGTTTAGCCCTGTGAGAAACTGCTGGACTGTCTTCCAAAGTGTCTGTACCAGTGTGCATTCCCACCAACAGGGTAATCGTTTGTTGCCCTGTCCACTTGCTTGAAACAGCATACTCTTCCAAAGTGTCTGTACCAGTGTGCATTCCCACCAACAGGGAATGATCGTTCCTGTTGCTCCACTTGCTTGCCAGCATAGCTATCAGCCCCTCAGGAAGTCAGCTTCTCTGACTCCCCTGGTCAGGACTCACTAATGCCCTCCTTTGAGCATCACTAGTCTTTTCTATGTGCTTTTTACCGTGTCTTTTGGAAATAGCTTACTTCTCTAAATCCTCCTCCCCTGCTCGCTTGTGTGATTTCAGAGGACAGAGGCAGTGCACTAGTATTTCTGTAGTCTCAGGGCCCACCAGCTCTGTGCAGCTCAGAACCTGGCCTGTATTGTAGGTCCTCAATAAAAGATTGAGAAATTAGATTGTCTTCATCAGTGGTATACATATAACACTTACGTATCTCCTTTTAAATAAAAACATTTGTGTGAAAATCTAAGTTTTTAATTCAGATTTGCAAAAAAAATTTTTTTGGAGTTTCTCTCGTGAATTGTTTAATGATTGAAGTTAAATTTTAATCATTTTTACTATTAAAAAATAATCACAGGCTGACAGAAAAGTTGAAAATTGGCTGGCAGGAGCACTTCCTCCCTGCGCCGTTTGAGAGTAAGCTGCAGAACCGATGCCTTTGGATGTTTCAACATCCATGTGCTTCCTGCAGACAAGGACCCTTTCTTACGTCACCACAATAAAGGCATCAAAATCAGGAATTTAACATGGATACGTCTCACATCTCATTCAAGTTTCAACAGCTGTCTCAATAATAAGCTGCAGGACCCGGTTCAGAATCACGCGCTGTGTCCCGTTGTCGTGGCTTTCAGTCTAGACTCTTCCCCCGTCTTCCCTGGACCTCGTTACCTTAACGCTTTTGAAGGTATCAGGCTAGTTGTTTCGTCGCATCTCCCTCAGTGTGGTTTAATCAGATGTGTCCTCATGATTAGACTCGGGTTGGCCTCTCTGGCAAGAACGTCACAGAAGGGACAGTCTGTTCCTCTTACAGCCTGTAGGGTGGTGTGTAGTTTATTGTCCTGTCACTCACGTTGTCCACTGTGACGGAGGGGGTGTCTGCCAGGCATCCCCTTTGTGAAGCTACTCTTCTCCACTTTGGAATTAACAAGTCTTGTGTGGTGAAGTACTTGGAAACTATGTAAATGTTCGGTTCTTCATCAGATTTCCAGTTTCCTCACTCATTATTTTGATGTACAAATTTTCCCAATTTTGTCCAGTAGGGGCCCTTTCAAGATGGTTTCTGTTTCCTTTTTGAATGTCCTCATCATTCTTTGAGCCGTTTCTCGCTTTCTGTCATAATAAAATGTTCCAGGCTCATCTTGTATTTTGTTTACCCCAGCCATGGAATCGACCTTGTCTCCAAGGAGCCCTGTTTCTTTGACTAGAGAAGAGTTTCGTTTCTTATTATTTTTTAAACTTTTAAATTTTATACTGGAGTATAGCCAATTAGCAATATTGTGATAGTTTCAGATGGACAGCAAAGTGATCCAGCATCCATATACTCCCCTCCCATCCAGACTGCCACATGACATTGAGCGGGGTTCCCTGTCTATGCAATAGGTCCTTGTTGGCTACAGAGAAGGGCATTTAGAATCAAAGATCTGAATCCTAGGTGTGCGCAATCCTGTTAGGGCATTGCCGCTACCAGATGCTCTCAGTGAACAGAGGAAATAAACATGTAGATATATGTATGTACACACACATACATGTACATAACACATTTGTGTCTATATTTATTGTGTGTCTGTGTATATGTACATGTATGTGTATATCTGTTGTTCAGTCATTCAGTTGTGTCCAACTCTTTGTGACTCCATGGACTGCAGGACACCAGGCTTCCTTGTCCTTCACCATCTCCTGGAGTTTGCTCAAACTCATGTCCATTGAGTCAGTGATGCTATCCAACCGTCTCATCCTCAGTCGACCCCTTCTCCTCCTCCTTTTGATCTTTCCCAGCATCAGAGTCTTTTCCAGTAATCAGCTGTTTGTATCAAGTGGCCCAAAGTATTGGAGCTTCAGCTTCAGCATCAGTCCTTCCAGTGAACATTCAGGGTTGATTTCCTTAAGGATGGACTGGTTGGATCTCCTTGCTGTCCAAGGGACTCTCAAGAGTCTTCTCCAGCCCCACAGTTTGAAAGCATCAGTTCTTCAGCACTCAGCCTTCCTTATGGTCCAACTTTCACATCATACACAACTATTGGAAAAACCATAGCCTTGACCATATGGACCTTTATTGGCAAAATGATATCTCTGCTTTTTAATATGCTGTCTAGATTTCTCATAACTTTTTTCCCAAGGAGCAAGCCTCTTTTAGTTTCATGGTTACAGTCACTGTTTGCAGTGATTTTGGAGCCCAAGAAAATAAAGTCTGTCACTGTTCCATTGTTTACCCATCTATTTGCCATGAAGTGATGAGACCGGATTCCATGATCTTAGTTTTTTGAAGGTTGAGCTTTAAGCCAACTTTTTCACTCTCCTCTTTCACCCTCGTCAAGAGGCTCTTTAGTTCCTCTTTGCCTTCTGCCATTAGGGTGGTGTCAGCTGCATATCTGAGGTTATTGATATTTCTCCCAACAATCTTGATTCCAGCTTGAGCTTCATCCAGCCTGGCATTTTGCATGATGTACTCTGCATATAAGTTAAATAAGCAGGGTGACAATGTACAGCCTTGACATGCTCCTTTTCCAGTTTTGAATCAGTCCGTTGATCCTTGTCCAGTTCTAACTGTAGCTTCTTGACCTGCATACAGATTTCTCAGGAGGCAGGTAAGGTGGTCTGGTATTCCCGTCTCTTGAAGAATTTTCCAGTTTGTTGTGATCTACACAGTCAAAGGCTTTGACGTAGTCAATAAAGCAGAAGTTTTTCTGGAATTCCTTTGCTTTTTCTATGATCTGATGGATATTGGCAATTTAATCTCTGGTTCCTCTGCCTTTTCTAAATCCTGCTTGTATGTCTGGAAGTTCTTGGTTCATGTAGTGTTGAAGCCTAACTTGAAGGATTTTGAGCATAACCTTGCTAGCATGTGAAATGAGTACAGCTGTGCGGTAGTTTGAACATTCTTTGGCATTGCCCTTGTTTGGGATTGGCATGAAAACTGACCTTTTCCAGTCCTGTGGCCACTGCTCAGTTTTTCAAATTTGCTGACATTTTGAGTGCAGCACTTTTTTTTTTTTTTTTTTCATTTAAAGGATTTTATTTCTCCAGATAGGAAGGCTACAAAGTTAAATCCTTAATAACCAAAATTTAATATAATACTTCATTCTTCAAAACAACCACAGACTTTTGAGCTCTGGACACCCAGGTTACACAAAAGCCCAAACCTTCATGCTTATCTTTCCCAAGAGGCCTTGCATGCCAATGCCACAGCTGAAATTCCTGTTACAGGACTGAACCAAACTGAAGTCAGGCCACAGTCAACCTGCGTAGGCCCTGATGTACCCAGGGCTCTGGTCCAGCTCTCTCCCAACCCTGGGTCCATCGTGGTCCATTCAGGGTCTGTCTGCTGCCAACGGTGAGCTCCAGAGGTCAGGAAACTGAAGGTCTACACGTGGTTCCCTTGGAGCTCCAGCAGGGACCCCTCCTCCAGGATTCATTCTGTACCATCTGATCTGAAGATTAATAACATTGAAAAGAGATCACCCTTGTGCCCACGGCTTTATTTAAGAAACACAACATCACAAGCACTTTTGAAGCCCGTTGCGGTCCTCTCCCATTTTCTGAGATAACCACTCTCCAGAATTTCCTATGAATTATTTCACAATTGCTTTTTTATTAATCTTTCTATTATAGATTGCTGTTGTGGCTGTCATGTGCAAACCCCACAGATGTCCACACATCAGTTTTACAGGAAATATATGTGTGTGAGTATGATGATTTTAATAAGTCGTGTATGTGTTTGCATTTTAATTGATACAGCAAGCGCTAGAGACTTGATCAGTGCATGTTGGTAATATTTAAAACTTTAACTATTAAAGATTCGTAAGTTAGTTCTTTGAAATAAGCAGCCATTGATAGGATTTCATTTAAAAATGAAACATATAAAGATTTTAATTGTTTCAATATACAATACATAGGTTGCAGAACTCAAAACAGTAGATAGTCTGTTAACTTGATAAATGAAACATGGAAGTATGAGAAGCCTGAATTCCAAATGTCAGAAATTTAAAATGAATTTGGATCAGCAAAGTATCCCCAAAATGTTACCCTTATAAATAATCTTTAAACTTCTTAAGTTTAAATAATTAGAAAAATTAGTAGAATATGCATTATTCTAGATAGTAAGATTAATCGGGAGAAAAATTTTCTTAAGTGTAGTTACCAAGAGAGCACTGTGAGTGTCAATCCAAACTAGGAAAATTTAGACACTGCTATTTGCCTCTAAAAGCTTAAACTTCTAAAATGATGGTTGTGTTGATATACAATATGTGTTTTTCTCTTTCTGACTTGCTTCACTCTGTATGACAGTCTCAGTCCATCCACGTCTCTACAAATGACCCAGTTCTGTTCCTCTTTATGGCAGAGTGATACTCCAGTGTGTAGATGCACCGCGTCGTCCTCATCCGTCCGTCTGTCATTAGATATTTAGGCTGTGTCTAACGCAGAGATGAGGAATCTAGAGAAATGATTCAGATTGACCCACCTCCAGGGCAGGAGCAGAGATGCAGATGCAGGGGATGGACGTGAGGACCCAGGGCAGGAGGCAGAGGGTGGGACGGATCGCGAGAGCGTTGCTGACCCGCGCAGCGCCGTCTGTAAGATGAGAGCTACTGGGAGGTCTCTGAGCAGCGTAGGAGCTCAGCGCGGTGCCCCGTGGGGACCTAGGGGGTGGGGTGGGGTGGGGAGGGAGGCTCAGGAGGGGGGAGATAAATGTGTGCACACAGCGGATTCACTTCATCACCAGCAGAAACCAACACAGCCTTGGACAGCGCTTATACTCCAATAAAAAAATTAAATGATAGTGACGGCAGTACTCTGAAAACTACGGCAATATTGTTCTTTATATGTTTACCTTTCTACTTGTTAGTAGAAAATGTAAATATTTGCAGATAGCACAAAGGTGCAATCTTCCGTTAGCATTTGAAAATGAAGCTGGTTCAAGCAGGATTGTATGGAAACTGCAATGCCCGAACTGGACATTTGAGCTGAGTTCTGAATCTGACACCCTCATCCTTTTGTTGTATTGGCAGGTACTGCCCTGGCGGACCTGATTCAGATTTTGAATATTCCACCCAGTCTTACACTGGATACGAGGTAAAGTAATGTCTGGAGGGGTGTTATATCATACTTTACTTAGCATATGCTTTTACAAGTACTGGCTTTCTTAACATTTTTATTTCTTATTTTTTTTCTTGATTGCACAAGTTACTCATTCATGAAACATTTGCCAAGTGCTTCTATATATTGTTCTAGTCACTGCAGAAATACTTACCTAAGCGCTTATTATTAATATAACGTATGTCAACACTTCTAAACACGTTACAACTTTAAATCTTCTGGCAGCGTTTTGAAGGTAGACACTATTATTATCATAGTTTTATGGATAAGGAAACTGGAACCTAGAAGGCTTACACAACTGGCCTGGAGGACACATCCCGAATGTAACAGGGCCAGGCCTTGAATTCTGTGCACCTCACCAGGACGTTTTCCTGCCTCTGCAGCCATGAAGAGAACAGGTCAGGTCTTGTGGAATCTGCATTCTAATAAGTGGAAGGTAGATAGTAATGATGCTGGGAAAGACTGAAGGCAAAAGACGAAGAGGGCAGCAGAGGATGTGATGGTTGGATGGCATCACCGACTCAATGGTCATGAGTTTGAGCAAATTCCAGGAGATAGTGAAGGACAGGGAAATCTGGCATGCTGCAGTCCATGGGGCCACAAAAAGTTGGACATGACTTAGCGACTGAACAACAAGACAGTAATGAAACAAAAGAAAAAATAATCAGGTACCAGTTGAAATGGAAAGCAGGGAAGTAAAGTCAAGTAAGATATAGGAGAGTGACTTTAGCTTTGGTGGCTGCGAAGGGTGACGTGGTAACGGAGCCCTGGATGACAAGGCGGCTTTTGAGAAAATCAAGAAAGACCTTTCTTAGCAGAGAGAATAGATAAAAGGCAGAGCCAGAGTGGGAATAACGGTGGGGCTCTGGAGCAGAGCGGGTGAGGGGAGAAGGAGCTTTGGGATTCAGTGACACAGAGAGTTGTAAGGCAAGGTAAAAAGTTTGTTATACTGGGCTGGCCAAAAAGTGTCCAGGTTTTTCCATAAACTGTCAAGGAAAAACCCGAGTGAACTTTTTGGCCAACCCAATGGCTGTCATGTGCAGCCAGCCAGGTTTAAAGCAGAGGAATGGTGTAATCCAGGTAGGTCCTAAGAGGCCTTTGATGGCTCTTGCGGGGGCAAGAGTGAGAGCAGGAGGCCGGAGAGCAGGCTTTCCAAGCAGTGAACCCCTTCAGAAGAGGCCGGCAGCCAGCAACCTAAGTGACTTTATCTTCTCATGTATGGTTTTTCATTTTTTCCCTTTTTTTTTTTTTTTAAATAGATCAAATTGTAAAAAACACAAAAGAAATCTCTCAGTGCAAAGGCTCCCTCTCATCGCTTTCCCCGGCCACCCCATTCGGCTCCAGCCCCCCGAACAGTCCGTCAGTATCGCCCCTTGCCTGTTCATCCAGCATCGCTATTAACAGCATATAGATATAAAGGCAATTCATGTTGTTTATCCTAACTTTGTACACAGCAGGTAATCTGTCAAGACCTTGCCTTCCTCATTTAACAATGTGTCTTCAGGGAACATTTTATTTTATTTATTTATTATTTCTGGGTGTGCTGAGTCTTTATTGCTGCACAGTCTTTCTCTGGCCGCAGTGCACGGGGCCCCCTTTGTGGCTTCTCTTGTGGAGCACAGGTTCCAGGCACGCGGCTTCAGTCATCACAGCGCGAGGCCTCAGTAGCTGGGAACGTTTCCTGCCAGGACATTATTTCGTGGCCGTTGACCTTTGTAAGATAGCATGAAGACTTCGTGTTAAGCCATCACAAACTATGTTGTAATTTAATGATCTGGCTCAAAGGTTATTTTCTCAAGGAACTCTTTCGAATATGCATGCACACCTCTGTCTGGAGCAGCAAAACAATTTGGTGGCCCTGGGGATTCCATCAGCGTTTACACAAAGCTGTAACTATGACCCAGGGAGCCGCCTGCTGTTGAATGGAGACCAGCCAGATAATCTTCAGGTCATTATTTCAAACTGACCAAACTGAGGAAGGAAGAAAGGAGCCCAAGAGAATTTTAGTTTTTTATACAACCCCTTTGAAAGTACATCTTATTTTTAATTCAGTGTGGGCATGACAGGAAATTTTTCTTTTTTTAGCCAACCTCCATGCGAGCTATCCGTGCCAGGTATGACCCGTACCTGCAGACAAGACACCGGATAGAACAGGTAAGGTTTTAAAAAGCATCTTTACATTAGATCTTTATACTTAGGAGGTACTGTTGCTTGATTTGAGTCAAACCAGAAATAAGAACTGAAAGAATATTTCTCTCCTTCATAAGTTTTTAATATCCCATCTGACGGAGAGGAAAATTTTGCAGTTCCTAGCAGGGTCAAAAGCACCACTTGCTTTAAAGACCATATTATTTTCTATAAGGGTTTTATAGTCTCTGAAGTTCTTTGAGTTTGTAGAAAGTCATGCATGTTATGAAACTTACAGTGGGTGGCAATGTCGAAGGTCTTAGACAATAGGTGGGTGGATTAATTTTAGCTTCCATAAGCCAAATGAGAAATACGGTGGCTGGTGTGCTGGGGTGAGAACAGGAAATTGACTACAGGGGAATGAGGGACTCGTGGGAGCCGTGGAATTGTTCTGTATAATGGTGGTGGTGGTGGTTACACAACTCTAAACTCATTTAATTGTACAATTAACGTTAATGGATTTTGTTGTATGGGGTTGGGCATAAAAGTTTCAACATCTTACGGAAAAACCCAACGAACTTTTTGGCCAACCCAATGTATAAATTATACCTTAATGTAACTGATTAAAAACAAGTACTATGTCAGTGGCCTCGCTGTGTTCAAGAAGTCTGAACATTAATTTCGTTTTAAACTTATCTAATTTAAAACAACGCAAGCACTGTCTATAGTTTTTCTAGTAACATCTATTCGGGCAACTAGACAGTCTGAAATGGAAAGTAACACGTAACAGAAATTCACTTCTGTGTTCTTTTCTTTTTTAGCCACAATATTTAATTTATTTAAAATGTGTCAGTAGAGCTCGAAAGGTTTCTCTTTACCAAAAAGGAGCATGGGTTCTGGAAGATGCAGAAAACACCAGAGAGTGGTGATTCTTCCCCAGCTGTAAATGTGCTAGAATCACCTGCGTGACGTTTTCAAAACACGTGCCAGGTTTCACCACTGGAGTTATATGGTGCTGTCTGGTTTAGGATCCAGGCAAGATATTTTGAAAAAGCTACCAGGAAGATTTAATTGTGTATCCCTGGTGAACGACCATAGATGGAGTATTCTTTTAGTGTTGATAGCTATATGCACATACTTGTATATTTGCATGTGTTTCACGTTCATGCACATACGCTTATGTATGTGTAAGGATTTACATATGTATTGGGTTGGCCAAAAAGTTCATTTGGGTTCTTCCATAAGATATTATGGAAAAGCCTGAATGAAGTTTTAGGCCAACCTAATATAAGGATGTATGTATTTATTTATAAGTTGCTATTTTTCATTTTCAGAAATAAGTATTTAAAAATATAACTTTTTGCTCATATTAAGTGCAGATATCCTCTTTACTTAGTACATTAGAGTTCATAATTTGTAGTCCACTTGACTCACTTTTTCTCAAGCCTAACACCTGGCAAGAAATTGAAATACCTGTTTTTAAAAATTAGAATCTTGACTTATTGTTGTTGAAAAATGGAAAGATCTGTACCATTGTATCCCCACGTAGAGGAGATATTATATTTCACACTGATTTTTCCCCCCACCCCTGAAACCAGGCTAAAAAGGTGCCATCTGTGTCCAGAATCTTCACAATTCAAAACTGGAAAGTTTTCATCTGAAACTGCTTTCTTAATGCTTCTTTCTAATCTGGTGGTGTTTGCATCAGGTCCTGGTTATAGTGCATATAGTCGTCTTTGTCCTCAACGCTGACCTCAAAGTCTGGCGTAAAGTACATGTTGAGGGAGCTTCCCTGGTGGCCCAGTGGTTAAGACTTTGCCCTCCAGTGCAAGGCACAGGTTCAGTCCCTGGTCAGGGAGCTAAGATCCTCTGTGCCCCCTGGGCAAAAAAACAAAGCATAAAACAAGCAGTCTGGTAGCAAATTCAGTGAAGTCTTCTTAAAAAATACATAATCAAGAAATATCTGTTTATTCTATTACAGTGTATACAATTATATCTTGTATGATTATATTTGCTGCTAATTTATATTCTCTGTATTTTTGAATGTTCAGTTAACTCTGTAAGTTGACATCAAACTTTTGATTATTTTAAATTCTTACTCTTCCTCCTTATTTGAACCGTAATTATTTTTCTTTCAGACTCTGGAGCCTATTTTCTTTATTTTTTTTTTTTTTTGGAGCCTATTTTCTTGAGTCCGTAGAATTTGCTCAACATGTTTGCTTCTCATTTTTAAGCTGTAGTGATGAAAACACTGCCAAGTAAAATTAGAAATTTTCAGTAAGCCACTTAAAAGTAGTTGACTATACCTTCCTAATGCTGATGAATTTATGTCTTTCAGTTAAAACAACTTGGTCACAGTGTGGATAAAGTGGAATTCATCGTGATGGGCGGAACATTTATGGCCCTTCCAGAAGAATACAGAGATTATTTTATTCGCAATTTACATGATGCCTTATCAGGACATACCTCCAACAATATTTATGAGGCCGTCAAGTAAGAAATCCTTGCTTTATCATATTCACCTGAGTGGTTGTTGGTTTATCCTCCTAGCAGCAGTCTGTGAGAATTCCTTCTCTATGTCTAGCCTCCTAGTTCTTTGGGGGACAAGGGGAAAGGTTTTCATTCTTTTTACTTGCATGGTTTTCATGGATTGTAAGGTTAAATACATTTTTTTCAATTTTACTGAGATGTAGTTGACGTACAATACTGTCTACAGGTGTGTAGAATAATGACTTCACTTACATCATGAAATGATGACCATGATAAGTTTAGTTAACAAAAATCATCTCATGCAGTCCTAGTTCTTGTTACTACTATATTGTGAGAAGGATTATGTTTTTTAAAAGTGAGTATGGTCCACTGGCATTAGTATTCTCACAAAGTCCCTGTGCAAAAGAATAAAAAGAAAAAAGAAAAACAACAAAACATACAAAATCACTGTGCAGATCTTTTCTGCCTTAGGCTGGTCTAAGCTGCAGGAGTGGCCTTGATTGGAGTTGGTGAGCTCACCCAGAGAAAGCAAGGGCAGTACTTTTAATCTGAGACATTGAGCTGCTATAAAATTCACAGAATAAATGACTGTTATTTAATAGGTATTGTTTTATGACTTACTATCTGATGACTGTTGAGTCATTTTTCTCTTTGTGAATGGGATCATTTATTCGTTTCAAATTCTAGACAAAAAATTCTAGTCAAAACAGAAGACAGCTATGCTTTCTTTTGATACCTTCTGTCTCCATTTTTAGCAAGAAGAAAACTATGAGTTTCCTAAGTTTAGTGATTTTAGAAGTGAAAGTCTTAAAACAGTTTTTATTTTCAGAAATTTCAGGGACACCTGCCTAAGCTACTGTGTACTCTCCCTTTTTTAACTGAACATTAATTGAAGGCCCACCAGGGGACCATGCTCTGCCTTGGGTACTGGGAGCAACACAGTGAACAAGACAGATGTTGTCCTTGCCCTGGTGGTGCTTACATTCTGCTGGTTCAACAGATAACAAACAGTAGGTGCAGTGATGGAGACAGACTGCTGTGCTGGAGAAAACATAGGCTGATTCTGTACACGAAGTGGTGATGTTTAAGCTGAGATCGGAAGTATATGGAGGAGTCAGTCAGGCCAGGCACAGAAAACAAATAAGACAGAGGCCCTGAAGCAAGGAGGAAACTTGAGGTGCTCCAGGAACAAAGAGGAGGCAGGTGTGGCTAGATTCCAGTGAAACAAGGAGCAGATGTCATGAGTGGAACTTGAAGAGTCAGTTGTGCTGGATGTTGAGGACTTAAAAATGTGTTTGAATCAGCAGTAGGAAGTAGGTGAATGGTTTGAAGCCAGAGAGTGACGTGTTCAGGTTTGTAGGTCTGAAGTCACCCTGGCTCTTGCGTGGCTAGTGGATTTGAGGGGTGCCAGAGTAGAAGTGGTGAGCCAGGTGGGAGACCGTTGTACCCACCCCTGCCCGAATGAGGGTGGCGGCATCAGTGACAGAAAAGAGTAGATGGGTTAGAGCTACATTTTATTGCTGATGGACGTTGAGTCAGGTTGGAAATAAGAAAGAGGAAGGAATCGAGGATGACACCCAGTTTTGGGCTGTAGAAAGCGATCGAGGGTAGTGCTGCCTACCAAGATGGAAGAACAGGGGAAAGAACAGGTTTGTGGGAGAAAAGTCAAGACTTTTACTTTGGCTTCATTAAGTTTGAAATGCCTCAAGTGGGGACATTTCTAGGCATACAAGAGATGTCTGGGCTGGCAATAAATGTTCCAGAGAAAAAATGTTCTGTAACATTTCATGGAAAAACCTAAACGAACTTTTGGCCAGCCCTATAAAACTGAGGATTATCAGATTGTTACAGGTGTTTATCATCACACAAATGGATGAGCTTACGTTATGGGAGAGTCTCATGAATCTCCAAGGTACACTACATGAAAAAGCAAGTTTTAGAGCAGCTCTTACTGTGTGATCCCGTCTTTTGTGTGGCCATGCCTGTGTAAGTATAAATACATGGAAGAGGTGATGGAATCTTGGTCATCATTGGTATCCTTTAGAACCGTGGTGGAAGGGACGTGGGAAATGGGAGTGAACGGGGACAGTCACATTTACTCTGTCTGCGGTGTGCTGGGCGCTGCAATAAGTATTTACTTACTTAATTCTCGCAAGAAATCTTTGAGTTACATATTTAAATCATCCCTGTTTTACAAGTGAGGAAACTAAGGCCCAGAGAGATAAAGCCACTTAGCCCAGGTCCACAGGAGGTGAAGTGGGGGCCTGTGAAGCCAAGGCAGCTTTTCTTTCAGAGCCTAAACTTGGCTATAATTATCATGCAGGACATCATGCCAGGCGTAAAATGAACGAGAGTGCCTGTCTGTGTGTGTGTGAGCACGCGTTTGTGTACATCACCAGAGCTGCAAAACACTGGAAGAATTTTTTTTTTCCTTGCACTCCCTCTCCCACTGCCTTCAGGCTTTTTTTTTTTCTGGCGTCTTTATTACAGTGTGGGTAGGTTGGGTGCAGGAAAACAGCTAATTATAAGGTGGTTCAAACAGTGCCCCTCGTAGTTTTTTGCATGGTGATAAGTAGGACTTGAATGAACTCAAAGATGCTTTCATTATCCTGTAATTAAAATGGTTCTTGGCATGTAGCAGCCACAAGTAAACTGGTGAATGAATTTTGAATGATCGTCTGTTGGCCAGATGTTGACAACTATTGACCACGTAGGGGTGCCTCTTGGAATGGGGGACAGGGTGCTGTGTTCACCCTACTTCAGTGCCCTTAATGTCTACTGCCCTTTGGGTTGGTAAAAATGAAAAGAGTAGAGAGACTTTTTCATAAGTTTAGATAAATCTCCAGGGTAGTTTTGAAATAAGAGGGAAGTGGGCAGGACACAACCTTTAAAAGAATGAAATGGGCATGTGTGTGCCTCTGTGCTCTGTCAGGTCCAATTCTTTGCGAACCCATGGACTGTAGCCCACCCAACTCCTCTGCTGGTGAAATTTCCCAGGCAAGAAGACTGGAGTGGGTTTCCATTTCCTTCTCTAGGGGATCTTCCTGACCCAAGGATCAAACCCAGGTCTCTTGCATCTTCTACATTGGCAGGCAAATTCTTCACCATTAAGCCACCTGGGAAACCCATGATATGGCCATGAGACATGACAGACTGGTTGGAACCAAGATGGTGGAACAGTTAGCTTCTAGAAGACATTGAGCCTTATCATACACTCATTGTAATACATTAGCATGCTAAATAGCACACCCACCAGCACCATAACAGTTCTAAGGCTAACCAAAGAGGTCAAAAAGTGGATGGTGATTGCTGGAAATCTCTGCCCCTTCCCCAAAATAATTAGAATAATTCTCCCACTTGTCATAGTTATTGTTCAGTCACTCAGTCATGTCCAACTCTGCTATCCCATGGACTGCAGCACACGGGATTCCCTGTCCTTCACTATCTCTCAGAGTTTGCTAAAACTCATATCCATTGAGTAGGTGATGCAATCCAACCATCTCATCTTCTGCCACCTCCTTCTCCTCCTACCCTCAATCTTTCACAGCATCAGGGTCTTTTTCAGTGAGTTGGCTCTTTGTATCAGGTGACCAAAGTATTGGAGTTTCAGCTTCAGCATCAGTCCTTCCTATGAATATTCAGGGCTGATTTCCTTTAGAATTGACTGGTTTGATCTCTCTGCAGTCCAAGGGACTCTCAAGAGTCTTCTCCAACACCGCAGTTCAAAAACATCAATTCTTTGGCGCTCAGCCTTCTTTATGGTCCAACTCTCTCATCCATACATGACTACTGGAAAAGCCATAGCTTTGACTAGATGGACCTTTATCAGCAAAGTGATATCTCTGCCTTTTAATACACTGTCTAGGTTTGTCATGGCTTTTCTTCCAAGGAGCAAGCGTCTTTTAATTTCATGGCTGCAGTCACCATCTGCAGTGATTTTGGAGCCCAAGAAAATAAAGTCTGTCACTGTTTCCATTGTTTCCCCATCTGTTTGCATGAAGTGATGGGACCAGATTCACTTCTTACCTATCACTTCATTTCAGAATTCTTTTGTGATGAAGCTAGAACCTCAGATTCAGCATCAGTTTGAGATGCCTGGGTGGAGTGCTGAGCGTCTGGGAGAGTGGGTGTGAGCAGCCTACTTTGTGTGATGGCCACCAGAGGAGGCTATGGGTTAATTCTGTGTCCATGAATCAACTTTGAAAAACAGCAGGCAAGCCTGATCTCCATCCTGCAGGGCCTCGAGTAGCAGGATGAGATGGGACCTTATTTTTACTGCTCATTCAGAACCTTGATCATTCATGAATATGAGTCATACTGAGTAAAACGCTGAAGTCTTTCAAACTTTTGAGGGAGTCATGATGTAATCCAACGCCTTCTTCCTAATAATACTGACAAACAGATGACAGCTTAGAATAAAACGCAATTAGAGGAAAAACAGCCTTAATTAGTTCAAAGCCCCATGACGTTAGGATGACAACGGTACCTCAGAGGATTACTGCCTAAAAATCCATTGAACTCTGAGAATTCCCTCTTAGGATCAGATCATCTATTCAGACCATCACTTTTTTTCTCCCCATGCTTATGTGCTATATATTCTTTTCTCAGTGCAGCTGTTCTCCTGTTGCAGACCTTGTGCATTAACTGAGTTTGAATCATAAATATCTTAGATTTGTTCCATCCCTCCACCCCCCTCCATGAAAGTTTGTTGCAGAGATTTTTAGTCTGTTTTTTGGGTCCCCTGGGTCATGTGAGCTAGCTAGGCCAGCTGAAAATGTATATAATGTATTTTTAGGATACAGTCAATTCGACATTCTATCAACTGAAACTTTAAAATTTTGCAATGCAAAGAGATAGAGGGAAACAATAGAATGGAAAACACTGGAGATCTCTTCAGGGAAATTAGAGATACCCAGGGAACATTTCATGCAAAGATGGGCACAATAAAGGACAGAAACAGTATAGACCTAACAGAAGCAGAAGATATTAAGAAGAGGTGCAAGAATACACAGAAAAACTATACAAAAAAGTTCTTAATGACCCAGATAACCATGATGGTGTGTTCACTCACCTAGAGCCAGACATCCTGGAATGCATCATTATGAACAAAGCTAGTGGAGGTGATGGAATTCCAGCTAAGCTATATTTAAAATCCTAAAAGATGATGCTGTTAAAGTGCTGCATTCAATAGGCCAGCAAATTTGGGAAACTCAGCAGTACGACAGGACTGAAAAAGGTCAGTTTTCATTCCAATCCCAAAGAAAGGCAATGCCAGAGAATGTTCAAACTGCCGCACAATTGCACTCATCTCACATGCTAGGAAAGTAATGCTCAAAATTTTCCAAGCCAGGCTTCAACAGTATGTGAACCAAGAACTTCCAGATGTGCAAGCTGAGGAACCAGAGATCAAGTTGCCAACATCCGTTGGATCATAGAAAAAGCAAGAGCATTCCAGAAAAATGTCTACTTCTGCTTTATTGACTATGCCAAAGCGTTTGACTGTGTGGATCACAACAAACTGTGGAAAATTCTGAAAGAGATGGGACCAGACCACGTGACCTGCCTCCTGAGAAATCTGCATGCAGGTCAAGAAGCAACATTTAGAACCAGACATTGAACAATGGACTGGTACCAAATTGGGAAAGGAGTACATCAAGGCTGTATATTGTCATGCTGCTTATTTAACTTATATGCAGAGTACATCATGCAAAATGCCAAGCTGGATGAAGCTCAAGCTGGATTCAAGATTGCTGGGAGAAATATCAATAACTTCAGATATGCAGCTTACACCACCCTTATGGCAGAAGGCGAAGAGGAACTAAAGATCCTCTTGATGAAAGAGAAAGAGGAGAGTGAAAAAAGCTGGCTTAAAACTCAACATTCAAAAAATGAAGATCATGGCATCTGGTCCTATCACTTCATGGCAAATAGATGGGGAAACAATGAAAACAGTGACAGACTTTATTTTCTTGGGCTCCAAAACCACTGCAGATGGTGACTGCAGTCGTGAAATTAAGACACTTGCTCCTTGGAATAAAAGCTATGACCAACCTAGATAGCATATTAAAAAGCAGAGACACTAGTTTGCCAACAAAGGTCCGTCTAATGAAAGCGATGGTTTTCCAGTAGTTGTGTATGGATGCACGAGTTGGACCATGAAGGAGAATGGGCACCAGAGAACTGAGGCTTTTGACCTGTGGTGGTGGAGGAGACTCTTGAGAGTACCTTGGACTGCAGGGAAATCAAATCAGTCAAACCTAAAGGAAATCAGTCCCGAATATTCATTGGAAGGACTGATGCTGAAGCTGAAGCTCCAATACTTTGGCCACCTGATGTGAAGAACTGACTCCTTAGAAATAGACTCTGATGCTGGGAAAGGTTGAAGGCAAGAAGAGGATGACAGAGGATGAGATGGTTGGATGGCATCGCCAACTCGATGGACATGAATTTGAACAGGCTTCGGGAGCTGGTGATGGACAGGGTAGCCTGGCATGCTGCAGTCCATGGGGTGGCAAAGAGTCGGACACGACTGAATGACTAAACTGATACTCTTTGTGTGAAGCTTTATTTTTACAGAAATGGTCTGATGCCTAGTGGTGTGTGTAAATTGTCCTTTTTGGGGGTGAAGTGAACTTTTATTCTATAACTTCAGATCACGGTATGTGTGTAGAAAAAGCCTTTTGTAGAAGAAAGCCTCTTTCTCTAAAGGACAGACCAGAGCTGGCATTGTTTTGTTTCTGTTCTTTAATTTACCTCAAGGGGGCAATAAACACTTTACTTTCAGATAAAAATTTATATGTGATTTGAGTTTTCATTGCAGCAAATATCATGAATGGCTCTCGGGAAGTAGTAAAAGTACAGTCTGGGAGCCATAAAACCAGCCATAAATGCTATGCTGAGTCCTGCCAGCCCACACTTGACATGTTTTGCTTTTTTTGCTCCTGGCCTCTGTGCTTTTATGAAATAATCTAGAAAAAGCCAATTTGCAGTCTTGTGTTTGTGGAGGTAAATTTTTACTGCCAGCTCCCTATAATAGAGTTGGTATTTGTTTTTTAGGGAAGCTTTGTGTAATTTGAAGAAATAGTTGTCTGGTTGGCACTACAGAACTAGAGGCTCAGAAAACTTTTCAAATGTTGACATCCTTGCAAAGTGTAGAGCAGCCCGGAGATGCTGTGTTAGGACATGACATTTCCTGCAAAATTTTTGGATGGACATTTTATCTTACTCTGTTCTAAGTTCTCTTGCATAGATGGTAATTAAGAAAAATATTTGGGTTACCTAGTGTGGCTGTAAGGTAGTGTATTCATGTTTATTTTCCTGTTATTTTCCTAGTCTGCGTGCATGCGTGCTCAGTCGTGTTCAACCCTTTGCGACCCTGTGGATGGTAACCCACCAGGCTTCTCTGTCCATGGAATTCTCCAGGCAAGAATACTGGAGTGGGCTGCCGTTTCCTACTCCAGGGGATCTTCCCTACTCAGGGATTGAATCCGTGTCTTCCTGCACTGGCAGGTGGGTTCTTTACCACTGAGCCACCAGGGAATCCTTATTTTCCTAGTAGTTGACGCTAACACGACTACACAGATACAGTACTGAGTTACATACTGGGACATCCCTGGTGCTCCTCTGGCTAAGACGCCACACTCCAAATGCAGGTGGCCCAGGTTCGATCCCTAGTCAAGGAACTGGATCCCA
The DNA here is from genome assembly GCF_019320065.1 of Cervus canadensis. Lineage (NCBI taxonomy): Eukaryota > Metazoa > Chordata > Mammalia > Artiodactyla > Cervidae > Cervus > Cervus canadensis. Next base: position 955,171 of record NC_057399.1, read on the forward strand.
CGTGCTGCAGCTAAGACCCAGCACAGCCAAATTAAAAAAATAAATATTTTAAAAAGTTATTATTCATATTGTGACTAATGAGTCAACCTCATTTAAAGTTAATAGCCATTGTTCGAATTCACGTCAAGTTCTGCTGTTAGCTCGACTTTGTTCCTGCTTCTCTATCATGTGTCGAGTCTAAATCAAGTTTTGCTTTTTTCTGAAAATATTAAGAGTTAAAGTAAGGAAAAATCCTGACAAGGTGAACTTGGTTAACATTTATGGCAGGGTAGTAGCAAGTAGCGTGCTCGCTCCCTGCAGCTGGGAACATTGGAAAGCTGAGGAAACAGAGAGTCAAGGACGAAGCAGGTATGGTTTCTGTGAAGACTCATCAAATCAAGCAAAGTGATAATCCCTCCTATCACCTAGACTAAGACCGCAGCAGTCTCTAGAGACCGTCAATTACTGGTGACTCTCATCCTTCAAAAATCATTGCCCTGGAAATGAAAAGGACCAGAAGTGGGGCCTGGGTCACCCATTCACCAAAATGCACACGTCGCCAAATAACTCAAAGCAACCTTTTAACAGTTGTATTCCTTTTTAATCAGTCTTGCCCAGAAGCAGTTTTACATTCAATCTTTGTTGCTCCTTGGCTGTTCTCACAAGATGCCTTTTAAAAGGAGAGTTACCCATCAAGAAGTGGGTGAGTCATACCTTCTCCCTGTGGAATTTTTAATTCATTTCCGTCCGTTCCTTTTTTTTTATCATGTCCATCAGTGAGTTTAAAGCCCCCAACTATGTCCTCCTGAGTCCTGGAAAAACTAGAGTGCTAGGTAACGCTGGGTGCGAGGCCCAGAAGATAATTTCATGGATTTGCAGAGTAACAGAGAAAGCAGAGCAACCTGGGAAGCCCTGAAAGTGACCACCTCCTGCCTTTCCGGGCTTTGGCTCCAGTATCCCACCTCCCACCCGCTGCTCACTTTATATATTGACCACTCTACCTCTCTTGGTAAATCAGACTTTCACAGACGGTAACCAGGATACTTGACACCGGCAGCACAGCACAGTCTTAGTCATCATAAGGAGATGTTAGTTTTTCTCCCAGCATTTTCTTTGAAATGAAAAATGGAAAGAATTTTCCAGTAAACATTACATAATTAGCACCTATGTTCTATGATATGTGCTTCATCACATACTTAGCTAACCAGCCATTTCTATGCATTCATCAGTCCCTCTTTATTTATTTATTTATTTGTTTGTTAACACATTTTAAAGCAGGATGCAGGCTTCGGAACACGTTCCCCAAAGACATCATCATGCACATCATTAGCTAGTTCACTGTAGTCTTTTCTTTTCAAGTAAATTTACATACAATGAAATGCACAGATGCTGTGGGTAGTACTTGATCAGTTCTAACTAATGCGTGTGCCTGTGTAACAAAACCCTGCTAAGACAGAGAACATCATCGCCACCCAGAAAGTTTCCTCCGGCCTCCTCCCTGTAAATCCCCACCTGGCCTCCCAGAGGCGGCCATTGTTCTCATGTTTTCCCCTCTCATAGATTAATTTTGCCTATTAAACTTCATGTATTAGCTGGCCAAAAAGTTAGTTCGGGATTAGTAAGTCAGTAAGATGGTCTGGAAAACCCGAACGGGCATTTTGGCCAACCAAATAAATGGAACCAAATAATACGTATTCTTTGGTGTGAGACATCTTTTCTTGGAGAGTTATATTTTGAGCTTCATCCATGTTGAGTTTTATAATAGCCATTATCTTTTTAGTTCTGGGTAGAATTCCTTTGTAGGCATAGACCATAGTTTGTTTCTCCATTCTGTTGATGGATAGCTGGGCTATTTCCAGCTTGTAGCTTTCATGATAAAACTTCAGTGAGCATACTTATGCAGTCTTTTTGTGAACATATGTATTTATTTCTCTTGGGTGTAATAACCATCATACATTTAGTTTCAAAACTGCCAGACATTTTCCCAAAGTGGTTGCATCATTTGTACTCCCACCGGTGACATATGAGTGTTCATTTGTCCCACATCCTCACCAGAGTAAGGTAGTGTCGTCTTTGCAAGTTTAGCCATTCTAGTGGGTGTGTAGCGGCATCTCACTGTGCTTTTAATTTGCGTTTTCCTGATGACTAATGATGCTGAGCACTTTATTATGTACTTATGCTTTCTGTGTATATTTCCTTTGTGAAGTGTGCGTTAAAATCTTTTGCCTATGTTTTATTTTTTATATGCCCTGGATTCTAGTCCTTTGTTCAATCTCTATTTTGAAATAGAGAATGAAAACTCAGTCTGTGACTTGACTGTTCATTATGTTAAAATCTTTGAGCAGAGTATTTTGTTTTGGTAAAGGTTCAGTTCAGTTCAGTCACTCAGTCGTGTCTGACTCTCTGCAACCCCATGAATCGCAGCACGCCAGGCCTCCCTGTCCATCACCAACTCCTGGAGTCTACCCAAACCCATGTCCATCAAGTCGGTGATGCCATCCAGCCATCTCATCCTCTGTGGTCCCCTTCTCCTCCTGCCCCCAGTCCTTCCCAGCATCAGGGTCTTTTCCAATGAGTCAACTCTTCGCATGAGGTGGCCAAAGTATTGGAGTTTCAGCTTCAACATCAGTCCTTCCAGTGAACACCCAGGACTGATCTCCTCTAGGATGGACTGGTTGGATCTTCTTGCAGTCCAGGGGACTCTCAAGAGTCTTCTTCAACACCACAGTTCAAAAGCATCAATTCTTCAGCGCTCAGCTTTCTTCACAGTCCAACTCTCACATCCATACATGACTACTGGAAAAATCATAGCCTTGACTAGACAGACCTTTGTTGGCAAAGTAATGTCTCTGCTTTTAAATATGCTATCCAGGTTGGTCATAACTTTCCTTCCAAAGAGAAAGTGTCTTTTAGTTTCATGGCTGCAGTCACCATCTGCAGTGATTTTGGAGCCCCCCAAAATAAAGTCTGACACCGTTTTCACTGTTTCCCTATCTATTTCCCATGAAGTGATGGGACCAGATGCCATGATCTTAGTTTCTGAATGTTGAGCTTTAAGCCAACTTTTTCCCTCTCCTCCAATTTCATCAAGAGGCTTTTTAGTTCCTCTTCACTTTCTGCCTTAAGGGTGGTGTCATCTGCATATCTGAGGTTATTGATATTTATTCGGCAATCTTGAGTCCAGCTTGTGCTTCTTCCAGCCCAGTGTTTCTCATGGTGTACTCTGCATATAATATCTAGCAATTTTTTTCTTTCATAATTACTGCTTGTTTTATATTATCTCTTAAAAAACCTTTGCCTACTCACAAGGCAAGAAGACATTTTCCTGTGTTTTTTTCTAGTTATAGATTTAACTTTTATGTTTAGTTTCATATGTAGGCTTATGATCTATCTTGATTTAATGTTTTATGTGTAGTGCCTGATAGGAGTTGAGATTTCTTTTTTTCTATATACATACCTAATTGTTTCAACATTACTTCTTTTAAAACTTCCCTTTCCCATATAGATTGTATTGGCAGTTTTGTCAAAAATCCATTGGCTATATAAATTTTGGGCTGGACTCTCTTCTGTTCCGTTGATCTGTTTTCAGTCTCTACGCCAGTACCATAGCCTTGATTCCTGTAGTCTTAGGGTATATCCTGAAGCAGTGTAAGTCTTCTAAGTCAGTGCTAGTTTTTTAAGATTGCTTTGGATATTTTAGGTCCTTTGCCCTTCTGTATAAAGTTTATGCTTGTCAATTTCTAGTAAAAAGTGTGATAGGATTGGTATTGTGTTTAAAGTATAGAAAATTTTTGAGAAAATCGACAATTTAATAATATTGAGCCTTCCAATTTATGGACATAGTCTGTCTTCTAGTTTTTAATTTCTCTTAGCAGTCTTTAGTTTGGAGATTTTGTAAGCTTTTGGTTAAATTTATTTCAAAATTTGGGGTTGGCCAAAAGTTCATGTGGGTTAAACAGGACAGACTTTTTAGTCAACCCAGTATTTTGCTTGTTGATGTTATATTAAGTGAAATTTTTTTGATTGTATTTTCAAATTGTTTGCAGTTAGTATCTAGGTACACAGTTGATTTTTGTGTATTAACCTTATAGCATATGAACTTACTAAATTCACTACTTAGTTCTGTAAGTTGTTTTTGTAGGTATGCTAGAATTTTCTTCAAAAATAGTCATGTAATCTGCAAATACAGCGAGTTTTAATGTTTTCCTTTTGGTTGTGGATGCTTTTCTTCCTTATTGCAATAGCTTGGACATTTTGTCCAGTGCTAAATGAAAGTGATGAGAATGAGTCTGTCTTACTCCCAATGATATAGGGAAAACATATAATACTGCAGTATTAAATGCAGTGTTACTTGAGAGTTTTTTTTTTAAGATATCTTTATCAGATTGAAAAATTTTGCAGAGTTTTATTGTTAACTCATGTATCTAATGATTTCTCTGTGACTATTTAAATGATAAAACGCTTTTCCTCTTTCATTCTGATAATATATATTACTTTGATTTTTTTAATGTTAAACTAACCTTGCATTCCTAAGATAGACCCTATTTGGTTATAATGTATTTTTCTTTCTACATATCACTGGAGTCAACTTTCTAATACTTTGTAAAAGATTTTATTCATGGGGGATGGTGCTCTGTGACTTCCTTCCATGTTTTCTTTTCTTTGTTACATTCTGGCTTCAATGTTATGCCAGCCCTATAAAACAAGTGATGAAGCGTTTCCTCCTTATTTTCTGAAAGGCTTCATGTAAGATGAATATTATTTCTTCTATGTGTTTGCTGAAATTCATGAGTAAAACTGTCCAAGACTAGAGTTTTCTTTATGGGAGGGTTTTAGATGATTGGATACTGGGCTTTCCTGGTAGCTCAGTTGGTAAAGAATCGGCCTGCAGTGCAGGAGACCCAGGTTCAATCCGGGAAGATCCTTCCAATCAGGAAGATTCCTTCTGATCAGGATCAGATCCTTCCGATTGGAAGATTCCTTCCGATCAGGAAGATCCCCTGGAGAAGGAAATGGGAAACCCCTCCAGCATGCTTGCCTGGAAAATCCCACAGACAGAGGAACCTGGTGGGCTGCAGTCCATGGGGCACCAAAGAGTTGGGCACAGCTGAGTGACTAACACTTTAGATGGTTAACTCCATTCCTTTAATAGACAAAGGGGTGTTCAGATACTATGTTTCATCTGTGTCCATTGTCGTAAGTTGTATTTTTCAAGGAATTTCCAAGTTGTCAAGCTTTTTGGTATAAAGTTGTTCATAACATTCCCTTACTTTGTTTTTAATGTCTGTAGGATGTTATTGATCATCCCTCCTTCAATCCTGATATAGATAATCTGTGTTCTTTCTTTTTTTTCTCTATTAGTCTAGTTATGGTTTATCAATTTTGTTGTTCTTTGCAAAGAATTAACTTTTGATTTTGTTTATGCTCTCTACTTTATATATTTCTGCTTTTATTCTTATATCGTCTTCTACTTTCTTTGGGTTTACTTTGCTCTTCTTTATGCTTTGCTCAAATAAGGTGTAGAAACCTAGCTATCCTATAGACCTTTTTTCTTTTCTAATTTAAGTATTTAAAGCTTTAAGTTTTCCCCATAAGCACTGCTTTGACTGAATCCCACAAATTTTAGTATGTTCTATTTTAATTATTATTCAATTCACAGTGTTTCCTGAAATTGTATTTTTACCTGTGGATTATATATAAATGGATTGTTTAATTTCTAAGTTTCCAAAAACATGTTTTCTTGATTTCTGATTTAATTCCCTTTTGGTCAGAGAGGGTCTATTCTGTACCATTTCAGTTTCTTAAAAGTTTTTTTATTGAGACTTATTTGTGGCTCAACATATATGATCTCTCTTGGTGAACATACTATGTGTATTTGAAAGAAGGTATATTCTGCTGTTTTTGGATGTAATGTTCTATAAATATCAATTAAGTCAAGGTGGTAGATAGTGTCGTTCAATGGTCTTTGGGGATTTTTTTTTTTTTCCTATGTAGTTCTATCAATTGCTGACAGAAAAAGAGTAAAATCTCCAGCTATGATTGAAGAATTATCTGTTTGTCCCTTTAGTTGTATTAGTTTCTACTCCATTTATTTTGAAGATCTGCTAGGTGTATGCACATTTGTGATTGGTATGTGTTCCTGGTGTATGAACTTTGATAGAACTCTGATTATGAACTTACTTTTTTATCATTATGAGAAGTCCTTTCTGGTCTTGAGGTCTCCTCTTTTCTTGGTGTTGTTTCCCATTACAGCTGTTACATACGTACTGTCTCCTCTATGTATTACCTGTTTCTATCCATTTACTTTGCACCTGTATGTGTCCCTGTATTGAAAATGTGTTTCTTACAGATAACAGTCTGCGGTAGTTGGGTCTTGTTTCTTTAATCCATTTTGACATTGTCTGCCTTTAATTGGAATATTTAATCTGTTCACATTTGCTACAATTGAATTTGCAACTACAAATTTAGTTACTCCTTCACTTTGGTTTTTAGTAGCCAAGAGTTGTGGTCACTGAATACTATTATTGCCTAATTTCATATAATGCATTTTTTTCTGTGTCTTTTAATACGGAATGTCTTCTTAAGAGAGAGGATCTCTTATATCAAGCACAGTGCCTTGAGAAGAGAAGGTATTGGCTTGGCCAAAAAGTTTGTTCAGAAACCTAAATGAACTTTTTGGCCAACCCAATACTTAGAAACCATTGTTAAGTGAGTGCAGTGGGAAGAACTGTGCAGTAAGAATGGGTTCCAGGCTTATTTTCTGTTGTTACCCTACATTATTAATGAGAAGGTGAGACTAGATTATCTCTAAAGTTAGTTACTGATTTCTGTGCCATAAGGATTTCTATTGGAATGGCGGTTTTTATCTAAAAGATGTGTTGAGTGGTTATCTTTCATCTAACAGTCACTTTCTGACAATGGCAGCTTTTCTATAATGTTTCGTTATGTGTGTGTGTATTAGTCGCTCAGTTGTATCCAACTCTTTGTGACCCCATGGACTGTAGCCCACCAGATTCCTCTGTCCATGGAATTCTCCAGGCAAGAATACTGGAATGGGTTGCCATTCCCTCCTCCAGGGGATCCTCCCGACCCAGGGATCGAACCCTGATCTCCTGCATAGCAAGCAGATTCTTTACCACTGAACTACCAGGGAAGCATAATGTTACGTGTATAATGTACTATTAATAGAAAATAAAAAAGCAATCATGGTTATCACACATTCTTTCAATGTTGTATTCACATTCAAATTGAAGGGCTGTATACATAACATTCTAGTCCTTAAATTTGAATGTGAATACAACATTGAAAGAATGTGTGGTAGCCCTGATTGTTTTTAGATTTTCTGTTAATAGTATATTGCTGTTGGTTCTTCAGCATTCTGAGGTGTACAAAATAATAGCATTCTTGTTGGGTGTTGGAAGAATCAAAACCCAAAATGTTACGGGTTGTTTTTCATGTGTCTTAAACCTTGTCAGCCAGCAGGATAAGGGAACAGAGGTCCCTGATTACTCTCTCAGCTCTGTTAACCAGGTTAGTTTCTCATAGGTTGTACTCATTTAAAAATCGAAATTCTGCTTCTCGCTGGTACCTCAGTTTGTGTTGAGTGGAACCTTTTGTTATGTATTAGACCCTCCCAACATAACTGCCAATATCCAGGAAGCAAACTTGACTGCCATCTCAAAAGGAGGAAGTTATTTTATAAATCCTCAAACATCCAACTCAGTCATTCTTCAGTCTAGACTGTCATTAGCTCAGCATTAGACAAGACGTAAAATTCTGTTGAGATATTTTCTAGATATGATTATACTCACTCCCCAAAAAAGAATGTGTTCGGTGGTACTTCTGAGGAATTGGGGGACTTCCCCAGTAAAGAATCTGCCTGCAGTGCAGGAGACTATCACTGGGTTGAGAAGATCTCCTGGAGAAGGAACACACTCCGGTATTCTTGCCTGGAGAATCCCATAGACAGAGGAGCCTGGCGGGCTACAGCCCAGGGGGTCACAAAGAGTCAGATAGGACTGAGTGACCAAGCCCAGCACTGAGGGATTACACCAAATATCCCCAGGTGTTATTTGGCAAGTCAAACAAACCTTTGGCCGTCCAAAGTTTATAAATTCTACTTACTCATTTTGGGACTGTAGATGCAGAAGAGACTTTGTACCTTGTGACTAATGAAAGTTCGTATTTCGTCTACATACCGTAAATATCTACTTTGTGGTTTGGTTTGAGCAGGTTGGGTTTGGGGAAGAGGGATGTCCGTGTAGGAAAGGGTCCATAAACCTCTCAGGAATTTGGACCTCAACCTCTGGTGAGATTTTACACAGGAAATCGAAAGTAAGGCCCATCCAATTTCATTAATGACAGAGGTTTCAGACAGGATGGCAGGAAATTAATAGCAATCAGAAATGTTTTTTTATGCCACAGCCTTCTTGGAGTGAAACAGAAACAGTTTACAAAAGATAATAAAGAGCCTTTCTTATCATCTTCCTTCAGCATCCTGCTGGTTGGGGCCTTATTGTGAGGGGACAGTAAGTAGTAATAATAGATGTCACTTTTATAGGTCACTTTCTTCCAGAAATAGAAGCATGCTTTCCAAGAAATCGTTTCTATCCAGTTACAACATCTGCCACTTCTGACTCTTTGATCTGAAGTGGTTCTTGGTTTTAGCTGTGTGTCTTAATCCCTACAGCTAGACTGTTGAGCATCCCTGGGACAAAGGACTACTGTGTCTTTACTTTCTATAGATTACCTGGTTGAGGGTTAAGCAATTTTTAGGGTTAACTGTTTGCGAACAGTAACCTGTTCCCAAAGGGGAATGGTTACCAGTCAAATTAGCTGGAGGCTGCCATAGGAATTAAGAGAGACCTCCTTCAGCTATGTGTCTTTAGCTTTGCCTCATTCATTTACTCATTCTTCATATTTGTATTTTTTCTTTTTTATGTTGAAGGAGAGTTTTCAGTGCTGAAGGCCTTACCTCTAAACATTTATGAGCCTACTGCCTTCCAGGAGCTTCCTGTCTAGATGGACAAACTCCACACAGAGTATGGGCAAGGTATTTTGGAATGGGAGCACAGAGTTACCAAGAGGCACTGGGGAGAGGTCATGACAGGAGAAATGCTTTTGAGCTTTGTTTTGAAGGCTGGTAGCATCTGGTTTTTATTTGCTTTGATGTTCCCAGGTTTCTGTCCCACTCCCCTCCCACCACCACCTCCCATTTTTTTAAAAAAGTGCAATCAGCATAAGTTGTTGGCTTAAGTTAGCTTCACAGAGAACATTAGCATATTTTCTAGTTGATGTTGCGCCTACAGCATGCAAAGAAGTGTGCGAGCATGCTAAATTGCCTCAATCGTGTCAGACTCTTTGTGACCCTATGGTCTAGCCTGCCAGGCTCCTCTGTCCATGGGATTCTCTAGGAAAGAATACTGGAGTGGGTTGCCATGCCCACCTCCAGGGGCTCTTTCAACCCAGGGATCAAACCTATGTCTCATACATGTCTTGCATTGGCAGGTGGGTTCTTTACCACTCACACCACCTGGGAAGCCAGATCAGCATAGGCCCATGAAGGTGGAGTTTAGGCTTATTTAGATGACCCTGTAACGTCACAGAAAGAGAAGTGGAGTTGGAATCGGAAAACCAGAGTTCTGACTTTGTCTCTTAGAAGCTTGTAGTCAGGGTTGGAAAATTTGGTATTTCCTAATTGCCCAAGAACTTAAGAAGTCCACTGCCTCTCCCTGCTCCCCAAAGGCATGGCAGTTTACTTGGTAGTAAAGAAGAGCTGTACTCTTGGATGGCTGTTGAAACGATATGGGGGGTTAGATCTGCCATAAAATGCCAGCTCAGGTATTTTGCTTAGATTAGTTGACTGCCTTTGTGCACATATTTATGTATTAACACATGTATGTGGACTCGAGAAAAATGGTATAGATGAACCTATTTGCAGGGCAGGCATAGAGATGTGGACATGGGGAACAGATGTGGGCGTGGGGAAGGGAGTGGGATGAACTGGAGACTGGGACTGAAGGATGTGCGCTGCCATGTGATGCAGACAGCTGGTGGGAAGCTGCTGGGTCTCACAGGGAGCTCAGCTCGGCGCTCTGAGGACCCAGAGGGGTGAGATGGGGGAGGAGAGGGATGCTCGAGAGGGAGATTTGTGTGTACGTGCGGCTGACTCATGTTGTTGTACAGCAGAAACTGACACAAAATATTGGCTTTTAAAAGCAGGTTACTTCTTATCCCTTCATTTCTGCTGCTGCCAAAGGTATTGACATAATCCCCCCAGAGGAAAGACTTGGCGGTAAATTTTTGTTTGAGGATAAGGTTTGCCTCTGTGTCCTAGGCTATATTCTAATTACTTCTGAAGAGACCTTATCATCCTCGCAGCAGCCTTCTCTATCAGTCTTGCTTGGGCCTTTGAGGATCCACGCAGCAGAGGTTCTGTGGATTTAGTTCTTTCCTGTAGACATATTCCATCTGTGCAGTTGCCTGTCCTCTCGTTGTCCCAGGAACGCAAGGTACTATTGGGCTGCCAAGCTTGCTAACTTAATGGCATCCTTCTTGGAATATTGTGGGTTTTGTGAAAAATATCAGTTAATAGAGGGGTACAATTTTGGAATGTCTGACTGTAAGATGTCCTCACTTACTTTGTGAAATATATTCATTTAGAGTTTTCTGCTTCATGGGTTTTTTCAGTCAGCCTTCATGCAGTATGCTTTCTCCATAATACATTAGTGTTTCAATTTTTAAAAATAATGGTTTTCTCCAAACACGATAACTGATGTTTGAGTGTGAGTTACGTGTACCCTGTGGCAGTGTCTGCTTCTGTCCCTGCATGCCTTAAGACTCACTTATTAGAGAGGCCTCTGACTTTCTGGTCCGATTGTCTCAGAGAAGTCAGAAGCAAGATTTGATAAGATCTGTGCCCTTTTTTGTCTTACGATTCGTTGTTTAGTAACTGTGGACTAGTTGTTTACCTTTAGTTCTTGCTGCCTCTGGTAATCCTATATAAAACCTTAGGAATACAGTCATAGTGTGAAAGACTTGAGTCAATTCTTCAGTTCAGTGATTCTTAACCACCTTAATAATTATTATTAGATAAGTTCATTTTATTGACAGTGATGAATGAATGAATTTAAAAGAGAACAGTAGTTACAGAACTGTGGGAATTTTATGATTTTTCTTTTTCACGACAAACGCATGAACTTCTTTGGAAAGAAGGAAATGAAGTGCCAAATAAAGGCTTCCCTCACCCTCCCGGAAGAAATTAAGAAAGTTGTAGAAAGGCATTTGGAAGAATTACTTCATTCTAGAAGTTGAAGTGTGAAGTGAAAGTCACTCACTTTCACCTGTGTCCAACTCTGTGCGGCCCCATGGACTATATAGTCCATGGGATTTCTCTAGGCCAGAATACTGGAGTGGGTTGCCTTTCCCTTCTCCAAGGGATCTTCCCAACCCAGGAATTGGACCCAGGTCTCCCTCATTGCAGGCAGATTCTTTACCATCTGAGCCATAAGGGAAGCCCAGAAGTTGAAGAGGAGACAGATCTGATATCCCATGCTGAATTGTCCAAGCAGTGTGATAAAGTGAAGCAGAACAAGGATTTTTGGCCTTGTCAAAATCCTACCTTCAAGTCCTGACTTAGATTTTATGAGCGCTGTACTCTTAGACAAAGTGCGAAGTGAGGTGTTAATTGCTCAGTCGTCTCCAACCCTGTGCAACCCAATGGACTGTAGCCCATGAGGCTCCTCTGTCCATGGGATTCTCCAGGCAAGAATACTGCAGTGGGTAGCCATTCCCTCCTCCAGGGTATCTTCCCAACCCAGGGGTCAAACCCAGATCTCCCACATTGCAGGCAGATTCTTTACCATCTGAACCGCCAGGGAAGCCCTGGACAAAGCATTGGGTTGGCCAAAGTTTTTCCATAAGCTGTCATGGAAAAACAGAGACAAATTTTTAGGCCAACCCAATATTTGATCACGTTAGGAGCTTCAGTTTCTGAATCTGCAAAATGGGGATAATAAAACGCACTTCACAGAGCTGATGAGAGCATTCACTGTGTGTGGCGTGTTCAGCGCAGTGCTGGCCACAGTGGCCTTTGTCAGTAAGAGTTTCCTATTCCCTCACATCAGCATTCCCCTTGGGGAGTCATGTTCATTTTTCTGGGTTTCTGGCCAGCATTAAGGCTATTAACTCAAAATAGCTTGAATCTCAAGTGGTACTCACCACTCTGATACCTGGTTTTAGTGAAAGAGAAAAATGACTCCTAATTTTGTAAGTCATTGCTGAGAGTCATAGGCTTGACAGGAAGACGTGGGGGGGGGGGGGGGGGCGGAAAACATTTCACCTGAATTACTCCTGTGATCATTATGCATACCCTTCCCTCCCCTTCTTTTGTTTTCCTTCATTTAACATGACTCTAAAACATGGAGTAGGAAATAAATGATGCAGATGGTTTTCACTTACATGAAAAATCATTGCTAGGAACTGAAAATTAGGGTTTTCACAGTTGAAATCCCTGCTTTTCAAGGCGATTATAGCTGCCGCACGCTGCAGGAACATAATGGTGATGGTGATGACGATAACCGTACACTGTGTGCCCACTCAGGCACGTCTGTCCCATGAGGCATAGCTGCTATTATCCTCATTTTGCCGATGATGAAACTGAAGTACAAGGAGGTTAATCATGTTCTTGGTGGCATAGTTAAGAAGTAGCAGAACCAGGATTTGAACTCAGTCTGACCCGAGAGCTGGTGCTCTCAACCAATGAGTTAGATCCGGGAGGACAAGGGGAAGACATCCTTCAAATGAGCGCCAATGTCCTAAAGCTTTGGCAGGCTATTTACTTTTCTATTTGCTCTATAGATATTCTGAGAGAAGCCTCACAAAGTGCATCGGAATTACTATTGAGACCAGACCAGATTACTGCATGAAGCGGCATCTCAGTGACATGTTGACCTACGGCTGCACAAGGCTGGAGATTGGGGTGCAGAGTGTTTATGAGGATGTGGCCAGAGATACCAACCGGTAAGATGGTGCAGGTGATCTTGCACAAGCCTTCCTCTTCCCCCACCAGACAGATCGATGCTCCTACCCATCTGAGAGGGAGGGGTCTAGGTGTTCCTCCTATTCATGTTTCTGTCCGTGCTCTGAACCCCATCTCCTCCTTCCTTGACTTTCAGTCTTTCTGTGCTGACTCTTTTCCAGTAGCCTGTAAACATCATTATCATCTCTCTTCCTATTCATAAATGGCCTTTCCTGTACAGAAAGCAAGTCAGTCAGTCAGTCAGTTCAGTCGCTCAGTCATGTCCGACTCTTTGTGACCCCATGAATCACAGCACGCCAGGCCTCCCTATCCGTCACAAACTCCCGGAGTTTACTCAGACTCATGCCTATCGAGTCGGTGATGCCATCCAGCCATCTCATCCTCTGTTGTCCCCTTCTCCTCCTGCCCCCAATCCCTCCCAGCATCAGGGTCTTTTCCAATGAGTCAACTCTTCGCATAAGGTGACCAAAGTATTGGAGTTTCAGCTTCAGCATCAGTCCTTCCAGTGAACACCCAGGACTTATCTCCTTTAGGATAGACTGGTTGGATCTCCTTGCAGTCCAAGGGATGCTCAAGAGTCTTCTCCAACACCATAGTTCAAAAGCATCAATTCTTTGGCACTCAGCTTTCTTTATAGTCCAACTCTCACATCCATACATGACCACTGGAAAAACCATAGCCTTGACCAGACGGACCTTTGTTGGCAAAGTAATGTCTCTGCTTTTTAATATGCTGTCTAGGTTGGTCGTAATTTTCCTTCCAAAGAGAAAGTGTCTTTTAATTTCATGGCTGCAGTCACCATCTGCAGTGATTTTGAAGCCCAAAAAAATAAAGTCTGACACTGTTTCCACTGTCTCTCCGTCTATTTCCCATGAGGTAATGGGACCAGATGCCATGATCTTAGTTTTCTGAATGTTAAGCTTTAAGCCAACTTTTTCACTCTCCTCTTTCATTTTCAAAGGCAGGGTTCAAACTCAGTGGTTTAAAGCAGGAGAGAAGGCAAGGAGAATAGAACAGAGAAAAGGGTTTGAACAAGAAGGAAGCCAGAGGGATTTCCCTAGTGGTCCAGTGGTTCAGAATTCACCTGTCAGTGTGGGGGACACAGGTTTGATTGCTGGGTGATGGTCATCGTTAACTAACAGGGGGACTTCCCTAGTGGTCCAGTGGTTCAGAATTCACCTGTCAATGTGGGGGACACAGGTTCGATTGCTGGGTGATGGTCATCGTTAACTAAGACCCCACATGCTGCGGGGTAACCAAACCTGTGTGCCACAATTACTGAGCCCGTGCACCTCAACCCTTGCACCCACACGTGGGCACCCACGTGTGCCTCAACTCGAGAGCCAGCGCACCGCAAACTATAGAGCCCACATGCCCTGGAGCCCACGCACCGCAGCGAAGATTGTCTGTGCCACAACTGAGACCCAGCACGGTCGATCAGGTCATAAACAAATAAGCCCAGGTGAGATCTAACAGATTAGTTTTTATGAAGCAAATGCCAACTGGCAGGGTAGTGAAAGAACGGCTGGTGAGATGATGGGTATAAACTTTGAGAAATTTGAGAGTCTAAGGAAGGAAGGAGTAAGAGCTGATAGAGGCAATATGAAGTTCTTTTCCATCCAGAAATAAAAACAGGTTTCAGGAGTAGGTGTGTGTTGAGTTGGACCTTAAAGGCTACTTCACTTTAATAGGGGCTAGACAGACATGATGGAGGGTTGTGATTGGAGAAGGAACTAAAGGGAAATCAGGGAAACACATGGGTCAGCATCTTAGAAACAACCAAGAAGAGTTCCAGGCTAAGGAAGGCGGATGCTTCCCTTAAGGTAATTTGTTCTTGTTAGTTAGTCGATATGTCATATCCGACTCTTTGCGACCCCATAGACTGTAGCCCCTACAAGCTTCTCTGTCCATGAAATTTCTCAGGCAAGAATACTGGAGTGGTTTGCCATTTCACTCTCCAGGGAATCTGCCCAACCCAGGAATCGAACCCACGGCTCCTTCATTGGCAGCTAGATTCTTTACCACTGAGCCACCAGGGAAGCCCCTTTAAGGTAATAGAGATCTCCAAAATGTTTTTGTCCACAGGAAGAATCTGATGGATGTCAGGCTTGAGAAGGATCAACGTGAATAGGATGCAGTCTTGTTGGGGAAGGCTTGAGCTGGAAACGCTGGTAGGACTGCTGCAGTAATAAGCAAGGACGTGCTGGAGGGGTGCCTTGGGGATGGAGTCTCTCGGAGATCAGAGAAGCTTCCTGAAGAAAATGACGTGGAAGCCGAGACTCACAGGAAGAGTCTGAGTTAGTCAGGTGGGGAAGAGGAAGACTGCTTCAGGCTGAAAGAAAAGTACAAGCAAGCTCCTGAGAGCGGAAGCACATCATGGCACGTTTAGGGATTTTGGAGTGACTTGGTTTGGTGGAGCATGAGGTGGGAGCCTGGTCAGAGGTGAGGCTGAAAGGGTCAGCAGAGGGACAAGAGCCTTAGAAGTTGGCCCAGTGGGCTTAGACTTTAATCCAAGGCCAGCTAAGTTGTGTTCAAGGCATATCTGCATTTTATTGATTGATTTATTGATTGTCACACCACATGGCATATGGGATCTTAAGTTCCCCTATCAGGGATCAAACCCCTGCCCCCTGCAGAGGAAACTGGAAGTCTTAAACCACTGGACCCCAGGGAAGTCCCCATATCCGCATTTTAGAAACATCACTTTTCAGGAATCACAGCGTGAGGGTGGACTAAGACGATGGAAGGAAGCCCAGTGCAGAGGCTGTTGCAGTAATTCGGGCAGGAGGTGATATCCTGAGAAGCAGTGTATGGTGACCGAATGGGAATGAGGGTGAGACAGAATGGGAAGGAGAGAGGCTGGGAGGCAAGATGAGTTTCATTGTGGAAAACTAGGCTTTAGACCCTTACATACTGGTGGAACAACCAGTGGAAGGCTTGCTTTAGAGCCGGGCTGTCCAGCAGAACATTGCACAGTGACTGAAATGTTCGGAACCCACATTGTCCACTGTGATAGCACAGCCAAGGAACTGAATTATTGATTTGGATCAGTTTCAAGATGAACTTGAATAACCATGTGCGCCTCGTGACTACAGCATTGTACAGTGCAGCAGTAGAGTATTGGGTATTTGGGCTTGGTGTCAGAAGAGCGGCCTGACCCAGCCATGGAAATTGAGAAGTTGTTAGCAAGAGATCAGAGATTGAAGCCTTGGAAATGAATAGGAACCTTCAGAGAGTGGGCTGGGGTCCACAGTTTCTAGGAGTTTTTGGTGGTGAATGGGAAGGTCTTTCTGGTGAGAGCCCTGTGGGCTTCAGTTTTTAATAGCCCCAAACTATGAATAGGGCTTGCGTCTTGAATGTAGCGCTAGAATGGTAAACTGACTTATCCAACAGGCCCCAAATGCTTCTACCTTATCACTCAATTATTCTTTCTTCTGACTAATACTTTTTTAAGGACCTGCAAGCCCACCAGAGTGAAATGTACTTTGCATATTGATGAATCTGTCTCTTTCTGCCCCCCTTTCCCTTCCTCCCTTTCTTTCTCCCAATGAAACTATTTGTAATAAATATTTTTAAAAGAAAGGGCATAGCAAGATGATGCTCCTGTAAGGCTCTGATCTCACTATTCTTGTTTTTAACCTAAGTATTTGTATTAGCAGACTTATTTTGGCCCATAATGCTAAACCAGGTAATTTTAGTATATATTAATTCTTCTTCCCTGGTGGCTCAGTCAATGAAGAATCCACCTGCAATGCAGAAGAACCAGGTTTGATCCCTGGATTGGGAAGATCCTCTGGAGAAGGAAATGGCAACCCACTCCAGTATTCTTACCTGGAGAATCCCTTCGGATAGAGGAGCCTAGTGAGCTATAGTCTGTGGGGTTACAAGAGTAGGACACAGCTAAGCGACTAAACCACCACTATATTAATTCTTGTGACCTCAGTCACTTGCTGTCAGAACTTGGAGGAGGTGCATAAGGGAATTTCTGAGAAATATCTCAGAAGTAAAATTATTTTTCTCCAGGCCTTCTTAGAAGCAGAGATGTAAAGATGACTTTCTAAGATTTCCTTTTCCCCAGCCATATTCTTCATTCCAGAGCTGCTGTTACCTGTGTCAGACTTTGTTTCCCCCTGTTGCTGCTGCTGACCTTCTTGCCTGTTTATTTGTGTAACAGGTAGTGAATTTTCTTTCCTCAGGGGCCACACTGTGAAGGCAGTGTGCGAGTCCTTCCACCTGGCCAAAGATTCTGGCTTCAAAGTGGTGGCTCATATGATGCCTGATCTGCCGAACGTGGGACTGGAGAGAGACATTGAACAGTTTATAGTAAGTGTTAACCCAAACCAAGCTGCTTGAGAAGCCTCTGCATGCCGCTTCTACCCTCTCTGCTTTTCTTCTTTTTTTTTAACTTTTTATTTTGTGTTGGAGTATAGCTAATTAACAATGCTGAGATAGTTTCAGGTGGATAGCAGAGGGACTCAGCCATATGTATACATGTATCCAATAAGTATAATTCTTCCATCTTTCGGGAATTATGTGGTTTTGTTCTCTGATTACTCCACTGGATATGAATATTTTTAATGTTAATTATATGAATGTTAATTCATTCATAATTATATGAATGTTAATTATATTTAATGTTAATTATATGAACTTTCTAGGCAATTTGTTAAAAATATTCCCCACACTATTCTTGGTCTTTTACTTTTGTTTCTGTTGTCAAAGCTTTCCTGCTTACTTATTTATTTAGTGATTTCTTAAGATGCTTCTAAGCTTAGAACTGCCTTTCTCTTTCAGGATTTCCTTAAACAGTGAAAGAAACTATTCTGTTTTCTTCTCGCCTTTCTGTTCTTTGAGTTTTAATACCTAACTCTGGGCTTGGTTTGCGTCTTAAAAAAAATTATTAGTTTATTCTTGTTGCGCTGGGCGTTCATCGCTGCACTCGGCCTTTCTCTAGTTGTGGCGCGGAGGGGCTCCTCTCATTGTGATGCGCGGGCTGTCACTGTGATAGCCTCTCGTGCTGTGGGGCTCGGCCTCTGTAGGCTTCAGTAGTTGCATCTCAGGCTCTAGAGCTTGGGCTCAGTAGTTGAGGTGCCCAGTCTCTAGTTGCCTGTAGTATGTGAAATCTTCTCTGACCAGGGATCAAACCCGTGTCCCCTGCATTGGCAGGCGGATTCTTATCCACTGTACCCCCAGGGAAATCCTGTTTGTTTTTACTCTATCACATGTTAGCTTGATCCATGTTAGCTTGGTCTTGGGAAATGAGATTGGTCAAAACGCTTTCTTCCTTCAGATTCTCAAATAGGAAAGTGGCTTAGGGATATCCTTTTAGAGAAGAGGATGAAAATGTTTATCAAGTTATTTGATCAACAAAAAGACTTTTATGCTCTGTTATTAGAACACTGGAATTTATCATGATGTTCTTTATTTCCTTTCAGAAAGTTTATTTTTATTATTTCCAAGCAAATGAAATACAACTAAAGGTCTATTTTATAAGACAGCATTAATTCACAGATGTTCACAGATGTTACAAATTCCCTTATATTGACCATGTAATAGATTTTGAGTTGTATCTTCCTCTCAGTAGTATTAGCAGGGTACTCAGACTATAAGCCTAAAAGGCACCTGAAACACACATTTCTTTTCAGCACAGCTTCTGGGCAGGCCAGTGGTACTGCCAGAGTTCATAACTTTAAGTACTCTTGGGGGAAAAAATATGTAAAGTAATAGCAAGTAACTGAGTCTCACAATTTATTTTCTTGGTGTCTTCAAAATAAAGAATGGTTCAGAAATAACATTGCAAAGACAGCCCTCCAAGTAAACAGATTTATCTTCTTGTTTACAATCTTTTCAAAGAAAGCCACAGGGAATATGGGTAGACCGTATGCCTTTTCTAACTGCATCCCAGCAAATGAATAACACAATAGAGCTAAAATGAGAAATCAGATTTCTCTCGAGAAAAAAAATCCTCTGAAAAATCAATCTATAGATTATCGTAAGTATTTTTACAAATCAATTTTTTAAAAAAGATAGACACCCTAATAGAATGGGCAAAAAAAACTTGAACAAGCACTTCACAAATAAGATGTTCAGCTACTCAATAACTGTTCAAAAGTTTTCTAAGTCATTTATCTTCAAAGAAATGAAATTTAAAACTATAATGCATGGCTACTGTTTACTCATCAGAGTAGTGAAAATGATAAAAGATAATATCAAGTGTTGATAAGAGTGTGAAACAACTGGAACTCTCATTCTCTGTTAGTGGGAATATAGATTGGTACATCAGATTAGAAAGCTGTTTGATAGCATCTACGAAAAGCAAACATGCACATACTCCATGACCCAGCGATTCTACTTCCTCACGTTTACCCAGCGGAAATGTGCACATGTATTTACCAAAACACAGTCACAGATTTCTGAGGGTAGTGTCATCAGATTGAAAACACCCCAGGTGTCCATTAAAGTCAAATACATAAATAAGTTGTGGTATAGTCAAACAATGAAATACATAAAGCAGTAAGACTAAATTAATTATGGCTTCGTGAACATGGCTGATTCTATTCAACATAATATTGAGCAAAGGAAACCAGATCCAAAAGACAACCTAACATATAATTCTATTAATATGAGGTTCAGAAGCTTTGGGTGGATTTGTAACTGGAAGTGGACATGTGGTAGGCTTCTGAGGTCTTGATAATGTGCCTTTTCTTAACTTGAGCATCTGGGTACTGGTTACATGATTTGGAAAAATCTGTCTTCAAGAGGAAAGGGACATATGTATACCAATGGCTGATTCATGTTGACCTATGGCAGAGACCAACACAATATTGTAAAGCAGTTACCCTTCAATTAAATAAATGTTTAAAAAATCTATCAAGATGTACACTTATAATTTGTGTACTTTTCCATACTAAGATATGTTTCAATAAAAGGTTTACTAATTTTTTTTAAAAACTGGGTTTTGTCTAGGGAATCTTGTTTTCTAGAGATTTTCTGAACTAGTAGGCAGCATATTTTACACTTTAAAAACTTTTTCCTCCTCTACTTTTATTGTCACATATAGCCCACAGATAGTTCCCTTAATGTGTTTTATCCATTGGAAGCGTTGCTAAGGGGTCTACTTGTAATAATTGTAGAAGTCTATAAAATGTTATCACTCTGGAGGACAAGGTCACCTTGCCTGGTACATCCATAAAGCATCTACAGCTACTGAGGTATTGCAGCCATAGTATCTCTAGGGTTGTGTGCTGTGCACCTTAGTTATATATTGGCTTTATTAGGCTAATTGTTACTTAGGCTAATTCCAAGTCACTAAGAGCAGAAGTGGTCATTTGCATCTGTTCATTGTAGATTCACACTCTTATCTAGTGATAGGTGCAGAGCTGGTCAAAGCTGTGTGTGATAAATAGCATTTACTTATATTGTCCAGTAACTCAAATTTACTTTTGAAATGAAGTTTTCTTTTTCCTTATAAAGCTGAAAGTCCTGGCTATGATGGAGAATGTTTAACATCTTAGGACTTTATCTTCCAAGCATTAACTTCACCCTTTCCACCTGTCCTCAGATAGGACTACAAAATGTTGTATCATTTATTACTCATAATAACTTTTTGCTGTTTCGGTCTTTTATTCTTTCAAAATTAGACTGCTTTTGGATATCCAAGTTCAGGGTGCTGAAAATGCTTAGCATTTCATCTAAGCATCACTAAGAAAGTGTTGGTTTCTCTTGAGGAAAAATTTATCTCCAGAACCTTCTGTCAGTCATGGGAAGTCTTTTAAAGTCCATCCATGTTTGCCCACCTTTTTGACTCTGAGGAGTTGCCCGCACCCACAATGTGCTGTTTTTCCCAAAAACCAAGTGATCAAGTTACAGTTTGGCAGGTCCTCCCCTGCCAACACAGACATACACATACACCCAGTCTTCCCTCAAACATTGTAGTATACTTGCTAACCTCCAAATCCAAAGGCTACTTCTCTGCTGACATTTTATCCAACCTTAGCGTTTTGTTATTGTTAGACACTATCTCCAGGGATTGCCGTGATGGTCCAGTGGTTAAGAATCCACCTCCCAGTGCAGGGAATGCAAGTTAGATCCCTAGTCGGGGAAGGTAGATCCCACAGGACTATCTCCAGTCTGAAATTCCCACCTCCATGGCCTTTGTGACTCTGCTGTCTCCTGGTTCCCTTCTTACCTCTAGGACTATTTCTTTTCTGCTAGATCTTCTTTTTCTCCTCACTGCATAAGTGTGGCTTCTGTCTTTTGCTCTCTTCTATATGTGTGTGTCTGTCTTCTGTTGTCCCGATTTTAACACTTACACTTCAATGAATCTCATTTTCTCTGCAGTCTTAAGCCTCAGCTCTTAAGTCCAATTGCTGAATACTCTTCAACAGGCACCAGAGGCCTTACATGTACTTCAGACTTAATGTATCCGATATGGACATACTTCTCCATTCCCCAGTGGTCTCCCCTTCTGTTTCCTGTACTGTTTGTGGCCCCGCCATCCACATACTCTCCCAAGCTAGAAATTTAGGAATCATTCAGGAGGAAGTAGAAAATATTTGGACTCCAGAGCCAGACTGGGGCGAGCTTGCATCCCGGCCCCACCACTTGGTAGCACGCTGTTTGAACCGCTTTGTTCCTCAGTTTTCCCATCTTTAAAATGGGGCGGCTGTGAAGATGGGCAGAGATAACGCATCGTTAGAAAAATGCCTGGCAGAGCGAGTGCTCAGTACGCCTGCTGCTGCCGCTCCTGTCACTGTTCCCTGTACTCCGGGCCTAATCCCACAGGAGGTCCTGTCTGTTACTCCCCCTGAATGTCTTTTACAGCTGTCCCCTCCTCTTCAGCCCCACCGCCATGGCTTCATGCTTTCGTCAGCTCACTGCAAAGGCAGACAGCTTCTTAGCTAATCACAGGGCCACCAGCCATGTTCCCATCTAATGTATCATTCACATTACCAGCAGAATGATGTTTGTTAGTTTTTAAGTTTATAAAATAACTGGAAGTAATAAACTATTACTAAATAGTATTTGAGAATCCAGTACCTCCTAAGGGGGTCATATCAAAATGCAGTAGTCCTCTGCCACTTTCAACTGTTGTAGCCTAGTGGTGGGGGCAGGGGTCCTAATATTTACCACCGTTTTTCCTTCTTGCGTGCTTGGATTGCTTTTTCCTGAGCATCAGTAGAGAGAATCTCTTGTCCTACTGTTGTTGTTCAGTCGCTCAGTTGTGTCTGACTCTTGGTGACCCTGTGGACTGTAGCACGCCATGCTTCCCTGCCCGTCACCAACTCCTGGAGTTTGCTTAAACTCATGTGCACTGAGTCAGTGATGCCATCCAACCATCTCATTCTCATTCTCTGTCGTCACCTTCTCCTCCTGCCCTCAGTCTTTCCCAGCATCAGGGTCTTTTCCAATGAATTGGCACTTCACATCAGGTGGCCAAAGTATTGGAGCTTCAGCTTTAGCATCAGACCTTCCTGGTATTGAAGCTTCAGCTGTAGCGTCAGTCCTTCCAGTGAACATTCCGTGCTGATTTCCTTTAGGATGGACGGGTTTGATCCCTTTGCTGTCCGTGCGACTCTCAAGTGTCTTCTCCAGCACCACAGTTTGAAAGAATCAGTTCTTCGGTGCTCAGCCTTCTCTATGGTTCAACTCTCACATCCATACATGACTACTGGAAAAACCTTAGTTTTGACTATATGGACCTTTGCCAGTAAAGTAATGTCTCTGCTTTCTAATATGCTGTTTAGGTTGGTCATAGCTTTTCTTCCAGGAAGCAAGTATCTTTTAATTTTATGCCTGCAGTCAACATCTGCAGTGATTTTGGAGAAAATAAAGTCAGTCACCATTTCCATTTTTGCCCCATCTATTTGCCATGAAGTAATGGGACCAGATGCCATGATCTCAGTTTTTTGAATGTTGAATTTTAAGCCAACTTTTTCACTCTTCTCTTTGACTTTCATCAAGAGGCTCTTTAGTTCTTCGCTTTCTGCCATAAGTGTGGTGTCATCTGCATATCTGAAGGTTATTGACATTTCTCCCAGCAATCTTGATTCCAGCTTGTGATTCAGCCATCCTTGCATTTTGCATGATGTACTCTGCATAGGGGTTAAATAAGCAGGGTGATAATATATAGCCTTGAAATACTCCTTTCCTAATTTGGAACCAGTCCATTGTTCCATGTCTAGCTGTAACTGTTGCTTCTTGACCTGCCTACAGGTTTCTCAGGAGACAGATAAGGTGTTTTGGTATTCCCATCCGTTTAAGAATTTTCCACAGTTCGTTGTGATCCACACAGTCAAAGGGTTTAGTGTAGTCAGTGAAGCAGAGGTGGATGTTTTTCTGGAATTCTCCAAGTTCCTGTAACCTTCAAATGTGCCCGTTCAGCGTTAAAGCCCCTCTGTCACTGGCCAACCCTGTCCAATACTCTAAGTTCCATTTTTAGGCTGAAGATACAACTCTTGGACATTTAATCTTCCAGCTCCAAACTGGACTGACAATTCTCTGTCTAGTTCACAGGTGTCTTCCTTAGGGCTCCTTTTCTCACTCTCTACAGTCACAACCTTTGTTTTAGAAACCATATTAATCCTTTTTATTGATTTATTCCTTTACGTGGGCTCCCCTGATGACTCAGATGATAAGAATCTGCCGCACTGGAGGAGGAAACGGCAACCCTCTCCAGTGTTCTTGCCTGGAGAATCCCCATGGACAGGGGAGCCTGGAGGGCTACAGTTCATGGGGTTGCAAAGAGGCAGACACGAGTGAACAGCTGACACTTCACACTTCAACACTTCCTTTACTAAAACACATTCTCCAGCAGCTTCCTAAGAAAGGATTCATCATGGAAAGTAAGCCTTTTACGTGTTCAAGAGTGTCTCTATTCTGTCTTCTACCTTCCCACTTAACAGAATTCTATAAAGCCATTTTACCTCTTTTTTTTTTAAAAAAACACGTTATGCCATTGTCTTGTAGCTCTTTTAGTGCTGCCAAGAAGCGTATTGTCATTCCTAACACTGTATTCCTTATTCCTTAAAAACTACAATATATATAACCTGGGTTTTTTTCACTCTGGAGAAAGTGATGCATTACACTGGTGTATCTTAAGAGAGTTTTTAAAAGTTAGTCATGCTATATTTTGATCGAGTCTCATCATCTGAGAGATTTCTTTGTACTATGGGACACTTTTTCCTGTTTCATTTTCTGTGTTCTGTTTCTAAAACTCGTATTTGAAATGTTGGCTCTCCCAGGTTGATTACCTGATATTCTTATCTTTTCTGTTTTTATTTGTCTTTTTTTTTCCTGTTTTCTTATTATTTTCTCACTTTATCTTTCAACTTTTCTGTTAAATGTTTTTGTTATAGTTTTAACTTCCAAGAGTTCTTTCTCACATTCTCAGTGTTCAGTTCTCTCGCACCCTCTTGTTTTATGTGTGTGTGTGCGCTCAATCGTGTCCAACTCTTTGTGGCCCCCTGGACTGTAGCACTCCAGGCTCCTCTGTTCGTGGAATTTTCCAGGCAAAAATACTGGAGTGGGTTGTCATTTCCTTCTTTAAGGGATCTTCCTGACCCAGGGATCAAACAAACCCACATCTCTTGCGTCTCCTACATTGGCAAATTCTTTGCCACCTGGGAAGCCCTTTATGGATGTACTAGATCTTCTCTCTCTAAAGGACTTATAGTTTGTTTTTTTAAGGTTTATTTTTCCTTCATGCAATGCCTCTGTTTCCTCCAAGTTCCTCTGTTTCTTTTTGTTTTGGTCTACCTTTCCTGTTTTAGACTTCCCCCCAAGTATCTGGTAATCCTTAGCCAAATGGTCATGCTTTAAAGTGAGGAGCTGAAAACCAGATCACAAGCTGTTTATGGCTTGTTGATGGTAACCTTCCTTTCTTTAGGGGATTCCCTAAAGAACTCTTATTTAGGACCATTTATTTAATCCAGAGACAGACTCTGCAGCTTGTTCCTGGGAGCTGTGAGGGCTGTGGGTGTAGGTCACAGCAAACTGATTACTAGTGTCCAGGGGCAGGGTGGGCTCCACCATTTACCATGCTGGCTTTCACTTACTCTCCTTGTTTTCAAGCTCTGATCCTCACGCATGTCTTCTTTTGCACCTGGAATCTCAGAGTCCAGCAGCTTTCCAGTTTCTCCAGGGAACAAACGGGCAGGTGACTGCCTGTAGAAGGACTCAGGAATTAGGGGGATTAGAGATAAATCTGTGGAAAGACTTTGATCCAATGCTGTCTTCCCTCCTGCCTGTTGCCTGCTGTTTCTGATTCACATGCCTTCCTGGGACCCTTGTGTGACTGAGCTGCCCTTTCATCCGTACCCTCCTTTGCAGATAGTTCGTTTGCAGTTTTCTTCACTTGGAGTCATTTACCAATCTTCCATTTTCTGTCTTCCAGAAATTTACTGCCATCACTTATTCCTCCTCCTCTCTCCTCTAATGTTCCCTTTGTTCCTCTGGGTTTATGCTTTTAAAAAAATTATTTCCTGTTATTTAGTGTGATTTTGGAAGAAAAGGAAAGAAACATATTTCAATTCTCTGCATTTAACAAGAAATCCTGCACTTGTTCGATCTATTATCATTCTTATGAAAGGATTTTATCAGCCCTTATATCTCCTAAATTTATTATACAAGTAGCCAGAAGTACTTTGCTGAAATCCTATATTCCCCGTATGGATGCAGACTAGGTGGAGAGTGACTTGCATACATAGGCTTTGTGGATGGCTATAGAATACTTATTAAAGACTGGATGACTCTTTAAAATATAAATGTTACAGGGAAAATTACACGCAGTTACAGCAGACTGTTCCTCAGAGCCAATGGTGCACAAAGATTAGAGCATTTAAGATGATAATAGGAATCAATGAGAGAGATCGAAAACTCAGTAGTTACATCTCTTTGGAAAGCAGTTACACAATGGAAAGCTCTGGAGTAATAACCGCACAAGATAGAAAGCATTTATTCCATTCACAAGATACAGTACTCTAGCCAGTTAGATACTAATGCCGGGTCGGGGTGAGAGGAAACTATGTGAATCCACTTTAATTCCTCCATCACATGGCAAGTGGAATCCAAGAGCAAATTTGTGGTGCAAAATCATAGAAAGGAGAAGGCTTGATGTCTCCTTGCTTCATCCCAAGTAAAGAAATAAGCCAGCTGGGGTGATACAATGCAGGAAATGACTGTGTCAAAAGAGATGAATTAGCTGTATCGCTCAGCATCCAGGTGACAAATGGACTGTGTGTGTCTTCTGGGTTAGGAACGGCGCCCATTGGCCTGAGGACAACACAGTCATACCCAGGGGTCAGCATACTTTCTCTGCAGAGGGCCACATGGAAAACATTGTAGGTTTTGCAGCCCAGATAATGATCTATGTCACTTTTAAAAGTCACTTTTAAATATATTACATTATTAAAGGAGGATACAGTCTGGAGGTAAAGGCGGGCATCAGATGAATCGTCAGTATGATGATGATAAGAAAGCAATAATACAGAATTCCACCCCCCCCCCCGAAAAAAATTTAAGTGAAGCAATTTGTATTTGAAGGTCAGTAAGACCTCGTTGAAGAATTGGCATTCAAGCTGAGACCTAAAGGTGAGCTAGATGAAGAAAACCTGATAAAATTTCCAGGCAGAGGGAATGGCCTTTGCCACGGCAGGAAGGCAAGGGTGGGGAGGGTGGCAGCAGTGGCCAGGAGGTGGGTCAGCCAGGGCTCGGGCATCCAGCACCCAAGTGTGTTGCTCCCGTGAGACTGTAAAAACAGTGAGTTTCTGTTCTGTCTCCCTCCCCTCGCTTGATGGAAAGTAGTCTAGGAACCAGGCAGGTATGTGAGAGAAGTCGGCCCAGGATGGAAGCTTCACCATGGGTAATCTCCATGTAACTAATGGAGCTCATCTTCTCTCTCCACAGGAGTTTTTCGAGAACCCAGCTTTCCGTCCTGACGGTTTGAAACTCTACCCCACCCTGGTGATTCGTGGGACAGGGCTCTATGAGCTGTGGAAGTCAGGAAGATACAAGAGTTATTCCCCCAGCGACCTGATCGAATTGGTGGCCCGGATCCTGGCCCTCGTACCCCCGTGGACGCGAGTGTACCGCGTGCAGAGGTAGTGTGTTACCTTTCCTGCCAGCAGTCATTAGTGACAAGCCTGTCTGTCCACAGTTTCTAATGAGAACAGTGTCACTGAAAATTGATGGGTTTGAATTTTTTTCATTACAAATGGGACACCAGGAATTCTCTCTGTAGATGGAGGGTCTGGGGACAAATGGGACATCAGGAATGCTCCCTGTAGATAGAGGGGTTGGGAATGATAAGACAGGTGTCCAAGCTGCTTTGCTATGTCATGGGTATCCACGTGTTCATCCGTCTACTCGTTCATGAGCCAGGAGATGGATGGAGGGTGATGGGCAGCAGTGTGGTGTGGGGTTGCAGGAGCCTGTGACTCGATCAGTGCTTCCTCTTCCGGATCTGCTCCAGCCCAGATC
Organism: Cervus canadensis; assembly: GCF_019320065.1. Lineage (NCBI taxonomy): Eukaryota > Metazoa > Chordata > Mammalia > Artiodactyla > Cervidae > Cervus > Cervus canadensis. The sequence goes on from NC_057399.1 coordinate 982,667, forward strand.
CTATAGTGAGTGTAAGAGGACACACTGTGGCCATATGTGTGTTATCCCTGTTCTAGAGCCTCTGAAAGAGTAGCAACAGGCATTCTTCACTGATATTAATGTAAGTATGGAGAAAGAGTTACCTGTTCCTGTTGGCATGAAGGAAGTCATCTGAACTGTGTTTTCTAGGAGAGAGAATCTGAGATCTCACTTTACAATCATGGTTGGTTTGTTTTTTTCCTTGTCTGTGCTCTGAGGCATGCAGGATCTTAGTTCCCTGATCAGGGATCAGAACCATGCCCCCTGCAGTGGAAGTTTAGTTCAGTTTAGTCGCTCAGTCGTGTCCGACTCTTTGCGACCCCGTGGACTGCAGCACGCCAGGCCTCCCTACCCATCACTAACTCCTAGCGCTTGTTCAAACTCATGTCCATCGAGTTGGTGATGCCATCCAACCATCTCAACCTCTGTTGTCCCCTTCTCCTCCTGTCTTCAATCTTTCCCAGCATCAGGGTCTTTTCCTATGAGTCAGTTCTTTGCATCAGGTGGCTAAAGTATTGCAGTTTCAGCTTCAACATCAGTCTTTCCAATGAATATTCAGGACTGATTTCCTTCATGATGGACTGGTTGGATCTCCTTGCAGTCCAAGGGACTCTCAAGAGTCTTCTCCAACGCCACAGTTCAAAAGCATCAATTCTTCAGCTTTCAAATGTTCAGCTTTCTTTATAGTCCAGCTCTCACATCCATACATGACTACTGGAAAAACCATAGCTTTAATTTGACAGATCTTTGTTGGCCAAGTAATGACTCTGCCTTTTAATATGCTGTCTAGGTAGGTCATAGCTTTTCTTCCAAGGAGCAAGCATCTTTTAATTTCATGGTTACAGTCACCATCTGCAGTGATTTGAGAGCCCTGAAATATAAAGTCTGTCACTCTTTCCATTGTTTCCCCATCTATTTGCCATAAAGTGATGAGACCAGATTCCATGATCTTAGTTTTCTGAATGTTGAGTTTTAAGTCATCTTTTTCACTCTCCTCTTTCACTTTCATCAAGAGGCTTTTTAGTTCTTCGCTTTTTGCCATAAGGGTGGTGTCATCTGCATATCTGAAGGTTATTGACATTTCTCCCAGCAGTCTTGATTCCAGCTTGTGATTCAGCCATCCTTGCATTTTGCATGATGTACTCTGCATAGGGGTTAAATAAGCAGGGTGATAATATACAGCCTTCACATACTCCTTTCCCAATTTGGAACCAGTCTGTTGTTCCATATCCAGTTCTAACTGTTGCTTTTTTTCCTGCATACAGATTTCTCAAGAAGCAGGTAAGGTGGTCTGGTATTCCCATCTCTTTTAAGAATTTTCCACAGTTTGTTGTGATCCACCCAGTCAAATCTTTAACATAGTCGATGAAGCAGGAGTAGATGTTTTTCTGAAACTCTCTTGCTTTTTCAATGATCCAGCGGATGTTGGCAATTTGATCTCTGCTTCCTCTGCCTTTTCTAAATCCAGCTTGAACATCTGGAAGTTCACAGTTCACGTACTGTTGAAGCCTGGCTTGGAGAATTTTGAGCATTACTTTACTAGCGTGTGAGATGAGTGCAAATGTACAATAATTTGAACATTCTTTGGCATTGCCTTTCTTTGGGATTGGAATGAAAACTGGCCTTTTCCAGTCCTGTGGCCACTGCTGAGTTTTCCAAAGTTGCTGCCATATTGAGTGCAGCACTTTCATAGCATCATCTTTTAGGATTTGGAATAGCTCAACTGGAATTCCATCACCTCTGCTAGCTTTGTTCATAGTCATGCTTACTAAAGCCCACTTGACTTCACTTTCTAGGATGTCTGGCTCTAGGTGACTGATCACACCATTGTGCTTATCTGGGTCACGAAGATCTTTTTTGTATGTTTCCTCTGTGTATTGTTGCCACCTCTTCTTAATATCTTCTGCTTCTATTAGGTTCATACCATTTCTGTCCTTTATTGTGCCCATCTTTGCATGAAATGTTCCCTTGGTAGCTCTGATTTTCTTGAAGAGATCTCTAGTCTTTCCCCATTCTGTTGTTTTCCTCTATTTCTTTGCATTGATCTCTGAGGAAGACTTTCTTATCTCTCCTTGCTATTCTTTGGATCTCTGCATTCACATGGGTATATCTTTCCTTTTCTCCTTTGCCTTTCGCTTCTCTTCTTTACTCAGCTATGTGTAACAGCTATGTTGTCTGTACTCAGACAACCAGTTTGCCTTTTTGCATTTCTTTTTCTTGGGAATAGTCTTGATCACTGACTCCAGTACAGTGTCACAAATCTCTGTCCCTAGTTCTTCAGGCACTCTGTCTATCAGATCTAATCCCTTAAATCTGTTACTTCCACTGTATAATCATAAGGGATTTGATTTATGTCATACCTGAATGGTCCAGCGGTTTTCCCTATGTTCTTCAATTTAAGTCTGAATTTGGCAGTAAGGAGTTCATGATCTAAGACACAGTCAGCTCTCAGTCTTGTTTTTGCTGATTGTATAGAGCTTCTCCATCTTTGGCTGCAACAAATATAATCAGTCTGATTTCGGTATTGACCATCTGGTGACGTTCATTTGTAGAGTCTTCTCTTTTGTTGTTGGAAGAGGGTGTTTGCTATGACCAGTGCGTTCTCTTGACAAAACTCAGTTAGTCTTTGCCCTGCTTCATTCTGTACTCCAAGGCCTAATTTGCCTGTTACTCCAGGTATCTCTTGACTTCCTACTTTTGCATTCCAGTTCCCTATAATGAAAAGGACATCTTTTTTTGGACCTAGAAGGTTTTGTAGGTCTTCATAGAACCATCCAACTTTAGCTTCTTCAGCATTACTGGTTGGGGCATAAACTTGGATTACTGGGATATTGAATGGTTTGCCTTGGAAACAAACAGATCATTCTGTCGTTTTTGAGATTGCATCCAAGTACTGCATTTCAGACTCTTTGTTGACTATGAGGGCTACTCCATTTCTTTTGAGGGATTCTTGTCCACAGGAGTAGATATAATGGTCATCTGAGTTAAATTCACCCATTCCAGTCCATTTTAGTTTGCTGATTCCTAAAGTGTCAATGTTTACTCTTGCCATCTCCTGTTTGACCACTTCCAATTTACCTTGATTCATGGACCTAACGTTCCAGGTTCCTATGCAATAATGTTCTTTACAACATCGGATTTTACTTCCATCACCAGACACATCCACAACTGGGTGTTGTTTTTGCTTTGGCGCCATCGCTTAATTATTTCTGAAGTTATTTCTCCTTTCTTCTCCAGTAGCATATTGGGCAGCTCCTGACCTGGGAGTTTATCTTTCAGTGTCCTATCTTTTTGCCTTTTCATACTGTTCATGAGGTTTTTAAGGCAAGAATACTGAAGTGGTTTGCCATTCCCTTCTCCAGTGGACCACGTTTTGTCAGAACTCTCCACCATGACCCGCC